>NC_089585.1:39893035-40493035 GCF_019320115.1 Miscanthus floridulus
AGACAAAGCGATGCGCATAAGTTGCTCTTCGAATTAAAGTAATAAACTAGCCTTTCATTAAGATTGGAATAACCCTAGATACAATCTACGGCTCAAAGAAGGCAGCGAGGATGATGTCTCCTGCATGAGTGGCCACCATGATGGCCTCCATGGTGGTGGTAAAGTCACCAGTGAGCTCCTCTATCTCCTCCTCATCAGCGCCA
Organism: Miscanthus floridulus; assembly: GCF_019320115.1. NCBI lineage: Eukaryota > Viridiplantae > Streptophyta > Magnoliopsida > Poales > Poaceae > Miscanthus > Miscanthus floridulus. The sequence continues at coordinate 39,893,239 of NC_089585.1, forward strand.
ACTAGAAAGACAGGTTCAAGCAGGCGGAGATTGTGTCCGAAACAAAGCTACGCCGTGGCTAGGGCTAAGGCAGCCCCAAGGCACACCCCGCTAAGGGCCACCGTCCTAACCCGAGCTGGCATGACCCATAGATGGTCCTCAAGCAGTGATGAGGACATCCCTTCCATTAATACAACCACACCTACTGCACAACAAGGTCCGATGACAAGAGCTCGAGCACAACAACTTAATTATCAGGTAAAGTCGTTCCTCGCTGTTCATACAAACTCGTCTCAGAATTGGATGCTACTAAATCATGGTGATGATTGTCTTATTCTTAGGAATGTTGGTCAAGACCCCATTGCCTCATGTTTAGACCCCATGATGAGGATGGAGCAGCTGAACAAGTGGGAATCATCATTAATGGGGGTGCTCAGCTCATCTCAAGATAGCAGGGAAACACTCCATCAAAAAATACCATAACTTCTTGATACGAGATCCAATGAAGCTGGTTTTGACTTGTTGGAAAGAGCTCCTCGTCCTCTTTTAGATGGGTCCAATGCCACTATTAGAATCTATTGAAGTTGTGCACAGTAAGCAAAAGGATGCACAAACCTATAGCTTGGGCCTCGTCCTTGTACTGACTAGAGCCCATTGAGGGATGCCCAATTAGGGTTTCCCCACTCTCCCTTGTGCTCTCCTCCTTATAAATAGAACCAGTAGCCATCAGAATGAGGGTGGGTTTTGTTTAGATGTAAGATAGCTACTGCTTGTTCCTTGTAAACGTTGGGTGTCGGCTAGACCACCCGATTTGCTTGTTTCAAGACCCCAACTTGTGATTCAGATTCAGCCTTTGGCTTAAATCTGTGAGTTATTTGCTTGTTCATTTTGTTCTTGCTTTTTCTTGGTTGCTTGTAGGTTCATGGTGTTCTTGGCATGACAAGACATCACAATCAGAGTCGGTGTACCTATTGCTAAGGCACAACAACCTTGTGGTCATTGTAGTTAGACAACCAACGTTGAATCCACCCCAAATCGAGTTTATCCACACTCACCAAAAGATCAGGAACAACCCCTTGTCCCATCATGTGGTAATTAGAGCAAGGTTCTTTGGTGAGTGATTTACCATTCATTACTTTACCTATAGTCCAAAAATATAAAATAGGATAGAACTAAAATTCCAAACACAAGTTTGAGCCTTGCTGATCTGCTTAGTTCTATGCTTGTTGATTTTGTGGTTTACATCATGGTGCCAAGTGTTGGTTCTTAGGTTCTAATCATTTAGAGTTTCGAGTTCTTATCATATTTCAGTCACCACACAATCCGTTGTTGCCTTTCCCCCCACTTTAGCCGCTGCAATCTCCACCAATACCACCACCACCACCAAAAGCCCCACTGCTCTCTCCACCTTTTCACTGAACCCTCACCACCATCACCTTCAGCCATGCCTACACAAACACTACCTTATGCATCTGTCCTTGTGGTGCAAATCTGAGTACACTCAATTTTGAAAACAAGATAGTTCAAATTGCATATTTGTACTACTTGTTGCAATCCTTATCTCTAGTAAAAGAAAGTCTATGCTACTTGCTACATTCTTGTTATAATCATATTGAAAAAGTTTAGTTTGTGCTACTTGTCGAAAAGAAAAGAAAAGAAAAAGAAAACATAATAGAAAATAGAAAAGAAAAAGAAAGGAAAAGGAGGAAAGAAAGAAACAAAAAAAAGAAGGGTTAAGTTTATGCTATTTACTCTCATCAATTTCCATTGTTTGCTACTGTCCGGTGACAACATTTGTGTCTAGGCTCGCATCTCTAGCATGGGGTAGCCTAGGACCAGCACGGTACTATCTTTGAACACTTATTCAACTTACATTGACTAACGTGGTTCCAGCTGTACCTTGATTTTTTAAGCCACCTACAGCTCCACAAATTATCTACAACATCACAGGGTTCTACTTGCTACTACTTGTGTTGTTATTGTCATCCCCACCACCATCTACATAGCAAGGTAAGGACATGTAAGAACTTGGTTGCACATGCTAAGAGAATGAAAATTGTTGTCACCTAATTCAATTAGTTGGTAGGACCTATTTCTTATGATTCCCTTGCTGCATACTAACCATGGTAGGAGAAGGTGAAAGGACCCCTCCACAATCATCTTGATCGAAAGCCTTGCTGCAACACTTTGAATGCAAAGTGAGGCTCCATGCTGAACACCTTGATGAGGATGTTCGTGTCACCAATGAGCGCCTTGGTCAATTGGAGATAGCTCAGATTGAGACCAACACCAAGTTGGCTTCCTTGGAAGGCACTCTTGGTTCTGTTAATACATCTCTTGTAGGTGTCTTGGAGCAATTGGAGAGGATGGAATAGAATCAATGTGATGGTTTTGAATGACACAATCACAACAACAACAACACCATGGGCAGCATTGCTGGTCATGATGAAGAAGAATATACAGCGAACACTGAGCTTGATGAGGAGGTGAATGGTCATCAATGCATCGAACAACATCACCGCCACCATGAGACAGGTCCTCGCCCACCATGGCATGAGGTACGTGCTGATGACTCATTTGGCAAGATTAAATTCACCATACCTGCTTTTGATGGCAGGTATAATCCTAATATGTACCTTAGTTGGGAACTAGCTGTTGATCATAAATTTACTTGCCATGATTTCCCTAAGGACAAACGTGTTAGGGCTACCACTAGTGAGTTTACTAACTTTGCCTCTGTTTGGTGGTCTGAATACCATTGTAAGAACCCAAATAACACACCAACTTGGGATGCTTCAAAATGGGTCATGCGGGACAGATTTGTTCCTTCTTATTATGCCCATGATCTTTTACATAAGTTGCAACAATTGAGGCAAGGATCCAAATCTGTAGAAGAGTACTATCAAGAGCTACAAATGGGTATGCTTTGTTGCGAGCTAGAGGAAAATGAGGATGGTGCCATAGCTAGATTTATGGGTGGGCTGAACTGGGAGATTCAGGACATTCTAGCTTACAAGGAAAATAATTCTGTCAATCGTTTATTTCAACTTGCTTGTAAAGCTAAACGAGAAGTGCAGGGATGACGAGCTAGCATGAGGGCTAACATTCCTATAGGTCATGCTAGCCTGTGGTCCAATGTTGCTGCACCATCAACACATGCACCCCCACAATCTTCCTCGACCATCAAGCCACGCTCCTCTACAACAAATTCTATGCCATGCCCAAGTGAACCAACTAGAGGAGCAATGACTACATCTGCCATGTTCATCCTTTGTGGTATCCATAGGGAGAACAAGGGATATTCAGTGCCTATGCTGCAAATGATATGGCCATGTACGCAAGGACTGCCCAAGCACACGTGTGATGGTTGTGCGAGCTGATGGTCGGTACTGCTCTGCTAGTGATTTTGATGAAGAAACATATGCTTTGCTTGTTGCTAACAATGTAGCGGAAGGAGATGATTTCCAACAAAACAAAGAGCACATTGGGGCTGAAGCTGCTGAGCACTATGAGAGCCTTGTGGTGCAGCGGGTGCTAAGTGCGCAAATGGATAGGGCTGAACAAAATTAGTGCCACACTTTGTTTCAAACCAAGTGTGTGATCAAGGAACGCTCTTGCCATGTGATCATAGATGGAGGAAGCTGCAACAACTTGGCAAGTGCTGAAATGGTGGAGAAGCTTTTGTTGAGCACAAAACCACACCCGTAGCCTTACTACATTCAGTGGCTTAACAGCAGCGGCAAGGCGAAGGTAACATGATTGGTAAGGGTAGAGTTTGCCATTGGTTCTTATCATGATTCCATTGACTGCAATGTTGTGCCTTTGTAAGCATGCTCTATGTTGTTAGGTAGACCATGGTAGTTTGATAAAGATTCCTTGCACTTTGGTAAAACAAATCAATACTCTTTTGTGCATAATGACAAGAAGATTGTGTTGTGCCCCATGTCCCCTGAGGCTATTCTAAGAGATGAACTTGCTAGAGCTAGCAAACTTAAGAATCAGGCTATTGCTAGTGAAAATCAGATTGTCGCTAATGAACTTGAGAAACATAAGAAGAAGTCCAACAAATCTGTTCATCATAATAAAAATGAGATCAAGCTGAAAGGCTCTTGTTACTTTGCCACCAAATCTGATTTGGATGAGATTGATGCTAGTACTACTGTTTGCTATGCTTTGGTTTGCAAAGAAGCTTTATTTTCACTCGAAGATACATCTACTTCTTTGCCTCCTGCTATCACTAATCTTTTGCAGGAGTATGCTGATGTTTTTCCAAAGGAGGTACCACCAGGGCTGCCACCAATTCGAGGGATTGAACACCATATTGGCCTCATCCCTGGGGCTTCCTTGCCTAATTGTGCGACGTACAGGACCCACCTAGACAAGACAAAAGAGATTCAATGACAAGTACAAGAATTGCTCAACAAAGGTTATGTGCGTGAGTCTCTTAGCCCTTGTGCCATTTCTGTGCTTTTAGTTCCTAAGAAGGATGGATCATGGCGCATGTGTATTGATTGTAGAGCGATAAACAACATCACAATCAGATATCATCATCCTATTCCAAGGTTAGATGATATGCTTGATGAATTGAGTGGCTCAATTGTGTTCTCTAAAATTGATTTGCGTAGTGGTTACCACTAGATTCGCATGAAGCTAGGAGATGAATGGAAAACAACATTTAAAACTAAGTTTGGTTTATATGAATGGCTAGTCATGCCCTTTGGATTGACTAATGCACCCTGTACTTTCATGAGATTAATGAATGAGGTTTTATGCGCTTTTATTGGCAGATTTGTGGTGGTATACTTTGGTGACATCTTGATATATAGTAGATCATTAGAGGAACATCTTGATCATTTGTGTACCATTTTCAATGCTCTACAGGATGCACACTTGTTTGGCAACCTTGAGAAGTGCACCTTTTGCACAGATCAAGTCTCTTTTCTTGGATATGTTGTGACACCACAGGGAATCGAAGTTGATCAAGCCAAGGTTGAGGCCATACACAACTGGCCTGTTCCCTACACAGTCACACAAGTGTGGAGTTTTCTAAGACTTGCTGGTTTCTACCATCGATTTGTGAAGGATTTCAGCACCATTGCAGCCCCGTTGCATGAACTCACCAAGAAGGGTGCAACCTTCACTTGGGCTGTAACCCAACAGGATGCTTTCAACATGCTCAGAGATAAGTTAACTCATGCACCCTTGCTCCAACTTCCTAATTTCAATAAAACCTTTGAGCATGAATGCGATGCTAGTGGAATTGGTTTAGGTGGTGTGCTGCTACAAGATGGCAAACCTGTAGCATATTTTAGCGAGAAATTGAGTGGGCCTAGTCTGAACTATTCTACTTATGATAAGGAATTGCTTGCTTGAGTTAGAACCTTGGAAACATGGCAACATTATTTATGGCCCAAAGAATTTGTTATACATTCTGATCATGAGTCATTGAAACACATTCGAAGCCAAGCAAAACTGAATCGTAGGCATGCTAAATGGGTTGAGTTCATTGAATCTTTCCCTTATGTCATCAAACACAAGAAGGGTAAAGAAAACATCATTGCTAATGCTTTGTCTAGGCGTTATACCATGCTTTTCCAAACTTCATTTCAAAATATTTGGATTAGAAACAATTAAAGCATAATATTCTCATGATGATTATTTCAAGGATGTGTTGCTAAATTGCAAAGAGGGACAAACTTGGAACAAATTCATCCTTGCTAATGGGTTTATATTTCGAGCTAATAAGCTATGCATTCCAGCTTGCTCCGTGCGTTTGTTATTGTTGTAGGAAGCACATGGAGGAGGACTCATGGGACATTTTGGTGTGAAAAAGACAGAGGACATCCTTGCTGGTCATTTCTTTTGGCCCAAGATGAGGAGAGACGTGGAGAGGTTCATTGCTCGCTGCACAACATGCCAAAAAGCTAAGTCATGCCTTAATCCTCATGGTTTATACATGCCTCTTCCTGTTCCAAGTGCACCATGGGAAGATATTTCAATGGACTTTGTGTTTAGGACTGCCTAGAACAAAGAAAAGGAGGGATAGTGTGTTTGTTGTTGTGGACATATTTTCTAAAATGGCACATTTCATACCATGTCATAAGAGCGATGATGCTACACATGTTGCTGATTTATTCTTTCGTGAGATTGTTCAATTACACGGTGTGCCTAACACCATTGTTTCTGATCGGGATGCAAAATTTCTTAGTCATTTTTGGAGAACTTTGTGGGCTAAGCTAGGGACTAAGCTTTTATTTTCCACTACTTGTCATCCCCAAACTGATGGACAAACTGAGGTTGTCAATAGACCATTATCTACTTTGCTTAGGGCTGTTTTGAAAAAGAACATAAAAATGTGGGAAGAGTGCTTGCCTCATGTTGAGTTTGCTTATAATCGTTCACAGCATTCTACCACTAAGAAAAGCCCTTTTGAGATTGTTTATGGGTTTGTGCCACGTGCTCCTATTGATTTGTTACCTCTTCTAACCTCGTAGCGAGTGAACTTTGATGCTAAACATCGTGCTAAACTGATCTTAAAATTGCATGAAACCACTAAAGAGAAAATAGAGTGCATGAATGCAAAGTATAAACTAGTTGGTAGCAAAGGGAAGAAACTTGTCATTTTTGAACCTGGTGATCTAGTTTGGCTCCATTTGAGAAAAGATAGGTTCCCTAATTTTGTGAAAGTCTAAGTTGCTGCCTAGAGCTGATGGTCCTTTTAAAGTGTTAGAAAGGATTAATGATAATGCGTACAAACTTGAGCTACTTGCAGCTTTTAGGGTTAGCCCCACATTTAACATTGCAGATTTGAAGCCATATTTGGGAGAAGAGGATGAACTAGAGTCGAGGATGACTCAAATGCAAGAAGGGGAGGATGATGAGGACATCCCTTCCATTAATACAACCACATCTACTGCACAACAAGGTCTGATGACAAGAACTTGAGCATGACAACTTAATTATCAGGTAAAGTCGTTCCTCGCTGTTCATACAAACTCGTCTCAGAATTGGATGCTACTAAATCATGGTGATGATTGTCTTATTCTTAGGAATGTTGGTCAAGACCCCCATTGCCTCATGTTTAGACCCCATGATGAGGATGGAGCAGCCGAACAAGTGGGAATCATCATTAATGGGGCGCTCAGCTCATCTCAAGACAACACGAAACACTCCATAAAAAATACCATAACTCCTTGATACGAGATCCAATGAAGCTAGTTTTTGACTTATTGGAAAGAGCTTGCCATCCTCTTCAGATGGGTCCAACACCACTATTAGAATCTACTAAAGTTGTGCACAACAAACAAAAGGATGCATAGACCTATAGCTTGGGCTTGGGCCTTGTACTGACTAGAGCCCATTGAGGGACACCCAGATTAGGGTTTCCCACTCCCCCTTGTGCTCTTCTCCTTATAAATAGAACCAGTAGCCATCAGAATGAGGGTGGGTTTTGTTTAGATGCAATATAGCTGCTGCTTCTTCCTTGTAAACACGTGTGTCGGCTAGACCACCCGATTTGCTTGTTTCAAGACCCCAACTTATGATTCAGATTCAGCATTTGGCTTAAATCCATGAGTTACTTGCTTGTTCATCTTGTTCTTGCTTGTTCTCGGTTGCTTGTAGGTTCATGGTGTTCTTGTCATGGCAAGAACATCACAATCGGAGCTGGTGTACCTGTTGCTAAGGCGCATCAACCTTGTGGTCATTGTAGTCGGACAGCCAACATCGAATCCACCCCAAATCAAGTTTATCCGCACTCACCAAAAGATCTAGAACAACCCCTTGTCCCATCAAGTAGGACACTCCCTACATTCACATTGTTCATGGTAATGAGGGCCACCTCTCAAAGAGTGGCCAACTCCTCCTCTAGGGCTAACAACACTAAAAACTATCAAAATAAGGTTGTGGACATTTGGACAGAGCTTCTCAACGAAGAAAACCTTACCGATTGCCCTGGCTTGAGCATCGGCAGCTACCGCCCAGGCATTAGCAGTCTCCTGCTCTGAGGTCAGAGCGCGAGCTGACTAACCTCACCCCTAGGGTCAGAGCGTAGGTCACATGTCACATCCCAATTATGGAGGGGCTCATGGACTTCCCGATGGCCGTGGGGAGAAGAACCCTCTAGTTCCACAGGGCGCATGTCCAGAGAGCAGGCGATACTAGATAACCACCCAACCTCTATTGCCTAGGCGCTTCCCATGGTCCATCACTCTGACCGAAGACTTGACTCACTTGAGGCTGGAGAGAAGGCGAAAGAGTACCATAGGAAGACAGAGAAGAGCAGTTGTGTTGCTCTTACCACTCTCATAGATTTATGACTAAACCAGGCACGCTAGGCTCTCTAGGTTTCATGCAAATTTAGTATAGATTTAATTGTGGATTTCCAAGCAATAGGTTGCAGTGGGTGCAGTTAGCAAAAGAGTAATATATATTGTCTGGCATGTTATAATCACATAGTATTGAACTTTCTCGCATGTGCATTCAGAAAAGAGTAGTACACATTGTGCCAACGATTAACGTTTATACAATGCCTAACATAGGTGAAAGCATTTAGTCATTGTCCGGCATGTTACAATCATGTAGTTTCATTATTTCTTGCATATGCATTCAGAAAAGATTAATACACATTGTGCCAATGATTAACACTCACAATGCCTGATGTAGGTGCAAGCATCCAAAATAGAAATACACTAATAAGTTACTAAGTTACCTATGATATTTCATATGTTTCATGGATCAGTTGGAGGCCACTGTGCATTTAACTGTTGATGGCAAGCAGATCCAGTGTCAGGAGCCGCATCCACTCCTAGCACTAGGCCACAACCTCCTCCTTTGTGGGTTATGCATCAAAGAACTAGTGGCATAGCCTGTTGGTCCATTTCTCCATGAAGCACTTTAGGACCTTCTTCATCATTGACTCCAGCGACACAACTGGCTTCCACCTAGTGAGGAGCACGTCGAACACATCATACCCTTCATTCAGTGGGACGACACTAATGGCAATGAACTAGGATGCCAAGCGCTGTACAACGAGCTTGTCGATGAATGATGTCCACCAATCGGTCCCACCAAAAGCGAGCTCATACTGTAGCACCATCTTGTCATCGCAATCTGCCATGAAGAACCACCTGCACATAGCACCTTGCCAATCTTTTCTAGGGAACTCACCCTATAGGAGGTCAAGCATTTTCTAGGGCGAAATCTCGGACGCCCACCGCAACAGGTGGTCAACCCACGCATCTATAGCTACCATTCCTCTCGGTGACGGCTTGTTGTGGACATTTCCAAGTCCATGCTTCAGGGAAGGAATGATGACACCATCGACAAACCCGTTCCAAACGTAAGGCCAAGCCGCTTGCTTCCATGGCAGCACAATGTCATAATTTTTGTGCGCATTTTCACCAGTACACTTCAATAAGAGCTTCTGGACCATGATCAGTACCTTGGTGAGCATCAGCTATAACAAGTCCCGGTCAATGGTCGATATCCATGGATGCAGAAATACATTAACTAGAATGATCTCCTAGTAAGCGTCGTACCTGTTGATAGTGTCGTACAATCCGGGCAACACTACATCATGTAGGAATTCCCTAGCATGAGGGAACTCTAGTGGTAGGTTGTGCAAGAATTGTACCAATTGTTCCTACTATGGGAACCTGGTGGGAGTCCACGTCTCCTTCAACCATTTCATAATGAGGTCGACCACCAGTTCAATGAGTAGCCTGACATATGGCAAGGAGGCAGACCCATCGTCCAAGAGTATGTACTTGAGCTTGCTCACCGCCTCCATATTCCTGTTTGTCTACTCCAATGGATCATACCATGTCAACTGCTTCAACATCTCCTACATGATAGGGACCAACATCTTGCGCACTATGTCTGGTAGGGACATCTCCTTGTAATAGGAGGGATACTCAGTCAGCAACTTCATGAACTCACTGATAACTGTATCTAAGATGACCTCGGTGTGGCTCTCCTATGGGATTGGTGGTTGCATGACCTTGTCACCATGAGGAATCAAATTGCTTGCACCCTCGTCATCAGACAAGGTTGAATTGTTAGAGGGATTATTGGCTATAGGGATGATGTAGGAGGCATCGGCGTGGTCAGTGCCAAGACCTGAGTACCTATGGCATAGTTGCAACTAGATAAGGTTGGTGTTCCCTTGGTGGTATAGTTCGAGGGTGTGGCCAGCACTATAGCCCATGTGTTCCATTATCCGGTGAACCGCTAAGTTGTTCACAGCAGTCGGTGTCGGTGCCATCGAACAGGGCGATGCTCGTTGCACACCCAGTGGAGCAAAATGGCTAGACCACGATGCTAGGCCCCTGGAGACAAATGGCATGGGTCACCTATAATCGATGATAGGAATGGGCATGGCATCCTCATCGGCAACCACAATGCCATCAGCATCACAACCATGATGTCACCAGCATCGACACACCAGGGATAATGTAGTGTTCTACTCTATTGGCGCTGTATGCTGAATGTTGCCACCGGTGGGCTCATCGGAGGCCATGGGAAGCGGTGACAGTCATGTGGATGGATGTCACAACAAAGTGGGAGGTTGTGGGGGTATGGCCCCCAAGACATGGGCTACACCATCGGAGGTGGCCCGGCCCACAAGATCAAGGCATGCATGGTGCTGCTCGGCATGCACCGCAATACATTATATTGTACCAAATAGGATACTTTACTTGTAACCCTACCTCCTTTAGGGTATATAAGGAGAGGTAGGGGTCCCCTAGCGGATAAGATCTATCAGATTGGATCTACATACAGATCGGTACAATACACCAAAGACACAGGGCGTAGGGTATTACGTCGATCAGATGGCTCGAACCTGTCTAAATCGATGTCTCTATGCCTTGTGTCACCATCTGGTTCCTAATTACGCGCACCCCCACCGACAAATCTACCATCGCGGGATACCCCTCGGTGGACTGCCGAGCATATTCTGTTGACAGAGGTGTAAGAAGTTGTGCACTACTAACTTTTTCACTTAAGTACGGGAATGTGGTGTGGCAGTTCCAAACACTGGATAGAGGATGATAAAAAATTGCTACATCAATGCGGTTGAATTGAGATTGGGCCACGTCTGTCGCATTGCCATGGGCATCGCAACCATCAAAGTTCACCCTTACTGATCGGAGGACGTGTGTGTATAGCTATTGAGATTAACAAGACCCTAAGACAGTCTGACCCTACAATATATAGATGCTCCGGATCACTGCGAGTCAATGAATAATGAAATATAGTGCTGGCAACTATCAGGGGCTATCCAACTAGTCCATAGAACCCAACTATCAGGTGCTAAAAACTAGTTCTAGTCTATAGAACCCAACAATTAGTTTGCTTTTTTTAGCCATGGCTAACTAGTCATAGTCCATCCAAACAGGGCCTAAGACAATCCAATACTAGGAAATCTTGATAGGCCGAATAATAGTTCTGATGAAACAACAAAATACAGATCATGTCAACTCTTGCATCGAGTTCACCGCAACCATTCGTCGTTCATCTTGTGCACCTCCACCTTGAGCTTAGCTTCATTGTACTCCTACTCCTCCTCCCATTCCTCATCCTCATTGTCGCTGTAGGTGGCCTCATGGATCACACTAAAGAAGCAGGTGTCACCGAAGTTGAGGTGGTTGCTTGCGCAAAACTTGTCCCACCCATACTTGAATGATGTGCGCACTTTGTTGTTTGTGTAGGTCCTCTCCAAGCCCATGAACTAGGACTACCTAGCCATCTATAGCTTGATGGCTTCCTACTACTAGTAGCCATGCGCTACCTTGAAGTCCACTAGCACATTCTTTGCCTCGCACAAAAAAAGATTGATGAGAAAGACAACACTAGTAACTTACGACATTGGTACATTCTACGTCTCGCATGAGTGGTTACCAGATACTTTGCTTTGAGGTGGTACTTCTTTAGGATCACTAAAAAAACTCCTCGGCTCCGCGATGGGTAGGGAGAGCTGACTACCACTGGCCTCAATGTCGTGCGGGTACTGCTTGTGGCAGGTGGTAAGGTCGAAGACCTTGACATTAATCTATGATCGTCCGTCATACCGAAATACAAGAGAGAACCCATCTTGGAGGTCAAGGGCATGGGTGAAGTGCTTCCATCCCCATCAGAGGTACAAGTGACTGTCGTTGGGGAACACCTCCACCTTCCACCAGGCCTAGCTCTGCTCATCATCCAGACAAAGCTCTAGCTTCCGACGACCTCTGATGACCTGGGCCATTACAGTCGGCAGTTTCTGCATGCATAATGATCAACTTAGCCAGATAGAGGGACAAGTTCATTCCCAAAGGTAGACCCCAGTAGATCCGATTTAGCACACAGAAAATGGACACTTACCAATGTTTCTGCATATAATCTAGGAAGGAGGGTCTTCATGCACTCCAGGTCACTTTGGCTTGGTCCTACCATGTCTTCTTGTAGCCCCACTATGCCAACTAGGAAACTTGATAGTCTTGAGGAATTCATGTTGGTATGTCTCTGTTCTCATTCTCCTCTCATGGAGGGGGGTTGGCTTTCTTTTTCTGTGTTTCTGGTGTTTTTTGACAATATGTGTTTCTAGTGTGTTTGTTGTCACAAATGCAAGGAGTGCACACAGTGTTGGGGAATCAGTGGAGGAGCTAACATGTATAGTAAAAACCAACACCAAACTGACATAATCTCATCAGCATAAATGGAGGAGACGTGCTCTGTTTTCATCAGTGTACGCTTGGGAACATTAATACTCCTGCATCTTCGGTCGAACACGCCTTCAATGATATGACTGGTTGAGGTTCTCGAGGGAGTGCGATAGCCCATGAGGGGTGAAAATACCTATCACCACTGCACCAGGCTTTCAAGTCTCAGTCATGTCATGGTGGTCAATTCACTCCTGTCTAGCTTTCATCCTGCATTCACTTCACTCTCGACAACCGCATAAGGTTTCTTTGAGAGGAGCAAGTCTCAGCAACCAAAAAGTCCTACCATTGTATATTTAACGTGTCGGATAGTATTCGTGTCATACGCATTTGTGCAAACATTTTTGTTCACAAAAGAACATTTACCATTATCTCATTGAACACGTGATAGTCCAAGCATTGTAAATCTGACTGGGCCGGGCACATCTCACTCTTGCCAACCGCACAATGGTTGCTTTGTGCCTCGGTTTGGTAAACCAAACACATGTGAGTAGTGGTAGTAGTCATGAGTCACTCTGATCATGCTAAAAATGAGTGGCTCTAATCTATCGTGAACCCAACTCATCTTATTTGCATCTCTAATAAAAATTGTTGAACGTGTAATAGCCATGCAGCGAGGAGTTCATCTGAATAGGTCTCAGCTTGATCTAATGCACAACGGAGGAGGCATAGATGTTGCATTTTTACTGCACGCGCCAGAAAGTCCCCCGCTGTCCATTGGATCTCTTGTCAGATAGTAAGTGTACCCGTCTCTAGCTAGCCGCTGCATGTCTCTTCGAAAGATAAATTGCTTACCAAAGCAACTCTTCTTCACTCTTCTGTTTGCCCCTCAACTGTTGTGACTGCTTGGATAGGAGTGAAAAGACCTATCACAACCGCACTAAGCTTTTAAGTCTCAACCATGTCTTGGTGGTCAAAATCTCTTAAATTTCACTCATGTCCAGCTTTCATCCTACATTCACTTTGCTCTCAGCAACCACGCAAGGTTTCTTTGAGAGGAGCAAGCCTGGCCTAATGCAGAATAGATGAGCCATAGGTGTTGAAAATTCTACTGCACACGCAAGAAAGTCCTGTCGCCTTATATTTGAATGCGTCGGATAGTATACGTGTCGTACACATTTGTGCAAATGTACTCCTAGCCCTATGTCATAGATTTTGAAAATTTTTACTTTCTTTTAGGAATTATTAAATTAAAAGCCATGGAGAACATGGTCACATGACCACGCCCCTACTACTAGTAATAATAATATTGGATGAAATGATGAGTGAGTGTAGTCGATCACAAACTATGAAATTTTACTGCACACGTCAGATAGTTCGTCGGCTGCACAATTGATGTCGTCGTGCCGAGACTCATGCTGTCTCATCGGCGTAAATGGAGGAGACATGCTCTGTTTTTGCAACCACCGGTGTAATACGGTCACAATTCTCGAGGGGGTGCAACGACACCCACCTCCAAGAGTATCTTGCCTTAGAAGCCTTAGCATCCCTATGTATAAATAAATCTTTATGGAGTATCTTGCCTTAGAAGCCCTAGCGTCCCTGTGTACACATAAAGCCTAGTTGTAACATCCCAGTTGTTAAAATGTCATTAAAACTTGATCATGAGCATCATCAAGCATAAACACCAAGTATCATGTCATGTATGCACTCCATGTTTCATTTATAGCACCTACATGTTGCATTTATGATGTTTTATATGTTACATGAAATGTTAACAATAATAATGTTTAAAGTTCTTTGTGAATTTATATAAGAGGTTTTGTTTAAACAAATAAAATTTTGTTAAAATAAACTTTGTGGTTTAAAGTATGCTCTTTAATATAGAATCAAGTTTGTTTGAGTTTCTAAATAAAAAAATGTTTAAAATTTGAGCTCCAAAAATTTAAATCAGCATTGAAATTCAGCACTTGGTCAAGTTTTTACTGTGTAAAAAATTAGTAAAGGATTCAATTTTAGGGAAATTATTGAATCAATTTTCATAAATAAAATATATCCAACTTTTGTTCTATTGATTGAAGTAATGCTTGTTCTATGATAATGAGTAATTAGTTGTTATGTTTGATCCCTAATTAATTGATCTAAGTTGCTAATCCAAAAACTATTTTTCTAAAACCCTAACTGAACTATGTGTTCAGTTTCAAAGTGCATGTGTTTGAAATTTACAATCATCAAATCTATCAAGTTTTTCATGTTGACCCTATAAACAATATTGGAGATCTCACATAGATGGATAAGTTTGCTTAAAGCCGGTCATGACATTGTTTTGCAAAATTGGGAGAAAACCAAGGGGGAATATGCCTTGTTAGAGTACTATAGTTCTTGACACCGGCAGTAGTCTGCCTGCCTCCTTGTCGTCGATGCACCGACCTCATCTACCACCCTTGCACGCGTTGACATGCAGCAGCCTGTGTGGCTCGATCGAGCAGGAGCTGGCATGCATGGATGTTTCATCCTTGCATGTTTAAATCACCCCAACGCCATCGCCATCGCGTTCTCTTTCCACAACTCCGCCACCGTGCTCCTTCGCACGCCGACCAAATTTGTCGTCCTCGCTCGCTCTCCAATCAATTTCTCAAAGCATCAGCTTTGCCTTGCCCTTGTGT
Organism: Miscanthus floridulus; assembly: GCF_019320115.1. Lineage (NCBI taxonomy): Eukaryota > Viridiplantae > Streptophyta > Magnoliopsida > Poales > Poaceae > Miscanthus > Miscanthus floridulus. Next base: position 39,908,525 of record NC_089585.1, read on the forward strand.
GTCACTTAAAACAATTTGCGTCACCTCGCGCCCCCACAATCACCCACGCATGCTGTTTCCATCATGGCGGCTCGCCATAAGCGTCGAGGTCACCTCCATCGTGGCCAGGCCTTACCGACTACTCTCTCGCCCTATCTTTTTTTTGTTCTAGCTTCCTTGTGTTGTCGTGGTGCTCAGAGACCTCTTCATTTTGGAAGGTGCATGACAGAGCCGCTAGAACACCAACCTTGTCACCGGTCTACGCTAACGTGCTTGCTCTCTCTATCGGCAGCACGCTCTGCCTCGCCTCCGCTCCAACCTTTGGGCCGCTTAGGTCTTGGTGAGTCTCATCATGCCTACCCAAACCCTATCGAGGCCATTAGAATGTTGGTGCGGTCGGTCCAATGCTGTGCCACCATGCAGAGCATCGCCGAGCCACCATGGCTATGACCGTGCTTAGAACGAACCCTAATTCAACTAACTGGTGGCTCCAGCATGTTCGCATGGGTGTAGGGAATGCGTGGGTGGTCTCCCCATCGCTAGAGACCTTGCTGATGGTCATCTCCGCTGTGCTGGAGCACTGGCGGCTGCCATGGTCGCCGTTGTGTGTGCCACGGTGCGTTAGAGGTTCAACTGGTACCGTTAGGGAGTGCGCGGGAGAAAGGAACTCGTCGGAGTAGGTCCTATCGCCGGAGGTCTCACCGGCGACAAGTACCCACCGGTTAGTGCGAGTGGCTCACCAGTGTTGATCGGGGTCCCAAGTATTAGGGAGAGAGGGTAGGACAGAGGCGGGTAAGAAAAGTCCTAGCGCAGGAAAATAATTTTATCTTTTTCATAAATGATTAAAAGTGTAGTTTCTTTCTAAATTCATAACTAATTAGTGGTGCATGATAAAATTATGAAATTTTATGTGTAGCCTTGTATGTTGTACTCTACCTAGGAAAAATATAAAATGGGTATTTTCAATAGTTTTACTATGTTTAAAAATTACATCTTTTAATTAATAAATGTACCTTCCATGATTTTTATAGGCTAAAATAATTATCCTTTCATCTTGAAACTTTTTGTGTATGCTTTACATGCTTAGACCTGCTTTCATAAAAATTATGGTACTGTTTTGATAATTGAAATTATCCACTTAATTACATGCTTTAATTATTAATTAATAAATACCAAAATAATTAGGATAAATCATAAAATGACTTTGGTGTGTTTTATACTTTGATTGTAGACCTTGGGACACCAAACCCCTGCTATTCCTTGTCATCTTAATTGCTTTCCTGATTTGGTTGCAATCCACTTGTTGGTTAATGATTAAAATAATTTATTAAAATGCTTGTTTAGTAGATGCATATATGTAAGCCTTGTGATTACTATTTGTATGCAATAATCTAATATCGTTGCTTAAGTATGATAATGCTAGCTTAACCTTTTGAGATAGCATGTATACATGATCTCTTACTAATATGATAAACAACTATGCTAAATAATGGTTGATGATCTTTGTAATTAGTTTCTTATAATGATCATGGGTTAAGTTAAATGTTAGTCTCTTGCTAGTCCATGCTAAGTTTAATAAGTGTTGTTTCCATGATAACAACTAATTAACTTGTTAGTTAAGTAATTAAAATGCATTGTGAGACATAACCCTAGTTGTACCGTGAAGGAAAGTTGTACTCAACTTTCTTAGGTTAGTTTACGCTTTGTTATACACTTGCGTGTTTCATCATGCATCATGTCATGCATTCCAAGTAAGCATCATTTATTACGTGTAGTTTAAACTAGAGTGAGAAGACTCATGTTGATCAAATTTCAGAGAAGGTTCATCCACCATGGTGTTGGTGCCAAGTCCAACTACTAGATCTCTCTATGGAACTAACCTTCTCTACAATGCAGGCAAGCCCTGGAGCATAAACCCTCTCTTAGAATTTACAAATCTTTATTACACTTTAAGTCTTGTGAGATGTGCATTAAGTAATTAGGAGTTGGTTGAATACCATTGTTGCATGATTACCTTGATATTCAGGCATTCCTAGTCATACCCCACTAGTTGGTGTAGGTCGATATCTCTAATGCTTAGACTTCGATAGAAGTCGAATGATAGTTTCATCGTTCGTAAAAAATAGGTTTTACCCTTGTTCTTCTCAGCTCTGCTTATGGGTCATGAGAATACCATGATGATGATAATGTTAAATTGAGACTGGGCGGACTCTTTGCTTGCGTCAAGTTTGAGTCTTGACATAGTGCCCCGCCTGTGTCGGTTAAGGACCATTTGATGTTGGCCCTTGGATCAAGATTTTTGCAAGTACTGGCCACATACTCTAGTAAGCCTAATACCTCGGTTATTCCATTATGTGAAAAGACAACCGTGTACTGGGGGTGGAAGATGGCGAGAGTAGCAGGTACCCATCCTATGGATCCATCCAGGATGGCTTAGGGAGGTGGAGTACTGTATTCTCGGGTAGTGCAGACTGGTTCACATTTTGGAGGATTCGAGTGAAGGTTGATATGTGTAGGTCTAGGACCTGCATATGTCATGTGGTAAGGAAACCCTAGCTAGCCCTAATCGATTCGAATCGTCGTTTGCTCTACAGTATCAGGAGACTTGATCCTCGCACCATCATCGTAGTTAATCAATGGAAACATGGTTACTTATGGACACAAGATGATATAAGTTGAGATGAGATGTTTTAATGAAGTGATTGATTTAGATCAGGTGCAAACTAGATACTACTAATGGCTTAATACATAGCTAAAACATTGAAAGTAAGGATCCATCTATAGTAAGCTTTTCTACAAAAGTTACTCTTTGTTCCAACTTTTTTAAACTGCATACCCTTGGAGTCTTTTCTTTTTGTTGGGTAAGACTTGTTGAGTACCCTCAAGTACTTAGGGTTTGTTAACCCCTATTATAGGATCTAACTTGTGTTGCTAATTGAGGTCATGTCGGTGGGCTCGACATGATCTGACGTTCTCTCCTACCTTAGGTGCTTCACCCAAGTTGTTCCTGTAGTTCTCACCTTTTGAAACTTAAGTTAAGTTTTACTTAATCATGTTTTGTAAAACTAATGTTATAAGTCTTCCGCAATCTGATGTAAGTTATTTTTGTACCAAATGTTGTAATGTTGTGGTAACTCCATGTTGATCCTGTATGAGTAGAAAAATGTGGATGATTCGAGCTTCCCCGAGGACACCCGACAGACTACCAGAGTTATCTGGCTCTTGTGTGCAGCAGTCAGAAGTCTTTAGGACAATGATAGCTACACATGGGCCATATAATTTGGGTGGTTCTGCCACATTGGCCTCACCCTAATTCATATTATTTACCATTCCTCCTTCCATTGCGCAAAAGCCCTCACCTCGCCACCTAGCTCTACCACCCCATCAGTTGCCATGAAGGTTGTTGATGGCCCACCGATACTCCTCGCTTCCTCTAGTGGTTCAACGAAGGTGGGGCATGTACAATGGTAGTCGTAGAGCGGTCACACTTTCATACTTGAGCCCATATAAACCTGGTAGTTCATCCAGTCTCACGAAGGGTCTCGATTCATCGTCAACATACAACCAAGATCATACATGATTCAACATACATGCCACATATTACATAGAGTTCACAAATACATTATCATACATCAAAGTGTGATTGAAGTTATTACAAACCAAGTTCAAATAAAGTAGTAGCAAAAGCAAAGTAGTTTTTTGATGAGGACATGGCACCTTCGGATATGAACAATGATTATAAGGTGCGCTCATTCCTACATTTGCATAGTGGCTTTGGTTATAATTCACTTGGTTCCATATGTACATGTCACTATTTGATTGTAGGTTCAAATGTGTTTCATAATGGAAGTTCATCAAAGTTGAACTTTTGGTTCGTCGGTAGCCCGACAGTGCCTCATTGGGAAGGCCATAACTCATCCATCCGGAGTGCGATCGAGGTCAATGAGCACTTGATGGAAAGCTTGTTTGATAAGCTTTCAAATAGATCTAGTTCCATCTCAATATCACATCGGCAAGGCCTCCAAATCAGCAATATATTCTGTCGCTACTTCTGGCGGGAGCTACACTGTCGTCATGGGCTTGTTAGACATCCTTGGGACCCAGGCTCAAGTTGGAGCACGCCCCAAGAAGATGGAGAACACCTAAGAGATGGCCTTGGACGTCCTCCTCCTTGACCACCACCTTAGGAGGCCAGCAAGGACGTCCAAGCCAAGCCAGAGGCCCAGTCCAATCCGAGTTCGAGTCTGCCTCGGCCATCAGGACCAGTCTGTAATAAAACGGACGCCTCGGACACATCCGAACTCCGTTTTTGATGATCCACATATAGATGAAAAGATAATTTGATAAGGAAGCCAATACAAGTGGTTTCACATCAAAACCTCTTTGTAATCAACGGGAATCGTCGAAACAAATCAGCATCCAGAATCTGTCAGGGTGCTGCGACACCTTCTTTTGGGCCGTTGGGCCTTGTAACGTGTTGGGACACCTTTAGGACGTGAAGAGGGATCCTTGGACGCCCCTTAGGCTATATAATCAGTAGCCACCACCTACTTTAGGGTTTGGATTTTGCTTAGATTATTCTGTCAAGAAACAGTTTCGCTGTTCTTTGGTTTGTGAGACCCCAACTCGTGAGATTAATCATACATTTGCAATTTGGTTGTGATCTTTCTTGTTCTTGCTTGTGTTCTTCGTTGCATAGGCAGGGATTAGCCTTCTTGGCGAGGTCAACCTAGTCCATGACTCAGTTGATAACCAGAGGAGCTTTGGTGCTAAGATTGCAGGGTTCGATCTTTCGATCTGAAGCCGGATCGGTGTGTCATTCTCCGCCACAACGATAGTTACCATCACCTGACGGAAGATCGGGATCCTCGTCTCCATTAAGTGGTAATCAGAGCTAAGGTATACCGTCAGGTTCACTTTTATTCCCTAGTTTGAGAGTTTCGCATTCGTCCTATAGTCCAGTGCCGTACTTTTATTTCCTATCCTAGAACCTTCCGCGCCATAGCCTTTGCATATTTCAGTTTCAGAGTTCGCTTTGTTGAGTTTATGTCCTAGGTCAAAGTCTTGTTGCTGGTTTAGATTGTGTTCTTTTTTAGTTTGTGTTGATCCCTTCACCTGCCGCTATTCCGTATCACCATCGGTTTGCATCTTGTGTCCACTAAATCCCTGATTCGAGCAGCTTCCTTAAAACAGTCATAACTTTTATATCCGAACTCGAAACGGGGAAAATTTTATATCTACGGAGAACGCTAGAAAATTTTAGATCTATTTCATCCCAGCATTGCTGGGTTTGCAAAAATTAGATTTGCGAAATTCAATTAGGAAAATTGAGTTTCTGGGCCCACAAGTTTTGGTATGCTTTTTAGAGCACAGTCCTAATTTTTCTATAGGCCACATCTTTTATTCAATTGAGCTCAAATTTTTTGTGGTTTATTCTTGTGTGCTCCTTGCTGAGAAAAAAATATCAAAAGAGCAAAAGCAAGAAAAAAAAGATTGGACAAAAAAAATAAAAGAAAAAAATAGTAAAAGAGAATAGAAGATATCGAAAAGGAGCACATAAGGAACACTCAATAGCTCTATTGTTTGTGGTACCTTTTGCCTTGTTCATATCCGTTGCTACCTTTAATACTTGTTTTCTTTCATCCTTGTTTCCTCTCTTGTTTATCACAACTGGTGATAGGAACACGTATAGGCCAGCAACTAGGACAAGTGCTCTGGACATTTATTCAATATTGCTGTCTGTCACTGACTTGTGTGCCACATATACATATTTGTTCTTTTGCATGCCTCCCAAGCTCCACATATACTTCAGATCGATACAGAAAAAGACCCTTGCAATCTTGGTGTTACACCCTCACAGGTATCACGTACCAGCCACCGGTTGTACCGTCCACTGCTTTGCGTTGGTAAGAACCTTGTAAGAGCTTGATGAGGTGTTTCCTTTTGCTACGATCTTGAGAGGCAGCACCACTCCACCTGCGTAGTAGGATTATTAGGGATAACCTTCACTGTTTGTTCCTTGTTTTTGTGTTTACAATGACAGGTTGTTCGTATCCACCGACTTATGATGGTATAGGTGCTGATGAGTACATGGAGTGGGAAATTGTTATCGATAACATATTTGCTACTTGCCTTATGTGTCCAAGGAGGAAGGTAAAAAATGCAGTTAGTGTTTTGCGACATTCTGCTTTATCTTGGTGGGAGTCTTTAGATCCTTCTGATAAGCCTCAAACTTGGAATGATATGAAACTTCTTATGCGAGAAACCTTTGTTAATCCACCTCCTATTTTGACTTCATATGATGAGGTGCACCATTTAGAGGAAGAGTCTGTTGTTATTCCTCCTAGTATGCCTAACCTTTTGCAGGACAATGTAGAAAAGAGCAAGGATGACGTGACAGAAAATGAGAAGCTCACAGCCTCATGTGAAAATTCAGAACCATCAACTATTACCCCTGCTGAACATGAGAGCAAAGGTAATGCCCTTGATGCTAAACTCATAGAAGGTGAGAGTTCTCTTGATGTGCTGAATTTTTCCACCAATCATGCTATGATAGAGCAAATTTTAGTGGAGCATTCGCTTGATTTACCTTTGTCACAAGATGATATGCTTGATGTTTCTTGTGACAAAGATGACTTGCATGATGATATTTATGTTATACCCATGCAATCATTGAAGAATGATCACGCTATATGTGTGCTGAAAATGAGCACTTGTGCTGAAAATAGACTTATTATTCATAATTCTAGTGAAGTTGATGAGCTGAAATTATTGTCTTCTTTAAATACTTTGGGTTACATTGAATTTGATTGTCGGTGTTTCGTACAAGCACCGGCAAGTAAATTTATAGTAATGCGCGTTAGGCCCGGATGGTGCGCTAAAGGACACAGGATTTATACTGGTTCGGGCAGAACGTCCCTACGTCCAGTTTGTTGCTGCTTGTGTTATTAGCACCGTGAACGGTCTGTAGTAAGGGATACAAACTGCCGAGAGAGGGACTGGTCCCAAGTCTCTGATGGAAGGATTGAAAGGTGGTCAAGAGCTTCGTAGCTGCTTGAATGTGTGTATGAGTGCGTTCTATTATTCGGTCCTATTTTTTCCGTCTCCTTGATGGAGGAAGCGCATCCCCTTTTATAGATGAAGGGGCTGGCTTTACAAGGGTGAGGGTTCCAGGATGCATACTCTACTTAGTCTTGTGGCTCACGTCTACCTGGCCAGGTCCTCAATTCTGATGAGTGCGAAGGAAGATAAGTGCTTACCATGTTGTCGATGTCTCTGTAGGATGTCAGGTTAGTCATAGTATGCTGCCCTACGTAGGGTATGGGCTGTAGTACAGTGGTTTTGACTTATGAGCCTCCCCCCAGCCTTGCTCCGCACGCCTTCTGGTTCCCATGATTCCTTGTTGGGAGAATTCGGGGTCAGGGTCCGGTGTAGTGCCGTGGCCAAGGCCTTCTAACTGGGAGGACCTGAGGGGTTGGGAAGAGGGCGCCGCTCCCTCGGGTCCACAGCGTGGTGATAGAATATCTGTCGTTTGTGGAGATAGCAAATCCATTCTTGGAGCGTAGCGGTTGTCGTATATCTTCGTTGGGTTCCATGTCCTAGAGCTGAAGGCAGCGCCTACAACTCTACAGGGTGAGGTGCATGCACCTGTAATACCTTTTAGGCTCTGTGGTGCCCGGAAGGGTCTAAAGCATCAGTCCTGTCGTTCCCTAGCAGTCTTTTTCCTGCCAGGGCGCAGGGTATGGTCATTGGAGTCATGGTTGACCCGAACATCTTGTCTCGTCCTGTACCCATCTTTATGAGGGATAGATATCGATTAGGGCGAGGCTCGTTCTAGGCCATCGGGTGAGACGGAGACCAATCCCTATCTTTTGGGCGAGACTAAACCTATCCCTCCGGGATCGAGCGAGGCGGAATCCATCCCTTAGCCTTCAGGCAAGACCGAGCCCACCCTATAGGCGTCGGGCGAGACAGAGATTAGCCTTGAGCCTTTGGGTGAGGCAGGGTTATCCCACAAAGGCGTCGGGTGAGGCTGACCCTGCCCCTCCGGGATCGGGCGAGACGGAATTCATCCCTCAGCCCTCGGGCGAGACCAAGCCCGCCCTCAAGGCGTCGGGCGAGACAGAGTTTATCCCTCGGCCCTCGGGCGAGACCGAGCCCATCCCAAAGGTGTCGGGCGAGGCGGAACCGAACTCCTATCACTCAAACAAGGGATGTCATGGCGCCCTTATGCGTGCAGAAGTTTTTCACGTTCGGTGGTTATTGGTTCCACCTTCTGGGATACCCTACTATTGGTCCCCGACAGTAGCCCCCGAGACTCTAGGTGATTCGAGTAGAACCGCCTAGAGGGTGTTTTTGATTTTGTCGAAGCTAATTTGCCAGCGGGTGCATGCGAGCGCACCCGATGGGTGTAGCCCCCGAGCCCCCGGGTGACTCAAGTAGAGTCGCCCAGGGGGTTGTATTGGCCCCTTCATGGGTAAGGCTGAAGGACTTAGTTTTTTATCAACTGGACATTTTTCCGAGTGGGTCGTGGCGTTTCGTTCGCTAGGAACTAATTCGGGGCTGTCCTAACTGGTGCTTCTGCCCTTGATGGCGGATCGTTCGTGGATTCCTTCTTAGTTGGGCCGGCCGACGAGTTTCTGGGCCCTAGGTGGGCCAAAGAGAAAAGAACAGGCCTTTGTGGCTTGCGTTTCCCCGGTGGGTAGAGAGTCTGGATTCGCTTGGGTAAGGCGAACCGTCCGCCGAGATTTTTGGGGTGAGAGGATAGGGACTGCGGGCACGTGTCCCACGATGTAACGTGGTGGCGCGCGTGGCAGGCCCGGAGATCGAGGCAGACGGTTGCCCTTCTCGCATCCGTCGCCCCCTATAAAACCACGGAGTTCACCCCTAGGGTTCCGTATTTCGCTCCCCTTCCTTTGCGTTCTAAAACATCCGCCGCCAATCTTTCTAGCCGCTCGCGCCCACATCGCCACCGTCGACCGGCCTGCGTTCGTGTTCCAGCCGCTATCAAGCTCGCGCCTGCCCTTCCCTCCTACTGCTTTAATGGAGTTGTGGGGCAGATCAAGCATCACCTCCCGGCGTCTGGAGGGCCTCGTCCGCCGTGGCCTTCTTCGTCCATTGTCCGCCATCCAGGAGTGGTTGCTTCCTGGCGACGAGGGTGAGCTGGTGCTGCTTGAAGGGTATGTCGTCTCTTTTGCCATCTTCCATGAGCGGGGATTTGGGGTACCCGCGCATAGATTCCTTCGGGGGCTATTAGATTACTATGAGGTAGAGCTGCAACATCTAACTCCCAATGGGATTCATCATATGGCAGCGTTTGTTGCCCTGTGCGAGGGTTTCCTGGGGATCAACCCCCATTTTGATCTGTGGCGGTATTTCTTTAGCATTAGTCTATCGAAGAGAAAGATTGGGGGGGAAAGAAGTAAACACGCCGATGGGGTGTGCCAGCATTCATCTGCGCCATACCCGGTCGAAGGGTTACCCATACATGCGTCTGGTGACATCCAACAAGGGATGGCATTCGCAGTGGTTTTATGTTAGGGATGACGTGAGTGCCACCCTACCAAAGTACACCGGACGTCTTATTGTGGATGCCCCGGAGTCGTGGGGCTGGGGCGTCCAGTCTAAAGACAAGAAACACATCTCCGACCTTCTCTCCGCCCTCCATGCCCTGAAGGGTCGGGGTGTAAAGGGGACGGGGATTATCGGCGCCTACCACGCGAGGAGGGTGGCACCACTGATGGCGCGTGTGCTTCCCCTGCATCGGATGATGCCCGGGATATCGTTCGAGGGGACGGTGCTCGTTGACGAGGCGCTCCCTTATTCGGAAGTGGCGCAGCGTGTCAAGGAGGCGACGGAGCCGACGAAGGATTCCGCCGGCATGGTCCTCGACATCGTGTATCTGGTGCCCGGGCATCCTCCAATGCGGCCGGAGCCTGGGTTCTTCGAATTCGTAAGCCCTCTTCTCCCGCACTCTTTTCTTTCTCCTAAATCTCCCTTTTTTAATACTTGCTTTTGTGATGTTGGGGCTAGTCGAGGGGGCTTGTCTTCAAGGATAGTCCGGCTCCGCTGCCGAAGGACAGGGTTGTGGCGGCAGTGAATCAACTCGCGGCTGAGTGGGACAAGAAAGCAAAGGAGGAGATGAAGAAGGCGAAACAACTGAAGTAGGAGGCACGGGATCGGGGAGAGGACGTGAGCAGTGAGGATGACGACGATGATGATGATGACGACGACGACAACGAGGTAGCCGTCGATGTGGATTGGGGTGTCCTGGAGGATGAGGAAACGCTGGCAAGTGGCCACCCACCCGTGCAGGGGCCCTTCGCTTTTCACGTAGAGGGAAGTGAATCGATGAGGTCAGTGGAGGCCGGCAAGTCCGCCGCTTCGCACGGCGTGCTGGCCGAGGATCGGTGGACGGGGGACGCCGGGCTTGCTGCCGCCGACCCTAAGGTGATCGTGGAGGAGGGTGGCATCGGAGCCGCGCCCGGCTCTGATGCCGCGCCCTGCGAGGTGATGGAGGGGAGCAGCTCCGGTGCTGCGCCCCGTGAGACAATGGAGGGGGATGGCTTCGGTGCCGCGCCCGACGAGATGATGGAGGGGAGCGACTCTGGCGCCGCGCTCGACGAGATGAACCCCCCTGCCCCGGAGCAGGGGGCAGGCATGAAACGGTCCCGTCCGGACGAGTCAGGGCAGGGATCTGGGGATCTGTCCCCCAAACGCTTCCGCCGGCCGAGGACGTCAACGTAAGCTCTTGATTCCTCTGTTTTCATCCTTTTTCCATTTTTATTTTGACTTAACGGTTATTACCTTTGTGTAGGTTCTTGCGGACGGGTCACCCCCTAGGGCTGGCGCCCAAGAAGAGTCTCGCCCTTCAAGCAGGATAGACAGTGTCGCCAAGAGTCACCCCTGTTTCGGGCAGGAGTGGTGCCGACGTTGGGGCCGCGTTGGCCGAACCGACGTTGTCCATGGTGGCTCCCACGCCCGTGGAGGTTATTGAGCGAGCGGTTTCTTCTGTGGCGGGCGTGGAATAGCCGGTCGAGGACCGCATACCGCCAGTGAAGGTGATTGTGACTGCGCCAAGCTAGGATCAGCCGGGCGCGGTCGTGGTGGCACCCGAGGGCGTGGTGCAATCCACGCCGCCAGGCGCCCATGTGGATCCGCCCGTGGCGCCCGAAGCGGTCCAGACAGAGGAGGGTCTAGCCAGAGGGTCCTCAAGTGCGGCGGTGGTGCCGCACAGGGTCAGGAGGGAGCTGCCACCGACCCCTTTGTCGGGAGGAAGCCGCTCCCCTACGTGGGGGGAGCCGCTGCTCTAGTGGATGGCTGCTCAGGACCCGACGTCGGCTCTTTTCTCGCTCGATGATCATTCCGAGAGCATGGAGCGGGAGGGTGATTCTGTGTTCTCGCATTTCTGATATCAGTTTTCTTCCTCCTCAGATTCTTGTTGCTCGTAGCCAGAATAAATCCCAATTCCTCTGCGAACAGAAGGCGGAGTGGGATCGCCTTTCTGAGGAGGCTCGGCTACGAGCAGACATGGCCGCCCAGCTTGCTACTGTCTAGGAGCGGGAGGCCCAGGCGCATCAAGATGTGGAGGAGGCGCACGAGATGTTCGAGGACCTGTCAGCGAGGTCTAAGCTGGATGGAGAGGAGATTGCCAGACTCCAAAAAGAGCGAGACGAGCTACTGCAGAGGAATGCCGCGGCCAATGAGAAGGCCGACAAAGTCCTGAAGGAGCTAGAGATGGAGCGGGACCTCCGGCGGAAGGCCAAGAGTAGGGCCACAGCCCTCCAGCAGAAGGTGGACGAGGACGTCGAGGTGGTCCGCTCTCTCCGGGCGGAGCTTGGTGACGCGGTGGAAGGAAGGTTGAGTGCTGAGAACGTCGCCACCAAGCTGGAGAAAGAGGTTGCCTATACACGAAGGGCCCTTTAGGTTGAGAGCAATGAGCATGATCTTCTACAAGCTGCGGTCGGGGTGGTCCTTAATGCCCTGAATGTGACGGAGCTGGTGGAGACCAGCTCGCTCGCGGCTCGTGTCAGAGGTATCACGGCTCGGGTGGGCCAACTTGAGGAGAGTGCCTTTCACGCCAGGATTACCCAGGCCGTCACCGTCGCCATGCCCATTATGAGAAGGAAATAAACCTGAAGGTGATGAGTGAAGGCTTTCCGTCCACCTACGAGGATGAAGAGCTGGAGGAAATGGAGAAGATGGTTGCTCCCCTTGTGAAGAACCTGGCAGACAGTCTGAAAGAAATGGTTCTCCCTCCGTGGGAGTAATTAATCGAACATTTTGAGAACAGCTTATATGTAATATGTGGACAAGTGTCAGTGCTTTTCGAGTCTAGACGCCTTTCGTGCTTTTGCGTCTTAATTTCGTTTTGTTTGATTTTTTGCGATTTGATTTTTTACGGTCTTACCAATATGTTCCCCTGAATTATGCCGCTGATTATAATGCGAGGAGATTGTTCCGAAGGGAGGAAAGGAGGTGGCCATACCTTAACAGCCCCCGAGTAAGGTCTAACCCCCGCACCTACTAGGGTCGGGTGTTACTGGAGACCGGAATCGTGGTTTTGGTGACAATGGATGTCATCGCAATAATCCCCGCCCTGTCTTCCAATAGAAATCCCAACTGGGGACTTTATGGGCTCGGCAAGGTGGGGCCTTTGAACCTGTGTCCCTGCATTGTTTGGCCCAAGCCCCCGAGCCTTGTTAGGGTCTGATAGGGGTCGGCCATTTTTTGCGTGTTACCCCATCCTCGGTTTTCGCAATCGGAGGGGCTGAGTGAACGACACTTGCCTCGACGGCTTGAGTACCGCGCTCAACGAGCTCGCTAACAGGTACGTTCGTGCGGAATCCAGGTCCATCATTTGCTGATGGGGTCGGCAGAGCCCTCTAGTGGCACTCCACAACTTCTTAACCCGCCTCCCGGCAGATGCCTGAGTCGTTCGATAAGCTTAGGGGGCCCGATGGTCTCTCCTCGATGGAGATTCTGTGGGTTTGGCTCGAGGTTAGAATCGAACGAGAGAAGGTCGAGACGTCCCGGTTCGCTTCTGAGCGAGGTCGGGCAGGGCCGCTGGGGCTCGTCTCAGTTATCTCTCCCTGGCTCTGTTCAGCGTGAGGCGGCCTCGAGCCCTTCGTGGGCCGACCTTCGAACCTCAGCCTGTGGTTGCCTCTATCGAATGAGGCGACAGCTGTTTCGTGGTGCGACACGAATCGTTGGGATGCAATTTTTTGCATATGAAATGTTTTGAATGCAAGATTTAATTGAAAATAAAGGCGGGGTTGGTAACATTACCTTGGTGATATGAGTGGCGGAAAAGCCCCTACCAGATGGGTTCGGGCCCTGACGTTTGTGACGAGGTTGGAAAAACCTGCGTAAGAATTGCCATTCTTTGTTTTTGTGTCTCAGTGACGATCTGAGCTGTTCGATTAACTTGGGCAGCCTGATAGCTTCTCCTTTGGGGGAGATTCTGTAGGCGGACCCCTCCGATCCCTTCTTTGAGAAGGCAGACATCGAAACTAGAGACGCGAGGGGCGTTGAGTAGGATTTTTCTGGTGAATAGAAACACCGTAGCTATCGGGGCGTAGGTTTGCTAGTTCGTCCAGTTTTACTCGAAGCTTTGTGCCTGTATGTCGCGCCCTTAGTTTCAAGCGTACGGAGGGGTTAGGTGAAGAGGATGTCTAGACTGGTAGTCATCCTCGGCAGCCCCTGAGTGATGTTCGCGTCCTTGCTATTTGACGGGGTCGGAATCTTGCGAACGAATTTTAGCGCATAAAGTGAGAAAGCTAAGAGGCTTATCTTTCTTTGGTCGTTCGTTCGTCGTGTCTTCTAGGCCGAACGGCCGACCCCGGAGATCTGAAAGGTCCCGTCGTCGGGTCGTCCGTGGTCCTGCATGGGGAGGTGAAAAGTTGTCTGCCTATGTGGGTGCCTTAATCACCGCATCCGGAGCGGGTCAGTGGCGGGCCATACCCAGGCAGTGTTCAGTTTGACCAAAGAGGAACGCCTCGTAGACCGGGGTTCGTCCTGTCACTTCTGGCGTGTCCCCTCAGATATCAATCAGCATTGATTGCGTATTAAAAAAAGGGGAAGGGAGAGGGTTTTTCGTCTGACCTTTCGCCTTTCCTTAGTTACAGCGCCTCCTCTTTAAATAGGGAGGGGGAGAGGAGTTCTCATCCCACCTCCCCTTCTGCCTCCGAGCCGCTATCTCTCCTTCTTCTTCCTTTTCGCCGAACGCGTCCGTGCGTCGCGGCAGTTCCTGAGTGAGGAAGAGTAATGCCAAAGAGAGATAGAGAACTTACAAACTTGCTCGTGAGTCTGGTGCGTGATGTCGAGCCAGAGGTTGTCCAACGTAGATGAGATGGTGTGCGCGGCCCTTGCTGAGGAGTCGTTGCTGCTGAAGGAAAGGAGGCGTCGGTGGGCGTCGTACGTCATTGACTGCGCCATCATTCGCTATGCTCCTCCCATGGCGGGAGGTGTTTCTTGCCCATATGCCATTGTCAGGGTTATGGCTAGGGATGATGGTGTAGTCCCCAGACGTCATGGCGGTGGCGTCGCTGCCGGGGTCGCGGCTAACGACGATGGCGTAGTCCCTGGACGCTCCGGCGGAGGCGTCATAGATGGTGGCGCCTTCGAGGATCCAGCAAAGATGTCGCCGATGGAGAGCGTGGCACGGCGACCGCCGTAGACGAGCTGGCCCGTGTACACGCCCCGGACGTCACCGATGGAGAGCGTGGCACGGCGACCGCCGTAGACGAGCTGGCCCGTGTACACGCCCCGGACGTACACGCCCCGGACGTCACCGATGGAGAGCGTGGCGCGGCGACCGCAGTAGCACTTGTGGTAGAGCTGAGCCGAGACTGTAATAAAATAACATTGTGGGGAAGCCCCCGAGTAAATAGTCCTCTGAGTATATTGTTCCTTTTTGTAATGACATCACTTTGTAAGTGGTGAATTTGTGCAAAAAATGAACAAAATTACATCCTTTGCTTATGGCAAGTCATTTTAGCGCTTTCCAACTCTTCTCATGGTCTAAGTCATAGGAAGCTAGGAACGTGGGTGAACTAATTCTAATTGAACTGGTGAGCAAAGAGGTTGCAGCCGCTGGGGCGTGGGTGTCTCGTAGTCCTACCAGTTGTATTCAGAATTGGTTCCCAAGATCTTAGCCCTCGAGACTCATTTACGAGGCGAATGGAAAACTTAGAGAATGTTTGTAAGTATAACACAGGGATTTTTTGCAAGCGTAATACTTGTATTACACATGACATATGTTACGATCACATGCCAGCCCCCGAGTGAGGTCTGACCCCTCGCGATTTGCAGGGGTCGGAAGTCACTAAGGATTGGGGTTCTGTTAAGACAAAAACTGATAAGGAAAAGTGTAAGCTTATTTTAAGGATAGAAACAACGTAGCTGCTCAATGTTCCAGGCGTTGGTGAAGACCTCTCGCCTTTGATGGTTTTCAACCGGTAGGCGCCTGGGCGAAGTATTTCCTGCGACGATGTAGGGCCCTTCCCAGGGCGGGGAGAGTTTGTGGCGATCCTTGTTGCTCTGCACAAGACGGAGGACGAGGTCTCCGACGTTGAAGGCTCGACCCCACACCCGTCGGCTGTGGTACCGCCGTAACGCTTGCTGGTACTTAGCTGAACGGAGGAGGGCGATGTCGCGGGCCTCATCCAGCTAGTCCATGGCGTCTTGGTGAGATGCCTCGGCTCCCTGTTCATCATATGCTCTGATTCTTGGTGCTCCATAGTTGAGGTCCGTCGGGAGAACGGCCTCGGAACCGTAGATCATGAAGAAGGGTGTGTAGTCGGTGGCCCGACTAGGAGTCGTTCTTAGGCTCCAGAGCATAGCCGGGAGCTCAGTGAGCCAACGCGCGCCGAACTTGTTCAACCGGTTGAAAATTCTGGGTTTGAGGCCTTGAAGAAGCATGCCGTTTGCGCGCTCGACCTGTCCATTCGTCCAGGGGTGCGCGACGGCTGCCCAATCGATTCGGATGTGTTGTTCATCACAGAAATGAACGAATTTCCTACATGGTGAACTGCGTGCCGTTGTCTAGTGATGATGGAGTTCGGTATTCCAAAGCGATGGATGATGTCGAGAAAGAACAGCACAGCTTGCTCGGATTTGATTGTGGATATTGGCCGAGCTTCAATCCATTTTGTGAACTTGTCTATGGTGACAAGCAGGTGGGTAAAGCCCCCGGACGCCTTTTTAAGTGGCCTAAGTGGCCCAACCAGGTCAAGCCCCCAGACCACGAAGGGCCACGTGATGGGGATCATTTGGAGAGCCTAGGCCGGGAGGTGTGTTTGCCGAGCGTAGTATTGGCACCCTTCGCAGGTGCGTACAATTTGCTCGGCATCGGCTACTGCGGTGGGCCAATAGAAACCCTGTCGAAATGCCTTCCCAACCAAGGTTCTTGGTGCGGCATGGTGACTGCATGCTCCACCATGGATGTCGCTCAGTAGGAGTTTTCCCTGTTTGCCAGGGATACAAAGTTGCAGAATTCGGATGTGACTTCGTTTGTAGAGTTCGCCCTCTACAAGAACGAAGGATTTGGCGCGTCGCACGAGCCGTCGGGCTTCTGTCTTGTCAATTGGCTGTATGTTGTGGAGGAGATAGTCAAGGTAAAGCGTTCTCCAGTCATTGGGAGGATCGGACTCCATTGCTGGGTCTTCTTCAAGCTCCATGACCTCGGGGTCAGGAGGAACAGTTGGCGGATCGGCCTTGGGGGTCGGACTAGAAGGGCCACCGTTGGCTTGTTCCGACCCCGCGTAGCATACCGAGGGTTTGTGTTGGTCACTGGCGAAGACGCCTGTTGGAACTGGCTCTCAGCTGGATGCTACTTTTGTGAGTGTGTCGACCGCTTCATTGAGGCGCCTAGGGATATGATTGAGTTCGAGGCCGTCGAATTTGTCCTCCAGGCGTCGGACCTCTTGACAGTACGCCTCCATCTTGGTATCGTGGCAGCCTGATTCTTTCATGACCTGGTTGATGATCAGCTGAGAGTCGGCCCTGACATCGACGCGTCGGATGCCTAGCTCGATGGCGATTCATAGGCCGTTGATGAGCGCTTCGTATTCTGCAGTATTGTTTGATGAGGGAAAATGAAGCCGAACCATGTACCTCATGTGCACCCCGAGGGGGGATACAAAGACTAGTCCTGCTTTGGCGCCCTTCTTCATCAGCGATCCGTCGAAGTACATTATCCAGTACTCTTGATCGACGGCTGCTAGTGGCATCTGGACCTCGGTCCACTCTGCGATGTAGTCAGCTAGTGCCTTGAGATTTGATCATCGTTCGGGGGACATAAGAAATGCCCTGATCCATTCAGCTCGAGTGCCCACTTTGCGGTTCTTCCCGTAGCGTCATGGCTATGAACGACCTTGCTAAGGGGGAACGACGTCACTACTGTCACGGGGTGTGACTCAAAGTAGTGGTGTAGCTTCCTTTTGGTGATGAGGATGGTGTAGAGGAGTTTCTGGATCTAGGAGTAGCAGGTTTTGGAGTCAGATAACACCTCGCTGATGAAATATATAGGGCGCTGCACCTTGAAGACGTGCCCCTCTTCCTCTCGCTCTACTATTAAGGCGGAGCTAACCACTTGGGTGGTGGCCGATATATATAGTAGGAGAGATTCTCCATCGCATGGAGGAACTAGGACCGGTGGCTTAGTTAAAAATTGTTTAACCATGTCAAGTGCCTCCTGAGCCTCGGCTGTCCACTCGAAGCGGTCAGTTTTCTTCAGGAGTCGATAAAGGGGGAGTCCTCATTCGCCGAGGCATGAAATGAATCGGCTGAGGGCGGCAAGGCACCCGATGATCCGCTGAACCCCCTTTATGTTTTGGATCGGGCCCATTCTCATGATGGCTGATATCTTCTCTGGGTTGGCTTCGATGCCACACTCGGAGACGATGAAGCCGAGCAGCATGCCCCTCGGGACCCCGAAAACACATTTTTCAGGATTGAGCTTGATGTCGTTCGCCCGGAGTTTCGCAAAGGTGCGTTCAAGGTCGGCGACAAGGTGGTCAGCCCGCTTGGATTTGACTACGATGTCGTCGACATAGGCCTCAATGGTTCGCCCGATGAGGTCTCCGAAGCAACTAAGCATATAGCGCTGGTACATTGCCCCAGCATTCTTTAGACCAAACGGCATTGAAACGTAGCAAAATGATCCGAAGGGCGTGATAAAAGATGTCGCGAGTTGGTCGGATTCTTTCATCGCGATTTGATGGTAGCCTGAGTATGCGTCTAGGAAATAGAGGGTTTCGCACCCCGAGGTGGAATCGACTATTTGGTCTATTCGTGGCAAAGGAAATGGATCCTTTGGACACGCTTTGTTGAGGCCAGTATAATCAACACACATTCTCCATTTCCCGCTCTTTTTTCGGACAAGAACAGGATTCGCCAACCACTCTGGGTGGTATACTTCCTTAATGAAGCCTGCGGCCAGTAGTTTGGCTATCTCCTCGCCGATGGCCCTGCGTTTCTCCTTGTCGAAGCAGCGCAGGTGTTGTTTCACTAGCTTGGAGCCCGGGAGGATCTGGAGGGTATGCTCGGCGACCTTCCTCGGGATGCCTGGCATATCTGAGGGTTTCCACGCAAAGATGTCCTTGTTGGCGCGGAGGAAGTCGATGAGCGCGCTTTCCTATGTGGAGGAGAGCACGGTCCCGATTTGGACTTTTTTGCCCTCGGAGCTACTGGGATCCAAGAGGACGTCCCAAGAGCCTTCTGTCGATTCGAATGATCCGGATGACTTCTTTGCGTCGGGTGTCCCTTCAATGACCTCCTCCTTGAGGATGGCGAGCTCTTCGGATGCGATGACTGCGGATGCGTGTCCACAGCATTCGACCTCGCACTCGTAAGCATGCTGGAAGGAGGTGCCGATGGTGATGACCCCACGGCGGCCCGGCATCTTCAGCTTCAGGTACGTGTAATTGGGTATGGCCATGAACTTCGCGTAACATGGTCGCCCCAAAATGGCGTGGAAAGTCCCCGGGAACCCCACTACATCGAAGGTGAGGGTTTCAGTCTGGTAATTGGATCGATCCCCAAAGGTGACAGGCAGGTCAATCTGCCCTAGTGGCATGGCTTGCCTTCCAGGCACGACGCCATGGAAAGGTGCTCGGACGGGACGGAGGTGCGTTCGGTCGACGCCCATCTTGTCGAGCGTCTTGGCGTACATGATGTTGAGGCTGCTGCCCCCATCCATCAGTACCTTGGTGAGCTGCTTTGGACCGACGATCGGGTCGACGACAAGCGGATACCTTCCCGGGTGTGGGATGGCATCCGGATGGTCGGTCCGGTCAAAGGTTATGGCGGATTCCGACCACCGGAGAAAAGCAGGCGTGGCCGGTCCAGTGGTATAGACCTCTCGACATGCGACCTTCTGGCGGCGCCTGGAGTCGTAGGCCGTTGATCCTCTGAAGATCATGAGGGCACCGGTCGGAGTTGGGAAGGTGTCATCCTTCTCCTCCGTGTCGTCAGTGGTGGGAACAGGCTCCTTCCCCTGCTCCCCCTTGTTCAGGCCCCCGGCCAAGTATTTGTGCATAAGGCCGCATTCCTTGTATAGGTGCTTGGCCGGGAAGGCGTGGTTTGGGCATGGCCCCTCGAGCATTTTCTCGAAGTGGTTCGGAGTGCCCTCCGCGGGCTTCCGGCCACCTTTGCGGTCGGCAGCGGCCACAAGTGAGTTGTCGCGCCGTTGCTTCTTATTTTTCCCTTTGGCGGGACGGTTGGAGGCACCTTCGCTGGCATCCTCGTCCCGCCTTGTCTTTCCGTCGGAGCGATCAAAGATGGCTCCGACCGCCTCCTCTCCAGAGGCGTGACTAGTGGCGATGTCCAGGAGTTCCTTAGTAGTTCGCGGGCCCCTGCGTCCTAGCTTGTGGACCAGGGATTCGCAGGTCGTTCCGGACAGAAAGGCTCCTATCACGTCGGCATCGGCGATGTTTGGGAGCCCGTTGCACTATCGGGAGAAGCGCCGGATATACCTGTAGAGGGTTTCATCGGCCTTCTAATGGTAGTTCTTGAGGTCCCATGGGTTTCTAGGGCGTTTGTACATGCCCTGGAAATTACCCACGAAGATCTCAGTCAGATCCACCCAACTCTGAATAGCATTGGACGGTAGGTGCTCCAGCCATGCTCGTGCCGAGTCAGCCAAGAACAGCGGGAGATTGCGAATAATGAAGTTATCATCACTCACACCACTGGCCTGACATGTAAGCCGATAGTCTTCGAGCCAAAGCCCGGGATTTGTTTCGCCAGAATATTTAGGAATGTTCGTAGGCGGTCGATACCTTAGGGGGAACGCAGCGTTGAGGATGTGCCGGCCAAAGGCCTGAGGGCCTGGCAGGACGGGGCTCGGGCTTCAGTCCTCGTTGCTGTCGTAGCGCCCGCCACGTCGGGGATGATAGCCACGGTGCGCTGCTTCTCCATCATCACCGTGGGCATGTCTCCGGGCGTCGATGATGCTGCGTACGTCGTGGCTACGGCCGAGGCGTTGATGTACTGGGACGATGGAGGGCTGCCCGCCGGCTGGCGGCGTTTGGTGTACGGATGCATCCTTGGTGGGACGCACTGAGGGCGTGCGCTGGCTGGTGTCGGGTTTGCGTCGTCGAGACAACGAACTTTCCGCCTGCTGCGCTGCTGCACACTCGAGCAATGTGCGAATCTCCCGATAAGCGCGTCGATCCTCGGACGTCGCGGCCTCCGGGAGGCCATGCAGCAAGGCGGTTGCTGCGGTGATGTTCTAGCTGGCTCGAGCAAAGTGAGGAAAGGCCCCATCGTCGGTGAGGATCCTTTGATGTACGGTGCGGGCTGTGGCACGCGCGCGCCCCCCCGTCTTTGCGGCGTTCAATCTCGCGATTGATGTCCGCGTATTCCCGTGCGAGCCCTTGCCCGGCCTCATCGATCTCTTGCTGACGAGCCCTTAGCTGCTCCATCCTCAGGTGAGATGGGGCTGTCCCCCCTTCCCCGGATCTGCTGTCAGGATTGTTTGTAGGGGTGGCCTCTTCCCTGGAGGCGCTTTCGACGTGACCCTCGGGGGTCTACATCATGTAGCATTCCCGGGAAGGGTGGTGGCTTGCCCTATTGGAATCTGAGCTAGAGAGCGATACAGGCTCCTCGTTGAGGAGCTCGTAAAGGGTCTCCGTATCCCATTCAATCGCCCCCACGAACTCGATGTCCGTGGGTGGTTGAACCACACGTAGCGCCAGAAGGCAGCCAGCGGTTGCCGCAACGTTGCGGAGACCGAACGGAAACGCTGTCGGGGCGCTCCATACGGACCCTTCCAGACACATGGTGGCGTTGTGAGAGGCCTCCTTGGGTGACGGGACTCCCCGGGAGTTGCCCGGTGGGCCCTCAAGCCTGAGACGGCTGAGGTTGATGGAAGGGGGAGATGGGGCGGCTGAGTGAGTCAGCGCCAGCTCTCCTCCTAATGTGATGATGAAATCTAGGTCGCCGAAACGCACGTGTGCGCCTGAGGCCCAGGTGATTGCGTGGGTGGCCATCTGAGACCTGATTTGGAATGTGCAAAGCCCCTACCTGGCGCGCCAACTATCGGTGTTTCGTACAAGCACCGGCAAGTAAATTTATAGTAATGCGCGTTAGGCCCGGATGGTGCGCTAAAGGACACAGGATTTATACTGGTTCGGGCGGAACGTCCCTACGTCCAGTTTGTTGCCGCTTGTGTTATTAGCACTGTGAATGGTCTGTAGTAAGGGATACAAACTGCCGAGAGAGGGACTGGTCCCAAGTCTCTGATGGAAGGATTGAAAGGTGGTCAAGAGCTTCGTAGCTGCTTGAATGTGTGTATGAGTGCGTTCTATTGTTTGGTCCTATTTTTTCCATCTCCTTGATGGAGGAAGCGCATCCCCTTTTATAGATGAAGGGGCTGGCTTTACAAGGGTGAGGGTTCCAGGATGCGTACTCTACTTAGTCTTGTGGCTTATGTCTACCTGGCCAGGTCCTCAATTCTGATGAGTGCAAAGGAAGATAAGTGCTTACCATGTTGTCGATGTCTCTGTAGGATGTCAGGTTAGTCATAGTATGCTGCCCTGCGTAGGGTATGGGCTATAGTACAGTGGTTTTGACTTATGAGCCTCCCCCCAGCCTTGCTCCGCACGCCTTCTGGTTCCCATGATTCCTTGTTGGGAGAATTCAGGGTCGGGGTCCGGTGTAGCGCTGTGGCCAAGGCCTTCTGACTGGGAGGACCTGAGGGGTCGGGAAGAGGGCGCCGCTCCCTCAGGTCCACAGCGTGGTGACAGAATATCCGTCGTTCATGGAGGTAGCAAATCCGTTCTTGGAGCGTAGCGGTTGTCGTATATCTTCATTGGGTTCCGTGTCCCAGAGCTGAAGGCGGCGCCTACAACTCTACAGGGTGAGGTGCATGCACCTGTAATACCTTTTGGGCTCTATGGCACCCGGAAGGGTCTAAAGCATCAGTCCTGTCGTTCCCTGGCAGTGTTTTTCCTGCCAGGGCGCAGGGTATGGTCGTTGGAGTCATGGTTGACCCGAACATCTTGTCTCGTCCTGTACCCATCTTTATGAGGGATAGATATCAATCAGGGCGAGGCTCGTTTTGGGCCATCGGGTGAGACGGAGACCAATCCCTATCTTTTGGGCGAGACTAAACCTATCCCTCCGGGATTGGGCGAGGCGGAATCCATCCCTTAGCCTTCGGGCGAGACTGAGCCCGCCCTATAGGCGTCGGGCGAGATGGAGATTAGCCTTGAGCCTTTGGGCGAGGCAGGGTTATCCCACAAAGGCGTCGGGTGAGGCTGACCCTGCCCCTCTGGGATCGGGCGAGACAGAATTCATCCCTCAGCCCTCGGGCGAGACCGAGCCCGCCCTCAAGGCGTCGGGCGAGACGGAGTTTATCCCTCGGCCCTCGGGCGAGACCGAGCCCGTCCCAAAGGTGTCGGGCGAGACAGAACCGAACTCCTGTCACTCGAACAAGGGATGTCATGGCGCCCTTATGCGTGCAGAAGTTTTTCACGTTCGGTGGTTATCGGTTCCACCTTCTGGGATACCCTACTATTGGTCCCTGACATTGATGTTCCGTGTAATCTTAGTTCTTTAGAGGAGAAACTTTATGCATATGCTGATTTGCCATGGTTCTCTAGACATACATATCATTTTATTGGAAAATATAATTGTAAAGGAGAGTATATGGTGCATCATGTCTATATTTGTTCAAATCTGAAATCTCCTTATATTGAGCAAAAGTATGATCAACCAAAGGATTGCAATTGCTATAATCTTGTCATGTCAAGTTCCCCTAGTTTTGTTATAAAGAAACATGTTAAATTTCAAGAAGGGGAGCAATGTTGGCTACTACCAACAATGTTTTCTTCATCTAATCCCAAGCCGAGGACGGTTTGTTGTCAAGAAGGGGAGGATGATGAGGACATGGCACCTTCGGATATGAACAATGATTATAAGGTGCGCTCGTTCCTACATTTGCATAGTGGCTTTGGTTATAATTCACTTGGTTCCATATGTACATGTCACTATTTGATTGTAGGTTCAAATGTGTTTCATAATGGAAGTTCATCAAAGTTGAACTTTTGGTTCGTCGGCAGCCCGACAGTGCCTCATTGGGAAGGCCATAACTCATCCATCCGGAGTGCGATCGAGGTCAATGAGCACTTGATGGAAAGCTTGTTTGATAAGCTTTCAAATAGATCTAGTTCCATCTCAATATCACGTCGGCAAGGCCTCCAAATCAGCAATATATTCTGTCGCTACTTCTGGCGGGAGCTACACTATCGTCATGGGCTTGTTAGACATCCTTGGGACCTAGGCCCAAGTTGGAGCACGCCCCAAGAAGATGGAGAACACCTAAGAGATGGCCTTGGACGTCCTCCTCCTTGACCACCACCTTAGGAGGCCAGCAAGGACGTCCAAGCCAAGCCAGAGGCCCAGTCCAATCCGAGTTCGAGTCTGCCTCGGCCATCAGGACCAGTCTACAATAAAACAGACGCCCCGAACACATCCGAACTCCGTTTTCGATGATCCACATATGGATGAAAAGATAATTTGATAAGGAAGCCAATACAAGTGGTTTCACATCAAAACCTCTTCGGAATCAACGGGAATCGTCGAAATAAGTCAGTATCCAGAATCTGTCAGGGTGCTGCGACACCTTCTTTTGGGCCGTTGGGCCTTGTAACGTGTTGGGACACCTTTAGGACGTGAAGAGGGATCCTTGGACATCCCTTAGGCTATATAATCAGTAGCCACCACCTACTTTAGGGTTTGAGTTTTGCTTAGATTATTCTGTCAAGAAACAGTTTCGCTGTTCTTCGGTTTGTGAGACCCCAACTCGTGAGATTAATCATACATTTGCAATTTGGTTGCGATCTTTCTTGTTCTTGCTTGTGTTCTTCGTTGCACAGGCAGGGATTAGCCTTCTTGGCAAGGTCAACCTGGTCCGTGACTCGGTTGATAACCAGAGGAGCTTTGGTGCTAAGATTGCAGGGTTCAATCTTTCGATCTGAAGCCGGATCGGTGTGTCATTCTCCGCCACAACGATAGTTACCATCACCTAACGGAAGATCAGGATCCCCGTCTCCATTATTTTTAAACCAACACCTCACACCATGGTTCAAATACTTGCTAGTCTTTGATCACAACCCACAAAAGCATCATAGCTTAGATATATAAATGGAAGTGCCTTGCTCGGGTATGGTAGAACCACCTAAAATAACACACCTTCAGAGGCGCTCGTCTTCCACCAGACACTAAGCACCCTGAAAGCAAGCTACATCAGACAGATTTTGTCGAGCACACCCTGAAGGGAGAACTTGAATAATCCACGTTTTTCCTCTAGGATCCAATAATGAGAATGAGTTTACAATACTTTGTCCATTTCATACAACCAGAGTTCCTAGAAATACATTATTACAGTACCATGTTCAGAGTGCAAAATTTAAACAACGGAATTACAATAAACATCTAATGGTAGGATACAAGGATCTGTCTATGCCCACTAGAAGAATCCTCCACACAATAGCTACTCTTCAAGCTACACCTGCAATAGGGTAAAAAAACCCTAAGTACACAATGTACTCACAAGACTTACCCAACTAGTGGGAATAATTTCCTGACTCCAAAGGATATGATAAGCTTTATGGTTTACTGGGTTTCCTTTTTGCATAAAGAAATACAAGTAGTGACTCCTTATGTATGTTTCTTATTAGCAGTCATGATTAGTTCATTATCTAACCATTCTAGGTAAGCACATGTTCTACTTTCAAGCAAGAGTTGAGCAAATAGATCCATTTCACCACCTTTCATCTTCCTGTTCTTACTATGGTGCTAGATTGTAGACAAGTCATACCGGATTACCTGGTGATTCATGAATCAATGTGCCTAGCTAGGTACCCCAAAACACACACCCCGCTTGTACCCCAAGCACAAGCAGGACCAACCCATCACTCTCCTATCAAGGGGTCTAGGTCCTCGTCCAAACTTGGACTCCAATTAGAATTGCCCAAAATAACACACCTTTGGAGGCGCTTGTCTTTCACCAGACAATAAACACCCGAAAGCAAGCTACATCCAATGGATTCTATCAAGCACACCCCAAGGGAGAAATCGAATAATCCATGTTTTTTCTCTAGGATCCAATAATGAGAACAAGTTTACAATACTTAGTCCATTTCATACAACCAGAGTTCTTAGAAATACATTATTATAGTACCAAGTTTAGAGTGTGGAATTTAAACAGCGAAATTACAATAAACATCTAACAATAGGACACAAGGATCCGTCTATGCCCACCAGAAGAATCCTCCACACAATAGCTACTCTTCAAGCTGCACCTACAATAGTGTAAATAAACCTGAGTACACAATGTACTCGCAAGACTTACCCAACTAGTGCGAATAATTTCCTGACTCCAAAGGATATGATAAGCTTTATGGTTTGCTTGGTTTCCTTTTTGTAGAAAGCAATACTAGTAGTGATTCCTTATGTATGTTTCTTATTAGCAGTCATGGTTAGTTCATTATCTAACCATTCTATGTAAGCACTTATTCTACTTTCAAGCAAGAGTTGAGCAAACAGATTCATTTCACCATCTTCATCTTCTAGTTCTTATTATGGTGCTAGATTGTAGACAAGTTTTACCGGATTACCTGACAATTTGTGAATCAATGTGCCTAGTTAGGTACCCCAAAACACACGCCCCACTTGTACCCAGGCACAAGCAGGACCAACCCTTCACTCTCCTATCAAGGGGTCTAGGTCCCCATCCAAACTTGGACTCCAAGCCCCCACACATGAGTCCCTGGACTCAGTGTGGTGCTTAGACCTCCACCATCCCTGCCTCCAATCAGTTAGTCCAAAAAGAACGAAAATCCACGACAAGAGAGCAACGAGCCTTCCCTGCTCCCATAAACAAGTATGTGCTCAGGATAATAAGTTTGTGACCTGACTAGAATCCAATGCAATGGCCAGTCCTTAACCAATACGGATAGGGAAAACAGTGTAACCAAGCTATGCCCCATTGGCTGCAGGACATAACCCCTTACACCCACCAATACCCATACCATATTCCTACCCTGTCTCCAATTCCTTTCACCATTTTATCATGATGGATAATAATAATCACCTATTGTGAGTAACGGTAGGTTACTCACGCTACTGATAGACTAAGCATAACAGCTACTTGACCTATGCTAGTAGGACTCATAGGTAGGTTATCTATGCATGTAGTTTACATAAAATGCCTGTAACGTAAATGCACATCACATATATATCCAGTGATTATTCAAAATAAGGGTTATGCACCGAGGCTTGCCTTGGGCTAGGGTAGTGTTAGCTCAATCAGTCCATGGCGGCTCTAGAACCTCCTCCTACATGAGGACCTCCTCCTCATACTCTTTAATCACATCTTATTACTCCTGCTCGCCCTCGGTCATGAACTCCACCAACTCACTTTCTACATGCATGCAATGATGATGCAACGCTCAATATTAAGGCAACAACAATTCTTAAAATAAGAATACATCTACTAAGCCACTAAGCTAGCTCTAATGACTAAGATACCAAGCTAGTCATCATTCCCATCAAACCAGTAGGGTTTCACCTACAAGTGCTACTTAGCAACTAAAATATATTCTTACTCTTATTAATGATTTTCTATATACTACAACAAGGAGTACTTAGCTATCATATTTCTCAACTGATTCTAAGGCTACAAAAATTACAATAAGCACATAATAAT
The DNA here is from genome assembly GCF_019320115.1 of Miscanthus floridulus. Classification (NCBI taxonomy): domain Eukaryota; kingdom Viridiplantae; phylum Streptophyta; class Magnoliopsida; order Poales; family Poaceae; genus Miscanthus; species Miscanthus floridulus. Next base: position 39,935,721 of record NC_089585.1, read on the forward strand.
ACAATGAATCTATTGTAAAAATTTCATGGTCAAAGATATTACCAATTTGCCACAAAAAAATCCTACAAATACTAACCTAAATAATACTAAACACTCACAAATGATTCAATAGCCACTGGTATCAACAAATATATATATGAACTAAATACACTAACAGATAGAGCACAATTTTAGAAACCTAACAAAATTGGTTTCATAATTTTTGGACACCTATGCGAATTGATATTAATTTTCAAAGTTCAGCTCATAAATTAAAATATAAAGCTATTTCTAATTCCTTAAGAAAAAGGAAAAATGAATTCCACCCACGGCCCACCACCGCGCGGCCCACTGCGGAAGTGGCCCAATGCTAGGCGGCGCACAACGGGGAGGCCCACGCGCACAACACATATGCAAAAATGCCCCTAAACTCTAGCAAACTAACCCACAGTCTATGTCACTATTCCTAGGGAGAGCAACTATGCAACGAAACCCTTGGAAAGTCCCTCCTTTACAACGGCATGGTCCTCGGTCACCCGCGCATGTCGGTGTGGCGGTGATGGCATTGGATGGCCATGCTGGCTAGCTGGGACCCACGCTGGCGCCACTAATAGGCCGACCCCTGTCTACAACCCTAGCGCCTACACTAGCCTAGGTTACAGGAGCAGCGGAGCTCGCAGAAGTGGTGACCATAGCATGCGGCCATACACGACAACGACGTGGCCATGCTGGCCACCCTAAGCCACCGAGGGGTGAACTAGATAGCGCTATAGCATCACTATCTTACCTTGGTTGCGGCTGCGGTGGTGGTTTGGCCGGAGGTTCCCCAAATAGTTGGCCACATGCGGGTGGTGGGATGCGGCAGTGCTCCAAGACGGCGTGGCCATGTCAGTGGCTATGGCGAGGCGGTAGAGGTGCAAGTGAGGTGCACAGGGTGAAGTGGAGGTGTAGGCAGAGTTCATGGTGTAGATGGATTGATGAGGGGTGGAGCGATGGGTCGCTACCCTCGGCCGTGGCTGATCCTGACCTTAATGGCACGGTAGATTGGAACTCCAAATTGGAGCATGTCGTGATGCAAATCAAAGCAGTGAGGTGGCGGCTGAGACACTGGTGACCAAGCGCACCCATGAGCGCAAAGAATTGAATGGACATGACCCCTCCATGCTGGATTGATGGCGCAGCACGGCTGCCCCGAGCAGCAGACGAGGGAGGGGAAAAGAGGATGGGTCCGGCTGGCTTTCCTGAGCTTTGGCGAAACACGGCTGGCCGTATGCATGTAGGCGCTGCGAGCCAATGTAGCCAGGAGGGAAACGTGCACATGCGTAGGCAATGGCAGTGCAGCAGGGCAGCCGTAGCACCGTTAATTGTGAAATGACACGCGGGTAGCCATGGCAAGCCCATGTGCACAAAGACGGACGGGCAGTAGCAGCAGAGGCATATGCAGACGTGACGGTAGCGTGCTATGGCACGGCAGGGCAACAGCGTGGTGCAGCAAGCTAGGGTAGGGAAATGATGACGTGTTGGTGCATGGCTAGGAGCTAGCGGCGAGGTAGCTGCACGGCAGTGAGGTGGGGCAGATGCGCACCAGGCTGTCGGCCACAACGATCGGCTGAAGCGTGGCCAGGCATGCACGTGTGTGGGTGGCTGACGCAGTCGACGACGTGGCTTCAGGACATGATGACCACACCTACGTGAGGAAACCGACAGAGGTTGTGCCATGCATGCTTTTTAAAGCGTCCAAAACAACTAATCGGTTGGTCAAACACCCAAACCATCTTCGCCATACTTCAGAGGGTACATTAGGCTACTAAAATAGGCCATGACACTACTCTACTTCTTAACTAGATTTTTCTACAAAAATTGATGAACAAAGCAAGGTCTACCCTTTCCAAAGTTCTAGAAAATTTCTAAGTTTTAATTGGATTTCTATTTCTAGTTGCATTTTCAAGCGATTGAAATTTGAACTTAACCCAATTATTTCTCTACACAAAGTATTTCATTGTCAACTACAATCCTTAGACTTCCAACTTTATTTAAGTATCACATACATGTTCTATAGCATGTTTGCTTAATAAAAATTGGTTTTAAACCTTAAGTGATATAACATGACTATTGAATTAACTTTCATTTCACATTTCTGTTGATCGTTTTGAGTTACGAAAATTGATCTACACTCTTTATTACATGCATTAACACATAAACATGATGCTCATGACATGTTTTAGTAAATGATTTATAGTGTAACACCAAGGGTGTTACACCAGGCCTACTCCTCGTCTAGCGCGGGACAGAAGCAGTTCTTACTAGTAGCCATGATAAATAGTGTTATCTACAACAAGTGGGAAATAAACCCTGAGTACAAGAAGGTACTCAGCTAGACTTACCTATCATAAACCAAAAATAAAGTGACTCCAAGGATCATGCAAGGCTTTATAAGTGGAGCTAGCTTGACAATATTTTGCATAAAAAGCCACTAATTCAGCTATACATTTTATAATTCGGTCATCAAGTTAATTATAGCTTTCCATCTCTAGATTAGCAACTAACCTATGCCAAACATGTGGTATATCCATAGTGATAGAACAATAGTAACCATAGTAGTTTATTATATCATTCTCAGAACCATTCCACTTGCCATTATCACTACAATAGAAGAAAGCTTAGTCAAGTTTCTCACTATCCGGGAGAGACGGTGATTTGAATTGATTGCAACTAGCTTGGTAGTATTCCAAATACAAACCTAGGTCTACTAACCATGGTAGCCTTAGGTCACCTTTGGTACAACTCAGGTCCAATTCGCGGGTTCGATCCGCACCACACCCTCAGGGACACTTCCGGATGCTAGGTCGATCTAGACTCTAACATGCCCTTGGCCTCACACCTAGATCCCCACACATCCTTACTGCCTCTAGTATGCGCACTTTGATAGAACAAGGTCTATTTAGAGTTGAGCTACTCAGATTCACTGGTCAGAACGAGTTATCCAGGCTAGCTAAGTGAGAGGCATGCGTTCAAAATGACCGAGGACCAATAACTGATGCGGTCCTTAATCGGCATAGATGGAATCACATGTGTTCAACCTACAACATAGACTCTGTCCAGCCTTGATTTACAACCTCCCATGGTTCTTTTACATGATAGCAAATATAGCCAACCGTGGTTCAGTGTACACATATATCTTGTAGGTGACAGGAAATCACCCAACTTCTATCAAGCTAAGCATTGCTAACTAGTTATTCGATCCTAGACCTACATAGGATTCAAGGTACACTTTTGGACTGAGGTAGTTCTATGCATCAAGTGTTTCTGATCAACTCTTATAACCTAATGCATCAAACATAAAGGACTCAAGTGATATTTTATAAAACATAGGAGGCTTATAATGCTTCAGTGGCTTGCCTTTCAGGAAAGAAGTGGGTCGGTGGTCAGGGCACTCCAAAAGTTCCTCAGTATCTAGGCTCCTCGCCTTTAGGAGCTGCAGGTTGTGGTGTCCCCTGATTCTCCTCTGCCTCTTCTTCGAATTCTAGTATGGTTACTCCTTCGGGCGATCCTATATGTATGAGCATGAAATAAGATATCATGGATGCATAGATAATGACATGGATGATATGATATGATAAAATACATTCTCATAAGTGTCCTTAACAGTAATGTATTAAAGTGATAACATGATAAATTTTCTTTTACTAGGTAGGTGCATATCTCCTCTCTAGTAATTAAACAAGCACCTATTTAAATATTTTCTAGGGTTGCAAGACAGTAGCCACTTGTTTTGACCATAACTAGAGTTATACATATCCAAACAATATGGTTGTGGACTTTCTGGAAAGCTTATGAAATTTCCTACAACTTTCTTTTAATCATCTTAAGGTGATTTAGTAGCTATCTGGATCAAACAATTCAATCTTCTAGATCTGTCCTGAGGACAAGCAAATCTAATAGCAGACTTCTAACAGCTATAAATCTTAAACCATTTACCCTATAGCTATCAATTTTTAGGACAAGTGTTGGGGTATGGCCCCCAATATTCTCAAGACAAGACATGGGCGTGCACCACAAGATATTGTATAGTACCAAATAGGATACATTCCTTGTAACCCTACCCCTCTAGACTACATAAGGAGAGGTAGGGGTCCCCTAGCGGATAGGCTACATCAAGATACATACATCTACAAATACATAATATCATACGATAGCTAATACAAACCAACAGACCACAGTAGTAGGGTATTACGTCATATTGATGACCTGAACCTATCTAACTCATGTGTCTCTATTGCCTTCTTGGTCTTGATCTCACGCTCCTCTGCCGATCAATCTACCTTCGTGGTATACCCCTTGGTGGACTACCGATAATATTCTATCAATAGTTGGTGCGCCAGGTAGGGGCTTGCATGCTGTTTCCTTGTCGAATAAGATGGCTTTTTCTGCAAGCTCTTTGTCCCTCCCACAGCCTGGCCTAGATCTTCACGGTCGAATTGATCTCCTGGATCATCAATGCTAATGGAGTCGGAGAGCTCCTCGAGCCTGGCATAGGTCAATTCTGTGTCGATCATCCCTGCACCTACGACTGTAGATCCAATCTCAGAACCACCCCCAAGGTTGCCTTCATCAGCAACTCGTTGCCTACTTCCTCGCTACCAGAGGAGGTAGATCAACAACTGATGATCTGATCGTATCCATCGATCGGGTTGATCTGAAGCTCGACTGATTGCCTCTCCATAACTGAATCGGCTCTGGACACTCTAGTTCAGCGCCGACCACCCTCTGATCCAGATCTATCAAAGGCTGCTCAGGAAACTCTGGGGGTTATGGCCCTACCTTTCGGGTTCACCAACATCATCGCCACCTTCCAAGATGCCCTAAGGGGCAAATTCATCAACCAGGTTGAAGACATCCATCCTCTCACTGACCAGATAGCGCCATACGCCATTGACCAGTCATTCTGTCTAAAGCTAAGTCATGCTTTAATATTTTTCTAAATATTCTCTAATCTTCGTTAATCGCCATAATGTTTCTCCAAGCTGTTTTCTCCATGTTTGCTCTCCAAATGATTTTTCAAACCCTCGAACAGTCATGTTGATGCTCGGACACCTCTAGAGATGGCCCTATCTCTGGCTCCTTAGTGGCGCCTGTTCCTCCTACACATGCATGGGCTCCATGCTCCACAGTTATGGTTAACAGGCTAGCTAGGGCTAGAGACTCAGCTACACACTAACTGTTTGGGTGGTTTATATTAAATACATCTTCGCTCCAACTGATCGCCAAGCTACATATGCTATTTTTTCTCTGGAGTTCATATATCTTTACATCATGTACTACCTATTCTACATGTTTGTATTGTAGGATCATCAGTCCAGGTTATCGAACCACCTGGTGCTCGGACTTCTCCACCGATCGACTGGTCGGACCTGCTTGGTTCATCGACTTTGTCACCAACCAGTTGATCGGACTATTCGCTGGTCATTTCTAGTCATTGCTCACTTCGCCGCTGACCAAGTTGACCAGATAGTTTGTCAGCTCGTGCTTCATTGCCAAGCTACGTCGGGGACTCCTCGGCTCTCGATTTCTTCATGCTTAAGGACTAAGTGGGCACACTTCACCACACTGGGCGTCACTAGCTACATCGGTGCTTGGACCTCGCCAGCTTCGCTAGGAACTCCTTGATGCTCGATCATCGCTAGCGACACCAGGGACTCCTCGGTGCTCGGTCATCACCAGCGACGCCAAGGACTCCTCACTCCTTGGTGCTCGGTAATTGCCAGTGATGCCGGGGACTCCTCACTCCAAGGTGCTCGGTCATCAGCTAGTGATGTCAGGGACTTCTCACTCCTCGGTGCTCGGTCATCGCCAGGGACACCGAGGACTCCTCGCTCCTTAGTGCTCGGTCATCGCCAGCATCATTGGGGACTCCTCGCTCCTCGATGCTCGGACGTTGCCAGCGACGTCAAGGACTCCTCGCTCCTCCATGCTTGGTCATCGCCAGCAACATCGAGGACTCCTCGCTCCTCAGTGGTCAGACATCGCCAGCTACGCTGGGGACTCCTCGGTGCTTGGACATCGCCAGCTACATCGGGGACTCCTCGGTGCTCAGATATCGCCAACAACGCCGAGGACTCCTCGCTCCTCGGTGCTCAGACATTGCTAGCTATGATGGGGACTCCTCGGTGCTCAGACATCACCAGTTATGCTAGGGACTCTTCGGTGCTCGGACATCACTAGCGACACTGGGGACTCCTCGCTCCTTGATGCTTGGACATCATCAGTGACGCCGGGGACTCCTTGCTCCTTGGTGCTCGATCATTGTTAATGATGCCGGGGACTCCTCGCTCCTCGGTGCTTGGACATCGCTAGCGATGCCGGGGACTCCTCGCTTCTCGGTGCTCGAACCTCGCCAGCTTCATCGGGGACTCCTCGCTACTAGGTTCTCGATCAGTTGCTAGCAATGTTAGGGAACTCCTTGCTCCTCGGTGCTCGGACATTGCCAATGATGCTGGGGACTTCCTCACTCTTCAGTGCTAGGACATCGCCAGTAGCACCGGGGACTCCTCAGTGCTCCTTTGGTGGTTGGATCTTGCTATGTCTCATCGGTGTGCTATCAAGCTGCTCCATGCTATTTGGATCAGGGTGCTGATCTTGGGCAGCACGTCTATGGCCTTGATACGCGCATGTCAGACAATGTCGGCAAGCTTTCAGACTTCTTTTTCTTTGACCCCTGCTACAAGATTCATTCTTCATCTTCTAGCAGGCTCGGGGACTAAGTGGGCACGCTTCACCTTGCGGTGAATGTATGCTTTTCTCATCTCAGTGGCTACGCTCGGGGACTAGCAGCCTACTCAGCTGGTCTTCTACTTTTGGACCCTAGCACCATGTGACTACGGCACCTACTGTCAGGCTCAGGGACTAGCTATGGGGGTATGGCCCCTAGTATCCTCAAGACAAGACATGGGCCGCATCATCAGAGGTGGCCCAGCCCACAAGATCAAGGCGTGCACAACACTACTCGGCGTGCACCGCAAGATATTGTATAGTACCAAATAGGATACTTTCCTTGTAACTCTACCCCTCCAGACTATATAAGGAGAGGTAGGGGTCCCCTAGCGGACAGGCTACATCAAGATACATACATCTAGTAGATATGCAATATCATATGATAGCTAATACAAACCAACAGACCATAGGAGTAGGGTATTACATCATACTGACGGCCTGAATCTGTCTAACTCGTGTATCTCTGTTGCCTTGTTCTTGATCTCACGCTCCTCTACCGATCAATATACCTTCATGGCATACCCCTCAGAGGACTACCGATGATATTCTATCGACAACAAGTAAGATGAGTAAGTTGCCTACAACTTAATTATTAACAAGTTTAATAGGAAAAGTCACTATCATCATGAATTTGTCAATACAACAGAAACTACACCTATAGCCATCGAGTTGAATTATAAAGCAATGATTAAGTAGCTGCCTATAACCAATCAATTCTAAGCACAACTACTAATATCAACAAATCATATGCATCACAAGAACCATAGAAAACATCATGGTTAAGCCCTAAATAATTTACTTATGTGCATTTATTAATTTCCTTATATAATAAGGTGATCTAAAGGATAAATACTTCTAGTGCTCAATAAATTCTGAGAAATTATAGTTGCCTACATATGACCCCAATAGTCTACTATACAAATTTCATGCCATTTGGATAAGCATAGCAACCTCTACAAAAATGACAAGTTACATAGGCTTATTTTAGCAAAAATAGTTTAACCTTGTGAAAAGTGCCAAACAACTAGATTTCATATTTTTCTTACTATCATCCTAGCTTAAGAACGCTGTGTAAAAATTTGTATGATCATAAGTTATGTATATACCCCATTTATTTTCACTAGAAACTTGTAATTATTTAAGATTAAATAGGAGGACCATATTCCAAGTATGCCTACTATAGGTTTAGTATTTTTCCTATCTAGAGCATGTCAACACAAGACTAGCAAAATTGGAATTACAATTTTTGCACTTCCCTAGCTCAAGATATGCATTTTAAAAGATAGAAACTATTTTAGAAGCACTTAATTGCTCAATTTAATTCCCCTAGAAAAATATCCCCAATAGTAGGTTCAATATTTTTATCAAATAGTACACTTCATGATGAACATAAAAAAATTTGGTTCACACAATTTGGACATTCCTAGCTCTAGTTATGAATTTTTTTAAGTTTGCAACAAAATCTAGAAAAATAAATAAAGAAAAATTCAAAACCCTAACTAACAACTAGGCGACGCACAGAGCACGGCGATGGTGTCGCTGTTCCGATGAGACAGTGGTCAAAGGTAGGTCTCCATCTTTAGGGATGGTTCTAGGGTTCATGGCACTATGGCAATGCGCGCTAGAGGGGGACGACGGAGTCAAGTTAGGGATGGCCATGATGAGCTTAAGCTCATAGCCATGGCGGACACGCACGGTGCGGTCGCACATTCTTGCGTGGCAATGGCGGTAGCGGTTAAACTGACTATGACGTGAGCTATTGGGACCAAAGACAATGATAGACCAGGGGAGAAAAAGGTAGGAGGAGCTATGGATATGGCTGGCTACGGTGAGCTCGGAGCTCGGCGGCGCTCCATGGCCATGGCGGCGATGACGACGCACAATGTGGCTATACCTTGGCTCAAACTGATGACAATGGTGGGTCAGGGAGGTAGAGAAGATGATGGTGGAGCTGTGAGTGTGATGGATCAGATGGAGGTGCAAGCAATGACGGTGAGCCGACATGGCGGAGCTTGGTGGCGATGGCGCTGCTCGGCTGTGGGAGAGAGAGAGCGAGAGCAAGGCGAGGTAGAGAGAGTGAGCATGAGAGAATGAGCGAGCACGATGCAATGCCCTCTTTTGCTCACTTTGGACTGACGCACGGGGCCAACGCCAGCATATGGACACCAAGTGGCAGCCGTGGCCTATGGCCGGTCGGCCACGACGGCTGCTGCCCTAGCTAGTTCACACGGGTGAAGGAGCCGACTGATAGAGTGACTTCGTGCACCTGTAACTCCTAATCCATGATGATTTAGTGAAAATAGTATGAGTGAAAGTTGTAGAGCTATGTGAGATATCCAACTTTGCTTTAAGAAGCATTGCCGAAATCGCTATGGTTTTCAAACTATAGAGCTCCAAAGTGGTGCACTTGAAACTAAAATCGTCATTTTGGCTTGGCAAAATTTTGAAGTCTAGAAACAACATTTCATTGCTACTTTGGAGCCATTTTTTATTATGTTAGGCACTGAATTAGCTCATGGACCTAAAACAAAGTTTGTTACCCATGTCAAGAACTATAACTTTTATTAAGGATATACTACCATGCAAACACTCTAGGCTATAGTTCAACTTTAGTCAAAGTAGGATCATGAAAATGACATTATGAGTAAACTAGGACTTAGAAGTAAAATTGGCCCATGTCATGAATACAAACATTATTCCATTTACCATGCTAGACATGTCTAAGGTGTTTTTGTGACCTCACAACCATCTCTTGCATTGGTCATACATGATCACAAGCATATGCATGTATACAATCAACATCACATGTGATAATATGTAAAGAATAAGATAAAATTCTATATGCTCATGCTCATGAATGCTTGGACGATTCTTGTGCTCATGAAATGCAAGTGCCAACTGCAATGCTTAACACAAGGGTGTTACAGGGTCGATGGCGCACCTCGGGTTGGTGTCAGCGAAGGCAGCGACGACGTCCAGATCCCGTAGATCGGTGTTCCCATCACTGAGACTCATGCCATCTCCTAGGCTACTGCTCTCCCCATCGTCCTCAATGATGATGCTAACGCCATTAGCACCGGTGGTTCACTCGCCATGGCTAGGCCAAGGTGTGGTCCTGCTTGCCATCACCGGGATACCCTCGCTGTCACCAGATCTGCTCCCCACGTGGGTGGGTCACCTAGCACCGTCGTGGTCCCCTTCGCCATCCGCCAAGGCCAACGATGAGGCCGAGGCCAACGATGAGGCCGATATCTTGGCTGAGGCTGAGGCCATGGCCAACATCTTGGTCGACACTGAGTTTGAGTTTGATGGCTCTCTAGGCTATGTCATAATGGACTCAGAGGATGATCGTCTGCACGGCTACACAATGCCTGTTCTCCTGGGCCCAAATCTATTCTTGTGCATCAGCCCATATGGTGGCCTAGGTGTGCCCCAGTCTACCCAACTATAAGGCCCATGGTTGGATCAAGGCCGATGATAGGGCACATGTGCTGGCGAGGGCACATGCTCCCCTAGACTGGCACCTACACCAACGACAAGAATGTTGCCCGCCATCGCGCCCTGGCTAGGAACCAAGGCTGGATGGCCTAAAGGGATTGTCTGGCCACACCAGTTTGCTATGGTGGAGAGATTTGCTGGCTTCAACCAAGGCTGGTTTACCTTGCAGGTGTTAGATTTTGTTCATACCTGTTGGTGCCCTTGTTGCATGACTTGCGTAGAGGTGTGGGATGGCACTCCTCATTAGCAGTATCAAGTCATGTCAACATATGTAGTTAGGACTAGTTTGCTGCCAAGTGCCATTAGAATTAGTATGAAGTCATGTTAATCATCTATAGTTAGAAATAGTATGTCTAGGTAGTAGTTGGATGACTTTGAGTAGTGGGATGGCACTGCTCTCCTCTTATTATTATGGCAAATGAAGTCATGGTTATGTAGGCTGAACTCATATCATTGCAATAATCCACATATACATGAAGTCTGGTTTGCCATTATCTTTCAATCTAGTAGCACTAATATCCTCTTATTATGCATGTAATGTGTGCATTTGTGTAAATATTTTGGTTCACAAAGTATCATTTACCATTATCTTTGTGCAGCACATGATGGTCTGAGCATTGTAAACCTAAATAGGCTGGACATATCTTAATCCAACCACATAAGGGTTGCTTTGTGCCTCAGTTTGGTGAACCAAACATGTATCAGTAGTGGTAGTAGTAGTCATGTAGTGGCTTTGATCTATGTTGAACCCAACTTGTCACTTCGCTCTCGGCAACCGCATAAGGTTTCTTTGAGAGGAGCAATCCTGGCCTAAATGTAGAATAGAGTAGCCATAGGTGTTGAAATTCTACTGTGCACATATCTATGGTGAACCCAACTCATCTTGTTCGCATGTATCTGATAAAATTTGTTGAACTTGCAACAACCATGCCATGAGGTGTTCATCTAAACAAGTCTCGCCTAGACTAGAAAGTCCAATGGCCATACATTTGGTACCATCGTGCCAGGTTCGCTATGGTAGAGAGGTCTAGTATGCTACCTCGTGTGAAGTCATGTTAATCATCTGTAGCTAGAACTAGTATGTCTAGGTAATAGCTAGATGCCTTTGAGTAGTGGGATGGCACTTCTCTCCTCTTATGGTTAGATGGAACTGCACATTTGTGCAAACATTTTGGTTCACAAAGTAACGTCCATCTGACCAGGTCAAACACTTCTCACTCTTGCCAACCATGCAAGGATACCTTTGTGCCTTGGTTTGGTGAATAAAAAATGTATCAGTAGTGGTAGTAGTCATGAGTGGTTTTGATCTGAGGTGAACCCAACTCATGTCTTTGATAAAATTTGTTGAATTTGCAAGAACCATAGCAGCAAGGAGTCCATCTGGACAAGTGTTCGCCTCGATCTAATGCACAACAAAGGAGGCATAGTTGTTGCATTTTTTACTGCACACGCCAAAAAGTCTGCCTGCTATCCATTTGATCTCTTATCAGATAATAAAAAGTGTAGCCATCTCTAGCTAGCTGTTGCATGCCTCTACAAAACCAACCAAGAGAAATTGCTTATGAAAGCAACTCCTCTTCACTCTTCAGTCTGTCCCTCGACTATTGTGACTGCATTTTTGGAGTGAAATAACTACAGAGGCTTTCCTCCTGCATCCAATTCACTATTGGCAACCGTGGAAGGGTTGCTTTGTGCCTCAGTTTGGTAAACTAGACATGTATTAGTATATGTGCTTGGCATGCTAGTCAAACTGATTAATGATCTCATCATAGTGGTTGAAGCATGCTGTGTGAAAGGAATGCTTTATGTCAATGGCTTATGCAGTGTATATGAACCTATAACAAGTACTAGTTGCATTTCAATGGAATAGTCATGTACACAATAGACAGTCCAGATAGTGTAGTACTAACACCAGCAGACAAAGCCTATGTGTCCACTGAAGCACAAGTTTATAACAACTGAGCATACCGAACATGTTCAGAAATACAAAGCTAGAAATCCAAAGCAAAGTGCAGTTTTAGGAATACATGTTCTCCCAAAGATTATACATGAAATCTCCTACAAGTCATCATCATCTCCAGACATGTGATCTCTGCCACCATAGTATGCCAACTGTTTTCCTCTTATCTCTTAGAAGGTCTTCTAAATTAGGCTTGAATGATAGTGCCTTCTCCACCATGTCTAGCTTTGTGCATAACCTGATCACCATCACCCAGTAGAACTTCATGCTCATTGTTAGAATAGTGATCATATTGGTGCACTATAAGCTCTATTTCATTCACGTCATACATATCCCTATGTTCGAACCTCTGCACGAGCCACCAATCATTGCCCAAGGAGGTGTCCTGCAGATAAAAAATCTTCCTTGCTTGTATCATGAGAATGAAAGGGTCATCCTTGTAACAGAATGATTTAATGTTGATGGATCTTGTCGGGTACCATAGAAAGGGGTCCCCAAAGCAACAACCGAAAAAAATCGCTTAGACCTTGTAAAAATCGAAGCCAAGAGACGACCACCGGCAGACGCCCCACCTTATCCGAGGCTCGGCTGGACCGCCCAGCCCACCTCGAACAATATCCAGGCTCACCCGAAGCGGGCTTAGCCTAGAAGGAAACCACGAGGCCTCGGACAAGGTACCGATTCTCCTGACTCGCCCGAGGTTGTAACACCTCGGGTGTTTAAATACTAAAACATGCCATGTCATCACATGCATTGCAAAGCATTTGGCATTTAGTGAAAATTTTGATATGCATACACTAAAACAAGTTTACCTTTATATGGTATGTGTTGAATTGTATTGTTTGAACCAAGTTCAAAATTTGGTTTGGATTTGAATTTTCAAGAAAACCCTGATTTTCAGTACTTAAATCCTACCCTGAAAACTCATTTCAAAATCTAAGCATATTTTGGGGTTGAGCCTAAAAGCAAAAGTGTAGAGCTTATCAAGTTATACGAAGTTTGTTTTTGGAGTTTTCAAAGTTGTTATGAAAAATTTGAAGTAATTTTAAAAGGCGTAATTCGTTAAATGTCCCCTATTCGAATTCAAAATTTCATTTCAAAATGTAGACTGAATTAGGGGGTGGTTATAAAAGAAAAGTTGTAGAACTTTGAATTTTGAGCAACTTTTATTTTTGGATATTTTTGAGTTGTTATACAAATTTGGGAGTAATTTGGATTTTAAAATAAATGGCAATTATGTAATTATAGTGAACAGTGTCACGACCACCGCCCCACTGCCGGCGACCTTCTGCTTGGTTCCAAACGCGCCTGTGGCCGCCCTTGGCTTCACGCTGGCATGGAGAATGCCACTACATGTCACCTCCTTGATCTCTTGGCCGCTCTATAAAGCTCAGACGTCGTCGCCGACCTTCCTTTCATTGCTCTACTTTTTCCCGTTGCCCTTGCTCATCTCCGGCGAGCTCGCACCATCGCTGTAGTGCCTCCACCATCATAGCAAAGCACTCAATAGCTTCGCCTACTCCTTGTGCACCTAGCCATCCAACTGTGGTCGCTTGATTTCACCAGGAATCCACGGTGCGAACCCTTCTTCCTTGCGGCCAGCAACCTCTCTGTCATGCCTGCGCCGTCGTGGCCAGCGCTCTCGGTGAGCTGTTGTCTTTGCTTTGTGTATCTATAGCTCCGTCTCGATGCTATGGTGCTCTATGACTGGTTGATTGCTCATTTTGTCCATCACAGTCGCCTGAGCACCACCGTCGCCGAAGTTTGCTCCGCCATGGCCGCTGTGTACGTCGACCCATGTCACCGTTGCTTCTCTGGTCTCGCTCCTTGCTTCAATGTGTTCGTGGTGAGCTGCTGAACCTTCCCATGCCTTTTGTTTACACTCTACTGGCCTTGTTTTGTCGGTGTGGCATCGCCGAGCCACCGCGTCCGCCATGGCTGACGCCAAGCTCGAAACTTGCTAAAATTGCTCAAGTTAGTGCCTTCCAGCGATGCTGGGGTGGTGTGGGAAGTGTTTTGGTACTTTGGCTGTCATCGTTGGTCTCACCGTCGGTGAGTTTTCGTCGGTCAGCGCAGTCGCCGTCGTGGTCAAAGCTAGAGGTCAGGGATGACATGTGGGGTCACCCTGTCAGCGACTGTGAAGTTAAAAAATGAATTTTCTCCTTTTCTGAAATGTTTGAATAGTGTTGTAATTTGTTATTTTTGTGTAGATTTATTTATAGCTCCAAAAATTATGAAAATTTTTGTGTGACCTCTCTGTGATGAATACTATTTAGGAAAAATAGGAAATGTTATTTTTCAGCAAGTTTTGAATGTGATAAAAATTGCTCAATTAATTAATAAATAGGGTTTCCATGATTTTTCTAGGCTTAATTAATTATCCAAAAATTATGAAAATTGTTTTGCCACTTAGTTATCATGTGATGAACATTTACAAAAAAAATTGAGCTCAATTAGAATAAGTTGATTTATTTCATAATTTTGAATTAAATAATTAATTCATAAAAGCAAATAGTAACCTTTAATGATTTAGGTTTTGTTTGAAATTTTGGATTGAGTGATGACCTTGGGTCATTAGTTGATAATGATCCTTGGCAATTGATGTATGTGTTACAAAAAAGGTTTAGTTAGTTTGACTTGCAACTGTACCGCGAAGGAAAGTTGTATTCGAGTTGTTAATTTTGCATCCATCATCAAGCATCATGTTTTGTATCCCGCATCATGTTAAATATGGTATTGTTACTATGTGTAGTGAACGAAGGTGAACACGTGGTAGTTAATCAAGTTGCGGAGGAGGTTAATCCATCTATTGAGGTCAGATCTGATACTTGTGGAACAGTCGCAAGAACCTAACTTTTCTATCAACGAAGGCAAGCCCCAGATGCATTTAACCATACCTTGTGTTTTACAAATTTTATCGTGTTTGCTTTTCTATACTGCATTAAGTGATCAGGAGTCAAGTGGAAACCTAATTGGTGCATTACTAACCTTATTTTTCCATATCTACCTTGTTACCTAGTTTTAATTCATAAATGACTAGTTATGCTTAGTCATGCTTAGTCGGGTGATTACCTGTCACCTGAGAGTTTTAAATGGATCTTTGGTTACTTATGTTGTCATAAGATATGAGCATGTGAAGTAATAAATCTAGACCGGGCAGACTCGGTGTGTGAGAGCCACAAGACATGGAGGTCTTGTGAGCGGCTTCTTTCCGCCTGTGTCGATTAAGGTCCATCCGTTGTTGACTTGCATGAGATGAGACTTTGTAGTACTAACCACATACTCTAGTAAGCCTTAAGTCAGCTATTCTATTATGAGAATGGCTACTCACGCACTAGGAGTAGGAGAGATGGCGGGAATAGCATGTACCCACAGTGGCAATGAGCCGAATTGGTGGAGTACTATATTCTCGGGTGGCGTGGACCTATTCTTGTTTTAGAAGATCCGAGGGTAGGTTGATATATGTAAGTTAGGGACCTGTATATGTCAGTGTGGTCTGGAATCCCTAGCTAGGTTTAATCGGTTTGAATCATCAGTTGCTCCTCGATTATGGAGACTCAACTCATTGTTCATCATCGTAGTTAATAACTGAAACTTGAGCTAGATTTGAGAAAGGGTTTGATATGAAGTTCATGATCTCATTACGGATCATGGCAGGTTCATATATTGTTCTTATGAAGTTTAAATGTTGAAATACTAAAATTTTGTAAAGAGCTTTTACACAAAAGAACTTTGAGTATTGCTAAAGCCATACCTTGAATCCCTGAGCCTGCATTCCTAAGTCTTCTCAGTTTTTATTTTGGTTAAGTCTTGTTGAGTACTTTTGTACTCAGGGTTCGTTGACCCTTGTTGCAGGTGAGCCTCATGAGCAGGTCTGTTTTGGACCTTGCTGCATGACTATTGTTCCTGTCGATGACGATAAGTGAATGTGTGATCCTTGGGCAGGATGCTTATTTTGTGTGTTATGTTTATGTTAATTATGCCACTCCACTACTACTATGGTTTGTAATAATTATCGAACTTAGTTTGTAAGGTTTGAAACAACTGGTTTGTAAATTAAGTTATTGTAAGACTTCCGCTATTTTACTCTGATGTATATATTTGAATAAATGTTGTAATACTGCAATGACTCTGTAATGTGATCCTGCTTAGAAATCGTGGATGATTCGGGGTTCCCCAAGGACACCCGATAGACTTCTTAAGTTACTAGGAACATATGCATAGTTGTCAAAGGTCGTTGGACAGTGACAAGTTCATGTGGGTCCTATAATTTAGGAGGTTCTACCACATAATGGTATCAGAGCGATCGTTACAAAGTCTTGTTGTGTTGTTTTACAAAAACTTCAAAATGATTTGGGACAAATAGATATAACTTGTTAATTTGGTCCAAATTGGTTCTGGCTTATCTTATTTCATTCTCACCATTCCTTAATTGATTAAAAAGGCTTTGTGTGGTGGAGTAGTAATCTTATTATGCCCTATATAAAAATAACTGTGGTTATGTACCTTATAAGCTTTGATGTTTTTGTTCATAAGAACAATTCATGCATCATGATTAATTCACTTGTTACTTCCTTCACCCTAAGTCTGGGTTGGGTAGTGAGTTTGGGTTGAGTTATGTAATCCATCCTGGCTGCTCTTTAGATGTTGATCTGATGGTCTTAATTAGATTAATCTTGCTTCCTACAGTATGGCTCGCACCAAGGTAACGCCCTATAAGTCTGTTGGGCCTAAAGGAGTTCCTCATCACTAGCTTGCCCCTAGAAATGATGATGCTAGCAGTAGTAGCTCTAGGCCTGATCCCTAGGTAGAGATATAGAGGCTTTCAATAGAGTTAGCACAGGCTACTAGGGATAGAGCCTTGGATACTATCCAGCTAGGCAAGTTAAAAGATCAATTGAAGTGTAGCACCACTACTCATAAGAACTATGAGCGTACGTTAGTTTGTATGGTGGAAGGGAGAAATGAGGCTTGGCATAGGGAAGATGTAGCTAGAGCTAGAGCGCATGAGCTAGAATTTTATGTAGAAGATTTAGAAGAACATAATACTACTTTGCATGAAGAAGTCCATAGGCTGAGCAACCTCTTGGATCCAAATCATGAACCTCAAGCTGATGCAATGGACCCCGGTGTCATCATTGCTGATGATGACGAACTTGAAGAGGAAGAAGAAGAAGAAGATCCAGAAGAATTAGTGATGGTTGATGAAAGTGATAATGAAGGTGGAAATGTTTTCGGAATGGATACCGATCATGAGGTTTGATGTGGTCGAGGAGAAGAGTAGAGTTGTAAAATAGGAGATCTAGTTAAGTTAAGTAGTCTTAGTTTAGGTGTGGGCTTGTGCTTAAATAAGTAAACCCAATGGAATGTGTTTGTAGTGAGCTCTTTTATATCTCAACAAAAGCTTGTGAGTAAAGTTTGGTTTGTTATGAACAGATGCCTCATACTCGTGCTTTGGATATTCCTGGTTCTTCACATGAAGAGGGTAGTATTCCTGATCCACCACCAGTTCCACCGACTTTAGCTGATGTTATAGCAGCACTAGTCCATGTGACTGTAGAAAATGCTCAATTGCTTTGAGAGATATCTCAGAGTAATCAGAATATGGTGCATAATCAGAATATGGTGCAAGGAAACCATGGCCGCAATCATAACAAGCAGGAGGCTACTGTATGTTGATTTTATAGATACAAGACCCCTAGTGTTCACTAAGGCAGATGAACCATTGGAGGCTGATGATTGGCTTTGGACCATAAAGCAGAAATTTGATCTTATTCCATGCATGGAGATGCAGAAGCCTATGTTTGCTGCCTAGCAACTTAGAGGTGCAGCAGGTGCCTAGTGGGCAAATCTAGTGGCTATGCAACCAGCTAGCATTCCAATAACTTGGGCTGAGTTCCGTACTACCTACAGAGCTCATTATATTCTAGAAGGGGTGATGGCCATGAAGCTGGATGAGTTCCTTGCTTTGAAGCAAGGGGATCAAACGGTTATGCAATATGTGGGTAGATTCAATCACCTATCACAGTATGCATCTGAACATGTCAATATAGATGCTAAGAAAAAGAAATGGTTCATGAGGGGACTGAATACCAAATTACAGACAATGATGACTGCATGTGCCAATGTTACTTATCATGAGGTAGTGAATATTGCAATTGCCTTCTGAGGAAAAGTATCAACAGCATAAGGAGATCAAGAAAAAGAAGAGTGTGCCATCTGGATCTTTTGGTGGAAATCAAAAGAGGCAAAAGATAATCTATCATCTAGTCAACCATTATCGTCCTCCTTATCGTCTGCCGCAATTCCAAGCTAGGCAACAGTCAAATGTCCGTCCTGCTATAACCTACCTGAATTCACAATAGACCAATGCTCCTGGTGGCAATGCTCCAACATCCTAGGGTCACAATTATCCATGTTACAATTATGGAAGGACCAGTCACTTCTCCAGGGAATATCCATATCCCAAGCAGGCTAATCAAAATTATCAGAAGGCCCCTGCCAATCAACAACAGGGTCAAGCATAGAACAAGAACCACAATCATAATGCTCAGAAGGGCAAAGATGAAAGTAAGATAGGACGGGTGTTCTATATTCAAGCTAGAGAAATTCTAAAAGGGGAGCCAGTGATGATGGGTATGTTTCCTATCGTCGATCACCCTACTGTTATGCTTTTTTATTCTAGTGCATCTCATTCATTCATCAATAGAACCTTTGTCGTAAAGCATGCAACTCCAATTGGGGAAACAAAGGAAAGTTTCTTTATACAGTCACCCAAGGGATGTCTGTGTACTAAGGAAATGGTATACCAGGTACCCATAAACCTAGGTGGGCATATTTTTCCCACTACCATGATTATTCTCAAGGATCAAGATATAGATGTGATCTTGGGAATGAATTGGATGTATCAGCATAAGGCTATTATAGATGCTTTGCATAGGACATTAAAGGTGAGTTTGCTTGATAGTAATTCTCAGCTTCTTATCCAACTTCCAACCTTAAGGAGATTAGTGGAAAGAGTTTGTGCAACTTTTATCGAGGAGATTAGAGATATCCCGGTAGTTTATGAATTCTCTGATGTTTTTCCTGAGGATTTACCCGGTCTACCACTAGATAGGGATGTTCAGTTTAACATAGAGTTAAAGCCTAGAATAGCTCTGATCTCTCAGAGAGCTTATAGGATTCCTCCCAAGGAATTAGCCGAGTTGAAGACTCAGTTGCAAGAGTTGATTGAGAAAGGATTTATTCAACCTAGTTCGTCACCTTGGGGATGCCCTGCAATTTTTGTGAAAAAGAAAGATGAGACCCTGAGGTTATGTGTTGACTATCGTCCATTGAATAAAGTGACCATTAAGAATAAGTATCCCTTACCTCAGATAGACTTGCTTTTTGATCAACTGGCCGGAGCCAAAGTTTTCTCCAAGATTGATTTAAGGTCAGGCTATCACCAAATCAAAATTAAGCTTGAAGATATTCCCAAAATGGCATTTACCACAAGATATGGATTATATGAATACTTGGTAATGTCTTTTGGTTTGACAAATGCCCCAGCTCATTTCATGTATCTGATGAATTCAGTTTTCATGCTTGAGCTAGACAAGTTTGTGGTGGTGTTTATTGATGACATCCTAGTTTATTCCAAGAACAAGAAGGAACACGCGGAACATCTTAGAATTGTCCTGACCCACTTAAGAGAACATCAACTATATGCCAAATTCAGTAAGGGTGACTTCTGGCTTAAGGAAGTATAGTTTCTTGGACATGTCTTATCAGTTGAAGGAGTTGTTGTTGATCCAAGCAAAGTTAAGGATGTGCTTGATTGGAAACCACCAACCACTTGTTCATCAGGTTCGGAGTTTTCTGGGAATAGCGGGGTATTACCATCATTTTATTCCAGATTTCTCTAGAGTATCCAAGTCCATCACTAGGTTGTTGAAGAACCAAGCCAAGTTTGTTTGGTCATCTGAATGTGAAGAAGCTTTTCAGACTTTGAAGAGACTGTTAACCACTGCACCAGTATTAGCACAACCAGATATCGAGAAGTCATTTGATGTTTATTGTGATGCTTCTAGTATTGGTATTGGATGTGTATTAATGCAAGAAGGTTGAGTCATTGCCTATGCTTCTAGACAACTTAAGCCACATGAAGAGCACTATCCGAATCATGATCTAGAGTTAGTAGAAGTTGTCCATGCTCTGAAGATTTGGTGGCATTACTTGCTTGGTAATACGTGCCATATTTATATAGACCATAAGAGTTTAAAGTATATCTTTGCTCAATCAGATTTGAACATGCGACAAAGAAGGTGGTTAGAATTGATTAAGGATTATAACTTGGAAGTACATTACCATCCAGGTAAAGCAAATGTAGTTGTAGATGCCCTCAGTCGAAAGAGCCATTGCAATTGTCTGATAGTAAGAACAATGGGTTTGACTTTATGCCAAGAGATGGAAAAGTTGAGTATAGGGGTAATTCAACAAGGTAGTTTGACCAATATAACTGTTGAAGCCACTATTCGAGATTAGATTATTGCTGCTCAAAAAGAAAACAAGGGTATAGCCCATATCAAAGAAAGAATCAAGGATGGAAAAGTAGAATGCTTCAAAGTAGATGATGAAGGTGTGTCATGGTTCAAGGATTGCTTAGTGGTACCAAAGGTTCCAGAGTTGCGATAGTCAATTCTTGAAGAAGCCCATGCTACTAGGTTATCAATTCATCCGAGAAGTAATAAGATGTACCATGACTTGAAACAAAGGTTTTGGTGGACCAAAATGAAGATAGAAATTGCCTGGTATATAGCCAAGTGTGATACTTGTCAAAAGGTGAAAGCTATACATTTGAGGTCTGTGGGAGAGTTACGGCCATTACCTATTCCAGCTTGGAAGTGGGAGGATATTAGTATGGACTTTATTGTTAGTCTACCCAAGACATCAAAAGGTTTTGATTCAATATGGGTCATTGTAGATTGACTAAGTCAGCATATTTTCTTCCAGTCAAGAGTACATATCCTACTATCTAGTATGCCAAGATGTATCTAGCAAGAATCATGAGTCTACATGGAGTACCAAGGACCATAGTGTCAGATCGGGGTACATAGTTTGTCTCCAACTTTTGGAAACACTTGCATACTTCGTTAGGTACCAAACTACTATATAGTACAGCTTATCATCCACAAACCGATGGTCAGACTGAAAGGGTCAATCAAGTACTTGAAGATATATTAAGGTGTTGTGTCCTTAACTATTCCAAGAAGTGGGACGAATGTCTACCTTTGGCTGAGTTCTCATACAATAATAGTTATCAAGAGAGCATTAGAATGGCTCCATTTGAAGCACTCTATGGTCATAGATGCAGAACATCACTGAGTTGGACTGAGCCTAGGGAGAGAAGATTCTTTGGAGTTGACCTTGTGAAAGAAACAGAAGACAAGGTTAAGCAAATACAAAGTAATTTGAAGATAGCTTAATCTCGACAAAAGAGTTATGTAGATAAATAGCGTAGACCATTGGTGTTTAACAAGGGAGATTTTGTATATCTGAAGGTATCACCAATGAAGGGAGTTACCCGTTTTGGTGTAAAAGGCAAGTTGGCACCTTGATATATTAGACCATTTCAAATTTAGAGAGGTATGGAAAAGTGGCGTATCGCTTGAAGCTACCCGAACATCTTTCAGCTTTGCATGATGTGTTTCATGTTTCTCAATTGAAGAAGTGTCTCTAAGTGTCTGAGCAGAATGTTGAGGTTGAAGGAGTGAAACTTGAACCTGATTTGACCTATTCCGAATATCCTATTCGAGTTCTAGATCAGAAAGATCATGTCACATGAAGAAGGACAAACAAATTTTACAAGATACAATGGAATCAACATTCTAAAGAAGAAGCTACTTGAGAATCTGAAGATTACTTGTTAGAAAAATTTCTAGAGTTTCTTGTGTCATTATAGAGTAATGTTAGTTGAGCTCGGTTGTTGTAAGTTGTGTTTTGTAAAGGGACCTCAGCTATTTTATGGACAAGTTTTGGATGTTTTTGGACTGACACGTTTCCTTTTCCATTACTTACCCTATGGCTTTGAATCTTGGGACGAGATTTCTTTTAGAGGGAAGGATTGTAACACCTCGGGTGTTTAAATACTAAAACCTGCCATGTCATCATATGCATTGCAAAGCATTTGGCATTTAGTGAAAATTTTGATATGCATACACTAAAACAAGTTTACCTTTATGTGGTATGTGTTGAATTGTATTGTTTGAATCAAGTTCAAAATTTGGTTTGGATTTGAATTTTTCAAGAAAACCCTGATTTTCAGCATTTAAATCCTACCCTAAAAACTCATTTCAAAATCTAAGCATATTTTGAGGTTGAGCCTAAAATCAAAAGTGTAGAGCTTGTCAAGTTATACAAAGTTTGTTTTTGGAGTTTTCAAAGTTGTTATGAAAAATTTGAAGTAATTTGAAAAGGCGTAATTCGTTAAATGTCCCCTATTTGAATTCAAAATTTCATTTCAAAATGTAGACCGAATTAGGGGGTGGTTATAAAAGCAAAGTTGTAGAACATTGAATTTTGAGCAACTTTTATTTTTGGAGATTTTTGAGTTGTTATACAAATTTGGGAGTAATTTGGATTTTAAAATGAATGGCAATTCTGTAATTATAGTGAACAGTGTCACGACCACCGCCCCACCGCCGGTGACCTTCTGCTCGGTTCCAGACGCGCCTGTGGTCGCCCTTGGCTTCGCGCTAGCGTAGAGAAGGCCACTACGTGTCACCTCCTTGATCTCTTGGCCACTCTATAAAGCTCAGACGCCGTCGTCGACCTTCCTTTCGTTGCTCTGCTTTTTCCCGTCGCCCTTGCTCATCTCTGGCGAGCTCGCACCGTCGTAGCAAAGTGCTCAATAGCTTCGCCTACTCCTTGCACACCTAGCCATCCAACTGTGGTCGCCTAATTTCACCGGGAATCCACGGTGCGAACCCTTCTTCCTCGTGGCCGGCAACCTCTCCATCATGCCTGCGCCGTCGTGGCCAGCGTTCTCCGGTGAGCTGTTGTCTTTGCTTTGTGTATCTACAGCTCCGTCTCGATGTCGTGGTGCTCTATGAATAGTTGATTGCTCATTTTGTCCATCATAGTCACCTGAGCACCGCTATCGCCGAAGTTTGCTCTGCCGTGGCCGCTGTGTACGTCGACCCACGTCACCGTTGCTTCTCCGGTCTCGCTCCTTGCTTCAACATGTTCGTGGTGAGCCGCTAAACCTTCCCATGCCTTTTGTTTACACTCTACCAGCCTTGTTTAGCCGGTGTGGCATCGCCGAGCCACCGCATCCATCATGGCCAACATCAAGCTCGTAACTTGCTAAAATTGCTCAAGTTAGTGCCTTCCAGCGATGCGGGGTGGTGTGGGAAGTGTTTTGGTACTTTGGCCGTCGTCGTTGGTCTCACCGTCGGCGAGTTTTCATCGGTCAGTGCCATCGCCATTGTGGTCAAAGCTAGAGGTCGGGGATGACATGTGGGGTCACCCTGTCAGCGACTGTGAAGTTAAAAAATGAATTTTCTCCTTTTCTGAAATGTTTGAATAGTGTTGTAATTTGTTATTTTTGTGTAGATTTATTTATAGCTCCAAAAATTATGAAAATTTTTGTGTGACCTCTCTGTGATGAATACTATTTAGGAAAAATATTAAATGTTATTTTTCAGCAAGTTTTGAATGTGATAAAAATTGCTCAATTAATTAATAAATGAGTTTCCATGATTTTTCTAGGCTTAATTAATTATCCAAAAATTATGAAAATTGTTTTGCCACTTAGTTATCATGTGATGAACATTTACAAAAAATTGAGCTCAATTAGAATAAGTTGATTTATTTCATAATTTTGAATTAAATAATTAATTCATAAAAGCAAATAGTAACCTTTAATGATTTAGGTTTTGTTTGAAATTTTGGATTGAGTGATGACCTTGGGTCATTAGTTGATAATGATCCTTGGCAATTGATGTATGTGTTACGAAAAAGGTTTAGTTAGTTTGACTTGCAACTGTACCATGAAGGAAAGTTGTATTTGAGTTGTTAATTTTGCATCCATCATCAAGCATCATGTTTTGTATCCCGTATCATGTTAAATATGGC
This sequence comes from Miscanthus floridulus, assembly GCF_019320115.1. Classification (NCBI taxonomy): domain Eukaryota; kingdom Viridiplantae; phylum Streptophyta; class Magnoliopsida; order Poales; family Poaceae; genus Miscanthus; species Miscanthus floridulus. The sequence goes on from NC_089585.1 coordinate 39,960,046, forward strand.
ATTGTTACTATGTGTAGTGAACAAAGGTGAACACGTGGTAGTTAATCAAGTTGCGGAGGAGGTTAATCCTCTATTAAGGTTAGATCTGATACTTGTGGAATGTCGCAAGAACCTAACTTTTCCGTCAACGAAGGCAAGCCCCGGATGCATTTAACCCTACCTTGTGTTTTACAAATTTTATCGCTTTTGCTTTTCTATATTGCATTAAGTGATCAGGAGTCAAGTGGAAACCTAATTGGTGCATTACCAACCTTATTTTTCCATATCTACCTTGTTACCAGTTTTAATTCGTAAATGGCTAGTTATGCTTAGTCATGCTTAGTCGGGTGATTACCTGTCACCTGAGAGTTTTAAATGGATCTTTGGTTACTTATGTTGTCATAAGATATGAGCATGTGAAGTAATAAATCTAGACTGGGCGAACTTGGTGTGTGAGAGCCACAAGACATGGAGGTCTTGTGAACGACTTCTTTCCGCCTGTGTCGATTAAGGTCCGTCCGTTGTTGAATTGCATGAGATGAGACTTTGTAGTACTAACCACATACTCCGGTAAGCCTTAACTCGGCTATTCTATTATGAGAATGGCTACTCGTGCACTGGGAGTGAAGAGATGGTGGGAATAGCATGTACCAATGTGGTAATGGGCTGAATTGGTGGAGTACTGTATTCTCGGATGGCGCGGACCCGTTCTTGTTTTAGAAGATCCTAGGGTAGGTTGATATATGTAAGTCGGGGACCTGCATATGTCGTGTGGTCTAGAATCCCTAGCTGGGTTTAATCGGTTCGAATTGTCGTTGCTCCTCAGTTATGGAGACTCAACTCACTGTTCATCATCGTAGTTAATAACTAAAACTTGAGCTGGATTTGAGAAAGGGTTTGATATGAAGTTCATGATCTCATTACGGATCATGGCAGGTTCATATATTGCTCTTATGAAGTTTAAATGTTGAAATACTAAAATTTTGTAAAGAGCTTTTACGCAAAAGAACTTTGAGTATTGCTAAAGCCATACCTTGAATCCCTGAGCCTGCATTCCTAAGTCTTCATAGTTTTTATTTGTAACACCCCGGGTGTTTAAATATTAAAAAACATGACATGTCATCATATGCATTGCAAGGCATTTGTTCATATTGCAAACTTTGATATGCATTCACTAAAACAAGTTTACATTTGTGTTATGAGTATTGAATTGAATGGTTTGAATCATGTCAAAATTTGGTTTGGATTTGAATTTTCCATAAAACCCTGATTTTCAGTATTTAAACCCTACCCTAAAAATCCATTTCAAAATCTAAGCATATTTTGGGGTTGAGCCCAAAAGCAAAAGTTTAGAGCTTGACAAGTTATACAAAGTTTATTTTTGGAGTTTTTCAAGTTGTTTAGTAAAATTTGGAGTAATTCAAAAAGGCGTAATTCGTTAAATTTCCCCCATTTGAATTCAAAAGTTCATTTAAAAATCTAGACCAAATTAGGAGTTGGTTATAAAAGAAAAGTTGTAGAACTTTTGATTTTGAACAACTTTTGTTTTTGGAGATTTTTGAGTTGTTATTAAAATTTGAGAGTAATTTGTGAATTTTGACGAATGGCAAACTTGTAAATACTGTGAACAGTGTTCGCCGCCGTAGCTACACCGCCGGCGACCTTCGGTTCGCTTCCAGACACGTGCGTGGACGTCCTCGGCTTTGTGCTGGCATGGGAAAGGCTCCTGCGTGGCTTCCTTGTGCTTCTGGCCGCTCCTTAAGGCCTAAGCCGTCGCCGTTCTTCGCCGTTTCCCTTCCTCTGTTTTCCCGGCGCCGTTGCCATAGCTCCGTTGAGCTTTTGCCGTCGAACCAGCGCCTGCACCATCATAGCAAAGCGTGTCCCAGCTCTGCTAGTTCCTTGCGCATCCAGCAAACCAATCCTTGTGGCTTGTCTTCACCGAAAACTCACAGTGCGCGCTCTTCTTCCTCGTGGCCGGCAGCGTCCCCATCGCGAGCGCTTCACCGTGGCCAGCATGTTACGGTGATCCTCTGCCCCTGCTGAGTCTTGTTTCAGCTTCACCACGATGCTGTAGTACTCCATGACCCATTGATTTCTCATTTTGACCACCACAGCTCCCGGAACATCGCCACCGACGACGATCTGCTCCGTCGTGCTTGCTCGGAACGTCGACCCACCTCTCCGTTGCTCCTCCAACCCTGCTCGTTGCTCAGTCATGTTCGGGGTGAGGTGCTGAACCCTTCTATGCTACGTGTTTAACCTCTATCGTGCTCCTATCGCCAGCGTAGCATAGCCGTGTCACCACATCCGCCATGGTCGACGTTAAGCTCGTGCCTCGCTGTAATTGCTCAAGGTTGTGCCGTCAATCGATGCGGGGTAGTGTGGGGAGTGTTTTGGTGCTTTGGCCGTCGCCGTTGGTCTCGCCGTCGGCGAGATATCGTCGGTCAGCGCAGTCGCCGGTGTGGTCAAACGCGTGAGGTTAGGGATGACAGGTGGGGTCGGGTTGTCAGTGACTCAACGTTCAAATGGAATTTTTCTATTTTCATATTTGAATAAATAGTGTCTATTTTTGTTATTTTTGTGTAGATTTATTTAGAGCTCCAAAAATTATGAAAATTTTTGTGTGACTTCTCTGTGATGTATAGTATTTAAGAAAAATATGAAATAATGTTTTTCATACCTTTTGAATGTGATAAAAATTACTCAATTTATTAATAAATGGATTTCCATGATTTTTCTAGGCTTATTTAATTGTCCAAAAATTATGAAATTTGTTTTGCCACTTACTTATTATGTAATGAACATTTACAAAAATTTTGAGCTCAATTAGAATAAGTTGATTTATTTCATAATTTTGAATTAAATAATTAATTCATAAAAGCAAATAGTAACCTTTAATGAATTAGGTTTTGTTTGAATTTTTGATTGAGTGATGTCCTTGGGTCATTAGTTGATAATGATCCTTGGCAATTGATTTGGGTGTTGCGAAAAAGGTTTGATTAGTTTGACTTGCCACTGTACTGCGAAGGAAAGTTGTATTCAAATTGTTAATTTTTGCATCCATCATCGAGCATCATGTTTCGTATTCCGCATCATGTTAAACATGGCATTGTTACTACGTGTAGTGAACGAAGGTGAACACGTGGTAGTTAATCAAGTTGTGGAAGAGGTTAATCCAGTCTATTGAGGTCGAATTGAATACTTGTGAAACATCGTAGGAACTAGACTTTTCCTGTCAACGAAGGCAAGCCCTGGATGCATACAACCCTACCTTGTATTTTACAAATTGATTTTCACTTTTGCTTCTTTTTACTGCATTAAGTGATTAGGAGTCAAGTACAAACCAAATTGGTACATTACCAACCTTGTTATTCCATATTTACCATATTACTAGTTTTAAATTCGTATATGCCTAGTTTTGCTTAGCTATGCTTAGAACGAAGAAAGTCGGGCGATTACCTGCCACCTACAAGTTTTAAATGGAACCTAGGTTACTTATGTTATCATGTGATATGGAAATGTGGAGTAATAAATCTAGACCAGGCGGACTCGGTGTGTGTGAGCCACAAGACATGGAGGTCTTGTGAGCGGGTCCTTTCCGCCTATGTCGATTAAGGCACGTCCGTTGTTGAATTGCATGAGGTGAGAATTGTAGTACTAATCACATACTCCGGTAAGCCTTTACTCGGCTATTCTATTATGAGAATGGCTACTCGCGCACTAGGAGTGGAGAGATGGCGAGAATAGCGTGTACCCATGTGGCAATGGGCTAGATTGGTGGAGTACTGTATTCTCGGGTGGCATGGACCCGTTCTTATTTTAGAGGATCTGAGTGCAGGTTGGTATATGTAGGTCGAGGACCTGCATATGTCGTGTGGTCTGGAACTCCTAGCTGGGTTTAATCGGTTTGAATCGTCGTTGCTCCTCGGTTATGGAGACTCAACTCACTGTTCATCATCGTAGTATTAATAACTGGAACTTGAGAAAGGTTTGCGAAAGAGATTGATATGAAGTTCATGATCTCATTATGGATCATGGCAGATTCATATGTGGTACTTATAAAGTTTTACCTTTGAATTAAAGAATTTTGTTAAAGAGCTTTTACGCAAAAGAACATTGATTATTGTTAAAGCCATACCTTGAATCCCATGAGCCGGCATTCCTGAGTTCTATCAGTTTTATTTCGGTTAAGTCTTGTTGAGTACTTTTGTACTCAGGGTTCATTGACCCCTTGTTGCAGGTGAGCCTCATGAGCAGATCTATTTTGAATCATGCTGCATGACAGTTGTTCCTTGTGATGATGATGAGAAGTAAATGTGTTGCCCTTGGGTAGGGTAGTTTCATTATGTGTTTTGTATTATATTATAATGCCACTCCACTATTTTGTTTTGTAGTAAACATCGAACCTAGTTGCGAGGTTTGAAACTACTATTTTGTAAATTATGTTATTGTAGGACTTCCACTGTTTTTACTCTAGTATTGATATTTGAATAAATGTTGTAATACTGCAATAACTCTGTAACGTGATCCTGCTCGAAAATTGTGGTTGATTCAGGGGTTCCCCAAGGACACCCGACAGTCTTTTTAAGTTAATGGAAACATATGCTTAAATGTCAAAGGTCGTCGAACAGTGACAGGTGCATGTGGGCCCTATAACTTAGGAGGTTCTGCCACAGAATGGTATCAGAGCGATCGTTACAAGGTTTTTGTTGTATTGTTTTACAAAAACTTCAAAATGATTTGGATGACTAAATTTAACTTGATAATTTGGTCCAAATTGCTTCTGACTTATCTTATTTCTTTCTCACCATTCCTTATTTGATTAAAAAGGTTTTGTGTGGTGGAGTAGTAATCTTACTATGCCCTATATAAAAAAATAAATGTTGTTTATGTGCATTATAAACTTTGATGTTTTTGTTCATAAGAACGATTCATGCATCATTATTAATTCACTCGTTACTTCCTTCACCTCTTAGTCTGGAGTTGAGTAGTGAGACTGATTTGAGTAATGTAATCCATCATAGCTGCTCTTTAGACTTTGATCAAATGGTCTTACTTGGATTAAATTGGCTTCCTACAGTATGGCTCGTGCCAAGATAACGCCCCGTAAGTCCATTGGACCCAAAGGAGTTCCTCATCACCAACTTGCCCCTAGAAATGATGGTGCTAGCAGTAGCAGTTCTAGGCCTAATCCCCAAGTAGAGATACAGAGGATTTCTACAGAATTAGCACAAGCTACTAGAGATAGGGCTTTGGATGCTATACAGGTAGGATGATTACAGGATCAATTGAGGCGTCTCACTACCGCACACAGGAACTACGAAAGCATGTTAGTTCGTACGATGGAGGGACAAAATGAGGCTTGGCATAGGGAAAATGTAGCTAGAGCTAGAACTCATGAGCTAGAATTCTATGTAGAAGATTTAGAAGAACATAATACTTATCTACATGAGGAAGTTCATAGGCTTAGCTACCTACTAAATCCGAATCATGAGCCTCAAGCTAATGCCATGGACCCCAGTGTCATCCTTGCCGATGATAACGAATCGGAAGAGGAAGAAGAAGAAGATCTTGAAGAATTAGTAATGATCAATGAAAGTGATGATGAAGGCGGTAATAATTCCAGAATGGATATCGAGCCTGAAGTTTGAAGTAATCATGGAAAAGAGTAGAGTTGTATAATAGTTAGTTATAGTTAAGCTATGTATCTTTGTTCTGGTACTTATAGGTTCTGGTGTTTATATTAGTAAACCCTATGTAATATGTCTAGGAGTAAGCTTTTGTGCAATTCAATAAAGGCTTGTGAATAAAGTTTGGTTTGTTATGAGCAGATGCGTCGTACGCAGGGGTTCGTATATTCCTAGGAACTTCACAAGATGAGGATGGTATTCCAAATCTGCCACCAGTTCCAACAAATCTGGCTGATGCTATAACCACACTTGTCAATGTGATGGACCAAAAATTCTTATTTGCTTCATGAGATAGCTCAGAGTAATCAGAATCAGATGCACGGAAACCAGTGGTCGCCACCACAACAGACAAGAGGCTACATATGTTGATTTTACAGACACAAGACCACTGGTGTTCACTAAGGCAGATGAACCATTGGAGGCTGATGACTGGCTTTGGACCATGGAGCAGAAATTTGACCTTATTCCATGCATAGAGTATCAGAAACCTATGTTTGCTACCCAGCAACTTAGAGGAACTGCAAGTGCTTGGTGGGCGAACTTAGTGGCTATGTAATCAGCTAGGCATTCCAATAACTTGGGCTGAGTTCCGTACTGCCTTCAGAGCCCATTATATCCCTGAAGGAGTGATGGCAATGAAGCTAGATGAATTCCTTGCTTTGAAGCAAGGAGATCAAACCGTGATGCAGTATGTGGGAAGATTTAATCACCTATCACAATATGCATCAGAACATGTCAATACTGATGCAAAGAAGAAGAGGTGGTTTATGAGAGGTTTGAATACCAAACTACAAACAATGATGACAACTTGCACCAATGTCACTTACCATGTGGCCAGTAAATATTGCAATTGCTTTAGAGTCAAAGTATCGGCAGCATAAGGAGCTCAAAAAGAAAAAGAGTATGTTGTCTAGATCTTTTGGGGGAAATCAGAAGAGGCAGAGGGTGATTTATCATCTAGTACATCATAATCGTCCTCCTTACCGTCCGCCACAGTCTCAAGCCAGGCAACAGTCAAATGTCCGTCCTACTATAACCTATCCGAACTCACAGTCAACCAATGCTCCTGGTGGCAATGCTCCAACATCCCAGGGTCACAACTATCTATGTTACAATTATGGAAGGACTGGTCATTTCTCTAGGGAATGTCCATATCCTAGGCAAGTTAATCAAAATTATCAAAAGGCCCCTGCCAATCAACAACTAGGGTCAGGCACTAAACAAGAACCCCAATCAAAATGCTTAGAAGGGCAAAGATGAGAGGAAGATAGGATGGGTGTTTTATATTCAAGCTGGAGAAATTCTAGAAGGGGAGCCAGTGATGATGGGTATGTTTCCTATTGCCAATCACCCTGCAGTTATACTTTTTGATTCTGGCACATCGCATTCATTCATCAATAGAACATTTGTCGTGAAGCATGAAATTTCAATTGGGGCAACAAAGGAAAGTTTCTTTATACAGTCGCCCGGGGAACGTCTATGTACTAAGGAAATGGTATACTAGGCACCCGTAAACCTAGGTGGGCATATTTTTCCCACTACCATGATTATCCTTAAGGATCAGGATATAGATGTAATCTTGGGAATGAATTGGATGTATCAGCATAAGGCTATTATAGATGCGTTGAATAGGACATTAAGGGTAAGTTTGCCTGATAGTACTTCTCAACTTCTCATCCAACTTCTAACCCTAAGAAGATCAGTGGGCAAGATTTGTGCAACTACTGTCAAAGAGATTAGAGATATTCCGGTAGTGTGTGAATTTCCGGATGTGTTTCCTGAAGATTTACCCGGTCTACCACCTGATAGGGATGTACAGTTTAACATAGAGCTACAACCTGGAATAGCTCCGATTTCTTGGAGAGCTTATAGAATGCCACCTAAGGAATTGGCTGAGTTGAAGACTCAGTTACAAGAATTGATTGAGAAGGGGTTTATCCAACCTAGTTCCTCACCTTGGGGATGTCCGACAATTTTTGTGAAAAAGAAAGATGAGACCCTGAGGTTATGTGTTTACTATCGTCCGTTGAATGAAGTGACCATCAAGAATAAGTATCTATTACCTTGAATAGATTTGCTTTTTGATCAATTGGCCGGAGCCAAAGTTTTCTCCAAGATAGATTTGAGATCAGGGTATCACCAAATTAAGATAAAGCCTGAAGATATTCCCAAAATAGCATTTACCACAAGATATGGATTATATGAATACTTGTTATGTCTTTTGGTTTGACAAATGCTCCCACTCATTTCATGTATCTGATGAACTCAGTATTCATGCCTGAGCTAAACAAGTTTGTAGTGGTGTTTATTGATGACATTTTAGTATATTCCAAGAATAAGAAAGAACATGCGGAGCATCTCAGAATTGTTCTGACCCATTTGAGAGAACATCAACTATATGCCAAGTTCAGCAAGTGTGATTTTTGGCTTAAGGAAGTGCAATTTCTTGGACATGTCTTGTCAGCCGAAGGAGTTGTAGTTGATCCCGACAAAGTGAAGGATGTGCTTGATTGGAAACCGCCAACCACAGTTCATCAAGTTCAGAGTTTTCTGGGATTGGTGAGGTATTACCGTCAATTTATTCTAGATTTCTCTAAAATATCAAAGTCCATAACTGAATTGTTGAAGAACCAAGTTAAGTTTGTCTGGTCATCTGATTGTGAAAAGGCTTTCCAAACTTTGAAAAGACTGTTGACTACTGCACTAGTGCTAGCCCAACCTGATATCGAAAAGCCATTTGATGTTTATTGTGATGCTTCAGGTATTGGTATTGGATGTGTGTTGATGCAAGAAGGCCGAGTCATTGCCTATGCGTCCAGGCAACTTAAGCAACATGAAGAACACTATCTGACTCATGACCTGGAGTTAGCAGCTATGGTTCATGCTCTGAAGATTTGGCGGCATTACCTGCTTGGTAATACGTGCCATATGTATACAGACCACAAGAGCTTAAAGTATATCTTTACTCAGTCAAAATTGAACATGCGACAAAGAAGATGGTTAGAACTGATTAAGGATTATGATTTGGAAGTACATTATCACCCGAGTAAAGCAAATGTGGTTGCAGATGCCCTCAGTCGCAAAAGTTATTGCAATTGTCTGATAGTGAGAACAATGGGTTTGAATTTATGTCAAGAAATAGAGAAGTTGAATGTAGAAGTAATTCAACAAGGAAGTTTGACCAACATAATTGTTGAAGCTACTATTCGAGATCAAGTTATTGCTGCTCAGAAGGAAAACAAGGGTATAGCCCATATCAAGGAAAGAGTCAAGAGTGGAAAAGCGGAATGCTTTAGTATAGATGATGAAGATGTGTTATGGTTCAAGGATCACTTGGTGGTACCAAAAGTTCCTGAGTTGCGGCAGTCAATTCTAGATGAGGCACATGCTACTAGGTTATCTATCCATTCGGGAAGCAACAAGATGTACCATGACTTGAAGCAAAGATTCTGGTGGACTAAAATGAAAATAGAGATTTCTAGATATATAGCGAAGTGTGATACTTGTCAAAAGGTGAAAGCTATACATTTGAGGTCTGCTAGTGAATTACAACCATTACCTATTCCATCTTGGAAATGGGAGGACATAAGTATGGATTTTATTGTTGGTCTACCCAAGACATCAAAAGGATTTGACTCAGTATGGGTTATTGTAGATCGACTCACTAAGTCAGCACATTTTCTTCCTGTCAAGACTATATATCCTACGATCCAATATGCCAAGATATACTTAGTAAGAATCATGAGCTTACATGGAGTACCAAAGACCGTAGTGTCAGATAGGGGTACACAGTTTGTCTCTAGCTTTTGGAAACACTTACATGCTTCATTAGGTACCAAACTTCTGTATAGTATAGCTTATCATCCGCAAACTGATGGACAGACTGAAAGAGTCAATCAAGTACTTGAAGATATGTTAAGATGTTGTGTCCTTAACTATTCCAATAAGTGGGATGAGTGCTTACCTTTGGCCTGAGTTCTCATACAACAATAGTTATTAGGAAAGCATTAGAATGGCTCCATTTGAAGCACTCTATGGTCATAGATGCAGAACATCGTTGAGTTGGTCTGAGCCTAGAGAAAGAAGATTCTTTAGAGTTGACCTTGTGAAAGAAACAAAAGACAAGGTTAGGCAAATACAGAGTAATTTGAAAATAGCTCAGTCCCGCCAAAAGAGTTATGCGGATAGAAGATAGAGACCATTGGTATTTACCAAAGGAGATTTTGTATATCTGAAAGTATCACCAATGAAGGGAGTTAACCGTTTTGGTGTTAAAGGAAAGTTGGCACCCTGATACATTGGACCGTATCAAATTTTGGAGAGGTATGGAAAAGTGGCATATCGCTTGAAATTACCTGAACATCTCGCAGCTATGCATGATGTGTTCCATGTTTCTCAATTGAAGAAGTGTCTCCGAGTGCCTGAACAGAATGTTGAAGTTGAAGGAGTGGAACTAGAACCGGATTTAACTTATTTCGAATATCCTATCCGAGTGTTAGATCAGAAAGATCATGTTACTCGAAGACGGACAATCAAGTTCTATAAAATATAATGGAATCAACATTTAGAAGAGGAAGCTACTTGGGAATCAGAAGATTACTTGTTAGAAAAGTTTCCAGAGTTTCTAGCGTCAATATAGAATAGGGTAATGTTAGTTGAGCTCGGTTGCTACAAGTTGTGTTGTGTAAAGGAACCTCAGTTGTTTTATGGACAAGTTTTGGATGTTTTTGGACCGACACATTTCCTTTTCCATTACTTACTCTATGGCTTTGAATCTTGGGGCAAGATTTCTTTTAGGGGGAAGGATTGTAACACCCCGGGTGTTTAAATATTAAAAAACATGACATGTCATTCATATGCATTGCAAGGCATTTGTTCATATTGCAAACTTTGATATGCATTCACTAAAACAAGTTTACATTTGTGTTATGAGTATTGAATTGAATTGCTTGAATCATGTCAAAATTTGGTTTGGATTTGAATTTTTCAGAAAACCCTGATTTTCAGTATTTAAACCCTACCCTAAAAATCCTATTTCAAAATCTAAGCATATTTTGGGGTTGAGCCCAAAAGCAAAAGTGTAGAGCTTGACAAGTTATACAAAGTTTGTTTTTGGAGTTTTTCAAGTTGTTTAGTAAAATTTGGAGTAATTCAAAAAGGTGTAATTCGTTAAATTTCCCCCATTTGAATTCAAAAGTTCATTTAAAAATCTAGACCGAATTAGGAGTTTGTTATAAAAGAAAAGTTGTAGAACTTTTGATTTTGAACAACTTTTGTTTTTAGAGATTTTTGAGTTGTTATTAAAATTTGAGAGTAATTTGTGAATTTTGGCGAATGGCAAACTTGTAAATACTGTGAACAATGTTCACCGCTGTAGCTACACCGCCGATGACCTTCGGTTCGCTTCCAGACGTGCGCGTGAACGTCCTCGGCTTCGCGCTGGTGTGGGAAAGGCTCTTGCATGGCTTCCTTGCGCTTCTGGCCGCTCCTTAAGGCCTAAGCCGTCGCCGTTCTTCGTCGTTTCCCTTCCTCTATTTTCCCGGCGCCGTTGCCATAGCTCCGTTGAGCTTTTGCCGTCGAACCAGTGCCCGCGCCATTGCAGCAAAGCGTGTCCTAGCTCCGCTAGTTCCTTGCACGTCTAGCAAACCAGTCCTTGTGGCTTGTCTTCACCAGAAACTCGCGGTGCGCGCTCTTCTTCCTCGCGGCCAGCAGCGTCCCTGTCACGAGCGCTTCGCCACGGCCAGCGTGTTACGATGATCCTCTGCCCCATGCTGAGTCTTGTTTCAACTTCACCATGATGTTGTAGTACTCCATGACCCATTGATTTCTCATTTTGACCACCACAGCTCCCGGAACATCGCCATCGACGACGATCTGCTCCGCCGTGCTTGCTCGGAACGTCGACCCACCTCTCCGTTGCTCCTCTGACCCTGCTCGTTGCTCAGTCGTGTTCGGGGTGAGGTGCTAAACCCTTCTGTGCTACGTGTTTAACCTCTACCAGTGCTCCTATCGCCGACGTAGCACAGCCGTGTCACCACGTCCGCCATGGTCGACGTTAAGCTCGTGCCTCGCTGTAATTGCTCAAGGTTGTGCCTGTCAATTGATGCGGGGTAGTGTGGGGAGTGTTTTGGTGCTTTGGCCGTCGCCGTTGGTCTCACCGTCGGCGAGATATCGTCGGTCAGTGTAGTCCCCGGTGTGGTCAAACGCGTGAGGTTAGGGATGACAGGTGGGGTCGGGTTGTCAGTGACTCAACGTTCAAATGGAATTTTTCTATTTTTCAGATTTGAATGAATAGTGTCTATTTTTATTATTTTTGTGTAGATTTATTTAGAGCTCCAAAAATTATGAAAATTTTTGTATGACTTCTTTGTGATGTATAGTATTTAAGAAAAATATGAAATAATGTTTTTCAGATAATTTTTGAATGTGATAAAAATTACTCAATTTATTAATAAATGGATTTCCATGATTTTTCTAGGCTTATTTAATTGTCCAAAAATTATGAAATTTGTTTTGCCACTTACTTATTATGCAATGAACATTTACAAAAATTTTGAGCTCAATTAGAATAAGTTGATTTATTTTATAATTTTGAATTAAATAAATAATTCATAAAAGCAAATAGTAACCTTTAATGAATTAGGTTTTGTTTGAATTTTTGATTGAGTGATGTCCTTGGGTCATTAGTTGATAATGATCCTTAGCAATTGATTTGGGTGTTGCGAAAAAGGTTTGATTAGTTTGACTTGCCACTGTACCGCGAAGGAAAGTTGTATTCAAATTGTTAATTTTTGCATCCATCATCGAGCATCATGTTTCGTATTCCGCATCATGTTAAACATGGCATTGTTACTACGTGTAGTGAACGAAGGTGAACACGTGGTAGTTAATCAAGTTGTGGAAGAGGTTAATCTTTCTGTTGAGGTCGGATCAAATACTTGTGAAACATCGTAGGAACCAGACTTTTCCGTCAACGAAGGCAAGCCCCGGATGCATACAACCCTACCTTGTATTTTACAAATTGATTTTGCTTTTGCTTCTTTTTACTACATTAAGTGATTAGGAGTCAAGTATAAACCAAATTGGTACATTACCAACCTTGTTATTCCATATTTACCATATTACCAGTTTTAAATTCGTATATGCCTAGTTTTGCTTAGCTATGCTTAGAACGATGAAAGTCGGGTGATTACCTACCACCTACAAGTTTTAAATGGAACCTTGGTTACTTATGTTATCATGTGATATGGGAATGTGGAGTAATAAATCTAGACCGGGCGGACTCGGTGTGTGTGAGCCACAAGACATGGAGGTCTTGTGAGCGGGTCCTTTCCGCCTGTGTCGATTAAGGCACGTCCGTTGTTGAATTGCATGAGGTGAGAATTGTAGTACTAACCACATACTTCGGTAAGCCTTTACTCGGCTATTCTATTATGAGAATGGCTACTCACTGCACTAGGAGTGGAGAGATGGCGGGAATAGCGTGTACCCATGTGGCAATGGGCTAGATTGGTTGAGTACTATATTCTCGGGTGGCGCGGACCCGTTCTTGTTTTAGAGGGTCTGAGTGTAGGTTGGTATATGTTAGGTCGGGGACCTGCATATGTCGTGTGGTCTAGAATTCCCAGCTGGGTTTAATCGGTTTGAATCATCGTTGCTCCTCGGATTATGGAGACTCAACTCACTGTTCATCATCATAGTATTAATAACTAGAACTTGAGAAAGGTTTGCGAAAGAGATTGATATGAAGTTCATGATCTCATTACGGATCATGGCAGATTCATATGTGGTACTTATAAAGTTTTACCTTTGAATTAAAGAATTTTGTTAAAGATCTTTTATGCAAAAGAACTTTGATTATTGTTAAAGCCATACCTTGAATCCCATGAGCCGGCATTCCTGAGTTCTATCAGTTTTATTTCGGTTAAGTCTTGTTAAGTATTTTTGTACTCAGGGTTCGTTGACCCCTTGTTACAGGTGAGCCTCATGAGCAGATCTATTTTGGATCATGCTGCATGATAGTTGTTCCTTGTGATGACGATGAGAAGTAAATGTGTGGCCCTTGGGCAGGGCAGTTTCATTGTGTGTTTTGTATTATATTATAACGCCACTCCACTATTTCATTTTGTAATAAACATCGAACCTAGTTGCGAGGTTTGAAACTACTGTTTTGTAAATTATGTTATTGTAAGACTTCCGTTGTTTTTACTCTGGTATTGATATTTGAATAAATGTTATAATACTGCAATGACTCTGTAACATGATCCTGCTCGGAAATCATGGATGATTCAGGGTTCCCCGAGGACACCCGACTGTCTTTTTAAGTTAATGGAAACATATGCATAAATGTCAAAGGTCGTCGGACAGTGACAGGTGCATGTGGGCCCTATAACTTAGGAGGTTCTGCCATGTTATTTTGGTTAAGTCTTGTTGAGTACTTTTGTACTCAGGGTTTGTTGACCCTTGTTGCAGGTGAGCCTCAAGAGCAGGTCTATTTTGGACCTTGCTGCATGACTATTGTTCCTATTGATGATGATAAGTGAATGTGTGATCCTTGGGCAGGATGCTTATTTTGTGTGTTATGTTTATGTTAATTATGCCACTCCACTACTACTATGGTTTGTAATAATTATCGAACTTAGTTTGTAAGGTTTGAAACAACTGGTTTGTAAATTAAGTTATCGTAAGACTTCTGCTATTTTACTCTGATGTATATATTTGAATAAATGTTGTAATACTGCAATGACTCTTTAATGTGATCCTGCTCGAAAATCATGGATGATTCGGGGTTCCCCGAGGACACCCGACAGACTTCTTAAGTTACCAAGAACATATGCATAGTTGTCAAAGGTTGTTGGACAGTGACAAGTGCATGTGGGTCCTATAATTTAGGAGGTTCTGCCACAGAGGCCCCACGCATAAGGCCTTGGATGAGGTATCGACTCTCTGACTCACCCGAGGCCCCACGCGTAAGGCCTTGGATGAGGTACCGATTCTCTGACTCGCCCGAGGCCCTACGCGCAAGGCCTCGGATGAGGTACCGATTCTCTAACTCGCTCGAGGCCCCACGCCACAAGGCCTCAGACAAGGTATCGATTCTCCGCCTCGCCCGAGGCCCCGTGCGTAAGGCCTCGGATGAGGTACTGATTCTCCGACTCACCCAAGGCCCTGCGCGTAAGGCGTCGGACGAGGTACCGATTCTACGACTCGCCCGAGGCCTCGCCCATAAGGCCTTGGACGAGGTACCAATTCTCTGCCTCACCCGAGGCCCCGCGCCACAAGGCCTCGGATGAGGTACCGATTCTCTGACTCGCTCGAGGCCGACTCGGCATCAACCCCATCACCTCTGCCTTGACCGACTTCTCTGACAGGACGTCACATCCAACCAACGTGCCCAACCACTCCCGCGACGTCAGCCAAACGACGACTCGATACAGCGGAGTGGCCGATGAGATGGGAGTCACATCAATGCCATGCCATCCAGGACAGGACAGGGCAGGGGTCATCGGCCGCTGTGCTCGGCACTATGCCCATGGATGACACCCGTGCTGCACTATGCTGCCTAACCCCTGCTCCAAGGATAGCACGGCATGGAGAGTCAAGTCTAGGTCCCTGTAGCCTCAGAATCGACGTATAAGACCAACTACTCCCTCTGAGCCTTGGCTATCCGCTTCAAGGCTCCTATAGCCTTGGGACTCGTACTCGTCGAGCCCCCCACAATGGTTTGGCCTCAGCACCAACTGGGCCTCGGCTCTCTACGTTGTCAGCACTCTAGGACTAGCACATCATCCGTAGCACATGCCGTGCCCTGCGGCAAGCCGCAGGAGCTCCCACATCGTGCATAGGGCCGAGCTCCTATATCCTCAGAATCAGCGCACCTACGCCATCACATCTACCTAGCCTCGGCTCTCCATGTCGGTCAAACATACAGTGACCAGCATGCCTCCAAAAGAAGAAGGCGCGCATGCCACCATAGGAGCTCCCACGTCACACAGGATCAGGCATGACCGACACATCGCTCTAGTGCACCGAGGACAAGGCCACTGCACCAACCATGTTGCCACAGTGACAAGCTGTAGGGCTCAGACATAACTCCTCTACTCACAAAATGCCATGTAGCAAATCCGTGTACCACTCCCGTGCCTCCCTTCGACTATAAAAGGGAGTGACCGGGGCCACTTCTAGGCAGGGGACACATAGGTGCAAGCAACGCACAATGCTCTATAACACACACGCTCCCTCACTACAAGACATCAACGTCTCAAGCAACCCACTGCCACTGCACGTAGAGACCTAGGGACTAGCTCCCTCTCTCGCTCAGCTTGTAAGCCCCTACTACAAGCACCTCAGTGCAAGGAATACAAGATCGCTCTCTCAGACTAGACGTAGGGCACCTATTGCCTAAACCAGTATAAACCTTAGTGTCTCTTTACATCACCATCCGGGATTAGGGGCACACAGTACACTTTCACTAGTCAGTTGAGGATCCACTAGACCCAAAACACCGATAGTTGGCGCGCTAGGTAGGGGTACTACTGCATGTTAGCTTAGTCATCCTAACAAGTTCTGGATGGCAGACCCCATGCGACCACTGCGTCTCGGCATGGTGATCTGGTTTGGGAGCCTAGAGCTCATATCTCTAGGATATGAGTATGATATGGTACTCCTCCCACCCAAAGCCCCACCGACTGACGATGACATCATGCACCAGTAGCCTAGGCATAGGCGGTGCCCAAGCCGCCACTCTCATCGTGCTCGCTAGGCACGACGTAGGGTGGGACCACCCCAACATCATGCGAGATCAGGGCAACTGCACCAGTGCTTGCTAGTATCCCATACCCGACTGTTGGTATAGAGGCCCTGGCTGGGGACCTATCTAGCTTAAGCCTGGGCAAGGGAAACACATCGGTGGCGTGGTGTGACACCCCATCATCAAGCTCTGCCCCACCACCTCCTAAGGAGTCGACTCCGGCGAAGCGGGGCCCGACGACGACATCATCCCCGTACCCCTTTAGGTTGGGCAATGCCACCGCCACCTACCAATGTTTTGCCCTTGGCCTCATCGCCACAACCCCGACCCATGCCTATGCTGACTCCTTAGAGGAGGACGAGGCATGGGCTAGGGTAGACTTCTCCAGGCTTTGCGACTCTGAAGCCATGCGCCGCTTCATGGCCACAAGTGACTACTACTTCAGCTACTCTAACTCTAATGATGAAGACACTTATGATCCCACTCGTGAGTGCTTCAATGTTGAGCTTGAGGTGCCGAGCACGAGTGATGAGGACGAAGGGGTAGGCAATCGCTCCCTGCCCCATGAGGAAGTTCGACGCCTAGACCTGGAGTAGCTCCGTGAGCTTCAGGCTAGGGTCGAACAAGACCGACTCCTTCTACAGCAGCTCCAAGACACTCTCAAGCAAGAGCAGCAGGGTCACGGTGATGGTGGAGCAGCCCGGTGGAGGGCTCGCAATGTCAACCACCGCATCAACAATGATGAAGGGGGCGAGCAACCCCCATCTTCAATTGTGCTAGCTAGAACGTTGCAGCAGCAGCGATACTACTCTGGACGATGCCTAAGCCCTCTACCTCGGAGGGGCGATAGGTCCACGGCGAGCTCTAAGACCTCCTTGAGACCGCCGTGGTACAGCAGGCTGAAAGTTCTGCCTCTTGACGGTGTGGGGGCGCCTTGGAATTACCCACGGCACCGCCTCGGTAGGATAGAGAGGCCTCGGTTCGTCCCAAGCCTTCTTGGGCACTGATAGCCAACAAGGCCCCCTCGGTGCACGACCGCCTCAGCGACTGACGCGAGGCGCAAGGCGACCATGATGTGGTCAGTAGACGACTGGTGCCACGACAACGATGGGCCCACCTGAGGCTACCACCCACACCGAGGTGGTTGCTACGATAGTGGGGTGGACCACAGTCCTTATCCTGGGCCACCTAGGCTCTCGAGTCTTCAACAAGGGCATCCACGGTGCTCACTTCCCGGCCTAGTTTTGGCAACCGGCCAACCTCGCAAAGTACAGCGGCAAGACCAATCCCGAGCTGTGGCTAGCCGATTACCGCCTGGCTTGTCAGCTAGGTGGCATGGACAATGACCTGCTCATCATCCACAACCTCCCCTTGTTCCTATCAGACTCGACATGAGCCTAGCTCGAACACCTCCCTCCCTTGTAGATCAACAACTAGTGCGACCTGGTAAAGGTCTTCGTCAGGAATTTCTAGGGCACGCATCAATGACTCAGAAATTGTCTAGGCGTTCCTCTCCGGCACCACCTACCAAGACCTAGTCCGTGAGTTAGGCCTGAATGTACCGACCATGGCGTCCATGCTCCTCGACATCACCACCAACTTCGCCTCGGGCGAAGAGGCTATCGGGGCCATCTTCCCCGACAACGACACCAAAGAAAAGTAGAGGGACAAGGCCCCTAGGGCCTTGGCCCCCCACCTCCCCAAGAAAAAGAAAAAGGGTCACCAGGGGAAGTAGGTGGTCCTCGAGGCCAATCTAGTCATGACCATAGACCGCATAATCTCCAAGGCCCCGCTAGGGGCCCTGGACTCTTCGATGACATGCTTAAGAAGCCCTGCCCTTACCACTAGGGCCCGGTGAAGCACACCCTCAAAGAGTGCACCATGCTTCGGTGTTACTACGCCAAGCTCAGGCTCCCCAATGATGATGCTAAGAAGAAGGGCGTCGATGATAGGGACGACGACAAGGACAATGGGTTCCCCGAGGTGCACAATGCCTTCATGATCTTTGGTGGGCCTTCAGCGTGCCTCATGGCATGCCAGCGAAAGAAGAAGTGTCGAGAGGTCTTCTCTATTAAGGTGGCCACTCCTCGGTACCTCGATTGGTCTTAGGAGGCGATCACCTTTGATCGGGATGACCACCCCGATTATGTCCCAAACCCCGGGCAGTACCCACTCATCGTCGACCCGATCATCAGCAACACTCAGCTCACCAAGGTGTTGATGGATGGAGGCTAGCAATCTCAACATCCTCTATGCCAACACCCTGGAGCTCCTAGAGCTTGACCAGTCACGGTTCCAAGGCGATGCCACGCCCTTCCACGACATCGTGCCAGGGAAATGCATGCAACCCCTCGAGCGCATCGATTTGCCTGTCTACTTCGGCACTCCCTCCAACTACCGCAAGGAGGTCCTCACCTTTGAGGTGGTTGGGTTCAAGGGTACCTATCATGCCATCCTAGGGCGCCCATGCTATGCCAAGTTCATGGCGATCCCCAACTACACCTACCTCAAGCTCAAGATGCCGGGCCCCAACTGGTGTCATCACTATTGAGTCCACGTACAAGCATGCATATGACTGCGATGTCGAATGCATCGAGTACAGCCGAGGCTCTCATGGAGGCCAAGACCCTCATCATCAATCTTGACCGAACTTGGTAGCGAGGCACCTAACTCCAAGCATCAGTGCCAGGACTTTCGAGCCCACAGAAGCCGTCAAGCTCATCTCGGTCGACCCCACCTGCTCCAACGACCGGGCACTAAGGATCGGCGCCACCCTCGATAGCAAATAGGAGGTCGTGCTCATCGACTTTCTCCACATGAATGCCGATGTATTCACATGGAGTCCCTCGGACATGCCGGGCATACTGAAGGGAGGTCGCTGAGCACACCTTGGACATCCGGGTCAGCTCCAGACCGGTGAAGCAGCGCCTACGCTGATTCGATGAGGAAAAGCTGTAGGGCCATCGGTGAGGAGGTGCAGAAGCTTTTGGTGGCCGGATTCATCAAGGAAGTGTCCCATCCAGAGTGGTTAGCTAATCCCGTATTAGTTAAGAAGAAAAATGGGAAGTGGAGGATGTGTGTAGACTACACTGGTTTAAATAAAGCATGTTCGAAAGTCCCATTCCCATTACCTTGAATCGACCAAATCATTGACTCCACTGTGGGATGCGAAACCTTATCTTTCCTTGATGCATATTCCGGTTACCATCAAATCAAGATGAAAGAATCTGACCAGCTCGCAACTTCTTTCATCACCCCATTCAGCATGTACTGCTATGTGACTATGCCATTCAGCCTCAGAAACATAGGGGCCACATACCAGCAGTGCATGACCTAGGTCTTTGGCGAGCACATCGGGCGAACCATCGAGGCCTATGTAGACGACATCGTGGTCAAGTCCAGAAAGGCCAGCGATCTTGTCGATGACTTGGAGATAGCCTTCAAATGCCTTAGAGAGAAGGGCATCAAGCTCAACCCCAAGAAGTGTGTCTTCGGGGTCCCTCAAGGCATGCTCTTGGGATTCATAGTCTCAGGAGCGTGGCATCGAGGCCAACCCAGAGAAGGTCTCGGCCATGACCAACATGGGACCAATCCAAGACCAGAAGGGAGTGCAGAGGGTTATGGGATGCCTTGCATCCCTAAGCCACTTCATCTTGTGCCTTGGTGAAAAAGGCTTGCCTCTAGTACCGCCTCTTGAGAAAATCTGAACACTTTTCTTGGACCCCTGAGGCCAAAGAATCCCTCACCAAGCTCAAGGCACTGCTCACCAATCCTCCCATCCTAGTGCCACCTGCTAGGGTGAGGCCCTCTTACTCTATGTTGCTGCAACTGACCCAAGTGGTCAACTGTGACCGTAGTGGCCGAGAGGCAGGAAGAGGGGCATGATCTACCCGTCCAACGACCTATTTACTTCATCAGTAAGGTGCTTTCCGAGACTAAGACACTGCTACCCCCACATCTAGAAGCTGATCTACTGCCATAGTCTTGGCTCGACGCAAGCTGTGTCACTACTTTGAGTCCCACCCAGTGACCGTGGTGTCGTCTCTCCCTCTAGGAGAGATAATCCAGAACCTGGGAGGCCTTGGGTAGAATAGCCAAGTGGGCCATCGAACTCATGGGGGAAGCCCTATCTTTTGTGCCTTAGAAAGCAATTAAATCCCTAGGTCTTGGCCGATTTTGTGGCTGAGTGGACCGACACCCAACTGCCACCTGCTCGAATCTAGGCGGAATGCTAGGACCATGTACTTTGATGGGTCCCTGATGAAGACCAGGGCAGGCGTGGGTCTACTCTTCATCTCACCCCTCAGAGTGCACATGCGCTACATGATCCGGCTCCACTTCGCCACCTCCAACAACGTAGCCGAGTACGAAGCCCTCATCAACGGTTTGCAAATTGCCATCGAACTTGGAGTATGGTGTCTCGACATATAGGGCAATTCGCAGCTTGTTGTCGATCAAGTGATGAAGGAGTCGAACTGCCATGACCCCAAAATGGAGGGGTACTACAAGTTGGTACGTCGCCTAGAAGACAAGTTTGGTGGCCTTGAACTTAACCACATTGTGCTAAAATTCAACGAGGCCACGGACAAACTGGCAAAGATGGCATCAGCATGGGCCTTGGTCCCCCTGAACATCTTCACCAGAGACCTCCACAAGCCTTCCATTAACTATGCCTAGCGGTGGAAGAGGGCCCACCGGTCGAGCCCACTGCAGGGCCCAAGGCCCCCTCTGTCACCGAGACCCCTACGGCCGAGCCTGAGACCATGGAAATCAACATGGAGCCTCCTAAGGCTGACCAGGGCATGGACTGGCGAATCCTGTTCCTTGATTGCCTTGTTTGAGGAGAGCTTCCTGTAGACAGGACTGAAGCCCGACGGCTTGTGCAATGAGCCAAAACTTACGTCCTCAGCAACGGCAAGTTGTAAAGACAAAGCCCATCTGGTGTCCTCCAATGGTGCATCACCATCGAGGTAGGCCAAGCCCTACTTTGGGACTTGCACATAGGAGCCTACGGGCACCATGTAGCGCCTTGGACGCTCATCGGAAATGCCTTCTACCAAGGGTTCTATTGGCCAATGGCGGTTGCTGATGCCACCAAGCTGGTACGCTCCTGTGAGGGATGCCAGTACTATGCACGGCAGACGCACCTCCCAGCCCAAGCCCTCCAAACCATCCCCATTACATGGCCATTCACCATGTGGGGGCTGGACATGGTTGGGCCTCTACAAAAGGCACCTAAGGGCTATACCCATTTGCTGGTAGCTATTGACAAGTTCTCCAAGTGGATCGAGGCTCGTCCGATCACTCGAATCAAATCTAAGCAAACGGTGTTGTTCTTCACTGATATCATCCACAGGTTCGGGGTTCCAAACACCATCATCACTGACAATGGGACACAATTCACTGGCCACAAGTTCCTGATGTTCTGTGATGACCACCACATTCATGTGGCTTGGTCAGCCATAGGACACCCTAGGACAAATAGCCAAGTAGAACGTGCCAACGGCATGATCCTACAGGGTCTCAAGCCAAGAATATACAACCGATTGAAGAAATTTGGCAAGAAATGGCTTGCCGAACTCCCATCGGTCATCTGGAGCCTGAGGAACACTCCAAGCCAAGCCACAAGATATACACCATTCTTCCTAGTCTATGGAGCTGAGGCCATCCTCCCCACTAACTTGGAGTACGATTCCCTAAGGCTACAGGCCTACAACGAGCAAAGCAACCGCACTGCCCGCGAGGACGCCCTCGGCCAACTGGAGGAAGCCCGAGATGTTGCGCTGCTACACTTAGCCAAGTACCAGCAAGCCCTACGATGCTATCAAGCCTAGCACATTCGAAGCCAAGACCTAAAGGTGGGCGATCTGGTGCTGAGACTGAGGCAGAGCAATAAGGGCCGCCACAAGCTGACCCCGCCATGGGAAGGGCCATACATCATCGCCCAAGTGCTAAAGCCCAGGACCTACAAGCTAGCCAATGAGAAGGGTGAAATCCTCACCAACGCTTGGAACATAGAAAATGATGCTGGGGACTCCTCACTCTTCAGTGCTAGGACATCGCCAGTAGCACCGGGGACTCCTCAGTGCTCTTTGGTGGTTGGATCTTGCTATGTCTCATCGGTGTGCTATCAAGCTGCTCCATGCTATTTGGATCAGGGTGCTGATCTTGGGCAGCACGTCTATGGCCTTGATACGCGCATGTCAGACAATGTCGGCAAGCTTTTAGACTTCTTTTTCTTTGACCCTGCTACAAGATTCATTCTTCATCTTCTAGCAGGCTCGGGGACTAAGTGGGCACGCTTCACCTTGCGGTGAATGTATGCTTTTCTCATCTCGTGGCTACGCTCGGGGACTAGCAGCCTACTCAGCTGGTCTTCTACTTTTGGACCCTAGCACCATGTGACTACGGCACCTACTGTCAGGCTCAGGGACTAGCTATGGGGGTATGGCCCCTAGTATCCTCAAGACAAGACATGGGCCGCATCATCAGAGGTGGCCCAGCCCACAAGATCAAGGCGTGCAACACTACTCGGCGTGCACCGCAAGATATTGTATAGTACCAAATAGGATACTTTCCTTGTAACTCTACCCCTCCAGACTATATAAGGAGAGGTAGGGGTCCCCTAGCGGACAGGCTACATCAAGATACATACATCTGTAGATATGCAATATCATATGATAGCTAATACAAACCAACAGACCATAGGAGTAGGGTATTACATCATACTGACGGCCTAAATCTGTCTAACTCGTGTATCTCTGTTGCCTTGTTCTTGATCTCACGCTCCTCTACCGATCAATATACCTTCATGGCATACCCCTCAGAGGACTACCGATGATATTCTATCGACAACAAGTAAGATGAGTAAGTTGCCTACAACTTAATTATTAACAAGTTTAATAGGAAAAGTCACTATCATCATGAATTTGTCAATACAACAGAAACTACACCTATAGCCATCGAGTTGAATTATAAAGCAATGATTAAGTAGCTGCCTATAACCAATCAATTCTAAGCACAACTACTAATATCAACAAATCATATGCATCACAAGAACCATAGAAAACATCATGGTTAAGCCCAAATAATTTACTTATGTGCATTTATTAATTTCCTTATATAATAAGGTGATCTAAAGGATAAATACTCTAGTGCTCAATAAATTCTGAGAAATTATAGTTGCCTACATATGACCCCAATAGTCTACTATACAAATTTCATGCCATTTGGATAAGCATAGCAACCTCTACAAAAATGACAAGTTACATAGGCTTATTTTAGCAAAAATAGTTTAACCTTGTGAAAAGTGCCAAACAACAGATTTCATATTTTTCTTACTATCATCCTAGCTTAAGAACGCTGTGTAAAAATTTGTATGATCATAAGTTATGTATATACCCCATTTATTTTCACTAGAAACTTGTAATTATTTAAGATTAAATAGGAGGACCATATTCCAAGTATGCCTACTATAGGTTTAGTATTTTTCCTATCTAGAGCATGTCAACACAAGACTAGCAAAATTGGAATTACAATTTTTGCACTTCCCTAGCTCAAGATATGCATTTTAAAAGATAGAAACTATTTTAGAAGCACTTAATTGCTCAATTTAATTCCCCTAGAAAAATATCCCCAATAGTAGGTTCAATATTTTTATCAAATAGTACACTTCATGATGAACATAAAAAAATTTGGTTCACACAATTTGGACATTCCTAGCTCTAGTTATGAATTTTTTTAAGTTTGCAACAAAATCTAGAAAAATAAATAAAGAAAAATTCAAAACCCTAACTAACAACTAGGCGACGCACAGAGCACGGCGATGGTGTCGCTGTTCCGATGAGACAGTGGTCAAAGGTAGGTCTCCATCTTTAGGGATGGTTCTAGGGTTCATGGCACTATGGCAACGCGCGCTAGAGGGGGACGACGGAGTCAAGTTAGGGATGGCCATGATGAGCTTAAGCTCATAGCCATGGCGGACAGCACGGTGCGGTCGCACATTCTTGCGTGGCAACGGCGGTAGCGGTTAAACTGACTATGACGTGAGCTATTGGGACCAAAGACAATGATAGACCAGGGGAGAAAAAGGTAGGAGGAGCTGTGGATATGGCTGGCTACGGTGAGCTCGGAGCTCGGCGGCGCTCCATGGCCATGGCGGCGATGACGACGCACAATGTGGCTATACCTTGGCTCAAACGATGACAATGTGGGTCAGGGAGGTAGAGAAGATGATGGTGGAGCTGTGAGTGTGATGGATCAGATGGAGGTGCAACATGACGGTGAGCCGACATGGCGGAGCTTGGCGGCGATGGCGCTGCTCGGCTGTGGAGAGAGAGAGCGAGAGCAAGGCGAGGTAGAGAGAGTGAGCATGAGAGAATGAGCGAGCACGATGCAATGCCCTCTTTTGCTCACTTTGGACTGACGCACGGGGCCAACGCCAGCATATGGACACCAAGTGGCAGCGTGGCCTATGGCCGGTCGGCCACGACGGCTGCTGCCCTAGCTAGTTCACACGGGTGAAGGAGCCGACTGATAGAGTGACTTTGTGCACCTGTAACTCCTAATCCATGATGATTTAGTGAAAATAGTATGAGTGAAAGTTGTAGAGCTATGTGAGATATCCAACTTTGCTTTAAGAAGCATTGCCGAAATCGCTATGGTTTTCAAACTATAGAGCTCCAAAGTGGTGCACTTGAAACTAAAATCGTCATTTTGGCTTGGCAAAATTTTGAAGTCTAGAAACAACATTTCATTGCTACTTTGGAGCCATTTTTTTTATGTTAGGCACTGAATTAGCTCATGGACCTAAAACAAAGTTTGTTACCCATGTCAAGAACTATAACTTTTATTAAGGATATACTACCATGCAAACACTCTAGGCTATAGTTCAACTTTAGTCAAAGTAGGATCATGAAAATGACATTATGAGTAAACTAGGACTTAGAAGTAAAATTGGCCCATGTCATGAATACAAACATTATTCCATTTACCATGCTAGACATGTCTAAGGTGTTTTTGTGACCTCACAACCATCTCTTGCATTGGTCATACATGATCACAAGCATATGCATGTATACAATCAACATCACATGTGATAATATGTAAAGAATAAGATAAAATTCCATATGCTCATGCTCATGAATGCTTGGACGATTCTTGTGCTCATGAAATGCAAGTGCCAACTGCAATGCTTAACACAAGGGTGTTACAGGGTCGATGGCGCACCTCGGGTTGGTGTCAGCGAAGGCAGCGACGACGTCCAGATCCCGTAGATCGGTGTTCCCATCACTGAGACTCACGCCATCTCCTAGGCTACTGCTCTCCCCATCGTCCTCAATGATGATGCTAACGCCATTGCACCGGTGGTTCACTCGCCATGGCTGCCAAGGTGTGGTCCTGCTTGCCATCACCGGACCCTCGCTGTCACCAGATCTGCTCCCCACGTGGGTGGGTCACCACACCGTCGTGGTCCCCTTCGCCATCCGCCAAGGCCAACGATGAGGCCGAGGCCAACGATGAGGCCGATATCTTGGCTGAGGCTGAGGCCATGGCCAACATCTTGGTCGACACTGAGTTTGAGTTTGATGGCTCTCTAGGCTATGTCATAATGGACTCAGAGGATGATCGTCTGCACGGCTACACAATGCCTGTTCTCCTGGGCCCAAATCTATTCTTTGCATCAGCCCATATGGTGGCCTGTGTGCCCCATCTACCCAACTATAAGGCCCATGGTTGGATCAAGGCCGATGATAGGGCACATGTGCTGGCGAGGGCACATGCCCCCTAGACGGCACCTACACCAACGACAAGAATGTTGCCCGCCATCGCGCCCTGGCTAGGAACCAAGGCTGGATGGCCTAAAGGGATTGTCTGGCCACACCAGTTTGCTATGGTGGAGAGATTTGCTGGCTTCAACCAAGGCTGGTTTACCTTGCAGGTGTTAGATTTTGTTCATACCTGTTGGTGCCCTTGTTGCATGACTTGCGTAGAGGTGTGGGATGGCACTCCTCATTAGCAGTATCAAGTCATGTCAACATATGTAGTTAGGACTAGTTTGCTGCCAAGTGCCATTAGAATTAGTATGAAGTCATGTTAATCATCTATAGTTAGAAATAGTATGTCTAGGTAGTAGTTGGATGACTTTGAGTAGTGGGATGGCACTGCTCTCCTCTTATTATTATGGCAAATGAAGTCATGGTTATGTAGGCTGAACTCATATCATTGCAATAATCCACATATACATGAAGTCTGGTTTGCCATTATCTTTCAATCTAGTAGCACTGATATCCTCTTATTATGCATGTAATGTGTGCATTTGTGTAAATATTTTGGTTCACAAAGTATCATTTACCATTATCTTTGTGCGCACATGATGGTCTGAGCATTGTAAACCTAAATAGGCTGGACATATCTTAATCCAACCACATAAGGGTTGCTTTGTGCCTCAGTTTGGTGAACCAAACATGTATCAGTAGTGGTAGTAGTAGTCATGTAGTGGCTTTGATCTATGTTGAACCCAACTTGTCACTTCGCTCTCGGCAACCGCATAAGGTTTCTTTGAGAGGAGCAATCCTGGCCTAAATGTAGAATAGAGTAGCCATAGGTGTTGAAATTCTACTGTGCACATATCTATGGTGAACCCAACTCATCTTGTTCGCATGTATCTGATAAAATTTGTTGAACTTGCAACAACCATGCCGAGGTGTTCATCTAAACAAGTCTCGCCTAGATAGAAAGTCCAATGGCCATACATTTGGTACCATCGTGCCGGTTCGCTATGGTAGAGAGGTCTAGTATGCTACCTCGTGTGAAGTCATGTTAATCATCTGTAGCTAGAACTAGTATGTCTAGGTAATAGCTAGATGCCTTTGAGTAGTGGGATGGCACTTCTCTCCTCTTATGGTTAGATGGAACTGCACATTTGTGCAAACATTTTGGTTCACAAAGTAACGTCCATCTGACCAGGTCAAACACTTCTAACTCGTGCCAACCATGCAAGGATACCTTGTGCCTTGGTTGGTGAATAAAAAATGTATCAGTAGTGGTAGTAGTCATGAGTGGTTTTGATCTGAGGTGAACCCAACTCATGTCTTTGAATAAAATTTGTTGAATTTGCAAGAAACCATATAGCAAGGAGTCCATCTGGACAAGTGTCGCCTCGATCTAATGCACAACAAAGGAGGCATAGTTGTTGCATTTTTTACTGCACACGCCAAAAAGTCTGCCGCTATCCATTTGATCTCTTATCAGATAATAAAAAGTGTAGCCATCTCTAGCTAGCTGTTGCATGCCTCTACAAAACCAACCAAGAGAAATTGCTTATGAAAGCAACTTCCTCTTCACTCTTCAGTCTGTCCCTCGACTATTGTGACGTGCATTTTGAGTGAAATAACTACAGAGGCTTTCCTCCTGCATCCAATTCACTATGGCACAACCGTGGAAGGGTTGCTTTGTGCCTCAGTTTGGTAAACTAGACATGTATTAGTATATGTGCTTGGCATGCTAGTCAAACTGATTAATGATCTCATCATAGTGGTTGAAGCATGCTGTGTGAAAGGAATGCTTTATGTCAATGGCTTATGCAGTGTATATGAACCTATAACAAGTACTAGTTGCATTTCAATGGAATAGTCATGTACACAATAGACAGTCCGATAGTGTAGTACTAACACCAGCAGACAAAGCCTATGTGTCCACTGAAGCACAAGTTTATAACAACTGAGCATACCGAACATGTTCAAAATACAAAGCTAGAAATCCAAAGCAAAGTGCAGTTTTAATACATGTTCTCCCAAAGATTATACATGAAATCTCCTACAAGTCATCATCTCCAGACATGTGATCTCTGCCACCATAGTATGCCAACTGTTTTCCTCTTATCTCTTAGAAGGTCTTCTAAATTGGCTTGAATGATAGTGCCTTCTCCACCATGTCTAGCTTTGTGCATAACCTGATCACCATCACCCAGTAGAACTTCATGCTCATTGTTAGAATAGTGATCATATTGGTGCACTATAAGCTCTATTTCATTCACGTCATACATATCCCTATGTTCGAACCTCTGCACGAGCCACCAATCATTGCCCAAGGAGGTGTCCTGCAGATAAAAAATCTTCCTTGCTTGTATCATGAGAATGAAAGGGTCATCCTTGTAACAGAATGATTTAATGTTGATGGATCTTGTCGGGTACCATAGAAAGGGGTCCCCAAAGCAACAACCGAAAAAAATCGCTTAGACCTTGTAAAAATCGAAGCCAAGAGACGACCACCGGCAGACCCCCCACCTTATCCGAGGCTCGGCTGGACCGCCCAGCCCACCTCGAACAATATCCAGGCTCACCCGAAGCGGGCTTAGCCTAGAAGGAAACCACGAGGCCTCGGACAGGTACCGATTCTCCGACTCGCCCGAGGTTGTAACACCTCGGGTGTTTAAATACTAAAACATGCCATGTCATCATATGCATTGCAAAGCATTTGGCATTTAGTGAAAATTTTGATATGCATACACTAAAACAAGTTTACCTTTATGTGGTATGTGTTGAATTGTATTGTTTGAACCAAGTTCAAAATTTGGTTTGGATTTGAATTTTCAAGAAAATGATTTTCAGTACTTAAATCCTACCCTGAAAACTCATTTCAAAATCTAAGCATATTTTGGGGTTGAGCCTAAAAGCAAAAGTGTAGAGCTTATCAAGTTATACAAAGTTTGTTTTTGGAGTTTTCAAAGTTGTTATGAAAAATTTGAAGTAATTTTAAAAGGCGTAATTCGTTAAATGTCCCCTATTCGAATTCAAAATTTCATTTCAAAATGTAGACTGAATTAGGGGGGTTATAAAAGAAAAGTTGTAGAACTTTGAATTTTGAGCAACTTTTATTTTTGGAGATTTTTAGTTGTTATACAAATTTGGGAGTAATTTGGATTTTAAAATAATGGCAATTATGTAATTATAGTGAACAGTGTCACGACCACCGCCCCACCGCCGGCGACCTTCTGCTTGGTTCCAACGCGCCTGTGGCCGCCCTTGGCTTCACGCTGGCATGGAGAATGCCACTACATGTCACCTCCTTGATCTCTTGGCCGCTCTATAAAGCTCAGACGTCGTCGCCGACCTTCCTTTCATTGCTCTACTTTTCCGTCGCCCTTGCTCATCTCCGGCGAGCTCGCACCGTCGCTGTAGTGCCTCCACCATCATAGCAAAGCACTCAATAGCTTCGCCTACTCCTTGTGCACCTAGCCATCCAACTGTGGTCGCTTGATTTCACCAGGAATCCACGGTGCGAACCCTTCTTCCTTGCGGCCGGCAACCTCTCTGTCGTGCCTGCGCCGTCGTGGCCAGCGCTCTCGGTGAGCTGTTGTCTTTGCTTTGTTATCTATAGCTCCTCTCGATGCTATGGTGCTCTATGACTGGTTGATTGCTCATTTTGTCCATCACAGTCGCCTGAGCACCACCGTCGCCGAAGTTTGCTCTGCCGTGGCCGCTGTGTACGTCGACCCGTCACCGTTGCTTCTCTGGTCTCTCGCTCCTTGCTTCAATGTGTTCGTGGTGAGCTGCTGAACCTTCCCATGCCTTTTGTTTACACTCTACTGGCCTTGTTTTGTCGGTGTGGCATCGCCGAGCCACCGCGTCCGCCATGGCTGACGCCAAGCTCGAAACTTGCTAAAATTGCTCAAGTTAGTGCCTTCCAGCGATGCGGGGTGGTGTGGGAAGTGTTTTGGTACTTTGGCCGTCATCGTTGGTCTCACCGTCGAGTTTTTCGGTCAGCGCAGTCGCCGTCGTGGTCAAAGCTAGAGGTCAGGGATGACATGTGGGGTCACCCTGTCAGCGACTGTGAAGTTAAAAAATGAATTTTCTCCTTTTCTGAAATGTTTGAATAGTGTTGTAATTTGTTATTTTTGTTAGATTTATTTAGAGCTCCAAAAATTATGAAAATTTTTGTGTGACCTCTCTGTGATATATTTAGGAAAAATAGAAATGTTTTTTTAGCAAGTTTTGAATGTGATAAAAATTGCTCAATTAATTAATAAATGGTTTCCATGATTTTTCTAGGCTTAATTAATTATCCAAAAATTATGAAAATTGTTTTGCCACTTAGTTATCATGTGATGAACATTTACAAAAATTGAGCTCAATTAGAATAAGTTGATTTATTTCATAATTTTGAATTAAATAATTAATTCATAAAAGCAAATAGTAACCTTTAATGATTTAGGTTTTGTTTGAAATTTTGGATTGAGTGATGACCTTGGGTCATTAGTTGATAATGATCCTTGGCAATTGATGTATGTGTTACAAAAAGGTTTAGTTAGTTTGACTTGCAACTGTACCGCGAAGGAAAGTTGTATTCGAATTGTTAATTTTGCATCCATCATCAAGCATCATGTTTTTCCCGCATCATGTTAAACATGGCATTGTTACTATGTAGTGAACGAAGGTGAACACGTGGTAGTTAATCAAGTTGCGGAGGAGGTTAATCCATCTGTTGAGGTCGGATCTGATACTTGTGGAACGTCGCAGGAACCTAACTTTTCTCAACGAAGGCAAGCCCCGATGCATTTAACCCTACCTTGTGTTTTACAAATTTTATCGCTTTTGCTTTTCTATACTGCATTAAGTGATTAGGAGTCAAGTGGAAACCTAATTGGTGCATTACCAACCTTGTTTTTCCATATCTACCTTGTTACCTAGTTTTAATTCATAAATGACTAGTTATGCTTAGTCATGCTTAGTCGGGTGATTACCTGTCACCTGAGAGTTTTAAATGGATCTTTGGTTACTTATGTTATCATGAGATATGAGCATGTGAAGTAATAAATCTAGACCGGGCGACTCGGTGTGTGAGAGCCACAAGACATGGAGGTCTTGTGAGCGGCTTCTTTCCGCCTGTGTCGATTAAGGTCCGTCCGTTGTTGAATTGCATGAGATGAGACTTTGTAGTACTAACCACATACTCCGGTAAGCCTTAACTCGCTATTCTATTATGAGAATGGCTACTCACGCACTAGGAGTGGAGAGATGGCGGGAATAGCATGTACCCACGTGGCAATGGGCCGATTGGTGGAGTACTGTATTCTCGGGTGGCGTGGACCTTTCTTGTTTTAGAAGATCCGAGGGTAGGTTGATATATGTAAGTCGGGACCTATATGTCGTGTGGTCTGGAATCCCTAGCTGGTTTAATCGGTTTGAATCATCGTTGCTCCTCGGTTATGGAGACTCAACTCACTGTCATCATCGTAGTTAATAACTGAAACTTGAGCTGGATTTGAGAAAGGTTTGATATGAAGTTCATGATCTCATTACGGATCATGGCAGATTCATATATTGTTCTTATGAAGTTTAAATGTTGAAATACTAAAATTTTGTAAAGAGCTTTTACACAAAAGAACTTTGAGTATTGCTAAAGCCATACCTTGAATCCCTGAGCCTGCATTCCTGAGTCTTCTCAGTTTTTATTTTGGTTAAGTCTTGTTGAGTACTTTTGTACTCAGGGTTCGTTGACCCTTGTTGCAGGTGAGCCTCATGAGCAGGTCTGTTTTGGACCTTGCTGCATGACTGTTGTTCCTGTCGATGACGATAAGTGAATGTGTGATCCTTGGGCAGGATGCTTATTTTGTGTGTTATGTTTATGTTAATTATGCCACTCCACTACTATGGTTTGTAATAATTATCGAACTTAGTTTGTAAGGTTTGAAACAACTGGTTTGTAAATATTTCGTAAGACTTCCGCTATTTTACTCTGATGTATATATTTGAATAAATGTTGTAATACTGCAATGACTCTGTAATGTGATCCTGCTCGAAATCGTGGATGATTCGGGGTTCCCCAGGACACCCGATAGACTTCTTAAGTTACCAGGAACATATGCATAGTTGTCAAAGGTCGTTGGACAGTGACAAGTGCATGTGGGTCCTATAATTTAGGAGGTTCTGCCACAGAATGGTATCAGAGCGATCGTTACAAAGTCTTTGTTGTATTGTTTTACAAAAACTTCAAAATGATTTGGGACAAATAGATATAACTGTTAATTTGGTCCAAATTGGTTCTGGCTTATCTATTTCATTCTCACCATTCCTTAATTGATTAAAAAGGCTTTGTGTGGTGGAGTAGTAATCTTATTATGCCCTATATAAAAAATAAACTGTGGTTATGTACCTTATAAGCTTGATGTTTTTGTTCATAAGAACAATTCATGCATCATGATTAATTCACTTGTTACTTCCTTCACCCTAAGTCCTGGAGTTGGGTAGATGAGTTTGGGTTGAGTTATGTAATCCATCCTGGCTTCTCTTTAGATGTTGATCTGATGGTCTTAATTAGATTAATCTTGCGTCCTACAGTATGGCTCGCACCGAAGGTAAACGCCCTATAAGTCTGTGGGCCTAAAGGAGTTCCTCGTACTAGCTAGCTTGCCCCTAGAAAATGACGATGCTAGCAGTAGAGCTCTAGGCCTGATCCCTAGGTAGAGATATAGAGGCTTTCAAGAGAGTTAGCACATGCCTACTAGTGATGAGCCTTGGATACTATCCGGCTAGGCAAGTTAAAAGATCAATTGAAGTGTAGCACCACTGCTATAAGAAACTATGAGCGTATGTTAGTTTGTATGGTGGAGGGAAGAAATGAGGCTTGGCATAGGGAAGATGTAGCTAGAGCTAGAGCGCATGAGCTAGAATTTTTGTCGAAGATTAGAAGAACATAATACTACTTTGCATGAAGAAAGTCCATAGGCTGAGCAACCTCCTGGATCCAAATCATGACCTCAAGCTGATGCAATGGGACCCCGGTGTCATCATGCTGATGATGATAACTTGAAGAGGAGAAGAAGAAGAAGATCAAAAGAATTAGTGATGGTTGATGAAAGTGATAATGAAGGTGGAAATGTTTTCGGAATGGATACCGATCACGAGGTTTGATGTGGTCAAGGAGAAGAGTAGAGTTATAAAATAGGAGATTCGTTAAGTTAAGTAGTCTTATTTAGTGTGGGCTTGTGCTTAAATAGTAAACCAATGGAATGTGTTTGTAGTGAGCTCTTTTATATCTTCAACAAAAGCTTGTGAGTAAAGTTTGGTTTGTTATGAACAGATGCCTCGTACTCGTGCTTTCGGATATTCCTGGTTCTTCGCATGAAGAGGGTAGGTGTTCTTGATCCACCACCAGTTCCACCGACTTTAGCTGATGCTATAGCAGCACTAGGTCCATGTGACCAGTAGAAAATGCTCTATTGCTTTGAGAGATATCTCAGAGTAATCAGAATATGGATGCATAATCAGAATATGGTGCAAGGAAACCATGGCCGCAATCATAACAGCAGGAGGCTACGTATGTTGATTTTATAGATACAAGACCCCCAGTGTTCACTAAGGCAGATGAACCATTGGAGGCTGATGATTGGCTTTGGACCATAAAGCAGAAATTGATCTTATTCCATGCTGGAGATGCAGAAGCCTATGTTTGCTGCCTAGCAACTTAGAGGTGCAGCAGGTGCCTGTGGGCAAATCTAGTGGCTTATGCACCAGCTAGCATTCCAATACTTGGGCTGAGTTCCGTACTACCTACAGAGCTCATTATATTCTAGAAGGGGTGATGGCCATGAAGCTGGATGAGTTCCTTGCTTTGAAGCAAGGGGATCAAACGGTTTTATGCATATGTGGGTAGATTCAATCACCTATCACAGTATGCATTCTGAACATGTCAATATAGATGCTAAGAAAAAGAAATGGTTCATGAGGGGACTGAATACCAAATTACAGACAATGATGACTGCATGTGCCAATGTTACTTATCATGAGGTAGTGAATATTGCAATTGCCTCTGAGGAAAAGTATCACAGCATAAGGAGATCAAGAAAAAGAAGAGTGTGCCATCTGGATCTTTTGGTGGAAATCAAAGAGGCAAAAGATAATCTATCATCCAGTCAACCATTATCATCCTCCTTATCGTCTGCCATAATTCCATGCCAGGCAACAGTCAAATGTCCGTCCTGCTATAACCTACCCGAATTCACAATAGACCAATGCTCCTGGTGGCAATGCTCCAACATCCTAGGGTCACAATTATCCATGTTACAATTATGGAAGGACCAGTCACTTCTCTAGGGAATGTCCATATCCTAAGCAGGCTAATTAAAATTATCAGAAGGCCCCTGCCAATCAACAACAGGGTCAAGCATAGAACAAGAACCACAATCATAATGCTCAGAAGGGCAAAGATGAAAGTAAGACAGGACGGGTGTTCTATATTCAAGCTAGAGAAATTCTAAAAGGGGAGCCAGTGATGATGGGTATGTTTCCTATCGTCGATCACCCTACTGTTATGCTTTTTTATTCTAGTGCATCTCATTCATTCATCAATAGAACCTTTGTCGTAAAGCATGCAACTCCAATTGGGGAAACAAAGGAAAGTTTCTTTATATAGTCGCCCAAGGGATGTCTGTGTACTAAGGAAATGGTATACCAGGTACCCATAAACCTAGGTGGGCATATTTTTCCCACTACCATGATTATTCTCAAGGATCAAGATATAGATGTGATCTTGGGAATGAATTGGATGTATCAGCATAAGGCTATTATAGATGCTTTGCATAGGACATTAAAGGTGAGTTTGCCTGATAGTAATTCTCAGCTTCTTATCCAACTTCCAACCTTAAGGAGATCAGTGGAAAGAGTTTGTGCAACTTTTGTCAAGGAGATTAGAGATATCCCGGTAGTTTATGAATTCTCTGATGTTTTCCTGAGGATTTACCCGGTCTACCACTAGATAGGGATGTTCAGTTTAACATAGAGTTAAAGCCTAGAATAGCTCTGATCTCTCAGAGAGCTTATAGGATTCCTCCCAAGGAATTAGCCGAGTTGAAGACTCAGTTGCAAGAGTTGATTGAGAAAGGATTTATTCAACCTAGTTCGTCACCTTGGGGATGCCCTGCAATTTTTGTGAAAAAGAAAGATGAGACCCTGAGGTTATGTGTTGACTATCATCCATTAATGAAGTGACCATTAAGAATAAGTATCCCTTACCTCAGATAGACTTGCTTTTTGATCAACTGGCCGGAGCCAAAGTTTTCTCCAAGATTGATTTAAGGTCAGGCTATCACCAAATCAAAATTAAGCTTGAAGATATTCCCAAAATGGCATTTACCACAAGATATGGATTATATGAATACTTGTAATGTCTTTTGGTTTGACAAATGCCCCAGCTCATTTCATGTATCTGATGAATTTAGTTTTCATGCCTGAGCTAGATAAGTTTGTGGTGGTGTTTATTGATGACATCCTAGTTTATTCCAAGAACAAGAAGGAACACGCGGAACATCTTAGAATTGTCCTGACCCACTTAAGAGAACATCAACTATATGCCAAATTCAGTAAGGGTGACTTCTGGCTTAAGGAAGTATAGTTTCTTGGCATGTCTTATCAGTTGAAGGAGTTGTTGTTGATCCAAGCAAAGTTAAGGATGTGCTTGATTGGAAACCACCAACCACTGTTCATCAGGTTCGGAGTTTTCTGGGAATAGCGGGGTATTACCATCATTTTATTCCAGATTTCTCTAGAGTATCCAAGTCCATCACTGGGTTGTTGAAGAACCAAGCCAGTTTGTTTGGTCATCTGAATGTGAAGAAGCTTTTTAGACTTTGAAGAGACTGTTAACCACTGCACCAGTATTAGCACAAACCAGATATCGAGAAGTCATTTGACGTTTATTGTGATGCTTCTAGTATTGGTATTGGATGTGTATTAATGCAAGAAGGTTGAGTCATTGCCTATGCTTTCAGACAACTTAAGCCACATGAAGAGCACTATCCGAATCATGATCTAGAGTTAGTAGAAGTTGTCCATGCTCTAAAGATTTGGTGGCATTACTTGCTTAGTAATACGTGCCATATTTATACAGACCAATAAGAGTTTAAAGTATATCTTTACTCAATCAGATTTGAACATGCGACAAAGAAGGTGATTAGAATTGATTAAGGATTATGACTTGGAAGTACATTACCATCTAGGTAAAGCAAATGTAGTTGTAGATGCCCTTAGTCGAAAGAGCCATTGCAATTATCTGACAGTAAGAACAATGGGTTTGACTTTATGCCAAGAGATGGAAAAGTTGAGTATAGGGGTAATTCAACAAGGTAGTTTGACCATATAACTGTTGAAGCCACTATTCGAGATTAGATTATTGCTGCTCAAAAAGAAAACAAGGGTATAGCCCATATCAAAGAAAGAATCAAGGATGGAAAAAGTAGAATGCTTCAAAGTAGATGATGAAGGTGTGTCATGGTTCAAGATTGCTTAGTGGTACCAAAGGTTCCAGAGTTGCGACAGTCATTCTTGAAGAAGCCCATGCTACTAGGTATCAATTCATCCGAGAAGTAATAAGATGTACCATGACTTGAAACAAAGGTTTTGGTGGACCAAAATGAAGATAGAAATTGGCCTGGTATATAGCCAAGTGTGATACTTGTCAAAAGGTGAAAGCTATACATTTAAGGTCTGCGGGAGATTTACAGCCATTACCTATTCCAGCTTGGAAGTGGGAGGATATTAGTATGGGACTTTATTGTTAGTCTACCCAGGACATCAAAAGGTTTTGATTCAATATGGGTCATTGTAGATCGACTAACTAAGTCAGCATATTTTCTTCCAGTCAAGAGTACATATCCTACTATCTAGTATGCCAAGATGTATCTAGCAAGAATCATGAGTCTACATGGAGTACCAAGGACCATAGTGTCAGATCGGGGGTACATAGTTTGTCTCCAACTTTTGGAAACACTTGCATACTTCGTTAGGTACCAAACTACTATATAGTACAGCTTATCATCCACAAACCGATGGTCAGACTGAAGGGTCAATCAAGTACTTGAAGATATGTTAAGGTGTTGTGTCCTTAACTATTCCAAGAAGTGGGACGAATGTCTACCTTTGGCTGAGTTCTCATACAATAATAGTTATCAAGAGAGCATTAGAATGGCTCCATTTGAAGCACTCTATGGTCATAGATGCAGAACATCACTGAGTTGGACTGAGCCTAGGAGAGAAGATTCTTTGGAGTTGACCCTTGTGAAAGAAACAGAAGACAAGGTTAAGCAAATACAAAGTAATTTGAAGATAGCTTAATCTCGACAAAAGAGTTATGCAGATAAATAGCGTAGACCATTGGTGTTTAACAAGGGAGATTTTGTATATCTGAAGGTATCACCAATGAAGGGAGTTACCCATTTTGGTGTAAAAGGCAAGTTGGCACCTTGATATATTAGACCATTTCAAATTTAGAGAGGTATGGAAAGTGGCGTATCGCTTGAAGCTACCCAAACATCTTTCAGCTATGCATGATGTGTTTCATGTTTCTCAATTGAAGAAGTGTCTCTGAGTGCCTGAGCAGAATGTTGAGGTTGAAGGAGTGAAACTTGAACCTGATTTGACCTATTTCGAATATCCTATTCGAGTTCTAGATTAGAAAGATCATGTCACATGAAGAAGGACAAACAAATTTTACAAGATACAATGGAATCAACATTCTAAAGAAGAAGCTACTTGAGAATCTGAAGATTACTTGTTAGAAAAATTTCCAGAGTTTCTTGTGTCATTATAGAGTAATGTTAGTTGAGCTCGGTTGTTGTAAGTTGTGTTTTGTAAAGGGACCTCAGCTATTTTATGGACAAGTTTTGGATGTTTTTGGACTGACACGTTTCCTTTTCCATTACTTACTCTATGGCTTTGAATCTTGGGACGAGATTTCTTTTAGAGGGAAGGATTGTAACACCTCAGGTGTTTAAATACTAAAACCTGCCATGTCATCATATGCATTGCAAAGCATTTGGCATTTAGTGAAAATTTTGATATGCATACACTAAAACAAGTTTACCTTTATGTGGTATGTGTTGAATTGTATTGTTTGAATCAAGTTCAAAATTTGGTTTGGATTTGAATTTTTCAAGAAAACCCTGATTTTTAGCATTTAAATCCTACCCTAAAAACTCATTTCAAAATCTAAGCATATTTTGGGGTTGAGCCTAAAATCAAAAGTGTAGAGCTTGTCAAGTTATACAAAGTTTGTTTTTGGAGTTTTCAAAGTTGTTATGAAAAATTTGAAGTAATTTGAAAAGGCGTAATTCGTTAAATGTCCCCTATTTGAATTCAAAATTTCATTTCAAAATGTAAACCGAATTAGGGGGTGGTTATAAAAGCAAAGTTGTAGAACATTGAATTTTGAGCAACTTTTATTTTTGGAGATTTTTGAGTTGTTATACAAATTTGGGAGTAATTTGGATTTTAAAATGAATGGCAATTCTGTAATTATAGTGAACAGTGTCACGACCACCGCCCCCACCGCCGGTGACCTTCTGCTCGGTTCCAGACACGCCTGTGGTCACCCTTGGCTTCGTGCTGGCGCAGAGAAGGCCACTACGTGTCACCTCCTTGATCTCTTGGCCACTCTATAAAGCTTAGACGCCGTCGTCGACCTTCCTTTTGTTTGCTCTGCTTTTTTCCGTCGCCCTTGCTCATCTCCGGCGAGCTCGCACCGTCGTAGCAAAGTGCTCAATAGCTTCACCTACTCCTTGCACACCTAGCCATCCAACTATGGTCGCCTAATTTCACCGGGAA
Organism: Miscanthus floridulus; assembly: GCF_019320115.1. Lineage (NCBI taxonomy): Eukaryota > Viridiplantae > Streptophyta > Magnoliopsida > Poales > Poaceae > Miscanthus > Miscanthus floridulus. Next base: position 39,999,063 of record NC_089585.1, read on the forward strand.
TCCACGGTGCGAACCCTTCTTCCTCGTGGCCGGCAACCTCTCCATCATGCCTGCGCCGTCGTGGCCAGCATTCTCCGGTGAGCTGTTGTCTTTGCTTTGTGTATCTACAGCTCCGTCTCGATGCCGTGGTGCTCTATGAATAGTTGATTGCTCATTTTGTCCATCATAGTCGCCTGAGCACCGCCGTCGCCGAAGTTTGCTCCGTCGTGGCCGCTGTGTACGTCGACCCGCGTCACCATTGCTTCTCCGGTCTCGCTCCTTGCTTCAACATGTTCGTGGTGAGCCGCTAAACCTTCCCATGCCTTTTGTTTACACTCTACCGGCCTTGTTTAGCCAGTGTGGCATCGCCGAGCCACCACATCCACCATGGCCAACATCAAGCTCGTAACTTGCTAAAATTGCTCAAGTTAGTGCCTTCCAGCGATGCGGGGTGGTGTGGGAAGTGTTTTGGTACTTTGGCCGTCGTCGTTGGTCTCATCGTCGGTGAGTTTTCGTCGGTCAGTGCCATCGCCGTTGTGGTCAAAGCTAGAGGTCGGGGATGACATGTGGGGTCACCCTGTCAGCGACTGTGAAGTTAAAAAATGAATTTTCTCCTTTTCTCAAATGTTTGAATAGTGTTGTAATTTGTTATTTTTGTGTAGATTTATTTATAGCTCCAAAAATTATGAAAATTTTTGTGTGACCTCTCTGTGATGAATACTATTTAGGAAAAATATTAAATGTTATTTTTCAGCAAGTTTTGAATGTGATAAAAATTGCTCAATTAATTAATAAATGAGTTTCCATGATTTTTCTAGGCTTAATTAATTATCCAAAAATTATGAAAATTGTTTTGCCACTTAGTTATCATGTGATGAACATTTACAAAAAATTGAGCTCAATTAGAATAAGTTGATTTATTTCATAATTTTGAATTAAATAATTAATTCATAAAAGCAAATAGTAACCTTTAATGATTTAGGTTTTGTTTGAAATTTTGGATTGAGTGATGACCTTGGGTCATTAGTTGATAATGATCCTTGGCAATTGATGTATGTGTTACGAAAAAGGTTTAGTTAGTTTGACTTGCAACTGTACCATGAAGGAAAGTTGTATTTGAGTTGTTAATTTTGCATCCATCATCAAGCATCATGTTTTGTATCCCGTATCATGTTAAATATGGCATTGTTACTATGTGTAGTGAACAAAGGTGAACACGTGGTAGTTAATCAAGTTGTGGAGGAGGTTAATCCTCTATTAAGGTCAGATCTGATACTTGTGGAACGTCGCAAGAACCTAACTTTTCCGTCAACGAAGGCAAGCCCCGGATGCATTTAACCCTACCTTGTGTTTTACAAATTTTATCGCTTTTGCTTTTCTATATTGCATTAAGTGATCAGGAGTCAAGTGGAAACCTAATTGGTGCATTACCAACCTTATTTTTCCATATCTACCTTGTTACCAGTTTTAATTCGTAAATGGCTAGTTATGCTTAGTCATGCTTAGTCGGGTGATTACCTGTCACCTGAGAGTTTTAAATGGATCTTTGGTTACTTATGTTGTCATAAGATATGAGCATGTGAAGTAATAAATCTAGACTGGGCGGACTCGGTGTGTGAGAGCCACAAGACATGGAGGTCTTATGAATGGCTTCTTTCCGCCTGTGTCGATTAAGGTCCGTCCGTTGTTGAATTGCATGAGATGAGACTTTGTAGTACTAACCACATACTCCGGTAAGCCTTAACTCGGCTATTCTATTATGAGAATGGCTACTCGTGCACTGGGAGTGGAGAGATGGTGGGAATAGTATGTACCAATGTGGCAATGGGCTAAATTGGTGGAGTACTGTATTCTCGGATGGCGCAGACCCGTTCTTGTTTTAGAAGATCCGAGGGTAGGTTGATATATGTAAGTCGAGGACCTGCATATGTCGTGTGGTCTAGAATCCCTAGCTGGGTTTAATCGGTTCGAATTGTCGTTGCTCCTTAGTTATGGAGACTCAACTCACTGTTCATCATCGTAGTTAATAACTAAAACTTGAGCTAGATTTGAGAAAGGGTTTGATATGAAGTTCATGATCTCATTACGGATCATGGCAGGTTCATATATTGCTCTTATGAAGTTTAAATGTTGAAATACTAAAATTTTGTAAAGAGCTTTTACGCAAAAGAACTTTGAGTATTGCTAAAGCCATACCTTGAATCCCTGAGCCTGCATTCCTGAGTCTTCATAGTTTTTATTTGTAACACCCCGGGTGTTTAAATATTAAAAAATATGACATGTCATCATATGCATTGCAAGGCATTTGTTCATATTGCAAACTTTGATATGCATTCACTAAAACAAGTTTACATTTGTGTTATGAGTATTGAATTGAATGGTTTGAATCATGTCAAAATTTGGTTTGGATTTGAATTTTCCATAAAACCCTAATTTTCAGTATTTAAACCCTACCCTAAAAATCCATTTCAAAATCTAAGCATATTTTGGGGTTGAGCCCAAAAGCAAAAGTTTAGAGCTTGACAAGTTATACAAAGTTTGTTTTTGGAGTTTTTCAAGTTGTTTAGTAAAATTTGGAGTAATTCAAAAAGGCGTAATTCGTTAAATTTCCCCCATTTGAATTCAAAAGTTCATTTAAAAATCTAGACCAAATTAGGAGTTGGTTATAAAGAAAAGTTGTAGAACTTTTGATTTTGAACAACTTTTGTTTTTGGAGATTTTTGAGTTGTTATTAAAATTTGAGAGTAATTTGTGAATTTTGACGAATGGCAAACTTGTAAATACTGTGAACAGTGTTCGCCGCCGTAGCTACACCGCCGGCGACCTTCGGTTCGCTTCTAGACACGCGCGCGGACGTCCTTGGCTTTGCGCTGGCATGGGAAAGGCTCCTGCATGGCTTCCTTGTGCTTCTGGCCACTCCTTAAGGCCTAAGCCATCGCCGTTCTTCGCCGTTTCCCTTCCTCTGTTTTCCCGACGCCGTTGCCATAGCTCCATTGAGCTTTTGCCGTCGAACCAGCGCCTACACCATCATAGCAAAGCGTGTCCCAGCTCTGCTAGTTCCTTGCGTGTCTAGCAAACCAGTCCTTGTGGCTTGTCTTCACCGGAAACTCACGGTGCGCGCTCTTCTTCCTCGCGGCCGGCAGCGTCCCCATCGCGAGCGCTTCACCGTGGCCAGCGTGTTACGGTGATCCTCTGCCCCTACTGAGTCTTATTTCAGCTTCGCCACGATGCTGTAGTACTCCATGACCCATTGATTTCTCATTTTGACCACCACAGCTCCCGGAACATCGCCACCGACGACGATCTGCTCCGCCGTGCTTGCTCGGAACGTCGACCCACCTCTCCGTTGCTCCTCCAACCCTGCTCGTTGCTCAGTCGTGTTCGGGGTGAGGTGCTGAACCCTTCTATGCTACGTGTTTAACCTCTACCGTGCTCCTATTGCCAGCGTAGCATAGCCGTGTCACCACGTCCGCCATGGTCGACGTTAAGCTCGTGCCTCGCTGTAATTGCTCAAGGTTGTGCCGTCAATCGATGCGGGGTAGTGTGGGGAGTGTTTTGGTGCTTTGGCCGTCGCCGTTGGTCTCGCCGTCGGCGAGATATCGTCGGTCAGCGTAGTCACCGGTGTGGTCAAACGCGTGAGGTTAGTGATGACAGGTGGGGTTGGGTTGTCAGTGACTCAACGTTCAAATGGAATTTTTCTATTTTCATATTTGAATAAATAGTGTCTATTTTTGTTATTTTTGTGTAGATTTATTTAGAGCTCCAAAAATTATGAAAATTTTTGTGTGACTTCTTTGTGATGTATAGTATTTAAGAAAAATATGAAATAATGTTTTTCATACATTTTGAATGTGATAAAAATTACTCAATTTATTAATAAATGGATTTCCATGATTTTTCTAGGCTTATTTAATTGTCCAAAAATTATGAAATTTGTTTTGCCACTTACTTATTATGTAATGAACATTTACAAAAATTTTGAGCTCAATTAGAATAAGTTGATTTATTTCATAATTTTGAATTAAATAATTAATTCATAAAAGCAAATAGTAACCTTTAATGAATTAGGTTTTGTTTGAATTTTTGATTGAGTGATGTCCTTGGGTCATTAGTTGATAATGATCCTTGGCAATTGATTTGGGTGTTGCGAAAAAGGTTTGATTAGTTTGACTTGCCACTGTACTGCGAAGGAAAGTTGTATTCAAATTGTTAATTTTTGCATCCATCATCGAGCATCATGTTTCGTATTCCGCATCATGTTAAACATGGCATTGTTACTACGTGTAGTGAACGAAGGTGAACACGTGGTAGTTAATCAAGTTGTGGAAGAGGTTAATCCATCTATTGAGGTCGGATTGAATACTTGTGAAACATCGTAGGAACTAGACTTTTCCGTCAACGAAGGCAAGCCCTGGATGCATACAACCCTACCTTGTATTTTACAAATTGATTTTTGCTTTTGCTTCTTTTTACTGCATTAAGTGATTAGGAGTCAAGTACAAACCAAATTGGTACATTACCAACCTTGTTATTCCATATTTACCATATTACTAGTTTTAAATTCGTATATGCCTAGTTTTGCTTAGCTATGCTTAGAACGAAGAAAGTCGGGCGATTACCTGCCACCTACAAGTTTTAAATGGAACCTAGGTTACTTATGTTATCATGTGATATGGAAATGTGGAGTAATAAATCTAGACCGGGCGGACTCGGTGTGTGTGAGCCACAAGACATGGAGGTCTTGTGAGCGGGTCCTTTCCGCCTGTGTCGATTAAGGCACGTCCGTTGTTGAATTGCATGAGGTGAGAATTGTAGTACTAACCACATACTCCGGTAAGCCTTTACTCGGCTATTCTATTATGAGAATGGCTACTCGCGCACTAGGAGTGGAGAGATGGCGAGAATAGCGTGTACCCATGTGGCAATGGGCTAGATTGGTGGAGTACTGTATTCTCGGGTGGCATGGACCCGTTCTTATTTTAGAGGATCTGAGTGCAGGTTGGTATATGTAGGTCGAGGACCTGCATATGTCGTGTGGTCTGGAATTCCTAGCTGGGTTTAATCGGTTTGAATCGTCGTTGCTCCTCGGTTATGGAGACTCAACTCACTGTTCATCATCGTAGTATTAATAACTGGAACTTGAGAAAGGTTTGCGAAAGAGATTGATATGAAGTTCATGATCTCATTATGGATCATGGCAGATTCATATGTGGTACTTAGAAAGTTTTACCTTTGAATTAAAGAATTTTGTTAAAGAGCTTTTACGCAAAAGAACATTGATTATTGTTAAAGCCATACCTTGAATCCCATGAGCCGGCATTCCTGAGTTCTATCAGTTTTATTTCGGTTAAGTCTTGTTGAGTACTTTTGTACTCAGGGTTCATTGACCCCTTGTTGCAGGTGAGCCTCATGAGCAGATCTATTTTGAATCATGCTGCATGACAGTTGTTCCTTGTGATGATGATGAGAAGTAAATGTGTTGCCCTTGGGTAGGGTAGTTTCATTGTGTGTTTTGTATTATATTATAATGCCACTCCACTATTTTGTTTTGTAATAAACATCGAACCTAGTTGCGAGGTTTGAAACTACTGTTTTGTAAATTATGTTATTGTAGGACTTCCACTGTTTTTACTCTGGTATTGATATTTGAATAAATGTTGTAATACTGCAATAACTCTGTAACGTGATCCTGCTCGAAAATTGTGGTTGATTTGGGGTTCCCCAAGGACACCCGACAGTCTTTTTAAGTTAATGGAAACATATGCTTAAATGTCAAAGGTCGTCGAACAGTGACAGGTGCATGTGGGCCCTATAACTTAGGAGGTTCTGCCACAAAATGGTATCAGAGCGATCGTTACAAGGTTTTTGTTGTATTGTTTTACAAAAACTTCAAAATGATTTGGATGACTAAATTTAACTTGATAATTTGGTCCAAATTGCTTCTGACTTATCTTATTTCTTTCTCACCATTCCTTATTTGATTAAAAAGGTTTTGTGTGGTGGAGTAGTAATCTTACTATGCCCTATATAAAAAAATAAATGTTGTTTATGTGCATTATAAACTTTGATGTTTTTGTTCATAAGAACGATTCATGCATCATTATTAATTCACTCGTTACTTCCTTCACCTCTTAGTCTGGAGTTGAGTAGTGAGACTGATTTGAGTAATGTAATCCATCATAGCTGCTCTTTAGACTTTGATCAAATGGTCTTACTTGGATTAAATTGGCTTCCTACAGTATGGCTCGTGCCAAGATAACGCCCCGTAAGTCCATTGGACCCAAAGGAGTTCCTCATCACCAACTTGCCCCTAGAAATGATGGTGCTAGCAGTAGCAGTTCTAGGCCTAATCCCCAAGTAGAGATACAGAGGATTTCTACAGAATTAGCACAAGCTACTAGAGATAGGGCTTTGGATGCTATACAGGTAGGATGATTACAGGATCAATTGAGGCGTCTCACTACCGCACACAGGAACTGCAAAAGCATGTTAGTTCGTACGGTGGAGGGACAAAATGAGGCTTGGCATAGGGAAAATGTAGGTAGAGCTAGAACTCATGAGCTAGAATTCTATGTAGAAGATTTAGAAGAACATAATACTTATCTGCATGAGGAAGTTCATAGGCTTAGCTACCTACTAAATCCGAATCATGAGCCTCAAGCTAATGCCATGGACCCCAGTGTCATCCTTGCCGATGATAACGAATCGGAAGAGGAAGAAGAAGAAGATCTTGAAGAATTAGTAATGATCAATGAAAGTAATGATGAAGGCGGTAATAATTCCAGAATGGATACCGAGCCTGAAGTTTGAAGTAATCATGGAAAAGAGTAGAGTTGTATAATAGTTAGTTATAGTTAAGCTATGTATCTTTGTTCTGGTACTTATAGGTTCTGGTGTTTATATTAGTAAACCCTATGTAATATGTCTAGAGTAAGCTTTTGTGCAATTCAATAAAGGCTTGTGAATAAAGTTTGGTTTGTTATGAGCAGATGCGTCGTACGCAGGGTTCGTATATTCCTAGAACTTCACAAGATGAGGATGGTATTCCAAATCTGCCACCAGTTCCAACAAATCTGGCTGATGCTATAACCGCACTTGTCAATGTGATGGCCAAAAATTCTTATTTGCTTCATGAGATAGCTCAGAGTAATCAGAATCAGATGCACGGAAACCGTGGTCGCCACCACAACAGACAAGAGGCTACATATGTTGATTTTACAGACACAAGACCACTGGTGTTCACTAAGGCAGATGAACCATTGGAGGCTGATGACTGGCTTTGGACCATGGAGCAGAAATTTGACCTTATTCCATGCATAGAGTATCAGAAACCTATGTTTGCTACCCAGCAACTTAGAGGAACGCAAGTGCTTGGTGGGCGAACTTAGTGGCTATGCAACCAGCTAGCATTCCAATAACTTGGGCTGAGTTCCGTACTGCCTTCAGAGCCCATTATATCCCTGAAGGAGTGATGGCAATGAAGCTAGATGAATTCCTTGCTTTGAAGCAAGGAGATCAAACCGTGATGCAGTATGTGGGAAGATTTAATCACCTATCACAATATGCATCAGAACATGTCAATACTGATGCAAAGAAGAAGAGGTGGTTTATGAGAGGTTTGAATACCAAACTACAAACAATGATGACAACTTGCACCAATGTCACTTACCATGTGGCCATAAATATTGCAATTGCTTTAGAGTCAAAGTATCGGCAGCATAAGGAGCTCAAAAAGAAAAAGAGTATGTTGTCTAGATCTTTTGGGGGAAATCAGAAGAGGCAGAGGGTGATTTATCATCTAGTACATCATAATCGTCCTCCTTACCGTCCGCCACAGTCTCAAGCCAGGCAACAGTCAAATGTCCGTCCTACTATAACCTATCCGAACTCACAGTCAACCAATGCTCCTGGTGGCAATGCTCCAACATCCCAGGGTCACAACTATCTATGTTACAATTATGGAAGGACTGGTCATTTCTCTAGGGAATGTCCATATCCTAGGCAAGTTAATCAAAATTATCAAAAGGCCCCTGCCAATCAACAACAGGGTCAGGCACTAAACAAGAACCCCAATCAAAATGCTTAGAAGGGCAAAGATGAGAGGAAGATAGGATGGGTGTTTTATATTCAAGCTGGAGAAATTCTAGAAGGGGAGCCAGTGATGATGGGTATGTTTCCTATTGCCAATCACCCTGCAGTTATACTTTTTGATTCTGGCACATCGCATTCATTCATCAATAGAACATTTGTCGTGAAGCATGAAATTTCAATTGGGGCAACAAAGGAAAGTTTCTTTATACAGTCGCCCGGGGAACGTCTATGTACTAAGGAAATGGTATACTAGGCACCCGTAAACCTAGGTGGGCATATTTTTCCCACTACCATGATTATCCTTAAGGATCAGGATATAGATGTAATCTTGGGAATGAATTGGATGTATCAGCATAAGGCTATTATAGATGCGTTGAATAGGACATTAAGGGTAAGTTTGCCTGATAGTACTTCTCAACTTCTCATCCAACTTCTAACCCTAAGAAGATCAGTGGGCAAGATTTGTGCAACTACTGTCAAAGAGATTAGAGATATTCCGGTAGTGTGTGAATTTCCGGATGTGTTTCCTGAAGATTTACCCGGTCTACCACCTGATAGGGATGTACAGTTTAACATAGAGCTACAACCTGGAATAGCTCCGATTTCTTGGAGAGCTTATAGAATGCCACCTAAGGAATTGGCTGAGTTGAAGACTCAGTTACAAGAATTGATTGAGAAGGGGTTTATCCAACCTAGTTCCTCACCTTGGGGATGTCCGACAATTTTTGTGAAAAAGAAAGATGAGACCCTGAGGTTATGTGTTTACTATCGTCCGTTGAATGAAGTGACCATCAAGAATAAGTATCTATTACCTTGAATAGATTTGCTTTTTGATCAATTGGCCGGAGCCAAAGTTTTCTCCAAGATAGATTTGAGATCAGGGTATCACCAAATTAAGATAAAGCCTGAAGATATTCCCAAAATAGCATTTACCACAAGATATGGATTATATGAATACTTGTTATGTCTTTTGGTTTGACAAATGCTCCCACTCATTTCATGTATCTGATGAACTCAGTATTCATGCCTGAGCTAAACAAGTTTGTAGTGGTGTTTATTGATGACATTTTAGTATATTCCAAGAATAAGAAAGAACATGCGGAGCATCTCAGAATTGTTCTGACCCATTTGAGAGAACATCAACTATATGCCAAGTTCAGCAAGTGTGATTTTTGGCTTAAGGAAGTGCAATTTCTTGGACATGTCTTGTCAGCCGAAGGAGTTGTAGTTGATCCCGACAAAGTGAAGGATGTGCTTGATTGGAAACCGCCAACCACAGTTCATCAAGTTCAGAGTTTTCTGGGATTGGTGAGGTATTACCGTCAATTTATTCTAGATTTCTCTAAAATATCAAAGTCCATAACTGAATTGTTGAAGAACCAAGTTAAGTTTGTCTGGTCATCTGATTGTGAAAAGGCTTTCCAAACTTTGAAAAGACTGTTGACTACTGCACTAGTGCTAGCCCAACCTGATATCGAAAAGCCATTTGATGTTTATTGTGATGCTTCAGGTATTGGTATTGGATGTGTGTTGATGCAAGAAGGCCGAGTCATTGCCTATGCGTCCAGGCAACTTAAGCAACATGAAGAACACTATCTGACTCATGACCTGGAGTTAGCAGCTATGGTTCATGCTCTGAAGATTTGGCGGCATTACCTGCTTGGTAATACGTGCCATATGTATACAGACCACAAGAGCTTAAAGTATATCTTTACTCAGTCAAAATTGAACATGCGACAAAGAAGATGGTTAGAACTGATTAAGGATTATGATTTGGAAGTACATTATCACCCGAGTAAAGCAAATGTGGTTGCAGATGCCCTCAGTCGCAAAAGTTATTGCAATTGTCTGATAGTGAGAACAATGGGTTTGAATTTATGTCAAGAAATAGAGAAGTTGAATGTAGAAGTAATTCAACAAGGAAGTTTGACCAACATAATTGTTGAAGCTACTATTCGAGATCAAGTTATTGCTGCTCAGAAGGAAAACAAGGGTATAGCCCATATCAAGGAAAGAGTCAAGAGTGGAAAAGCGGAATGCTTTAGTATAGATGATGAAGATGTGTTATGGTTCAAGGATCACTTGGTGGTACCAAAAGTTCCTGAGTTGCGGCAGTCAATTCTAGATGAGGCACATGCTACTAGGTTATCTATCCATTCGGGAAGCAACAAGATGTACCATGACTTGAAGCAAAGATTCTGGTGGACTAAAATGAAAATAGAGATTTCTAGATATATAGCGAAGTGTGATACTTGTCAAAAGGTGAAAGCTATACATTTGAGGTCTGCTAGTGAATTACAACCATTACCTATTCCATCTTGGAAATGGGAGGACATAAGTATGGATTTTATTGTTGGTCTACCCAAGACATCAAAAGGATTTGACTCAGTATGGGTTATTGTAGATCGACTCACTAAGTCAGCACATTTTCTTCCTGTCAAGACTATATATCCTACGATCCAATATGCCAAGATATACTTAGTAAGAATCATGAGCTTACATGGAGTACCAAAGACCGTAGTGTCAGATAGGGGTACACAGTTTGTCTCTAGCTTTTGGAAACACTTACATGCTTCATTAGGTACCAAACTTCTGTATAGTACAGCTTATCATCCGCAAACTGATGGACAGACTGAAAGAGTCAATCAAGTACTTGAAGATATGTTAAGATGTTGTGTCCTTAACTATTCCAATAAGTGGGATGAGTGCTTACCTTTGGCTGAGTTCTCATACAACAATAGTTATTAGGAAAGCATTAGAATGGCTCCATTTGAAGCACTCTATGGTCATAGATGCAGAACATCGTTGAGTTGGTCTGAGCCTAGAGAAAGAAGATTCTTTAGAGTTGACCTTGTGAAAGAAACAAAAGACAAGGTTAGGCAAATACAGAGTAATTTGAAAATAGCTCAGTCCCGCCAAAAGAGTTATGCGGATAGAAGATAGAGACCATTGGTATTTACCAAAGGAGATTTTGTATATCTGAAAGTATCACCAATGAAGGGAGTTAACCGTTTTGGTGTTAAAGGAAAGTTGGCACCCTGATACATTGGACCGTATCAAATTTTGGAGAGGTATGGAAAAGTGGCATATCGCTTGAAATTACCTGAACATCTCGCAGCTATGCATGATGTGTTCCATGTTTCTCAATTGAAGAAGTGTCTCCGAGTGCCTGAACAGAATGTTGAAGTTGAAGGAGTGGAACTAGAACCGGATTTAACTTATTTCGAATATCCTATCCGAGTGTTAGATCAGAAAGATCATGTTACTCGAAGACGGACAATCAAGTTCTATAAAATATAATGGAATCAACATTTAGAAGAGGAAGCTACTTGGGAATCAGAAGATTACTTGTTAGAAAAGTTTCCAGAGTTTCTAGCGTCAATATAGAATAGGGTAATGTTAGTTGAGCTCGGTTGCTACAAGTTGTGTTGTGTAAAGGAACCTCAGTTGTTTTATGGACAAGTTTTGGATGTTTTTGGACCGACACATTTCCTTTTCCATTACTTACTCTATGGCTTTGAATCTTGGGGCAAGATTTCTTTTAGGGGGAAGGATTGTAACACCCCGGGTGTTTAAATATTAAAAAACATGACATGTCATCATATGCATTGCAAGGCATTTGTTCATATTGCAAACTTTGATATGCATTCACTAAAACAAGTTTACATTTGTGTTATGAGTATTGAATTGAATTGTTTGAATCATGTCAAAATTTGGTTTGGATTTGAATTTTTCAGAAAACCCTGATTTTCAGTATTTAAACCCTACCCTAAAAATCTATTTCAAAATCTAAGCATATTTTGGGGTTGAGCCCAAAAGCAAAAGTTTAGAGCTTGACAAGTTATACAAAGTTTGTTTTTGGAGTTTTTCAAGTTGTTTAGTAAAATTTGGAGTAATTCAAAAAGGTGTAATTCGTTAAATTTCCCCCATTTGAATTCAAAAGTTCATTTAAAAATCTAGACCGAATTAGGAGTTTGTTATAAAAGAAAAGTTGTAGAACTTTTGATTTTGAACAACTTTTGTTTTTAGAGATTTTTGAGTTGTTATTAAAATTTGAGAGTAATTTGTGAATTTTGGCGAATGGCAAACTTGTAAATACTGTGAACAATGTTCACCGCTGTAGCTACACCGCCGATGACCTTCGGTTCGCTTCCAGACGTGCGCGTGAACGTCCTCGGCTTCGCGCTGGTGTGGGAAAGGCTCTTGCATGGCTTCCTTGCGCTTCTGGCCGCTCCTTAAGGCCTAAGCCGTCGCCGTTCTTCGTCGTTTCCCTTCCTCTATTTTCCCGGCGCCGTTGCCATAGCTCCGTTGAGCTTTTGCCGTCGAACCAGTGCCCGCGCCATTGCAGCAAAGCGTGTCCTAGCTCCGCTAGTTCCTTGCACGTCTAGCAAACCAGTCCTTGTGGCTTGTCTTCACCAGAAACTCGCGGTGCGCGCTCTTCTTCCTCGCGGCCAGCAGCGTCCCTGTCACGAGCGCTTCGCCACGGCCAGCGTGTTACGATGATCCTCTGCCCCATGCTGAGTCTTGTTTCAACTTCACCATGATGTTGTAGTACTCCATGACCCATTGATTTCTCATTTTGACCACCACAGCTCCCGGAACATCGCCATCGACGACGATCTGCTCCGCCGTGCTTGCTCGGAACGTCGACCCACCTCTCCGTTGCTCCTCCGACCCTGCTCGTTGCTCAGTCGTGTTCGGGGTGAGGTGCTAAACCCTTCTGTGCTACGTGTTTAACCTCTACCATGCTCCTATCGCCGGCGTAGCACAGCCGTGTCACCACGTCCGCCATGGTCGACGTTAAGCTCGTGCCTCGCTGTAATTGCTCAAGGTTGTGCTGTCAATTGATGCGGGGTAGTGTGGGGAGTGTTTTGGTGCTTTGGCCGTCGCCGTTGGTCTCGCCGTCGGCGAGATATCGTCGGTCAGTGTAGTCCCCGGTGTGGTCAAACGCGTGAGGTTAGGGATGACAGGTGGGGTCGGGTTGTCAGTGACTCAACGTTCAAATGGAATTTTTCTATTTTTCAGATTTGAATGAATAGTGTCTATTTTTATTATTTTTGTGTAGATTTATTTAGAGCTCCAAAAATTATGAAAATTTTTGTATGACTTTTTTGTGATGTATAGTATTTAAGAAAAATATGAAATAATGTTTTTCGATAATTTTTGAATGTGATAAAAATTACTCAATTTATTAATAAATGGATTTCCATGATTTTTCTAGGCTTATTTAATTGTCCAAAAATTATGAAATTTGTTTTGCCACTTACTTATTATGCAATGAACATTTACAAAAATTTTGAGCTCAATTAGAATAAGTTGATTTATTTTATAATTTTGAATTAAATAAATAATTCATAAAAGCAAATAGTAACCTTTAATGAATTAGGTTTTGTTTGAATTTTTGATTGAGTGATGTCCTTGGGTCATTAGTTGATAATGATCCTTAGCAATTGATTTGGGTGTTGCGAAAAAGGTTTGATTAGTTTGACTTGCCACTGTACCGCGAAGGAAAGTTGTATTCAAATTGTTAATTTTTGCATCCATCATCGAGCATCATGTTTCGTATTCCGCATCATGTTAAACATGGCATTGTTACTACGTGTAGTGAACGAAGGTAAACACGTGGTAGTTAATCAAGTTGTGGAAGAGGTTAATCTTTCTGTTGAGGTCGGATCAAATACTTGTGAAACATCGTAGGAACCAGACTTTTCCGTCAACGAAGGCAAGCCCCGGATGCATACAACCCTACCTTGTATTTTACAAATTGATTTTGCTTTTGCTTCTTTTTACTACATTAAGTGATTAGGAGTCAAGTATAAACCAAATTGGTACATTACCAACCTTGTTATTCCATATTTACCATATTACCAGTTTTAAATTCGTATATGCCTAGTTTTGCTTAGCTATGCTTAGAACGATGAAAGTCGGGTGATTACCTACCACCTACAAGTTTTAAATGGAACCTTGGTTACTTATGTTATCATGTGATATGGGAATGTGGAGTAATAAATCTAGACCGGGCGGACTCGGTGTGTGTGAGCCACAAGACATGGAGGTCTTGTGAGCGGGTCCTTTCCGCCTGTGTCGATTAAGGCACGTCCGTTGTTGAATTGCATGAGGTGAGAATTGTAGTACTAACCACATACTTCGGTAAGCCTTTACTCGGCTATTCTATTATGAGAATGGCTACTCATGCACTAGGAGTGGAGAGATGGCGGGAATAGCGTGTACCCACGTGGCAATGGGCTAGATTGGTTGAGTACTATATTCTCGGGTGGCGCGGACCCGTTCTTGTTTTAGAGGGTCTGAGTGTAGGTTGGTATATGTAGGTCCGGGACCTGCATATGTCGTGTGGTCTAGAATTCCCAGCTGGGTTTAATCGGTTTGAATCATCGTTGCTCCTCGATTATGGAGACTCAACTCACTGTTCATCATCATAGTATTAATAACTAGAACTTGAGAAAGGTTTGCGAAAGAGATTGATATGAAGTTCATGATCTCATTACGGATCATGGCAGATTCATATGTGGTACTTATAAAGTTTTACCTTTGAATTAAAGAATTTTGTTAAAGAGCTTTTATGCAAAAGAACTTTGATTATTGTTAAAGCCATACCTTGAATCCCATGAGCCGGCATTCCTGAGTTCTATCAGTTTTATTTCAGTTAAGTCTTGTTGAGTACTTTTGTACTCAGGGTTCGTTGACCCCTTGTTACAGGTGAGCCTCATGAGCAGATCTATTTTGGATCATGCTGCATGACAGTTGTTCCTTGTGATGACGATGAGAAGTAAATGTGTGGCCCTTGGGCAGGGTAGTTTCATTGTGTGTTTTGTATTATATTATAATGCCACTCCACTATTTCATTTTGTAATAAACATCGAACCTAGTTGCGAGGTTTGAAACTACTATTTTGTAAATTATGTTATTGTAAGACTTCCGCTGTTTTTACTCTGGTATTGATATTTGAATAAATGTTATAATACTGCAATGACTCTGTAACGTGATCCTGCTCGGAAATCATGGATGATTCAGGGTTCCCCGAGGACACCCGACTGTCTTTTTAAGTTAATGGAAACATATGCATAAATGTCAAAGGTCGTCGGACAGTGACAGGTGCATGTGGGCCCTATAACTTAGGAGGTTCTGCCACATTATTTTGGTTAAGTCTTGTTGAGTATTTTTGTACTCAGGGTTTGTTGACCCTTGTTGCAGGTGAGCCTCAAGAGCAGGTCTATTTTGGACCTTGCTGCATGACTATTGTTCCTATTGATGACGATAAGTGAATGTGTGATCCTTGGGCAGGATGCTTATTTTGTGTGTTATGTTTATGTTAATTATGCCACTCCACTACTACTATGGTTTGTAATAATTATCGAACTTAGTTTGTAAGGTTTGAAACAACTGGTTTGTAAATTAAGTTATCGTAAGACTTCCGCTATTTTACTCTGATGTATATATTTGAATAAATGTTGTAATACTGCAATGACTCTTTAATGTGATACTGCTCGAAAATCATGGATGATTCGGGGTTCCCCGAGGACACCCGACAGACTTCTTAAGTTACCAAGAACATATGCATAGTTGTCAAAGGTTGTTGGATAGTGACAAGTGCATGTGGGTCCTATAATTTAGGAGGTTCTGCCACAGAGGCCCCACGCATAAGGCCTTGGATGAGGTACCGATTCTCCGACTCACCCGAGGCCCCACGCGTAAGGCCTTGGACGAGGTACCGATTCTCTGACTCGCCCGAGGCCCTACGCGCAAGGCCTCGGATGAGGTACCGATTCTCTGACTCGCTCGAGGCCCCACGCCACAAGGCCTCAGACGAGGTACCGATTCTCCGCCTCACCCGAGGCCCCGCGCGTAAGGCCTCGGATGAGGTACTGATTCTCCGACTCACCCAAGGCCCTGCGCGTAAGGCGTCGGACGAGGTACCGATTCTACGACTCGCCCGAGGCCTCGCCCATAAGGCCTCAGACGAGGTACCAATTCTCTGCCTCACCCGAGGCCCCATGCCACAAGGCCTCGGATGAGGTACCGATTCTCCGACTCGCTTGAAGCCAACTCGGCATCAACCCCATCACCTCTGCCTTGACCAACTTCTCTGACAGGACGTCACATCCAACCAACGTGCCCAACCACTCCCGCGACGTCAGCCGAATGACGACTCGATACAGCGGAGTGGCTGATGAGATGGGAGTCACATCAACGCCATGCCATCCAGGACAAGACGGGGCAGGGGTCATCGGCCGCTGTGCTCGGCACTATGCCCATGGATGACACCCGTGCTGCACTATGCTGCCTAACCCCTGCTCCAAGGATAGCACAGCATGGAGAGTCAAGTCTGGGTCCCTGTAGCCTCGGAATCGACGTATAAGACCAACTACTCCCTCTAAGCCTTGGCTATCTGCTTCAAGGCTCCTGTAGCCTCGGGACTCGTACTCGTCGAGCCCCCCACAATGGTTTGGCCTTAGCACCAACTGGGCCTCGGCTCTCTACGTTGTCAGCACTCTAGGACCAGCACATCATCCGTAGCACATGCCGTGCCCTGCGGCAAGCCGTAGGAGCTCCCACATCGTGCATAGGGATGAGCTCCTATATCCTCAGAATCAGCGCACCTACGCCGTCACGTCTACCCAGCCTCGGCTCTCCATGCCGGTCAAACATACAGTGACCAGCATGCCTCCAAAAGAAGAAGGCGCGCATGCCACCATAGGAGCTCCCACGTCGCACAGGATCAGGCATGACCGATGCATCGCTCTAGTGCACCAAGGACAAGGCCACTACACCAACCATGTTGCCACAGTGACAAGCTGCAGGGCTCAGACATAACTCCTCTACTCACAAAATGCCATGTAGCAAATCTGTGTACCACCCCCGTGCCTCCCTTCGACTATAAAAGGGAGTGACCGAGGCCACTTCTAGGCAGGGGACACATAGGTGCAAGCAATGCACAATGCTCTATAACACACACGCTCCCTCACTACAAGACATCAATGTCTCAAGCAACCCACGCCACTGCACGTAGAGACCTAGGACTAGCTCCCTCTCTCGCTCAGCTTGTAAGCCCCTACTACAAGCACCTCAGTGCAAGGAATACAAGATCGCTCTCTCAGACTAGACGTAGGGCACCTATTGCCTAAACCAGTATAAACCTTATGTCTCTTTGCATCACCATCCGGGATTAGGGGCACACAGTACACTTTCACTAGTCAGTTGAGGATCCACTAGACCCAAAACACCGATAGTTGGCGCGCCAGGTAGGGGTACTACTGCATGTTAGCTTAGTCATCCTAATAAGTTCTGGATGGCAGACCCCATGCGACCACTGCGTCTCGGCATGGTGATCTGGTTTGGGAGCCTAGAGCTCATATCTCTAGGATATGAGTATGATATGGTACTCCTCCCACCCAAAGCCCCACCGACTGACGATGACATCACGCACCAGTAGCCTAGGCATAGGCGGTGCCCAAGCCACCACTCTCATCGCGCTCGCTAGGCACGACGCAGGTGGGACCACCCCAACATCATGCGAGATTAGGGCAACGCACCGTGCTTGCTAGTATCCCATACCCGACTGTTGGTATAGAGTCCCTGGCTGGGGACCTATCTAGCTTAAGCCTGGGCAAGGGAAACACATCGGTGGCGTGGTGTGACACCCCATCATCAAGCTCTGCCCCACCACCTCCTAAGGAGTCGACTCCGGCGAAGCGGGGCCCAGCGACGACATCATCCCCGTACCCCTTTAGGTTGGGCAATGCCACCGCCACCTACCAATGTTTTGCCCTTGGCCTCATCGCCACAACCCCGACCCACGCCTACGCTGACTCCTTAGAGGAGGACGAGGCATGGGCTAGGGTAGACTTCTCCAGGCTTTGTGACTCTGAAGCCATGCGCCGCTTCATGGCCACAAGTGACTACTACTTCAGCTACTCTAACTCTAATGATGAAGACACTTATGATCCCACTCGTGAGTGCTTCAATGTTGAGCTTGAGGTGCCGAGCACGAGTGATGAGGACGAAGGGGTAGGCAATCGCTCCCTGCCCCACGAGGAAGTTCGACGCCTGGACCTAGAGTAGCTCCGTGAGCTTCAGGCCAGGGTCGAACAAGACCGACTCCTTCTACAGCAGCTCCAAGACACTCTCAAGCAAGAGCAGCAGGGTCACGGTGATGGTGGAGCAGCCCGGTGGAGGGCTCGCAACGTCAACCACCGCATCAACAATGATGAAGGGGGCGAGCAACCCCCCATCTTCAATTGTGCTAGCTAGAACGTTGCGGCAGCAGCGATACTACTCTGGACGATGCCTAAGCCCTCTACCTCGGAGGGGCGACAAGTCCACGGCGAGCTCTGAGACCTCCTTGAGACCGCTGTGGTACAGTAGGCTGAAAGTTCTGCCTCTTGATGGCGTGGGGGCGCCTTGGAATTACCCACGGCACCACCTCGGTAGGATAGAGAGGCCTCGGTTCATCCCAAGCCTTCTTGGGCACTGATAGCCAACAAGGCCCCCTCGGTGCACGACCGCCTCAGCGACTGACGCGAGGCGCAAGGCGACCACGATGTGGTCAGTAGACAATGGTGCCACGACAACGATGGGCCCACCTGAGGCTACCACCCACACCGAGGTGGTTGCTACGATAGTGGGGTGGACCACAGTCCTTATCCTGGGCCACCTAGCTCTCGAGTCTTCAGCAAGGGCATCCATGGTGCTCACTTCCTGGCCTAGTTTTGGCAACCGGCCAACCTCGCAAAGTACAGCGGCAAGACCAACCCTGAGCTATGGCTAGCCGATTATCGCCTGGCTTGTCAGCTAGGCAGCATGGACAATGACCTGCTCATCACCCACAACCTCCCCTTGTTCCTGTCAGACTCGACACGAGCCTAGCTCGAACACCTCCCTCCCTTGTAGATCAACAACTAGTGCGACCTGGTAAAGGTCTTCGTCAGGAATTTCTAGGGCACGCATCAACAACTCAGAAATTGTCTAGGCGTTCCTCTCCGGCACCACCTACCAAGACCTAGTCCGTGAGTTAGGCCTGAATGTACCGACCATGGCGTCCATGCTCCTCGACATCACCACCAACTTCGCCTCGGGCGAAGAGGCTATCGGGGCCATCTTCCCCGACAACGACACCAAAGAAAAGTAGAGGGACAAGGCCCCTAGGGCCTTGGCCCCCCACCTCCCCAAGAAAAAGAAAAAGGGTCACCAGGGGAAGTAGGTGGTCCTCGAGGCCAATCTAGTCATGGTCGTAGACCACATAATCTCCGAGGCCCCGCTAGGGGCCCTGGACTCTTCGATGACATGCTTAAGAAGCCCTGCCCTTACCACTAGGGCCCGGTGAAGCACACCCTCAAAGAGTGCACCATGCTTCGGTGTTACTACGCCAAGCTCAGGCTCCCCAATGATGATGCTAAGAAGAAGGGCGTCGATGATAGGGACGACGACAAGGACAATGGGTTCCCCGAGGTGCACAATGCCTTCATGATCTTTG
The DNA here is from genome assembly GCF_019320115.1 of Miscanthus floridulus. NCBI lineage: Eukaryota > Viridiplantae > Streptophyta > Magnoliopsida > Poales > Poaceae > Miscanthus > Miscanthus floridulus. The sequence goes on from NC_089585.1 coordinate 40,018,624, forward strand.
GTGGGCCTTCAGCGTGCCTCATGGCATGCCAGCAAAAGAAGAAGTGTCGAGAGGTCTTCTCTATTAAGGTGGCCACTCCTCGGTACCTCGACTGGTCTTAGGAGGCGATCACCTTTGATCGAGATGACCACCCCAATTATGTCCCAAACCCCGGGCAGTACCCACTCATTGTCGACCCGATCATCAGCAACACTCAGCTCACCAAGGTGTTGATGGATGGAGGTAGCAATCTCAACATCCTCTATGCCAACACCCTGGAGCTCCTAGAGCTCGACCAGTCACGGCTCCAAGGCGATGTCGCGCCCTCCCACGGCATCGTGCCAGGGAAATGCATGCAACCCCTCGAGCGCATCGATTTGCCTATCTGCTTCGGCACTCCCTCCAACTACCGCAAGGAGGTCCTCACCTTTGAGGTGGTTGGGTTCAAGGGTACCTATGCCATCCTAGGGCGCCCATGCTATGCCAAGTTCATGGCGATCCCCAACTACACCTACCTCAAGCTCAAGATGCCGGGCCCCAACGGTGTCATCACTATTGAGTCCACGTACAAGCATGCATATGACTGCGATGTCGAATGCATCAAGTACGCCGAGGCTCTCATGGAGGCCAAGACCCTCATCATCAATCTTGACCAACTTGGTAGCGAGGCACCTAACTCCAAGCATCGTGCCAGGACTTTCGAGCCCACAGAAGCCGTCAAGCTCATCTCGGTCGACCCCACCTGCTCCAACGACCGGGCACTAAGGATCGGCGCCACCCTCGATAGCAAATAGGAGGTCGTGCTCATCGACTTTCTCCACATGAATGCCGATGTATTCACATGGAGTCCCTCGGACATGCCGGGCATACTAAGGGAGGTCGCTGAGCACACCTTGGACATCCGGGTCAGCTCCAGACCGGTGAAGCAGCGCCTACGCTGATTCGATGAGGAAAAGTGTAGGGCCATCGGTGAGGAGGTGCAGAAGCTTTTGGTGGCCGGATTCATCAAGGAAGTGTCCCATCCAGAGTGGTTAGCTAATCCCGTATTAGTTAAGAAGAAAAATGGGAAGTGGAGGATGTGTGTAGACTACACTGGTTTAAATAAAGCATGTTCGAAAGTCCCATTCCCATTACCTTGAATCGACCAAATCATTGACTCCACTGTGGGATGCGAAACCTTATCTTTCCTTGATGCATATTCCGGTTACCATCAAATCAAGATGAAAGAATCTGACCAGCTCGCAACTTCTTTCATCACCCCATTCAGCATGTACTGCTATGTGACTATGCCATTCAGCCTCAGAAACATAGGGGCCACATACCAGCAGTGCATGACCTAGGTCTTTGGCGAGCACATCGGGCGAACCATCGAGGCCTATGTAGACGACATCGTGGTCAAGTCCAGAAAGGCCAGCGATCTTGTCGATGACTTGGAGATAGCCTTCAAATGCCTTAGAGAGAAGGGCATCAAGCTCAACCCCAAGAAGTGTGTCTTCGGGGTCCCTCAAGGCATGCTCTTGGGATTCATAGTCTCAGAGCGTGGCATCGAGGCCAACCCAGAGAAGGTCTCGGCCATGACCAACATGGGACCAATCCAAGACCAGAAGGGAGTGCAGAGGGTTATGGGATGCCTTGCATCCCTAAGCCACTTCATCTTGTGCCTTGGTGAAAAAGGCTTGCCTCTGTACCGCCTCTTGAGAAAATCTGAACACTTTTCTTGGACCCCTGAGGCCAAAGAATCCCTCACCAAGCTCAAGGCACTGCTCACCAATCCTCCCATCCTAGTGCCACCTGCAGGGTGAGGCCCTCTTACTCTATGTTGCTGCAACGACCCAAGTGGTCAATGTGACCGTAGTGGCCGAGAGGCAGGAAGAGGGGCATGATCTACCCGTCCAACGACCTATTTACTTCATCAGTAAGGTGCTTTCCGAGACTAAGACACGCTACCCCCACATCTAGAAGCTGATCTACGCCATAGTCTTGGCTCGACGCAAGCTGTGTCACTACTTTGAGTCCCACCCAGTGACCGTGGTGTCGTCTCTCCCTCTAGGAGAGATAATCCAAAACCGGGAGGCCTTGGGTAGAATAGCCAAGTGGGCCATCGAACTCATGGGGGAAGCCCTATCTTTTGTGCCTTAGAAAGCAATTAAATCCTAGGTCTTGGCCGATTTTGTGGCTGAGTGGACCGACACCCAACTGCCACCTGCTCGAATCTAGGCGGAATGCTGGACCATGTACTTTGATGGGTCCCTGATGAAGACCAGGGCAGGCGTGGGTCTACTCTTCATCTCACCCCTCAGAGTGCACATGCGCTACATGATCCGGCTCCACTTCGCCACCTCCAACAACGCAGCCGAGTACGAAGCCCTCATCAACGGTTTGCAAATCACCATCGAACTTGGAGTATGGTGTCTCGACATACAGGGCAATTCGCAGCTTGTTGTCGATCAAGTGATGAAGGAGTCGAACTGCCATGACCCCAAAATGGAGGGGTACTACAAGTTGGTACGTCGCCTAGAAGACAAGTTTGGTGGCCTTGAACTTAACCACATTGTGCTAAAATTCAACGAGGCCACGGACAAACTGGCAAAGATGGCATCAGCATGGGCCTTGGTCCCCCTGAACATCTTCACCAGAGACCTCCACAAGCCTTCCATTAACTATGCCTAGCGGTGGAAGAGGGCCCACCGGTCGAGCCCACTGCAGGGCCCAAGGCCCCCTCTGTCACCGAGACCCCTACGGCCGAGCCTGAGACCATGGAAATCAACATGGAGCCTCCTAAGGCTGACCAGGGCATGGACTGGCGAATCCTGTTCCTTGATTGCCTTGTTTGAGGAGAGCTTCCTGTAGACAGGACTGAAGCCCGACGGCTTGTGCAATGAGCCAAAACTTACGTCCTCAGCAACGGCAAGTTGTAAAGACAAAGCCCATCTGGTGTCCTCCAATGGTGCATCACCATCGAGGTAGGCCAAGCCCTACTTTGGGACTTGCACATAGGAGCCTACGGGCACCATGTAGCGCCTTGGACGCTCATCGGAAATGCCTTCTACCAAGGGTTCTATTGGCCAATGGCGGTTGCTGATGCCACCAAGCTGGTACGCTCCTGTGAGGGATGCCAGTACTATGCACGGCAGACGCACCTCCCAGCCCAAGCCCTCCAAACCATCCCCATTACATGGCCATTCACCATGTGGGGGCTGGACATGGTTGGGCCTCTACAAAAGGCACCCTAAGGGCTATACCCATTTGCTGGTAGCTATTGACAAGTTCTCCAAGTGGATCGAGGCTCGTCCGATCACTCGAATCAAATCTAAGCAAACGGTGTTGTTCTTCACTGATATCATCCACAGGTTCGGGGTTCCAAACACCATCATCACTGACAATGGGACACAATTCACTGGCCACAAGTTCCTGATGTTCTGTGATGACCACCACATTCATGTGGCTTGGTCAGCCATAGGACACCCTAGGACAAATAGCCAAGTAGAACGTGCCAACGGCATGATCCTACAGGGTCTCAAGCCAAGAATATACAACCGATTGAAGAAATTTGGCAAGAAATGGCTTGCCGAACTCCCATCGGTCATCTGGAGCCTGAGGAACACTCCAAGCCAAGCCACAAGATATACACCATTCTTCCTAGTCTATGGAGCTGAGGCCATCCTCCCCACTAACTTGGAGTACGATTCCCTAAGGCTACAGGCCTACAACGAGCAAAGCAACCGCACTGCCCGCGAGGACGCCCTCGGCCAACTGGAGGAAGCCCGAGATGTTGCGCTGCTACACTTAGCCAAGTACCAGCAAGCCCTACGATGCTATCAAGCCTAGCACATTCGAAGCCAAGACCTAAAGGTGGGCGATCTGGTGCTGAGACTGAGGCAGAGCAATAAGGGCCGCCACAAGCTGACCCCGCCATGGGAAGGGCCATACATCATCGCCCAAGTGCTAAAGCCCAGGACCTACAAGCTAGCCAATGAGAAGGGTGAAATCCTCACCAACGCTTGGAACATAGAATAGCTATGTTGCATCTACCCTTAAATTTCCAAGCACTGTATACATTGTTTCTCGAAATACAATAAAGGAGCGTTCCTTAGTTGTTCTAATTTTTTGAGAAACCCCCCATTGATGGGGGATCGGCGTTACGATAACACTACAAGGGAGACTCGGCTCTGCCTCTACAGAGGTGCCCACCAGTGGGGCTCAAACAAGACTCAGCTCTGCCTCTGTAGAACCAAGCCTCCCTCGGGGGCTAGAAGGGGGGACCACCCCCCCTAAGTCCCAACACCATTTTTAGTCATTTTTCGAAAAAAATTCTATGCCAAACTCTATCGCGTACTCTGACAAATCAATTGTAAAAAACCTAAGGACTGAAAGTTTGTCTCAGGGCCAAAAGGTCGGCCGAGCCACGAGATGGCCTATGCCTCTAGGCTATGGCAACTCCCTCACCACCTTTTGCCCGAAGGGCAGCTTAGGCTCTGAGGAAGTTTTTTGCAAGAGATATGTTCAAAGATGATACAGAGGGTAGAGGCTCAGAAATACAATAAAAATGATTAAAAAGCATATACACACAAGTACTTTAAAAGGCCTCGATGGCCACAAGCATCATGGTACAATGATGTAAGTCCTAATCTATTTACATGGCCCCTTTGGCCCAAGTCAAAACTCAGGGTCACCAGCGTTGACGGTCGGCATTGGAGGAACCACCTCCTCTTCGAACAACCTAGCTAGTGCCATGCTAGGGGCCTCAACTGCCTCCACCAGCTTCATGACCTCCTCCTCGGCCTTCTCGTCATCATCAGCCACGATGTAACCATCGCTAATGGCCTCAAGGTCGATGCCGGCATAGTGCGAGGAGACAACGGCTAGGGCGTGCTTGACGCCCGTATGCAGCACCCCCCGAAGCCACTCGTGGACTCGACCGCTCAACACGATCAAGCGGCTCCCAAGGGAGCTGCCCGACTCGACCCCTCTGACCTCCAGGGCCTCGTAGGTGGTACGAGCAGTGCCCTGCAGCGCGTTGTGCTCTTGGATCTCGGCCTCGAGCACCACCTGCACTGCGACAGAGGCCTCAACTGCCCGGGTGACCTCCTTCTCCAACCCTATGCCAAGACAGGTGGGATGGGGTTAAGCACGAAAGAAAACAAGCCAAATAGGGGTGCAAGCCTATGAGACTCACCCTCGGCTTTCTCCCTCTAGTTTTGGACCTCAACTCGAGAGGCCTCGGCCAGCCCTAGAAGCTTCCCTCTCTAGCTCTGCATCACATCAGGGAGTTAGGGGTCGAACGCAAGAAAAACGAATAAAACAAGGGGCATGGCTCAATAGGACTCCCCTCAGCCTTTTCCTTCTAGGCTAAGGCCTCAACCCAGGAGGCCTCGGCCACCTTGATAGCCTCCGCTAGGGCACCTTTTGTCAGCAGGTGCATGCCCTGCTCCTGCCTCTAGCTGCTCGGCGATGGCCTTGGCAGAGGCCGCCTCTTGTTTAGCCTAGGACCTAAAGGTGTCCCGCTCGCCTAGCCACCTAGGTCAGCTCCTCCTCTAGCTCCTTGTCCACGTCGCCAAAGGGGTGGCCTGCTCTTGAGCCGTGGCCATCCTCGGCCTTCATGTCAGCACAGCGAAGGTGGAGGTCCTCCACCTGCCGTGCTCCGCACTGACAGAAGCTCATTAGCATTGGCGAGCAGGTCTTTATGCTATCAGGAGCTGGTCCCAGACGTCCATCTCCCACTGGAGGAACATTGACTTCTTGAGGGACCAGGCCTTGAGCTCCTAGATAGGCAGAACAAACATCAGGCACTGCGAGAAAACTCAGGAAAAAAAATGACATGGCATGAGAAAAGAAAGAGCGTACCTAGGCAACGCCGGGCAGGTTGTCAGCCATGACGGACAACGCTGTCCGTAGCGACCACTTCGCCAGCTGGTGAAATTGCTTGAATGAGCCCTAGAGCCTCCCCTCATCCACATCCTCGAGGGTGAATAGAGGTTCCCCCTCAGGGTCGTCCTAGGCTCTGCCACAAGACATGCGGGCTATCCCACCCACTGGGGCTCTGGTTGTACCATGGATGAGGGCCGAGCTCCCCTCGCCTAAAGTTAGAGCTGGTTGCTCTGTGGTGCTGGCCGCCTCGATGTCCTGCCACCTCCTTCCCCCGGGAAGTATCGTCGGAGGAGATTGAATGAACCTCCAGCTCCCAGGGCGCTCTCCTACTGACGACGGACGGGTCTTGGACCGGGGGTGGTACAGAAGCTTGCCTCGCCTCTATCTCCTGCATCCTTGCACCGTCGGCTCCACCGCACCCAAGCTAGCCTCCTGCCACCTCAGCCTCGGTGGTCCTGGGGGCTCCAGCCTCTGCCACCTCAGCTTCGGTGGTCCCGGGAGCCCCGATGTCCACCACCTCAGGCTTTGGAAGCCCTGGAAGCCCCGGCCTCCATGCACCTTGGCCTTAGAGGTCCTAGGGGCCTTGACCTCACCCTCGATGGCCTCAGTGATTGAAGGCACCTTGGCTCCACCTAACTTGAGGGCCCCGGCCTCATAGGGCATAGGCGCCTCCTCCCCCGCCTGCTTCATGGCCACCTTGGTAGCCTCTCCTTAGGTGACCAGCTCCTTTGGGTCAGGCCCTGGCCGATGCCACGCCACGCTGTATGGTAGCCTGCGCATCCACCACCCATTGAGCGGTGGAGCTGGTGCTCACCTTGAGCGCCTTACGTGGCACCAGGGTGGGCACTTCTGCCTAACGCTTCTGGCTGAAGACAAAGCACTCACGAGGTCAGCATGCGACCAAAGAACGAGTGGGAGATGCTGCAAACTCCACTGACAAAACACTTACCTCGAACAGGGACACAATAGCTTCCACACCACATCCCTCATCCTCGACAATGGTGGTGGCGGCGGTGGTTGTGATAGAACCACCCAATTTATACAAGATCAAGTATGGCTATCCCCGCTTAACACGTTGACATGCGCTTACTCTCACTTATATAAACCCGGTAGTCCGCCGAGTGTCACGCAGGACCTCAGGTAAATCCACATCACAACCAAGATCGCATGATTAAGCAAATACACATCACATACGCAGAGTTGCAGCGGAAATAATATTACAAATAGATTCATAAATAATAATACAAGTTTGGATTTCAAAACCGATTAGTGAAGACAACATTTGCTTTCGAAGGATTTCATTAATATGAGTTCCAAATACATTGCTAGCATAAGTGACATCCTCAGACAAAAGCATGTAGATGAGAAGTGAATATAGAGTCACCGAGCCCATCGGTGGTTAGCCACCATCCTCAGCAGGCCGAAACCTCACCTACAACATGGTGGGACAAACCCTGAGTACTTGAATGTACTCAGCTAGACTTACCCAGTCATAACCAGAAATAAAATTGACTCCAAGGAGTATGCAAGGCTTTATAAGTGGAGGTAGCTTGACAACATTTTGCATAAAAAGCGATTAACTCAAATATACAACTATAATTCTATCATCAAGTTAATTAGAACTATCCATCTCTAGATTAGCAACTATCCTGTGCCAAACATGTGGTATATCTTTTGGAGCATACAATAGTAACCATAGCAGGTATAGTAATTCCATGTTTATCCGAACCTATCACATTCCATAATCCAATTACTACGATGTTGGGACTAGCCAAGTTTCTCACTATCTAGGGAGAGACGGCGATTCGAATCGATTTCTAACCAGCTGGGAATTTATTCCTAACACAAACCTTGGCAGACCAGATCAACGGTCACCTTAGGTCACCTTTGGTACAACTCAGGTACACATTTCCTGGGTCCGTACCACGCCGCACAATCTAGGACACCAGATGCCAGGACGTTCAGGCCTAGCCTACCCTTGGGCTCAGTCTGATCGTCCCCCGAAAGGAGCGCACAACAAATGGGTCCCGGCCTAAGTTGAATTACTCGGCTTCGCGGTCGGAACGAGTTATCTGGCTAGCTAAGTGAAAGGCATGCGTTCAATCTTGTCAGAAGCGCCTACAACGGTACGGTCCTTAATCGACACGGACGGGGATAGATCCACACCCAAGACCTCCACGTCTTGTTGCTTCGCTATCGACATCCCACCCAGTCTCGATTTTCTTTTACCCCATGGTTCTGTTCCACGATAGCAAATATAGCCAACCAGTGCTCCGGTATCCCCCTATATCTCACGGGTAACAGGACATCACCCGACTTCTATCGGTCTAAGCAGGGCTAAGCATATATCCGATCCTGGACCTATACCGGTTAAAGGTGTAATATCTGGACAAGGAATCTATATGCATCTAGTGGTTTCATTCAACTCTTATAACCTAATGCATCAATCATAAGTACTTAAGTAATCATTTGTAAAATACTAGGAGACTTAGAATGCTCCTGGGGCTTGCCTGGGATCCGACACAAGTCAGTTCAATTAGCTTGCACCGACTTGGTGACATCTCCGGTCCTAGCACTTGCTTAGTCCTTCCATCTTCGGGATAGATCCACCAAACACCGTCTTCGGGTTTGACTCCACATCACATCCTTCACAGTGGTTCAACTAGCGTACCTAAATGAGATGCAAGATGCATGTGTATGAATACATGGAAGTGCAATAGACAATGCATCGCATGCAGTAAGACAAGCATAAGGTTGCGTTAACATGCACAAGCACTTCGCATTGCTTACTATAAATATCGCACAATTTATCATGCCACGATAGCAAAGAAGATGACAACACCAAGCATGACACAAGTTTCCCAAGATCTCAGGTACTCTAACTCAACCATCATCAAAGGTATGAGCCACACTTAGCAATATACAAGCAAACAACTATAATTGGAATCTGTCAATTTCTGGACATGCCAAACAGCAGCTACAAGATTTAGCTATAACTGGAGTTACACAAATCCAAATGACTTGCAAGAAGACATTCTAGAAAGCTTATGAAATTATCTACAATTCATATTTAATCATCTTAGCATGATTCTCAAGTTAACTAAGTCAAATATACCCATTTACAGAAACTGGTCTAAACAAGACAGAGAGTAATCAATTCTGTAACCCAACTTTAAACAGGCATAACTCACAAACTACTTGGCCAAATACCACCAAATTTTAACAAAATCTAGATACATGAATTATCTACAACTTTGTTATTATCACCAAAAACTCATTCAAATCCTAACTAGATCAAACACTAGCATCTTTCAGATCTGCTCAGAATAAAATCAAAACTTGACAGAAGACTTAAAAGTCATGTAACTCCTAAACTATCAGGCCTATGGTCTTACAATTTAAACACAAGCAAGATTGTGAAATTTGCTACAACTTTTGTATTCACTACAACCATAGCAAACATCATTTACCTCCAACAAACATGAACCATAATTTTTTTGAAAAGCTTAGGAAGTTACCTACAACTTTCTTATTCTCATATTAAGATGATTCTATAGTTAGAAGGGTCAATTAACCCAATAATTGCATCTCTATCCAAAACATAGACAGAAACTGACATGCCACTTTAAACAGCTATAAATGGATTTATGTATGTCCAATAAATGTGGTTCTAGACTTTTTAGAAATCTTAGAAAATTCTAAACAACTTTGTTGTAAACACCTAAAGCTAATTCTACTAGTAAGAAGGCTCCATAGTAAGAACAAGGAAACCCTATCTGGGTTTGGGCAGAAACAGCCACATGAGATTCAAGCAATTATAACTCATGGTCTACTTAACCAAAATTTATGATATTTATCTTTTTGAAAAGCTTAAGAAAAGTACTAAAACTCATGTATTGTCATCAAATCATGATTCATAACTTAACTGAGCCTAATTAATTCAAACATGCAGAACTGTTCAGAATAGGAGCAAATCAAAACAGGGCATTTGTTATTTTTATAACTCTTAAACTATAAACCCTAAACCCCTGAAATTTTTATCAGACAACAACAATAACCTTAGTAGCACTCCACAAAAATTTCACATTTATTTGAGCATAAAAATTACAGTTATGAAAAAGACAAGACCTGGCAAGTATCAAGAACCTATCTGCATAGATCTATTTTTACAACAAAATATTTAAACTAAAACATGCCACATTATAGATCTACCGCATAGACAATTTCACAAGGATTCCAAAAAGTCCTCATTTTCTATTTTACAATTTTTGTATGAATTACCATGAATTTTCAAAGTTCATCATTCAAATCTGTACAAACAAAATAAAAGACATGTAAGTCTTGCATCGGGGTCCCTGCAGAAAACACTAATTAAACTACAGCGAAGGGGTCCTCAGGGGCACTATTCAAATGAGTCATGGCTTCACAGTTGGACCCCTCCCTTTTTTCGAATTTTAAGACGAAGTCCCCGACACGATTTTTGAAGGGCTGCATAGGAGCTCGCCGTTCGCCGGCCGGAGGAGGCTCGTCGGTGGTGGGGGAAGTGGCGGCGGAGCATGAGCAGGGCCGCGCGCACTCGCCGGTGGCCTCGGCTCAGGCCCGAGGTGGAGCATGGAGCCCCAGCCACGTGCGTCGGTGGCCTAGGCCGAGCCAGCACCGTGGTGAGGGCGCGCCAGGTGACTGAGCAGCTTCAGGCGAGGGGTGCGGGGGTTGCAGTGCGAGGAGAGGGAGGTGGTGGTGCAGTCAATTTGGGTGGAGGGAGGCTGGAGATGAAGGAACGACTGGTGGCCATGGAGATGGCATGACCGGCCATGGCGGCGACGGTCACGCCCGCAAGCAGCAGCAGCATTCGAGGAGAAAAAAAGAAAGGGAGGGCCAGAGCGAGTGAAGGGAAACGCGCTCGGCTCTCCGCATCGACGTAGGGGCGCAAGGACGTGTGGCAGCAAGGTGAGGTGCTCAGCTCGGGCATGGAGGACACGTCCAGGACATGCGTCACCCTATGAGGCAAAACTCCGAACAGGTGGTGGGCGTCGGTGTGGACATGGTGGGGAGCAGATTTGGGCCGTCTTGGGTACGAATTGGACTTTGGGCCTAAAATGAAGTTTGAAGGTCCGTGTACTGCTCTTCATTTTTCATTTAGAGACCAAGGTCATCAGAGCTCTAGATCAGTGAATAATTATGCCCCAAAGTGATAGTGTCAGCGCGTTGACCGCGATTAATAAAAGTCCAAAATTGATGGTCAAAACGAAGTCCAACGAGTGCTATCTTTTTATATGCTCTTCTCTATGAACTCAGCTCCAACTTCGATATTGGGGTCAAGTCAAGTTGCTTAACGAAATTTGGAGAACACGAGACGTCAATGCCGATGTCGATGAATTTCTAGACTTAGAATATTTCTAAGTCCTAAAATCCACAGCAAATTCGATCTTGTGACCTCGATTTGACTTACTTCCAAGATGATCTAGCTCTTCATCCAAAAACAAAGTTTATTCTACATGATATGGAATACAACTTTCATTTAATGTCCAACCTCAAAACTAGTATAGATCCTGCTGTTCTACTTTGACCAAAGTAGGGTCACGATGAAGCTTAAATTATCCTTTTTGATCCATTGGAGCATTTTCTCGGCATTTGCCCAACATGAACCTTTTATGACTTTTGTTGTAGAGTTCATCTAGAGTCATTTGGGCATGGTTGCAAGATTTGGTTGATGATCGAGAATTCCATTCACTTTATAAAATAATTCAAGCAAGGACATAACTCGTCATTTCATGTGACTTCTTGATTCCAAACTTCGCGAAACTTTTCCATGGACCAATATAGATGGTTATTGATGTGAGACTCATGAAGATATTCCAGTAACACCACCCAAGCATATATCTTGAAAAGGGCCTATATGTAAAGCAAGGGTGCAATATCCAAGTTTAGGTTGGGGCTCATTTCCATAGGTTTGACCTTGACATCTTCATCATCACTTAATATGCCATGTTTGAGCTCAAACCCATTGCTTAACTGGTGGCAAACACTTGGGGTGTTACAGCCCTCTCCCCTTAAAAGAATCGCGTCCCGAGATTCAGGACAAAAGACTTTTATGGAAGAGACATGCTACTAGTTTCCAATATCAGCGATAGCTTTAGGCTACATAGCTTCAAGCATAAGAGAGGCTAATTTGGTCAAGACACTTTCTGATACTTTCCCTTTGTAGTAAGTTTTGTCTGACGACTTTCCTTCGTTGGCCTTCATGAAGTATTGTTACTTTGGGAGGAATCCAAGATAGCACTGTCCTACGTACTTCGTCCTCGATGTACGAAGAGTGATACAAACATAGACTAAATACTTGTAGCATCTACTTCCCTAGTGGATACAGCACAGACCATATGGACTTTTGCACTAGATCATAATCTTCTGAAGGATACTCGTTGCAATGGTTCCATGTGTGCAGTTCTCTTTCTCTAATAACAATATTGTATGGTCTGAGTCTGCTGAGTGAGTGGTAAATGTAATAGCTGACTCTGTCGGCTCAACGTTCTCGATGATAATTCCTTAGGGAGCCTTTAGATCCAAGTTGCAATAGTGATCTGGGTTGAATCTAATGCAACCTCTTGGGTAAAAACACAAGTTGCAAGTAATCACAAAACTAGGGACTAGTTCACTACCAAGCAGGTTGAGTACAATTTGCCTTCGGGGTGTAGTTGCACAGCAAGTTGGGTTGACTTGCATCATAGCAAAACCAGCTTTCTTAAACTATATTTTATGTCAAGGCTTCCATTCTTAGGCCAATCAATATCTCAAAAACCAAAAATCCAAAATCTATGGTTTGACGCTTTTCCAATTATTTTTGAATCATAAGGGCACAATTTGACTTCTAAAACACCTTGACTGCTCACGCATTGTTGATGTAAGAGGGCAAAAGTAAGGCACATAGGGGTGCAATTAGTGTTCTCAAGGGTATGGAGGATTGTCTAACAGCAATACACCTACAAGTTGTAATTTCTTGGCATGAATTACAAACACAACCTTCTAATGCAAAGGATGATCGCCGTCACAGCGAAATTGCAGATTCTGTACCCTTTGGTTTTCTATTCATACTTCACAAACTAATGCTATAATATGCACAAATTTTGGTGGGCATGTAGATCCATGGGTCTTCTAACTACTCACCAAAATTCAACTCAACCAGACACCGTTTGACCATCCAAACCATTCATCTACCAAAACTGCTCTGTTCTGAAATGACAGCAAACCGAGCCGATAAGATATAACTCAAATCCTGATGTTTCACTCAACCAATACTCAAACCAACTTAAGGCATTGAAGGGTCCTAAGCAAGGAATGAGATCACCAAGTTTGGGGTCAATCCAACTTAGTCTTGGCTTGAAGATAATCCGGTTTAGTGCCACAAAATCTGGACAAATTTCTCGTTCTTCCTTTATAACCGTGGTAGCTTTCTCGCTGAGGATGGAGGCTAGGATTTTCCTTACATGCCTCTTAGGAAACAACCTCAACCATTGATTTAGACACCAACTCGACGATGCACAAACATTGAACTGGTGGGCTATTTTCACAGGGCGCAAAGCATACTCTTCCCAGAGGGACTGTCCTACAGAGATAAGGAACAATTCCTATATATCCGTTTGGCACTTCATCCAATAGAACCTTGAACAAATCCATTTGTGGTACCTAGGGGCACAATGATGCTGATCGAAACTAGGCACATGCTTTCTCTAGTTCTTCACTTAGCTGATACAACATCTTGCATTGCTGAACGTCCTTGCTGTTTCTTTGCTTAGCATTCTTCTATGAGATTTGGCCTTCGTAGTTACCAAAGAGTCGTTACCTGACTGGAGACTAACTTTCCTACTAGGTAACTAATTAGTTGTCTCTCAACACTAAAAAGGTTCCAAATCTTCACTCTTGATAATAAAAATTGTGGTCGAAGCATATAGATGGTCGCCATTGAAGTCGATAGAAAGGGGTCACACCAAAGAAGGTCAGTTCGTCCACGTGATCTTTATGCACCTAAAGATTGAGAACTTGGATAGGAACTCATATATACTAGGTGACCTATTACAGCACATAATATATTGGTCCATTTATCATCTGACTGATAACTTGTTCAACCTTAAGTGTGGTGCACCTTTCTGATCCAATGAAAATGACATAAGTTGCTCACTAGATGATCGACTGTCATTATAGGGACAGTCATGTCGAGTCACTGGCCTACCATCTCTTGCAGTCTGTTTATGTTCCTATTAGTGACCTATTCTTCAAAGGTTAACCATTGGACGACTCCAGAAGGAAGTCCTATTGCATCTAGTTCGACATATAGATCTTCTGACACGATAAGGAGAGATAACCTAAGGAAGAGCTCTGATGAAAATAACATATCAGTGTAGTTCAGCAATGGATCATGACTAGGAACCTTGATACCAGCGCATGCCGAGCAGCACAGCCTTGTGTGTGCACCCACAGGAGGCTCTCAGTTTTGTCACGGCACCAGTAGATCGCTAATCGTGGCACCATTACTGAACATATAACCCACAAGAAATCTCACATGGCACAATTTGGGTTGCATAGGAGCAAATACTATGCGAAGGAGGGATAGCAAACAAAGGTAGTCACAAGGTTAGGAGTCAATAAGCAGGGGATCCAAAGATTTAAAACACAGCACGAGAGAGCATAGCCTAATTGCCGAAGGCAACTAAGTAGGAGACTCTTGCTGAATTTCCATATACGCCTTGTGTCCACCTAAGGGATTACCAGGTCAAGATTAACATGAGATTTGGTCTTGTCGAGTAGCAACATGAGATCAAGACTGATAAATATTCAGAGACTTGAAAGAGTTAGGGGACAAAACAAATGAGATTCAAGGGACAGAGCCATTGCACTGACTAGGGATTCAGTTGATAAAGCAATGACAGGATCTACGAGGAAAAGGTTCCAAAGCCAGAGTAGATAGCGATTAGCATTGCACCAGATAATCTGTAGAAGAAGGAGCAATGAAGTCCTGACAAGGATTTTTGAGCAGGGTCCTCCCACACAGGAGCGGGACAACCACGACACAAGCAAGCGTTCAAGGGAACTTCGCTAGGGCCTAAGGTCAAGCCAAGGCATGGATAAAGGCCTTTGTAGCACAACCTCACTGGCTAGCAACCATGTATACAGGCTTACGCCCCTAAGAGAGAACTTAATTGGAGGACGACAACCATGAGATTATCAAAAGTTGGACGTTGTTCTAGGATAGCGCTCTTCAACACTCATATGTGTTCCGAGGACAAAAGGAGTGATAGCTACTGGCACTACCTAGATTACGAGCATCCGCACCTACATCCTAGTCTTAAGCAAGCATTTCGAAATACTCAATCTAATTAGCTTAAGCGACTATTACTACGCACAAAGCTCGCACCTAACAAGTAAGTCACCTACAACAACACTTGCTACACATATCATGCAAAACATGGTGGTAAAGTATTATTACCTTTTAATTCCTTTTTTTGAGTAGGTGGATATCTCTACAAAACAAGTTTTACTTACATTTAGCAATTTAGTTTCCAAAGGGGTGAACCTTTTGCTAACTATTAACTTGTCATCTATTTCCTTTGGAAACAAACATATAAGGCTGAAGCTAATCACACACTATCTTCAAGCACAGCTATTCAAGCAGCATGGAACAAGGCATTTTGTCTAGCTTCACACAAGGAAGATAGTAGCATCACATTGGTCACAAGTTACTTAGTATTAGAATAAGGTGAGGGAAGTATATTTATGCACAAGCACAATCATGATGCATGCTCAGTCCTATTTGTCCTCACAAAATTGCCAACCTAAGGTGGCAATCACATTCTATATCGGTGGCATAACACGTACTCTCTCGACATATAGCTAGTCGTCAGCTATATTCAAGCTACGCATTCGTGGTTAGCGTACCTGCAGGCAAATTCATTGCAGCCCATTCCCATAAGAGATAAATAAGCACACAATGACAGCAGCAAACTAAGATACTTTCCATATATACATCCCCAGATATATATACTTCGGTATCCATAGCTACCCGATAAATATACCCGCAATTAAGTACCTTCATATATACATGTGTGTAACACGTAAATATTCCAGTAACCATAGCTAACTCTTCCCTAGACCGATAGTTGGACTGGTCATGCTCTCACAACTCACACTTACCTAAGCGTAGAGGCAATTGATCCATACATTATCATTCAAGCGAATGGCATCCATACAATAGCACGCCGTATGGACGACGAAAGAAAAATTGCAATAAAGTACATCCCCCAAAGTTAGTACTTAGATAGCCACCTAATAGTCCTTAACTGGGCATAAAGGAGGATGTCTCTAGCATAGTTTTGCAATTAAGTTTTGACAAATTTGCCTATCGCTAAAGCTTTAGTCAAAATAGGCTTTTAAAAACCAAAATTTTGTTTTTAAAACGACGTACATGATAGTATGATGCTTAATCTCGCTCTGATACCAGCTATGACAGAACCGCCCAATTTATACAAGATCAAGTACAGCTATCCCCGCTTAACACGTTGACACGCGCTTACTCTCACTTATATAAACCCGGTAGTCCGCCGAGTGTCACGTAGGACCTCGGTAAGTCAATATCACAACCAAGATCACGTGATTAATCAAATACACATCACATACGCAGAGTTGCAGTGGAAATAATATTACAAATAGATTCATAAATAATAATACAAGTTTGGATTTCAAAACCGATTAGTGAAAACAACATTTGCTTTCGAAGGATTTCATTAATATGAGTTCCAAATACATTGCTAGCATAAGTGACATCCTCAGACAAAAGCATGTAGATGAGAAGTGAATATAGAGTCACCGAGCTCACTGCTGGTTAGCCACCATCCTCAGTAGGCCGAAACCTCACCTGCAACATGGTGGGATAAACCCTGAGTACTCGAATGTACTTAGCTAGACTTACCCATCATAACCAGAAATAAAATTGACTCCAAGGAGTATGCAAGGCTTTATAAGTGGAGGTAGCTTGACAACATTTTGCATAAAAAGCGATTAACTCAAATATACAATTATAATTTTGTCATCAAGTTAATTAGAACTATCCATCTCTAGATTAGCAACTATCCTATGCCAAACATGTGGTATATCTTTTGGAGCATACAATAGTAACCATAGCAGGTATAGTAATTCCATGTTTATCCAAACCATCACATTCCATAATCCAATTACTATGATGTTGGGACTAGCCAAGTTTCTCACTATCCGGGAGAGACGGCGATTCGAATCGATTTCAACTAGCTGGGAATTTATTCCTAACACAAACCCAGGCAGACCAGATCAACGGTCACCTTAGGTCACCTTTGGTACAACTCAGGTACACATTTCGCGGGTCCGTACCATGCTACACAATTTGGGACACCAGATGCCAGGACGTTCAGGCCTAGCCTGCCCTTGGGCTCAGTCTGATCGTCCCCCGGAAGGAGCGCACAACAGAACGGGTCCTGGCCTGAGTTGAATTACTCGGCTTCGCGGTCAGAATGAGTTATCCGGCCAGCTAAGTGAGAGGCATGCGTTCAATCTTGTCAGAAGCACCAACAACGGTACGGTCCTTAATCGACACAGACAGGGATAGATCCACACCCAAGACCTCCACGTCTTGTTGCTTCGCTATCGACATCCCGCCCGGTCTCAATTTTCTTTTACCTCATGGTTCTGTTCCACGATAGCAAATATAGCCAACCATGCTCCGGTATCCCCCTATATCTCGCAGGTGACAGGACATCACCTGACTTCTACCGGTCTAAGCAGGGCTAAGCATATATCTGATCCTGGACCTATACCGGTTAAAGGTGTAATATCTGGACAAGGAATGTATATGCATCCAGTGGTTTCATTCAACTCTTATAACCTAATGCATCAATCATAAGTACTTAAGTAATCATTTGTAAAATACTAGGAGACTTAGAATGCTCCGGGGCTTGCCTGGGATCCGACACAAGTCAGTTCAGTTAGCTTGCACCGACTTGGTGACATCTTCGATCCTAGCACTTGCTTAGTCCTTCCATCTTCGGGATAGATCCACCAAACACCGTCTTCGGGTTTGACTCCACATCACATCCTTCACGTGGTTCAACTAGCGTATCTAAATGAGATGCAAGATGCATGTGTATGAATACATGGAAGTGCAATAGACAATGCATCGCATGCAGTAAGACAAGCATAAGGTTACGTTAACATGCACAAGCACTTCGCATTGCTTACTATAAATATCGCACAATTTATCATGCCACGATAGCAAAGAAGATGACAACACCAAGCATGACACAAGTTTCCCAAGATCTCAGGTACTCTAACTCAACCATCATCAAAGGTATGAGCCACACTTAGCAATATACAAGCAAACAACTATAATTGGAATCTGTCAATTTCTGGACATGCAAACAGCAGCTACAAGATTTAGCTATAACTAGAGTTACACAAATCCAAATGACTTGCAAGAAGACATTCTGGAAAGCTTATGAAATTATCTACATTTCATATTTAATCATCGTAGCATGATTCTCAAGTTAACTAAGTCAAATATACCCATTTACAGAAACTGGTCTAAACAAGACAGAGAGTAATCAATTCTGTAATCCCAACTTTAAACAGGCATAACTCACAAACTACTTGGCCAAATACCACCAAATTTTAAAAGAATATAGATACAGGAATTATCTACAACTTTGTTATTATCACCAAAAACTCATTCAAATCCTAACTAGATCAAACACTAGCATCTTTCAGATCTGCTCAGAATAAAATCAAAACTTGACAGAAGACTTAAAAGTCATGTAACTCCTAAACTATCAGGCCTATGGTCTTATAATTTAAACACAAGCAAGATTGTGAAATTTTCTACAACTTTTGTATTCACTACAACCATAGCAAACATCATTTACACCACAAAAATAATTGCACAAGCAAAACTGCAAATCCAGCCCAACAGCAGTGGTATAGAAAACTGATAGCATCTTCAGAGAAGCATAACTGGAGTTCTAGACCTCCAACAAACATGAACCATAATTTTTTTAAAAAGCTTAGGAAGTTACCTACAACTTTATTATTCTCATATTAAGATGATTCTATAGTTAGAAGGGTCAATTAACCCAATAATTGCATCTCTATCCAAAACATAGACAGAAACTGACATGCCACTTTAAACAGCTATAAATGGATTTATGTATGTCCAATAAATGTGGTTCTAGACTTTTTAGAATGCTTAGAAAATTCTAAACAACTTTGTTGTAAACACCTAAAGCTAATTCTACTAGTAAGAAGGCTCCACAGTAAGAACAAGGAAACCCTGTCTGGGTTTGGGCAAAAACAGCCACTGAGATTCAAGCAATTATAACTCAAGATCTACTTAACCAAAATTTATGATATTTATCTTTTTGAAAAGCTTAAGAAAAGTACTAAAACTCATGTATTGTCATCAAATCATGATTCATAACTTAACTGAGCCAATTAATTCAAACATGCAGAACTGTTCATAATAGGAGCAAATCAAAACAGGGCATTTGTTATTTTTATAACTCTTAAACTATAAACCCTAAACCCCTGAAATTTTTACCAGACAACAACAATAACCTTAGTAGCACTCCACAAAAATTTCACATTTATTTGAGCATAAAAATTACAGTTATGAAAAAGACAAGACCTGGCAAGTATCAAGAACCTATCTGCATAGATCTATTTTTACAACAAAATATTTAAACTAAAACATGCCACATTATAGATCTACTGCATAGACAATTTCACAAGGATTCCAAAAAGTCCTCATTTTCTATTTTACGATTTTTGTATGAATTACCATGAATTTTCAAAGTTCATCATTCAAATCTGTACAAACAAAAGAAAAGACATGTAAGTCTTGCATCAGGGGTCCCTGCAGAAAACACTAATTAAACTACAGCGAAGGGGTCCTCAGGGGCACTATTCAAATGAGTCATGGCTTCACAGTTGGACCCCTCCCTTTCTTCGAATTTTAAGACTGAAGTCCCCGACGCGATTTTTGAAGGGCTGCACAGGAGCTCGCCGTTCACCGGCCGGAAGGAGGCTCGTCGGCAGTGGGGGAAGTGGCGGCGGAGCACGAGCAGGGCCGCGCGCACTCGCCGGTGGCCTTGGCTCGGCCCGAGGTGGAGCATGGAGCCCCAACCACGTGCGCTGGTGGCCTAGGCCGAGCCGCACCGTGGTGAGGGCAGCGCCGGTGACGAGAGGCTTCAGGCGAGGGGTGCGGGGGTTGCAGCGCGAGGTGAGGGAGGTGGTGGTGCGGTCAATTTGGGTGGAGGGAGGCTGGAGACGAAGGAACGACGGCGGCCATGGAGATGGCATGACCGGCCATGGCGGCGACGGTCACGCCCGTAAGCAGCAGCAGCACTGCGAGGAAAAAAAAGAAAGGGAGGGCCAGAGCGAGTGAAGGGAAACAGTGCTCGGCTCTCCGCATCGACGCAGGGGCGCAAGGACGCACGGCAGCAAGGTGAGGTGCTCAGCTCAGGCATGGAGGACACGTCCAAGACACGCGTCACCCTATGAGACAAAACTCCGAACAGGTGGTGGGCGTCGGTGTGGACATGGTGGGGAGCAGATTTGGGCCGTCTCGGGTGCGAATTGGACTTTGGGCCTAAAATGAAGTTTGAAGGCCGTGTACTGCTCTTCATTTTTCATTTAGAGACCAAGGTCATCAGAGCTCTAGATCAGCGAGTAATTATGCCCCAAAGTGATAGTGTCAGCGCGTTGACCGCGATTAATAAAAGTCCAAAATTGATGGTCAAAACGAAGTCCTAACGAGTGCTATCTTTTTATATGCTCTTCTCTATGAACTTAGCTCCAACTTCCATTTTGGGGTCAAGTCAAGTTGCTTAACGAAATTTGGAGAATGCGAGACGTCAATGCCGATGTCGATGAATTTCTAGACTTAGAATATTTCTAAGTCCTAAAATCCGCAGCAAATTCGATCTTGTGACCTCGATTTGACTTACTTCCAAGATGATCTAGCTCTTCATCCAAAAACAAAGTTTGTTCTACATGATATGGACTACAACTTTCATTTAATGTCCAACCTCAAAACTGGTATAGATCCTGCTGTTCTACTTTGACCAAAGTAGGGTCACGATGAAGCTTAAATTATCCTTTTTGATCCATTGGAGCATTTTCTCGGCATTTGCCCAACATGAACCTTTCATGACTTTTGTTGTAGAGTTCATCTAGAGTCATTTGGGCATGGTTGCAAGATTTGGTTGACGATCGAGAATTTCATTCACTTTATAAAATAATTCAAGCAAGGACATAACTCGTCATTTCATGTGACTTCTTGATTCCAAACTTCGCGAAACTTTTCCATGGACCAATATAGATGGTTATTGATGTGAGACTCATGAAGATATTCCAGTAACACCACCCAAGCATATATCTTGAAAAGGGCCTATATGTAAAGCAAGGGTGCAATATCCAAGTTTAGGTTGGGGCTCATTTCATAGGTTTGACCTTGACATCTTCATCATCACTTAATATGCCATGTTTGAGCTCAAACACATTGCTTAACTGGTGGCAAACACCTGGGGTGTTATAGCGGTGGCATGGACCCATGTCCAATCGGTACCGGCCACCCTCGCCGAACTCTGATGCCCCCTCGACCCTCTATGGAGGCGAGTGAGTCGCCCCCACCATCGCCCGCTCCACCTCCATCGTCGAGCCCATCGGGCTGACAGTGTGCTTCCCCAACGCCTGTGTTTTAGGTGTGTCGGCCTCGGCCCCGGGGCAGGCCATTGCTAACCTTGAGGTGTCCTCTCCTCCTCCTCCTAGAGACGCTAGGCGGCTCGCCGATGCCCTAGGCGCTGTCTCCCTGATGTGCAGGGAGATGGTCTAGGGGACCCCGCCCCACCTCGCTCTCATCATCATAGCTCAAAGAATCCCTCGACGACGATGACAAAGATGGCTCCTTTGGGAGACCGTTGTGCCTCTATTGCCGGTGACTGTTTCTCCAGCTCGTCGCGCTCAAGGCTCTTCCTCTTGCGCCTTGCCTCCTCAGTGTCCTTTCGCTCCTTGTACGCCTCGGCATGCGCCCTATTCTCTGCTCGCCGCTCTATGTCCTCAAGAATGGGCAATGGGGAGGCCTCGCACATCCCTCATCCCCTAAAGGAATGGCAAATGCAAATAAGGGAACATAATTAAAATGTAAGGAGCAAGGAGGCCTCGGGGGCCGCGGCGATGCGTGACTCACTAGAGAGATGTATCGCCAGGATGGGTGCATTGGGAATGGGGTCAAATCACTGCTCCTCTGCCAGCCCTCTCCGTCGTGTCTCTCACCCAACGCAGAATCTCCTCATCGGAAAGGGCAATGGTGGACAACCGGAATGCTGTCGATCGGCTCACCCAGTGTCATCTCGAACAAGTGCTACCATCGAGCCATCAGTGGTAGCACCCTCTAGTGGTGGAAGGCCACCACGACCATGGCTATTGTAAGGCCACAAGCTGCGTAGCCTCTCCAGCACCTTTCAGGAGCAGCTGTAGCTTGGGCTGATCAGCCAATGGGACACCATACCTCCACCTCTCTGGCTGGCTCTCCATGACCCACCCGGTATAGGGGGAAGCCCACCGTCATCATTGTAGAGGTAGAACCAGCTGTTGTACCAGCGGTAGTTGGACGATGTGAGCTAGGCCTAGGATGTAGAAGGGCTACCTATCTTGGTGCACTTAGAGAGTGCAGCCACCGGCCCTCAATGCCTTCTATGTGCTCGCCATATCCGCTGGCTTGGTGTTGAGCCCCACCCGAAAGAAGTGGAGCCACAGCTCCTAGTGGGGAGTGATGCCCAGGTACCCCTCGCAGATGGTGATGAAGATGGCCGCCTACACGATGGAGTTGGGGTTGAAGTTGTGGAGCTCCACACCATAGTAATGTGGGAGCACCCAGCATGAACCAGTCCACCAGGCAAGCCGAGGCCACACTCGTGGAAGGCCATGAAGCTCACAATGTAGCCATCGTGTGGCCTCAGGCTCTAACTCCTCCCCCAGAGCAATCCACTCTAGGTCTATTGGGGTCCGTGACTGGGCGAAGGACACCGTCATCGATGAGCGACTAGCAGCGTCGCCATGGACACAGTCGGATGAACCCCAAGGATCTGCCTAGAGGACAACAGCGCCACTAGCCATGGGTGTGGTGGAAAGCATGGCTATGGTGGTAAGGCACTGCTCTTGCTATCCCTCTCTCTCTCTCCCCTTTCCTCCCCCTTCTCCCTTCTTCTCCTCGGCGCTTTCTTCCTCTGTTCTTAGCAACTGCTCAAGGGTAGAAAGGGCGAATGCAGGCAAGGTAAGGAGGGGTGGGGCGTGGCTCGTCACGTATTTATGAGGGGGGAAAGAGGGTGAAATGGATGAGCAACAAAACTGGAGAAGTTTCCCTAGATCTAGCGTAGTTAATCTGAATCTGACCAAACTACCCATGCGTCCACCTTTTCCTTATTAACATGTGCGCACATAGTAATGTCCCATCCGCAGATGTCACATCACATTTGACCGCAGTGATGGAAGGCGTCAGTTCTGTCTCCCCAAGGAACCACCTCAAAAGGCGCACCCACCGTCGCCTAGCCTATGGGAAGGGAATATCCCCCACCCGATTCCTTTTAGACTAAGGAACTAGGCACCGAGCCCTGTTATGGTCTAGGGGTTCAAAGGCTAGGCCCCTAAGGGTCTTGATAGCCGCCCCTAGGATAAACAAAGTCAGGGATGACTATGGGTGAGCTTGTACATGGCCAAGGCCCGAGTAATCAATTGCTTGGGATGCCCTAAGTCATGTCCAAGACCGGTAGGGAGGTCTCTAAATGGGATCCCACCATAGGGAGGCACCGAGCCCCCAGGGCCAATCAAATGGCCCTGGGACTCACTAGAGAAGCCCTCTGGTACTTTTGGAGTGCATCTCTGGACCGCTAGCCGACCCCTATCGAATGGGGCATGGGCCTCCACTCGGACTTACCCGGTAATAGCTCACTAGAGGTGTCACCGCTCGCCCACTAAGGGTAGCCTAGCATACTCCACCCCTCCTTACAAATGAAAAGAATGCGCGAGGGTCACACAAAAAAGATAGGGAGACTCCTAATTGCCCTCTTGCTCCGAGTAGAGGACTCGGGGGCTCTTCCTGCAACTAAGCCGAGACCTAGCGACCCGAACCTCACACTCAGGAGCCCAGCAAATGTGATAAAACACCCCTCCTTCCGAACAAAAAGGATGCGCGAGGGCTACATAAAAAAGACAGGGAAACTCCTGATCACCCTCTTGCTCCGAGTAGAGGCTCGGGGGCTCTTCCTGCAACCAAGCCGAGGCCCGGTGACCCGAACTCACACTCAGGGGCTTGGCAAACGTGATAGAACCCCTCACTCAACATGAAAGAAGCCTCTAGAGGAATAAATCCACTCCTCTAGGGCCTCGGGGGCTACACCCGGTGGGTGCGCTCGCGCGCACCCACCAAAGCCTCAAGTACGGAACACCATCCCGCCAAGAGCTGCCGCAAGCCAAGTCTCGTCAAAACCTTAGGGAGAGCGCTCACACTCTCCCCGAGGCTCTAGGGATACTATCGGGTACCATAGAAAGGGGTCCCCTAAGCAAGAACCAAAAAATCGCTTAGACCTTGTAAAAATCGAAGCCAAGAGATGACCACCAGCAAACCCCCACCTTATCCGAGGCTCGGCTGGACCACCCGGCCCACCTCGAACAATTTCCAGGCTCACCCAAAGTGGGCTCAGGCCTAGAATGAAACCATGAGGCCTCGAATGAGGTATCGATTCTCTGACTCAGCCCGAGGCCCCACTGCGTAAGGCCTCGGACGAGGTACCGATTCTCCTGATTTGCCCGAGGCCCCACGTGTAAGGCCTCGGACGAGGTACCAATTCTTCGACTCGCCTGAGGCCCTACGCGTAAGGCCTCAGATGAGGTACCAATTCTCCTAACTCACCCAAGGACCCACGCCATAAGGCCTTGGATAAGGTACCGAATCTCTGCCTCGCCCGAGGCCCCGCACGTAAGGCCTTCAGACGAGGTACCGATTCTCCGAACTCGCCTGAGGCCCCACGCGTAAGGCCTCGGACTGAGGTACCGATTCTCTGACTTGCTCGAGGCCTCGCCCGTAAGGCCTCAGATGAGGTACCAATTCTTCGCCTCGCCCGAGGCCTCGCGCCACGAGGCCTCGAATGAGGTACCGATTCTCTAACTCGCTCGAGGCCAACTCGGCATCAACCCCGTCACCTCTGCCTTGACCGACTTCTCTGATAGGACGTCACATCCAACCAATGTGCCCAACCACTCCTATGATGTCAGCCAAACTGATGGCTCGATACAGCAGAGTGGCTAGAGAGATGGGAGTCACATCGATGCCATGCCATCCGGGACAGGACTAGGGTAGGGGTTACTGGCCACTATGCTTAGCACTATGCCCACGGCTGACACCCATGCTGCACTGTGCTGCCTAACCCCCGCTCCAAGGATAGTGTGGCATGGAGAGTCAAGTCCGGGTCCCTATAGCCTTGGAATCGATGTACAAGACCAACTACTCCCTCTGAGCCTCGACTATCCGCTTTTGGGCTCCTGTAGCCTAGGGACTCGTGCCTGTCGAGGCCCCCACAATGGTTCATCCTCGGCACCAACTGGGCCTCAGGCTCTCTATGTTGTCAGCACTCTAGGACCAGCACATCATCCACAGTACGTGCCATGCCCTGCGGCAAGCAGTAGGAGCTCCCACGTCATGCACAGGGCCGAGCTCTTATATCCTCAGAATCAGCGCACCTACGCCGTCATGTCTACCCAGCCTCGGCTCTCCACGCCGGTGAAACATACAGTGACCAGCACGCCTCCAAAAGAAGAAGGCATGCATGCCACCACAGGAGCTCCCACGTCGCACAGGATCAGGCGTGACCGGCGCGTCGCTCCAGTGCACCGAGGACAAGGCCACTCCACCGAACCATGCCGCCATAGTGACAAGCTGCTAGGGCTCAGACATAACACCTCTGCTCACAAAATGCCATGTAGCAAATCCATGTACTGCCCCCATGCCTCCCTTCGACTATAAAAGGGAGTGATCGGGGCCGCTTCTAGGTAGGGGACACACAGGTGCAAGCAATGCACAATGCTCTTAACACACACACTCCCTCACTACATGAGATTAACATCTCAAGCAACCCACGCCACTCCACAGTAGAGACCTGGGACTAGCTCCCTCTCTCGCTCAGCTTGTAAGCCCCTACTACAAGCACCTCAGTGCAAGGAATATAAGATCGCTCTCTCAGACTGGACGTAGGGCACCTATTGCTTGAACTAGTATAAACCTTGTGTCTCTTTGCATCACCATCCGGGATTAGGGGCACAGTAGTACACTTTCACTAGTCGGTTGAGGATTCGTCAGACCCAAAACATCGATAGATCTATAATGTCCATCATCATTAATGCCTACAGACTTCATAGTGCCATCTAGATTATACCAGTCACAACGCAGAACAACCACCGTCCTATGGCTTTGTACGCTAGATTTATATATCAACCAAATAGCTTCTCTAAGGACACCATAAAATTCCACTGATTGACCTTTATTTGTGATGACGGTCATGACACCACTGTTCTGTGTATGTAGGGATTTCTCACGGTCAACAATGCTATACCTAACTCCATTAATGTTGCAAGATGCACATACCTAGACTCAGGGATCAGGACCACATGATAGTGCATACAAACCTTCACTGACCTCTGTTGGTTTCTCTCTATGCAGCTCCTCGATCTACACACAAACATGAAACCACCATCACCACTAAGTTGTCGTATAATTCTACCAATGATCATCCTAGCAGAACTAAAATATGCTAATCACGTACATGAGACTTAAACCATGCTAGAAACCCTGCTGCTAGCCTACTATCAACATCATCACTTGCCCCTTGTTCCTCTAAAATTTGTCTGTATATTCTGTAGCACATATAAGCATTATTATTGGTAACATTTTGTACGTAATATAGGAAACAGCAAATCAGCACATAAAAAATCATACTTACTATATGGTCAAACCTCGTCGTAGTTATTAAGCACATACCAAGCTAGCTTATTGATTTTGGCTTTATCCTCAATGTCCTTTACCCTAATCTAGCCAATGGGCTTGACACCATTGAAAGCTCTAATTTGGTTTTGGTGAATTGATGAAACCCTAAGTGCTAACCTAGTTTATCAAAGTGTTTATGAGATAGGTAGCACTACCCTAAGTGGTGAAGCAAATGAAGATCATGACTTGATGATGGTGATGCCATGGTGATGATCAAGTGCTTGGACATGGAAAAGAAGTAAGAGAAAAACAAAAAGCTCAAGGCAAAGGTGAAATTGATAGGAGCTTTTCGGTTTAGTGATCAAGACACTTAGTGAGTGTTATCACATTTAGGATCGATAGTCATACTATTAAGAGGGGTGAAACTTATATTAAAATGTGGTTATCAAAGTGCCACTAGATGCTCTAACTCATTGCATATGTATTTATGATCTAGTGGAGTGCTAACACCCTTGAAAATGTTTGTGAAAATATGCTAACACACATGCATAGAGGTGATACACATTGTGTTTAGCACTTGGGAGCAAGGGTTCGAAACTTCACCGATAGAGTATCTGCCCATAGAGTGTGGATAGTCTGACTAGTGCCACTGGCGCCTTGTATAGAAAAGATAGGGTTTCATAGAGTGGACCAGACATTGGCCTCAACTGGACCAGTGCATCCAGTCAGTGGAAGCAGTGAAGATGTTGGTGTCGGTTTTTGACTAGACACTAGATCACTTTGTGACCGGACACTGGAGTGGGTGCGTCTGGTCCCGCTGACTGTGGTGGCATAGAGAAAAGGAGAAGGACCGGACGTTGTTGCTACATTCGATCATGACCGACTAGATGTGTCCAGTCATAGTTGAGTATCTCTAGGAGATCTTTGGAATTGACCAGATGTTGCCCCTCCTATGCCTGGTCATGATCGAACTAATGTGTTCGGTCGCTACTGAAACCTTACTGGAAGTGACCGAATGTTGGGGTCCTATGTCTGGTCCTACACTGTAGAGCAGTTCGGTCACGACTTAAGTGTACTGATGACCATTGAGATCGGGCAATCAGCATTTGAAGCAAGGGACACATGGAGAAAAACTAAGGACCAGACACTAGGGTCCTATGTCCAGTCAAACCGATCGGTGCATCCGATCGCCTTGATTTTCAGTGGACTAAGGAGCCAACGGCTCTATTTTATGGGGGCTCCTATTTAAGCCCCATGGTCAGCTCAAGCTCACTCTCTTGGCCATTTGCATTTACATAGCAACCTTGTGAGATTAGCCAAAGCCCTCCCACTAATCTCCATCATCGATTCATCATCTTTGTGACATTGGGAGTGAATCCAAGTGCATTGCTTGAGTGTTTGCATATAGAGGCACTTAGTGTTCATATTTTGCTATGGTATTCACTTGTTACTCTTGGTGGTTGCCACCACCTAGATGGCTTGGAGCAATGAGGATCATCGAGCGGAGGTTGGTGATTGCCTCTGGCTCTGATCGTGGTGATTATGAGGGGTTCTTGACCTTTCCCGGTGGAGAGCCAAAAGGTACTCTAGTAAATTGCTCATGGCTTATATGATCCTCATCTTGTGTTGGTTATATGGCACCCTATTGAGGGTTTGGTGTGTGATGCCAATTAGCGCGTGAAGCTCCAAGTGAGTAAATCGCCACAACGAGGACTAGCTTACCGACAAGCAAGTGAACCTCGGTAAAAATCATTATGTCAACATTTGATTCCGAGGTGATTGGTATTCATCCTTATGATTGATTGGTTCATTCCTTGACTCGATGATATAACCATTTTGCTCCCTCTTTTTACAATACCGCAAACTAGTTGTCAAGCTCTTTAGTGTAGCTAGTTGTGAGAGCTTGTTAGTTTGGTTAGTGTGGCTCTTTAGTTAGCTTTTGAGGGTGCACTAACTTAGTGTAGTGACATAGTTATTATGTGGATAGAAATTATATAAACTAGAATTGTGGTAGGTGGCTTTCATTTTTAGTAGGCCTAGCGCAACACTCGCTTTGCCTCAAATTTGTCTAACTGGTTTGCTAAGTGTTGTAGAGATTTTTAATAGGCTATTCACCCCCCCTCTAGCCATTAGGACCTTACAACAATGCATGAAAACATAGGTCTTACCAGGTGCTGGCCCATCATGTGACATATTATCGTCCTAGTTATATCTTGTTTTAACATTGTCCATGAACCTCTCCCAAAATGCCAAGGTCTCACTTTCTAAGTAAGCCTCTAGAATTGATCCTTCAGGCTTGGCCCTATTCCTTAATAAATTCTTCAACATGCCTAGTCATTGTTCTATTGGGTACATCCATCCATACTAAATGGGCCCTCTAAGAAGTGCCTCATCAGGTAGATGGATAGCCAAATGCACCATAACATCAAAAAAGGCCAGTGGAAAAAAATCTTCTCAAGCTTGCATAAGATGAGTGGGATGTCCCGTTTCAGCTTTTCCATGACTTCTTTCCTTAGAATTCTACTACACAGTTGCCTAAAGAAGTTCCCAAGTTTTGAAATAGCTTCATATACATCTTTGGAAACAAAACCTCTTAAGCCTGTAGGTATGATCCTCTAGAGAAGGACATGGCAAGTATGCAGTTTTTAGATTGGCAACTACCTTGGTACCACATGCACTTATGGATTTTGCTAGGTTGGCTGCATAACCATCTAAAAACTTGACACCTTTAAGGAACTTGCAAATTCTGCTTTGTGTTTTTTCGTCATGACATAGTGAGCTTCTAGGAATTTAAGCGAGGTGCCTTGCTGCATGGCGTGATATTGAGGCCTTATCTTCATATCATGCAAATCAAGCCTAGCATCCGTTGTGTCCTTTAGTCTTGTCCTCCACTTTCAGCAATGTCCAAAGAATGTTTTCACAGTCTATTCTTCTCAATGTGCATGACATCAAGATTGTGTGGCAGCAACAGGTCCTTCCAATACGGCAGCACCCACCAAGCAGATTTTTTATTATAAACCACTGGCTCTTCTCCATGCTTTCATTTCCTTTTTTCACCGTGCTTACCTAGGCAGATATCTTTCACCTTCTCGAGTTCCTCAAGGACCTCCTATAAGGTGAACTTTTCTGATGCATCTTGATCCTTCAGTTTTTCCATCAAAATCCAAGGTCTTCCTCCAAGGGTGATCCCTAGGAAGGTAATGACGGTGTCCAAGGTAGCCTAGCTTCTTTCTTAGGCTCCTTGATAATGGATTTTTGTTGCAATAAATACATGCATAATAACCTTTTGTAGTTTGGCCTAACAAGGTGCTCAATGCTAAAAAATCATGTATGCACCAAAGCACGGTAGCACACAAAGTGAAGCCTTTCTTATTATCATGATGTAGTAAATGAAAAGTGTTGACATCCTTCCATAATTCTTTTAGTTCTTCTATAAGAGGCTCCAAGAATACATCAAAATCCTTTCCTAGAGAGGTTGGGCCCCGAATTAGTAGAGACATAAAGCAATTCAATGGGTTCACACATTCCCATGGTGGCAGGTTCAGAGGCAGTTACAAGAATAGGCCACATACTATATGTCGAACTAAAGTTGCCAAATGGATTGAAACCATCGGTGGTGACGGCAAGCCTCAAGTTCCTTGGATCATCTACAAAAGTTTTATGCTTTCTATCAAAGTGCTGCCATGACTCCCTATCTGCTGGATGGCTCATTTCACCGGCATTCTTCTTTCGCTTAGTCTCGTGCCATTCGGTGTTCGCTGCTATTCCTCGAGTAGCAAAGATCCTCTTCAACCTCGGTATTAGAGGAAAATGTCTTAACACCTTATGAGGAACCTACCTACTACCATCTTGATCCTCCCATCTAGACACTTTGCATTTTGGGCATGCATGTAATTCCTCACGATCACCCCTAAAACAACATAGTTGTTTGTGCACACAAGGATACTTTCATAACCTTGCCCCAATTCTTGAATATATTTGCGGGCCTCCTCACATGATTTTGGTACATTGCTACTAGGGAATGCATCTGATAGCAACTGCCAATAGTGCATCAAAATAGTTGTTGCTAACTCGATAGTGGGACTTGATATAGAGCAACCTGACAAGGAAGGAGAATCTTGAGAAGGTAGATCTAGAAGAAACTGAATTGCTTCAACTCATCTAGCACTCTTTAAAACTTTGGGACTCTTCCAGCCCCTCTTTAGATGTCAATAGGTTTTGAACTAAATCATCAAAATCTGGTAACATGTTATCAGTCGTAGTCCTCCTACTCCTCCTCCTCCGCAATCCAACCATCATGAAGAGATCCATGCACATATGATGGCTCTATAATGTTAGTACCTCCTCCCTCTTCCCCATGATTAATCCATGTGGTGTATGTGGGTGACATTCTATTTATAAGTAAAGTCATCCTTCACCTCCTACCAAGTTTTAACCACCTAGTTAAGACAATGCGTACACGGGCAAGGGATGTTTTTCTCTAGGTATTTTTGTTTAACCAAATACATGAACTCTTCAACTCCTATGATGAATGTCGGCGAGAATGGTGCCCCATTAGGAATCCAAGATCTATCCATCTTGTAAGAAAAATGGACCCAAGGCCCATTTACTTTGGATTTTGGTGTTTGATTACCAACACAACCAAATTGGACTAATGAATTTGCAAGTGTTTGTTTTGTAGTTCAATAGGGTGCAAGATGTGACTTG
Organism: Miscanthus floridulus; assembly: GCF_019320115.1. NCBI lineage: Eukaryota > Viridiplantae > Streptophyta > Magnoliopsida > Poales > Poaceae > Miscanthus > Miscanthus floridulus. The sequence continues at coordinate 40,050,221 of NC_089585.1, forward strand.
GACAAAGGTGATGTGATGATCCGATGATCAACATCTTAAACAAGACCTTAGGAGCAAGAGAGAAGACCCAAGATATCAAGCAAAGTTCAAGCATAAAGATAGGAATCAAGCCGTATGCAAGATCACGAAGAAACGAGCTCACAGAGGTGACCAGACGCTGGACCGGACGCTAGAAGAAAGTGATTGGACTCTCCGATCAGAGGCTCAGTAAGCAGCAGCAGCAGACCAGATGCTGGACCGGACGCTGGTGGCAAACCGACTGAACATAGGATAGCAGCATCCAATCAAGTACAAAGAGGTTCTAGAGCGGCGAACTTGCGACCAAATGCATCCTGGTGGCAAGTGACCGGACGCTGGCAGCGTCCAATTAGTTGTTCACGGCTCAAACGGCCGAGACAACTGGACACATCCGGTTAGTAGCAGAAAAGCAGGATTTTGTCCCCCAACGGCTACTTTCTCAGTGGGGCTTATAAATATAACCCCCAACCAGCCATTTGCTAAGTGTGGAGCTGAGAAAACATACCAAGGGTGTTGATACACTATTTTAGTGATCTCCACTTGCATAGTGCTTAGTGTTTTATTAGGTGATTAGCGTAGGTGCTTTGCGAAGTGCTTAGGTTGATTAGACCACCGCTTATGCGCTTGCTCTAGGTTTAGGCCTAGTGTTTAGTGTGGTTTGCATACCTCTTACCACTCGATACTTATGAGCACCATAGTTGTACATCAGAGGGGCTTGTAGTCTTGTGAGATCACACCAACTGAGTTTGTGGTGTGGCCGCCATCAGTGTGCCGAAGGGAACAAGGCCCGCGGTGTTTTGGCCGAAAGCTTGATAGTGAAGACTGGCGGGGAGCATCTAGGAAGAGGCTTGCCGGAAGTCACATCAGGAGACCCACTTGCATGTGGGGAAGGCCCGAGGCTATCCATGGAGTTACCTAACCAGGAGTTTGGCCCTTGTGATGAATTCCTTGCGAGGGGCTCCAATGAGGACTAGGGGGAAGCTTGCGCGCTTCTCGATACCTCTATAAAAATACCGGAGTCATCGATGGGAGTTTGCATATCTCTACCTTGCTCTTTAGCTTCTACATTTACATTGATTATATTACTCCTTTTGTGGTAGAGATAGCAACACACTAGCAAAACCCTAGTTGCATATTTTGATAGTTTATCTTTCGCATAGGTTTTACTAGGGTTACAAAAAGAGGCCATAGTTTAGGAGTTAGATTTTTAAGTTGCCTAATTCACCCCCCGCTCTCTTAGGCATCACAGGTCCCCTTCAATTGGTATCAGAGCCTATTGGCTCAATTTGGACCTTTGGCTTAACCGTCGTTGAGCCGACGCTATTTAGAGTGGTTGGAATAGATACCTCTAGGCCTCCGCACTTTGACGGCACTAACTTCCCCTATTATAGAGCTAGAATGGCTTGCTACCTTGAGGCGGATGATTTGGGAGTTTGGAGAGTCACTCGAGAAGGGATGAAACCCATTAAGAATCTCGATAAACCCACAAAGAGTGATGAAAAGGAAATTCATTTCAATGCTAGAGCAAAAAACTACTTGTTTGAATCATTTAGCATGGATGCATTTAACCAAGTGTTCACTTTAAATACGGCACATGAAATTTGGTTAAAACTTCAAGAGCTCCATGACGGCACAAGTAATGTCGGTGAGCAAAAACATTGTCTAGCTAAACAAAACTATGATTCCTTCAAAATGAATGATGATGAGCTTGTTCATGATATGTATTCTCGTTTGAATCTAATTATTAATGAGCTCCATTCTATAGGATTAACAAAGCTAGATGATGCGGACATCGTGAGGAAGATCATCTCCATGCTACCATAAAAGAAATATGCAAGCATCATCACCATCCTTCACAATATGGAGGACTTGAGTACCATGACCTCAGCCATAGTCATTGGCAAGATAGCGGCATTTGAAATGTCATGCAAGATGGGTCAAGAAGAAGCCTCTTCATCAAGCAAAGGCAAAGCTCTTGCATGTGGCAAGAAAAAGAAGATGAAGGGCAAGCAAGTTGAGACAAGCTCAAGCTCAAGCTCCTCAAGTGAAGATGAAGAAGAAGATGAGGATGATGACGATGATGATGAAGATTCAAGTGATGATCAATCTTCCTCCTCCACCTCTGACCTTGATGAAGAATCAATCAAACTAATCAACAAGGTGGAGAAGATGATCCAAAAGCTCAACAGTCAAGGGTGTGCCCATCCAAATTCAAGATCTCATTTTCACCAATCAAAGAAATGAGCAAAGAAAGAGAGGATGCTATGGATGCGGCGAGATAGGGCACTTTGTGGAAGTTTGTCCAAGTAAGCCCACACCCAAGACAAAGAAGAAGGCATGCAAGAAACAAGCCCTCACATCAATAAGGACATGGGATGATTCTTCAAGTGAAGAAGAAGACCATCACAAGAGGCGAGGGCACAAGCATTCATCATCAAGCTCTTCTCATGTGTGCCTTATGGCACAAGGTAACGAAAGCTCATCCTCTAGTGAGAGTGATAGTGATGATGAAATGCCTTCTTAAGAAAAAATTGCACGATAAAACCTTAATTATGCTAAAGTTTGCACTAGTTAACAAAAGAAGCTTGAGAAAATAAAAGAAAAGCTAGATAGTTCACAAGAAGCATACAAAACTTTGCTTGAACAATATGAGAATTTTGCTAATCTTAATGTTCAACTATCTACTAAAATTGAGCAACTTGAGGCTAGTGCAACAACAAATGCATGCACAATCAATGATGAGCAACTTGTAAAGAAAAATGAAAAATTAAAAGAAAAATTAGCTAGCTCACAAGATGCTTATAAAAGTTTGCTTGCTATAATGGAAACCATGTGCAAACATTATGATGAGCTAACTAATAAAGTTGCTAATCTTGAAGCCATTAGTACAACTCCCACTAAGGCATCTAAAAGGAAAAGTTCTAACATGTCTAAAAAGGATGCCTCTACTTCTTGTAATGATTTATGTTTAGACTCACCTTTGTGCAACCAAGTTTGTGTTGAGAAAGTTGTTGTAGATACATGCACACAAGAGGTTGCAAAGGAGAATGAGCAACTCAAGCAAGAAGTAGCTTGCCTCACCAAGGACTTGACTCAAGTGAAGAGCAAGGCGAAGCAAGCCCAACTTCATCAAGATAACACCGTCAAGGAAGTGAAGAAGCTTGATGAAGGACAAACCGTGGTTTGCTACATGTGCCACAAGGAAGGCCACAAGTCCTATGAGTGCAAGGTGAAGAATGGGGGAGGAGCAAATAAGAAAGAGAAAAAGCAAACAAGCAAGCTCTCCAACACCTACACCAACAAGGTGGACAAGAAGGCATCCACACCTTATCTCTTGAAGAAGAGGAAAAATGACAAGGTGGTGGCCATCAAGGTGAACAAGCAAGCCAACAATAGGGCCAAACAGTTTTGGGTGCCAAAGGAAATCATTTCCAACATGAAGAGCACCAAGAAGGTTTGGATCCCGAAAGGGAAGTGAGAAGTCCAATGGACTTCAGGGAATTTGGAGACTTGGCAAAGTATGGGTGTATTTCATGGGGTGCATCATGATGGACAAAATCATTGCCAAGTGGGTTAGTGAATACTATGGACCCAAATTCCCCTTTCCATGTTAGGTAACTAGATTCAATTTACTTCAATTGGTATTAGATTTAAATTTTCCTACAATTGGTATCTTTTAGTATCTAGTTACCCTTCATGCCTAGGTTTGCATTTGCATTCTTATATATTTTGTTATGCATACACTAGGTATTTCATATGGTAGGCTTGCTCGGCTTCATTCTTATTCCTTGGAGCAATCCTACATGGTTTAAAATTGTTTAGGAGCACGGCACATAGCTTGTCCTTCAATTGTTCATCTAATATGTGCCAAAGTCCAAATTGTAGATAACTTCTCCCAAATATAATCTTCAAAAATGATTCTCACATTCATGAGATGTCATCTTTCAAGTGGTATTTTTTATTCTAAAATCAATGTGCATGTTTCCTACAAGTATTCAATACTTGTGTGCACAAATTTAGGGGAGATTACTCTACAAGTTGGATGCTTTGAGACTAACACCTTTTCAAGCTTATCATGTGTCTAGTAGTCTCATTGCAAGGAAAATGGAGTCCCTTGAGTTAAGCATCATACTTCAAATATCCACCACCGATTGCAAGTGGTAGAAATCAAATTGATTTCTACATGTGGTATTTCTAAACCAATATCATCATGTTGATTTCATTTTGATATTTATATGCTTTCTCCATGCATTATATAGATTAAATTCCCTTGTGCAATACTTTGCCAATTATGCATATGCTTTGCCTTCTATCATATGTATGCATATATTTAGGGGGAGCTTAGTCTATATAATGTGAGAGTCAAATTTTGTGATCTATTTCACTCTACACACAAAGGATCACAAAGTTTGACCCTCCCTTGTGCTACTAATGTCTTCCTTTTTGGTGTTTGATTCCAAAGGGGGAGAATTTAGAGGACCAAAGGCAAGCATTAATTTGTAGTAATGGTCCGAGAAAGGGAGGATAGTGGATTATGGATTAGCCTATGTAATGGGAAAATTTATAGGAAGCAAGGCTTAAATCCATAACACCACATGGGGACATTTGCAAGGGCAAGATGAGTTTTTATGTAGTCTTACAAGTAGTATCTTTTAGCATCATATAATCTTGCCCCTTGCATTGCATCCTAGCAAGTAGGTAGTTTTATTGCAAGGGCAAGATGAGTTTTTATGTAGTCTTACAAGTAGTATCTTTTAGCATCATATAATCTTGCCCCCTTGCATTGCATCCTAGCAAGTAGGTAGTTTTTAAATTTCAAAATTCTATTATTTGCTTGCTTTGATCAGTGTTGTCATTAATCACCAAAAGGGGGAGATTGTAAGGAAAATGGACCCTAGGCCCATTTACTTTGGATTTTGGTGTTTGATGACCAACACAACCAAATTGGACTAATGAATTTGCAAGTGTTTGTTTTGTAGTTCAATAGGGTGCAAGACGTGACTTGGACAAAGGCGACGTGATGATCCGATGATCAACACCTTAAGCAAGACCTTAGGAGCATAAGAGAAGACCCAAGATATCAAGCAAAGTCCAAGCATGAAGATAGGAACCAAGCCGTATGCAAGATCACAAAGAAACAAGCTCACAGAGATGACCGGACGCTGGAAGAAAGTGACCGGACGCTCCGATCAAAGGCTTGGCAACAGCAGTAGTGACCGAACACTAGATCAGACTGCTGGCGGCAAATCGATCGGACGTAGGATAGCAGCGTCCGATCGAGTACAGAGAGGTTCTAGAGTGGCGAATTTGCGACCGGACGCGTCCGGTGGCAAGTGACCAGACGCTGGCAGCGTTCGATCAGTTGTTCACGGCTCAAACGGTCAGGACAACCGGACGCGTCCAGTCAGGATGTGATCAGCGTTCAATCAGTAGCAAAAAAGCTAGATTTTGTCCCCAACGGCTACTTTCTCAATGGGGCTTATAAATACAACCCCCAACCTGGCCATTTGCTAAGTGTGGAGCTGAGAAAACATATCAAGGGTGTTGATACACCATTTTAGTGATCTCCACTTGCATAGTTCTTAGTGTTTTATTAGGTGATTAGCGTAGGTGCTTTGCGAAGTGCTTAGGTTGATTAGACCACCATTTATGCGTTTGCTCTAGGTTTAGGCCTAGTGTTTAGTGAGGTTTGCATACTTCTTACCACTCAGTGCTTACGAGCACCATTGTTGTACAATCGGAGGGGCTTGTAGTCTTGCGAGATCACACCAACTGAGTTTGTGGTGTGGCCGCCACCGTGTACCAGAGGGAACAAGGCCCGCGGCATTTGGGTCAGAAGCTTGATAGTGAAGACGACAGGAAGCATCCAGGAGAGGCTTGCCGGAAGGCACATCAAAGACCCACCTGTGCATGGGGAAGGCCCAAGGCTATCCATAGAGTTACCCGATCGGGAGCTTGGCCCTTGCGTGGGATTCCTTGCGAGGGGCTCCAATAAGGACTAGGGGGAAGTTTGTGCACTTCTCAATACCTTGGTAAAAATACCAAGTCATCGATGGGAGTTTGCATATTTCTATCTTGCTCTTTAGCTTCCGCATTTACATTGATTATATTACTCCTTTTGCGGTAGAGATAGCAACACACTAGCAAAACCATAGTTGCACATTTTGATAGTTTATCTTTTGCATAGGTTTTGCTAGGGTTAGAAAAAGAGGCCATAGTTTAGGAGTTAGATTTTTAAGTTGCCTAATTCACCCCCCTCTTAGGCGTCATGGTCCCCTTCACATCTATTGCAGCAAAAGTATGCAAAGTCCATTAGAGTTTTGACCATTGGGTGGACAATGGCAAAACTAGCATTAGAACAAAGCATACAGTGTTTAAGAGCACTAATCTATGCATTTGTTCATATCATATTATGGGACAGTCTAGTTTTCTATTTTTGTGTGACAAAAGCATTGATTTCAATTGAAATTCATACATAATAGTTTTTCTTTATGTGTTCTTTACTTTATCGTGTACAGAAAATAGAGTCCTATAATCACAGAAGAAGGTACTCATATATTTGTTCTATGAACTGGCACGGCTCGGCTGCAAGCCACCTCTGCCGTGGCACACACCTAATCACTGCGGACACCAATGCCGCCACTGCTCCATCGGGAGAGCCCCGCCACTCCACCAAAAGGACGCTTGAGCCACCATAGCAGATCGGGGATCCTCCGCCTCTACCGCTGCCACTGCAAGTCTAGTGGGCATAGATTTGTTTTTACTTATAGCGGATATATCCAATTTAGGTTAACCTATAACACAGCCAATAGGATACTATAGCGACTTCAAAGAGATGTTAGCATAGCCAGGCATCTAGCGCAATGGTAAAGACGCTCCAATCCTTGGTCTAGATCCCATGTTAGACTCCCAAGTATCAGACCTTTTTTGAGAAATTAAATCCAACAGCACACATGGTTCAAGTGACACGCAAAGCATCGGGTCCCATAGGTTGGATGGAGATGGAGAAAGGTTACACGTGACACATAAGCCATCGGGTCCCATAGGTCAGATGCAGAAGGACCGAGCAGGAGACTTTTATGATGAATTGCAAGTGTCAAGTGACACGCAGGCCATCGGGTCCCACAGGTCAGATGGAGATGGGTCGTTAGGTCCCACAGGTCGAATAGAGATGGAGAATGGTACACATGTACACTGTGACATGTAAGTCATCTGGTCCCATAGGTCAGATGCTGAAGGTCCCGCAGTCATCGGAGAAAGGACCGAGCAAAGATTTTTATGACAAATTGCAAGCGTCACGGATGAGTAACTATGGGTCCCACAGGTACGCGTCGGATGGAGAAGGGTCCCATAGGTACACATCGCATGGAGAAAGGACCAAACAAAGACTTTTATGACAAATTGCAAGCGTCATGGATGAGTAACTACAGGTCCCATAGTTACACGTCGGATGGAGAAAGTACCATGTGGAGATCTATGACAAAGTTGTTCATTACAGATCGAATATTGTTCATCACAGATATGTAATTAGTTCAATGATGAAGCCCTGTTCGTCATAGTTTTAGAGGAGATTGTCAAAGATGAGACGCGCGAGTGATCTGTGATGAAACCCTACGCTCTTCTATGATGTTTTTTCTGACGATGCTTGATTTCATCATAGAAATGGAGAGTTGCGGAATCATCACCACCGATCTATGACGAAATAGAAATATTCGTCATAAAAAGTGCTCTTCTATGACGGTTTTGGATTCATCATTAAGATTTTCGTTGTAGAAGTGGATATTTCTAGTAGTATATATTGACCTTCTAGGTCGATCATATGCATGAAAAAAGACAACTAATGGTGGCATTCCGCTTTCAGACACGTTAAGCTTGGTGTGCATAAGTATAATAGCAAGAATATGGCATTTAGCTGTGGTTGCCAAGCAGAAATTTTGGATGCAGAGTAATATCATAGTCCAGCTCTTTACTTTATTGCCCAAAATTTGACCCAATTACTCATATCATATTGTAAAAATGAGTTATTATATTTATTGCAACATGTTTCATGTTCTATATAAGGCATGGCTTGGATGGATTCATTATTCAGCATGAAAAGAAGCATTTAAATAGAACAGATAAGACCAAGAATTCAAATTATCTGGGAAATGTTATTTCAATAAAAAACAATGACTTAAACAAAAAATAGACATCATCTGCTTGGCAAAAGCAATAATGACCAATATCCTTCTGGGATAGACTCTCAACAGACAGCGCAACTTTTATAGGTAATGATACATGTAAAAAATATCATCACTAGTAGCGTTGTGGTCATGATCCATGTGGCCTTTCAGAGCCTAGGATAGCTACTATAACCCATAGTTGGTTTAAAACCAAGTTGGCTTGTAGCTCATTGTGATGTGGGGTTCAAACTTGTTTACCTGCTTTCCATCTTCTAGTAGTTGGCAGGAAGATCTTGGGGTGTGACATACACTGCTACTGCCTGGTATATTGTTGCATAGAGTAGTTACTCCACATAGCTGCCACTTTCACTATGTTGTCCTTTATGGGTGAACCCATATCATTTGACTTACTTTTCTTATATACAATACAATGGTTCACCTCTATGATACCCACTGTCATTTCAGCGACTATGGGTACCTTTAATTCTGTGTCCTGATATGCACTTCGGGGCTTCACTAGTCCAAGAAAGGACAAACAATGTTCTTCATCGGGAAAAAGTATTGTGATTTTGCACTAATTATGAAAAAATCTTAGAGTATTAATTGTTTTGGTATTTTTGTAGCAACTTCATGTTGCCTAGGGAAATATATTAGTTTAAAGTCATAAAACGTTGGTTTGAAGTAAACCTCAATTAGGATGGCTCATGCTTGTTCTGCAGCAGAGAGACAAGGGCAACATATTGACTTCAGGTTTTGTGTTCACCTGACTAGTGTTATAAACCTATATTATCACATTTAGCAAATATACCTAGGCAAGGTATTAGTTCCCCTCGAGGGAAGTTAAAAAAGAATCCCAAATTCAGTTGTCTGATATACCGACAAGTCTCAGGCAACGGTTTCTCTTCAGGTTACTTCGGGTAAATAAACTAAAGCATTAAAGAGAGTGCTAGAGAGAAAAAAAATGATCTTATATATAATCATACATGTTTCATTTATTCCCTAGAATTTTCCATCAATATATGTTATTCCATGGTATTTATAGTGGTCTTAGGATAATACTTTGGGATTATATAACCCATAGAAATATAACAATATATAAACATTGCAAGGAAAACATAAAGGCAATTTGAAAACTTCCCGATGGGTCAAAACCATTTTAACATAAATTTATGGAAGCTCATAGACCTAGAATTTTCTGCTTCTAGATTATATAGTAGAAAAAATGCACTGTATCAAGCAAATTAATACTCCAAAAAAGTTACTTCATGTCCAGATCACAAAATGTCCGCATAATATATCATTGTAAAAAAATATTCCTGCTATTGTATTTAACTTTAGGTTTTTTAATATTAGTATTATATATATATATATATATATATATATATATATATATATATATATATATATATATATATATATTGTTTTGCTATAATACACCTGGGTGCATCATGTATATAGAATGCACCCAGGCCGGCGGGCACACTAACTTGGAGCAACCAGCGCGCCCAAGGGAATACATGCATGCATGGAATTTTTTATTGGTTCGAATCTTTGAAACAAATTTTCTCCTAAACCGTAACCCCGAGTGACAAACCGTTTGTTGCATCCGACTCAAAAAAATATTCTGAGCAAAACTAGATCCAATATGGATATATTTTTTATTCTTTAAACGAGTTGCATGTCAATGTACTACCGATTGCAACTCTGTCTACTACCTAGTTGCAACTACTAGATTATAATTAGTTGCAACCAGTGCTAAATACGTTACAGCCAAGTTGCAATTGTGTTGTAGAAATGCTTGCAACTCATAATACAACATATTGCAATTACGTATTTGAAAAAAAAACTTTATCAAATACAGCCTTCATTGCAACCAGTGCTAAATACACTACAGCCAAGTTACAATTATGTTGTAGAAGTGCTTGCAACTCATAGTACAACATATTGCAATTACGTATTTGAAAAAAAAAACTCCATCAAATACAGTCTTCATTGCAACCAGTGCTAAATACGCTACAGCCAAGTTGCAATTGTGTTATAGAAGTGCTTGCAACTTATAGTACAACATATTACAATTACGTATTTGAAAAAAATAATCATCAAATACAGCCTTCATTGCAACCAGTGCTAAATACGCTATAGCCAAGTTGCAATTGTGTTGTAGAAGTGCTTGCAACTCATAGTACAACATATTGCAATTACGTATTTGAAAAAAAAACTTCATCAAATACAACATTCATTGCAACCAGTGCTAAATACGCTACAGCCAAGTTGCAATTGTGTTGTAAAAGTGCTTGCAACTCATAGTACAACATATTGCAATTACGTATTTAAAAAAAAAAACTTCATCAAATACAGCCTTCATTGCAACCAGTGCTAAATACGCTACAGCCAAGTTGCAATTGTGTTGTAGAAGTACCTGCAACTCATAGTACAACATATTGCAATTACGTATTTGAAAAAAAAAATTCATCAAATACAGCCTTCATTGCAACCAGTGCTAAGTACGCTACAGCCAAGTTACAATTGTGTTGTAGAAGTGCTTGCAGCTCATAGTACAACATATTGCAATTACGTATTTAAAAAAAACTTCATCAAATACAGCCTTCATGGATCTCGTTTTGTTAAGCATATTTTTTTCAACAACCTACTTCAAACAGAACTAAAATCAGATATATGGTTTAGAAGATATCGCATTTTTTCATTTGGAATCAACAAAAGATTCCCTGTATGTAGGAGCGTGTTAGGTGGCATTATGTAAGAACGGCTGGCTGGTTGTTTGCATGCAGGAGTGTGGACTCACCTCGTACTCGCCGCTCGCGCTCGCGTGTCGAGTGCACTCGCTTCACAGAATACACCCAGATGCATTTTAGCCTCGTCATATATATATATATATATATATATATATATATATATATATATATATATATATATATATATATATATATATATATATATATATATATATATATTCCACTTCTGGTGGCGAGGAGTGCATAACAGTACAACCGTCTAGGCCTACATGTACCACTCGTATGCACGACAATAGCCGCACCACGGTGGATCGATTTCATTGAACCATGATATGAGCATAACGGTGATGGATGGTGTTGCCGCAACCGGCGATGACGAGGCTGCACCGCCGTATTGCAGAGCAAAGTGCCTACTGCTCAACGTTGGTATGCGGGTAGCACAAGCCAAACGACAACTTCAGGCGTCATGCATGTTGTGTTCGACTTCAAACGGCGTGGTTCCAGGACCGATATGCCTTCTAGGCCGGTGCGTGGTATACCAAAAAAAAAACAATCTACAAGCGTATATATGTAATCTTCAAGATTGATCTAGTAGAATTTGAAGCACATATGCATGACAGCACGGTTCAATAATCGCGAAAACTAATAACATGCAAAGATCTGCATGTGAGCATCATTAACCATGGTTCGTGGAGCATATCAAATAAAATACTAGGAGAACACATCGGGTGTTATGTGGAAAAAAAAAACCACTGCCCTGTACGCCTCACAAGATCTACTAGAAATATTAAAATCAACAAGATTTATAATATAATAAATCTAGTAGAACAGTACTAGCGAAGGGTCTCAACGATAAACGGAGGCATATTCGTTGTTGTGGAAAAAATTCATGCCGCGTAGGGCATATAGGCTAGGCGTCGACCTGCCTGTGTGATGACGAGTTGAGGCCGACCAAGACCGCAGCACATTGACGAGTGTTTGCGCACGTCCTTGCCGGCGGGCAACACAGGTGATGTATATGCCGCCGATCACGCCGCCGTGTGCACAAGATTCATGTAGAAGAGGATCAATCTGTTATTCATATGTGCTAGATTGATTAAATAAAATAAAAATCTGGAAACGTCACACAGGCTAATTAAGCCCACAACGATTGGCCGGCGGCACTAAAGACCAAGACTGCTTCCTATGCGTGCTCGACGAGATCACACATCGTTAGGATGAAAATGGTACGGATATTTTCTAACCGTATTTAAAACCAAATCCATTTAGAAAGGTTGAGATCTGACCGTATCTGAGTCCGGATATCCAACATCCGATACCGTATCCGTATCCGAATACTCAAATCGCATATTTATGATGTCGATATCCAATCGTATCCTATCCGACATAGTTGACACTATCCGTATTCGAATCCGAATCTAAATAGAAATATAAAAACAAATGTAATATCGATGATATCCGTCCGTATCCGATCCGTTTTCATCCCTACACATCATGTAGTCCGTGGGATCGACGTAGATGTAAGGATCACTTGTGCCAGCAGATCGGATCCATGGCTGCTCGTACAGGCACCTGACAGGGGTGACGGCAACACTGGCCGTGAGCGCATGGATCAGCGCCAAGCTCGTATGTTGCCAAATTGATATGACGCCGAGTCATATGAAAAAAAACAATCTATGATTAGCAAAATCGAAATAGAGATTAATTTAATGGCAAACATATTATGAACGACTCTGATAACGTGCTGAGAATTGGCCTATTCACGGATTACCAAATACGCTTTCCCATACCCAATCTCAGAAATAGACGTGTAAAAGTTGTAGATAGATCCCATCTTTCTCTCTCAATCCTCAAGAACATCACACAAGAACACATGGGAAATAAGTGTACGAGGAGAGACATCTCTTCATTAGCCGATGTAGACGTACATGTGGTTGCTTAATATAGATGCCTGCACGAAATATATGGTAGCCTCCATGGCATATATGGTATGAGCTCATCAGGGCATATATATATATGGTATGAGCCCATTAATCCTCAGAAATTTTTAATAAATAGTATTGGATTATGTAGTAGCCGGTTTTAAAAACAAAACCAGATACACATTACATGTGAGCCTAGAAAGTCAAATCTCATATATAGCTACAATTAAAGGTAATATCATAAGATAATGCTTAATATATAACGTACTTAGTATAAAGGATAAACCTTAGATAGCAAATAGCGAAAAGACAACTCCGATCTTCGGGTGAAGACTCCAATCTACAGGGACAACTGACTGGTTGATCACAAGCCTAATTCCTCCAAACTCTAGCAATCTGGTACTCATCCGGGATTTTTCTAAAGATTTAAAAAGTAAAGCAAGCGTAAGTACATGTAGTACTCAACAAATATAATATGGAGTTCGTGAGGCTCAAAAGGCTGACACTGGTTTAACTACGATTAGCTTTTATTTGTCACAATTTTAGCATAGGAGTAGCAACAAGTTTATCACAAGCCTATAAACACATGATCAGGTAAACATGAATAATGAATAGCATAAACAATTAACCATTAATGAGTATCTTTATCATCAGTATCATCAGTGTTCATCATCTATTCCGTAAGGGTCTAAGGCCACTCGTGGCCGTGAGCATGGCTAATATACCAGTTTTACACTCTGCAGAGGTTGTACACTTTCACTGTGAGTCGTGATTTACCCTTTCGCCCGAGGTGATCAGCCTCTTGACCCACTACCAAGCAAGGTCGGCAGGGTTCACTATGAAGCATTTCAAAGATTCATATAACAAGTTAGGGCCATTAGATTCACTCGGCAAACAGATATAGGAACCCCCTGTCGAATGGCACAATTCCATCATGACTATACACATAAGAGTAGAGACTGTCCTATACCCGATTCGGTAAGTCATTCTTACGCCAATAAAGGTAACTTCTAACAAGCTAGAAAATATCCTCATACTAAGCTAAAGCCAGAGCCATGTAGCCTTCACAATTGTACTGTAAGTCCTAGATGTTCGCTTACAGATAAATCCTTAGGAAGAGAAATCTAGAGCACCATAAAAAATAGCCCAATACTCTAGCCCCCTTGTTCCATGATGCTAAAAATATATTTTATTGTTTATTGCATATATCATTAGTCAAGTTATAAGATCATGGTTGTAGTTGAGCACTAGCATCATACTACCCAATGCAATAACCCAAAGGTATCAAGGTATAGGGTAATAAAGTACTAGGAAATCCTTAGTGGCAGTCAAGATAGACACATGCAGTATGAATTAAATGATTAAAGGTGTATAGGACAACAAGGAAGATCCTATGTTATACTTGTCTTAAACTTAGATCAATCTTCAAGTCTAAAACTTCAAAGATCTGCTTCTTAATTCACCACGTATAACTCACCGACTGAACATGATCATAAGGCACCACACAAGCATCCATACAATCGTACACGAAGCAAACAAAAGATCTAAATCATAATAGTACACCAATCATTAAAAAATAAGTAAAATAGTTTGAAACATGATTCTACGCATCGCTACGAACATACAGACGCAAGAGGCACGCTAATCGGAGCTACGGTTTGAAAAAAACAGCTATCGAAAGATCTACTCATAAGAGAAAATATAAAACTATAAGCTTCATGTGTTTTAACTATATAAAAGCTTATATAAATTGAATTAAGTCAAATTTAGATTTGAATTATAAAACTAAAGTAAAACAAATCATATTTTATTTATAAAATCCAATTGCATAATATTTATTCAAATTAGAGTTTAAACCATGAAATAGTAACATGATAAACATTGTTATTAATGCGTAGATCTCGTCGTAATGAATGTAGCACAACTTGAACGGGTCAATTTGGAGCTAAAACATAGAAGATATGAAATAAACAAGATTTCTTTTATTAAAATAATAGATTAAATCTAACCTCGAATTTTAAAAGTTGAAAACATATCTAACAGTAGTATGAACATATAGATTATGAAATTATAAACCTAATGCAAGTTGAACGGGTCAAATTGGAGTTAAAACTGAGATTTTATGGCCTATGGAAGGTAGTGGCAATCTTGTAATTAGATGGAACTTAATTTTCAAATTAAAATAAATAAAATCTGAGTCTTAAATCTGGCCGAGGACCTCGGGCAGGATAAGGAAGAAAGACAGGGGCTACATTGGAAGAAACTAAGGACGGTGGGTTCAAATATCTAAAGTCGTAGGGACTCTTAAACAATTAAGCCATGCGAAGGGGTATCAACTGATTGAGGCCGTTGGATCTGGAACGAATGGATCAGATTAGAACAGGAGGGGTGAGAGAAAGGGCTACCAGCCGACACAGTAACCACGGCCATGGCAGTCGACCATTGTTGGCGGTGGGAGCTCGACGGCGAAGCTCGAATTTGGTCCTAGAGACCACGGAGGGGCTCGCAAACTGGACAGGGAGATAGAGAGTACGACATCAAACTCACCAAGAGCAACTACGTGGCCAGAGATGGCTCAGAGATGGCGTGCGGCTTCAGAAGGCAGACGGTGGATGACGGCATGGGCTTGCTAGGGCAAGGGCAGCGCGTGCGACTCAAGTTAGGCGATGCAGGGGCTCTAGATTTATAGGGGCAGAACGACGTGGGCGGCACGGCAAGACGATGATGTGGTGGCGTGGGGCTCTCGACCTAACGCGGAGGCGGGACGGACACAGAGTTCATGGCGACGACATTGGGGAAGTCCGAGGCAAGGACGAGAGGTAGCAGATAGCCCTAATAGGGTGGCCCCACCTATCGGCGCAAGAGAGAGGGAGGGGACGCGTGGTGCGGCTGGGCCGACTGGGCCGGGGCTTACGGCTGGGCTGGGCTACATGAAAGAGAAAGAGGGGAAACCAAAGCAGGAGAGGCCGGTTGGGCCTATGCGAAAGAGGGGGAAGCGGGCCTGCATAGGAGAGAGTGGGAGAGGAGCACTTGGGCCGGCTCGGGAAGGTCCTGAGGAGAAGGGAAGAGGTCGGGTGGCCCAAACGCCGGGTAGGAAGGAACAAAGAATTCTTTTGCTATTTTGTTTTCAAAACTAAATTAAAATGTGAACCAAATCAAATTTGAATTTGGTTTAAAATACACTTTTTAATACAAATAAAAATGAGAAATTTTGGTATGCTCCCAAAAATAAATTTTACAACTTTAAAAATTCTTTTTTTCAAATTTTCTTTTCTTTCTATTCTTTTACTTCAAAGCCATTTTTAATTTCATTAGCAAAAGCAATTTAAACCATTTTGAATTTTCAATCAAAACCACTCAACCAAATAAATCAAATGCAATGGCATGTATGCTCAAATATGTTGCTACCTTATAATAAATTTTAATTTAACAAAAAGTTTTATTTCCTACATTGTCATGAGCACAAAATTCATAAATAAACCATTTTAAACCTATTTTCAAAAGAGGCAAATTTTGGGGTGTTACAATTCTACCCCCCCCCCCTTAAGATGAATCTCATCCTCGAGATTCGAAAGACGTCAACTAGGATATAGGAATACTCCATCTTTGAATTCTTCTTTACTTTCTCGTGCAGTTTCATCTTCTTGATAAGGATCCCACTTTACTTTGCATACATGTTGACCTTACTCCAAGTAACTTGTCAAACTAATTCCAAGATTTTGACAGGTACCTTGAACAATTCTCAGGTAACTCCAATCACTGGACCACCTTTTTCTTTTTAGACCATAATATCAATTCTCTTTCTTAAAATATTCACCTTCCATCGGAGCCTAACGAATCTCTTGGTCAGAAGGGGAATCTACCACCAATATTTAAAACATTAATGATTCCAGTTAAGTTGCTCGAACTTGGAATACAATTCTTAGTCCTTGGTGTCACCCGAACTTTCTTAGCATAATTCTCCGTTGCTAAGAGCATTGGCCATGACTTTGCATCCTTGAAGTAATAGCACTTTTCCAAGTCATAATCAATTTCATTCTAACAAGGATTTCACAAGATCAAGACCATCTTATTGAAGATGTCCTGTAGATTCTTGTGATCCACCTAGATGTCACCTTTACATACTTGAGTGGGTTACAACCATACTCATCATTAACTTTCTTTAGTTCTCCTACCTATATCATCCATGCCAACTTATCTTGGGTATGTTGAAGATTTTACCCCCAATTGATAATAGCTCGAAGAGAGAATCAATTCTTGATGAATGCATCAGTTCCTTATAGACGACCCAACAAATTATTCATCTGCGCTTGATGGTGATCTCTCATCCAGAGGCATAACCTATACTTCCAAGTGAAGCACCAGAACATATGAAACCTTCATCTTGCAACTTCTTTTGCTTGGCTACCCCCCTTAAGAAAAGATCAACTAGGAGACACAAGGAGGGTAGCTTGCACCTTCTTCCAAATGAGCTAACTAGTATCAAGACGTTCTGACATCCCAGTGATACTCTTGTGTATGGGCAAGAACAAGAAATCTGAAATTCCTCACGAATAGAAAAACAATAGTATAGTAAAATGGATGTAACTCTCATTCTGTTAATCCAATGAAGTTATAGCTTATACCGTTGGAAAGCTTATCAAATCCTCCACAACTTCCTTATAGAACACTTTTCCAAATTATGCAGATAACGTGGCCGAAAACAGTGCACAAGAGAAACTGTTCCAGGTTCCAAACCACACAAATGCATCGCCTTGTGATTTTTGTATCTCCATATCCAAAATAGCTATCAGGCTGATTCTTACGCTCAAAGAAATATATGGAAGTGTACTATTGTCCAGAATTTTTCCATAATTTTAGGTCATCCAAGAATGGAGATATAAGCTAATAAAGACATATTGCTCTCTAAAAGACAGAATAGGGGAAACAGGAGATAAGCGAAACCCATCTATTTATTGCATTAATCCCTATGCCTTAGGCCTATAAACTAAATGAAATTGTGGGAACACCCAATAATATCATTGCAATTATTACAAAGATGCAAAATAATCATAAGCATAATGACAATTCAACAAAGCAATAAAGATGCACAACTTAATCATTGACTCAACTTGCGATACTATCGTTTTATTACATAAAGGGCACAAACTCCTATTCCTTAACTAAGGATCTTGGGTAGTCTAGCATGACTTCTTCATTCGTTACTCTCACCGAATGCTTCTTTCAGGTTGGGTATCACTGACACTTTCTAGTGGCAACCTTGTAGTGATCTGACTTTGGCCACTTCTATGGTACAATTGTTGATTCTTCTGTGGGCAAAGTTTAATATAATGTCCTTTGTGCTGACAATGATAACACTTTTGTCGGATACCATAAAAAGGGGTACCCTAAGCAAGAACCAAAAAAATTGCTTAGACCTTGTAAATAATGAAACCAAAAAACAACCGCAGGCGAACCCACCACATCCGAGGCCCAGCTGGACCGCCCGGACCACCTCGAACAAATATCCGGGCTCGCCCGAAGCGGGCTCAGCCCAAAACCATACCACAAGGCCTCGGATGAGGTACTGATTCTCTGACTCGCCCGAGGCCCCGCGCCACAAGGCCTCGGACGAGGAACCAATTCTCCGATTCGCCCGAGGCCCCGCGCCGCAAGGCCTCGGACGAGGTACCGATTCTCCGATTCGCCCGAGGCCCCACGCCGCAAGGCCTCGGACGAGGTACCGATTCTCCGACTCGCTCGAGCCGTCTCGGCAATGACCCCATCACCACCGCCTTGACCGACTTCTCTGATGGGACGTCACATCCAACTAACACGTTCAACCACTCCTATGATGTCAGCCGCATGACGGCACGGTACAGCGGGGTGGCCGACAAGACAGGAGTCACATTGACCCCATGCTATTTGAGACAGGACGAGGCAGGGGTTACCGGCCGCTGTGCTCGGCACTATGCCCATGACGGACACCCGTGCCACACTGTGCTGCCTAACCCCTGCTTAGGCATGGAAAGTCACGCCCAGGTCCCTGTAGCCTAAAAAACGACGTGCAAGGCCAACTTCTCCCTCTGAGCCTCGGCTATCCGCTTTCGGGCTCCTGTAGCCTCAGGACTCGTGCCCGTCGAGCCCCCCATAATGGTTCAGCCTCTGCACCGACTGGGCCTCGGCTCTCTATGTTGTCAAGCACTCTAGGACTGGCACATCGTCCGTAGTACGTGCCAACCCAGCGTCAAGCTGTAGGAGCTCCCACGTCGCACAGGATCAGGCGTGACCGGCGCGTCGCTCCAGTGCACCAAGGACAAGGCCGCTCCACCGACCATGCCACCACTATGATGAGCTACAGGGCTCAGACATACCGCCTCTGCTCACAAAACACCATGTAGCAAATACATGTGCCGCCCCTGTGCCTCCCTTCGACTATAAAAGGGAGTAACTAGGGCCGCTTCTAGGGGACACACATGCAAGCAACGCACAACGCTCTGTAACACACACGCTTCCTCGCTGCAAGAGATCAATATCTCAAGCAACCCACGCCACTCTACGCAGAGACCTAGGACTAGCTCTCTCTCTCTCTCTCGCTCAGCTTGTAAGCCCCTACTACAAGCACCTTGGTGCAAGGAATACAAGATCACTCCCTTAGACTGGACGTAGGGCACCTATTGCCTAAACCAGTATAAACCTTGTGTCTCTTTGCATCACTATCCGGGATTAGGGACACGCAGTACATTTTCACTAGTCGGTTGAGGGCCCGCCAGTCCAAAACACCGATAGTTGGCGCGCCAGGTAGGGGCCATACTATGTGTTAGCTTAGTCATCCCAACAAGTTCTGGATGGCAGACCCCGTGCGACCACTACGTCTCGGCACGGTGATCTGGTTCAGGAGCCTAGAGTTCATGTCTCTAGGATATGAGTATGATATGGTACTCCTCCGACCCAGAGCCCCATCGACCAACGACGACATCATGCACCAGCAGCCTAGGCGTAGGCGGTGCCCGAGCCACCACTCTCATCGCGCTCACTAGGCACGATGCGGGTGGGATCACCCTGAGACCACGTGAGCTCAGGGCGATGCACCGTGCTCCACCAGTATCCCATACCCGGCTGTTGGTATAGAGTCCCTAGCTAGGGACCTGTCTAGCTTAAGCCTAGGCAAGGGAAAGACACCGGTGGCGCGCAGCAATGCCCCGTCATCAAGCTCTGCCCCGCCACCTCCTGAGGAGTCGACTCCGGTGTAGTGGAGCCTAATGACGACACCATCCCCGTACCCCTTCGGGTTGGGCAATGCCGCCGCCTATGCTTCCGCTCACGCAGAGCCCCTAGGACGCCACCAACGTTTTGCCCTTGACCTCATCACCACAACCTTGACCCACACCCATGCTGACTCCTCAGAGGAGGATGAGGCATGGGCTAGAGTAGACTTCTTCGGGCTTTGCGACCCTAAAGCCATGCATCGCTTCATGGCCGCGAGCGACTACTGCTTTAGCTACTCCGACTCCAATGACGAAGACACTTACGATCCCACTCATGAGTGCTTCAATGTCGAGCTTAGGATGCTGAGCACGGGCGATGAGGATGAAGGGGCAGGCGATGCCACACCTTCACGCGTCAAGCCCCTAGCAGCACGGAACGAGAACCCCGCCCCTGAGGAACTTCGACGCCTAGACCTGGAGCAGCTCCATGAGCTTCAGGCCAAGGTCAAACAAGACCAACTCCTTCTGCAGCAGCTCTAAGACACTCTCGAGCAAGAGCAGTGGGGTCGCGGTGATGGCGGAGCAGCCCAACAGAGGGCTCACGACGTCAACCACCGCATCAACAACGACGAAGGGGGTGAGCAACCCCCTATCTTCAATCGCGCTAGCCAGAACATTGCGGCAG
Organism: Miscanthus floridulus; assembly: GCF_019320115.1. NCBI lineage: Eukaryota > Viridiplantae > Streptophyta > Magnoliopsida > Poales > Poaceae > Miscanthus > Miscanthus floridulus. The sequence continues at coordinate 40,070,948 of NC_089585.1, forward strand.
CGGCGATGCTACTCTAGAAAATGCCCGAGCCCTCTACCTCGGAGGGGCGATGGCTCCACGGCGAGCTCTGAGACCTCCTTGAGACCGCCATGGTACAGCAGGCCAAAAGTTCCACCTCTCGATGGCACAGAGGTGACTTGGAACTACCCACGGCACCGCCTCGGCAAGATAGAGAGGCCTCGGTTCATCCCAAGACTGCTCAGGCACCGAAAGCCAACAAGGCCCCCTTGGTGCACGACCGCCTCAGCGATCGACACGAGGTGCAAGGTGACCATGATGTGGTCAGCAGGTGACGGTGCCATGACAACGATGGGCCCACCCGAGGCTACCACGCGCACTCAGGCAGTCGCTATGATAGTGGGGAGGATCGTAGTCCTTCTCCTGGGCCACCTGGCCCTTGAGTCTTCAGCAAGGCCATCCGCGACGCCCACTTCCCGGCCTGATTTTGACAACCAGCCAACCTCTCGAAGTACAGTGGTGAGACCAACCTTGAGCTGTGGCTAGCCGATTACCGCCTGGCTTGTCAGCTAGGCGGCATGGATGATGACCTACTCATCATCCGCAACCTCCCCTTGTTCCTGTCAGACTCGACGTGAGCCTAGCTCGAACACCTCCCTCCCTTGTAGATCAACAACTAGCGCGACTTGGTAAAGGTCTTCGTCAGGAATTTCTAGGGCACATACGTGCACCCTAGGAACTCCTGGGACCTCAAGAGCTATCGCCAGAGGCCGAACGAGTCTCTTTGAGACTCCATCTGATGCTTCTCCAAGCAATGCACCAAGTTGCCCCACGTTGGTGACTCAGAAATTGTCCAGGCATTCCTCTCCAACACCTCCTACCAAGACCTGGTTTGAGAGTTAGGCCAAAACATACTGACCACACCGGTCATGCTCCTCGACATCGCCACCAACTTCGCCTCGGGCGAAGAGGATGTCGGGGCCATCTTCCTTGACAACGACGCCAAGGGGAAGTGGGGGGATGAGGCCCCCGGTGCCTCGGCCCCCCACCTCCCCAAGAAAAAGAAAAAGGGTCGTTAGGGGAAGCAGGAGGTCCTTGAGGCCAATCTAGTCATGGCCGCAGATCGCAAGAATCACCGAGGCCCCGCCAGAGGCCCCGGGCTCTTTGATGACATGCTTAAGAAGCCCTGCCCTTACCACCAGGGCCCGGTGATGCACACCCTCAAAGAGTGCACCATGCTCCGGTGTTACTACACCAAGCTCGGGCCCCCCAACGACAATGCCGAGAAGAAGGGCACCGGTGACAGGGATAATGACAAGGATGATGGATTCCCCAAGGTGCACAACGCCTTCATGATCTTTGGTGGGCCTTCAGCGTGCCTCACGGCACATCAACGAAAGAAGGAGCACCAGGAGGTCTTCTCGGTTAAGGTGGCCACTCCCTGGTACCTCGACTGGTCTTAGGAGGTGATCACCTTCGATCGGGATGACCACCCCGATTATGTCCCAAACCCCAGGCAGTACCCACTTGTCGTCGACCCAATCATCGGTAACACCCGGCTCTCCAAGGTGTTGATGGACAGAGGCAGTGGTCTCAACATCCTCTACGCCAACACCCTGGAGCTCTTGGAGCTTGACCAGTCATGACTCTGAGGCAATGCCGCGCCCTTCCACGGCATCATGCCAGGGAAATGCATGTGACCCCTCAGGCACATCGACTTGCCTGTCTACTTCGACACTCCCTCCAACTACCGCAAGGAGGTCCTCACCTTTGAGGTTGTTGGGTTCAAGGGGACCTATCACACCATCCTAGGGTGCCCATGCTACACCAAGTTCATGGCGATCCCCAACTACACCTACCTCAAGCTCAAGATGCTGGGCCCCAACGACGTCATCACTATCGAGTCCACATACAAGCATGCATACGACTGTGATGTCGAATGCATCGAGTACGCCAAGGCTCTCATGGAGGTTGAGACCCTCATCATCAACCTCGACCGACTTGGTAGCGAGGCGCCCAACTCCAAGAGTTGTGCTAGGACTTTCGAGCCTATAGAGGCCATCAAGCTCATCCCGGTCGACCCCACCTGCTCCAATGACCGAACGCTGAGGATCAGTGCCACCCTCGACAGCAAATAGGAAGTTGTGCTCATTGACTTTCTCCATGCAAATGTTGATGTATTCACGTGGAGTCCCTCGGATATGCCGGGCATACCGAGGGACATCACCGAGCATGCCTTGAACATTCGGGCCGGCTCTAGACCGGTGAAGCGGTGCCTACGCCGATTCGATGAGGAAAAGCGTAGGGCCATCGGTGAGGAGGTGCAGAAGCTTTTGGCGGCCAGATTCATCAAGGAAGTATCCCATCCAGAGTGGTTAGCTAATCCCATATTAGTTAAGAAGAAAAATGGGAAGTGGAGGATGTGTGTAGACTACATCAGTTTAAATAAAGCATGTCCAAAAGTCCCATTCCCATTACCTCGAATCGACCAAATCATTGACTCCACTGCGGGATGCGAAACCCTATCTTTCCTTGATGCGTATTCCGGTTACCATCAAATCAAAATGAAAGAATCTGACCAGCTCATGACTTCTTTCATCACCCCATTTGGCATGTACTACTATGTGACTATGCCTTTTGGCCTCAGAAACGCAGGGGCCACATACCAGCGGTGCATGACCCAAGTCTTTGGTGAGCACATCAGGCGAACCATCGAGGCCTACGTGGATGACATCGTGGTCAAGTCTAGAAAGGCCAGTGATCTCATCGATGACTTGGAGATAGCCTTCAAATGCCTCAAAGAGAAGGGCATCAAGCTCAACCCTAAGAAGTGTGTCTTCAGGGTCCCCTGAGGCATGCTCTTGGGATAGTCTCAGAGCGCGGCATCGAGGCCAACCTAGAGAAGGTCTTGGCCATGACCAACATGGGACCAATCCGAGACCTCAAGGGAGTGCAGAGGGTTATGGGATGCCTTGCGGCCCTGAGCCGCTTCATCTCGCGCCTTAGCAAAAAAGGCTTGCCTCTGTACCGCATCTTGAGAAAATCCAAACGCTTTTCTTGGACCCCCGAGGCCGAAGAAGCCCTCACCAAGCTCAAGGCACTGCTCACCAATCCTCCCATCCTGGTGCCGCTGACCAAGGGTGAGGCCCTCTTACTCTACGTCGCTGCAACGACCCAAGTGGTCAGCATGGCCGTAGTAGCCGAGAGGCAGGAAGAGGGGCATGCTCTACCCGTCCAATGACCTATTTACTTCATCAGTGAGGTACTCTCCAAGACTAAGACACGCTACCCCCACATCCAAAAGATGACCTATGCCATAGTCTTGGCTCGACGCAAGCTGCGTCACTACTTTGAGTCCCACCCAGTGACCATGGTGTCGTCTTTCCCTCTAGGAGAGATAATCCAGAACCAGGAGGCCTTGGGTAGAATAGCCAAGTGGGCCATCGAACTCATGGGGGAAGCCCTATCTTTTGCACCTCGGAAAGCAATTAAATCCTAGGTCTTGGCTGATTTTGTGGTTGAATGGACCGACACCCAACTGCCACCTGCTCAAATCTAGGCAGAATGCTGGACCATGTACTTTGATGGGTCCCTGATGAAGACCGGTGCAAGCGTGGGTCTGCTCTTCATCTCACCCCTCAGAGTGCACATGCGCTACATGATTCGACTCCACTTTGCGACCTCCAACAACGCAGCCGAGTATGAAGCCCTCATCAACGGTTTGTAGATCGCCATCAAACTTGGAGTATGACATCTCGACATACGGGGTGACTCGTAGCTCATCGTTGATCAAGTGATGAAGGAGTTGAACTGCCATGACCCCAAAATGGAGGCGTACTGCAAGCTAGTATGTCGCCTTGAAGACAAGTTCGACGGCCTCGAACTCAACCACATCATGCAAAAATTTAATGAGGCCGTGGATGAACTAGCAAAGATGGCGTTGGTGTGGGCCCTGGTCCCCCCGAACATCTTCGCTAGAGACCTCCACAAGCCTTCCATTGACTATGCCTCAGCGGTAGAAGAGGGCCCACTAGTCGAGCCCACCATGGGGCTCGAGGCCCCCTCTATCACCGAGACCCCTTCGGCCGAGCCTGAGGTCATGGAAGTCAACGCGGAGCCTCCCAAGGCCAACCAGGGCACGGACTAGCGAGTCTCGTTCCTTGATTGCCTCACTCGAGGAGAGCTTCCTGCAGATAGGACCAAAGCCTGATGGCTTGCGCGATGAGCCAAAACGTACGTCCTCAGCAACGACGAGTTGTACAGGTGAAGCCCATCTGGCGTCCTCCAACGATGCATCACCACCAAGGCAAGCCAAGCCCTACTTTGGGACTTGCACGTAGGAGCCTATGGGCACCATGCAGCGCCTCGGACGCTCATCAGAAACACCTTCTGCCAAGGATTCTCCTGGCCAACGCTAGTTGCTGATGCCACCAAGCTTGTACGCTCCTGCGAGGGATGCTAGTACTACGCACGGCAGACGCATCTCCTGGACCAAGCCCTCTAGACCATCCCCAATACAAGGCCATTCACTGTATGGGGGCTCGACATGGTTGGGCCTCTACAAAAGGCCCCCGGGGGCTACACCCATCTGCTGGTAGCGATCGATAAGTTCTCCAAGTGGATCGAGGCTCATCCAATCAATCGAATCAAATCCAAGCAAGCGGTGCTGTTCTTCACTGATATCATCCACAGGTTCAGGGTTCCAAACACCATCATCACTGACAATGGGACACAATTCACTGGCCACAAGTTCCTGACGTTCTACGACAACCACCACATCCGTGTGGCCTAGTCGGCCATAGGACACCCTAGGACAAATGGCCAAGTAGAACGTGCCAACAGCATGATCCTACAGGGCCTCAAGCTGAGAATATACAACCAGTTGAAGAAGATTGGCAAGAAATGGCTTGACAAACTCCCGTCGGTCATCTAGAGCCTGAGGAACACTCCAAGCCGAGCCACAGGGTTCACACCATTCTTCCTGGTCTATGGAGTCGAGGCCATCCTCCCCACTGACTTGGAGTACAGTTCCCCGAGGCTGTAGGCCTACAACAAGCAAAGCAACCGCACTTCCCGCGAGGAAGCCCTCGACCAACTAGAGGAAGCCCGAGACATTGCGCTGCTACATTCGGCCAAGTACCAGCAAGCCCTACGATGCTATCAAGCCCAGTGCATTCGAAGTCGAGACCTAAAGGTGGGTGACCTGGTGCTGAGACTGAGGTAGAGCAACAGGGGCCACCACAAGCTGACCCCACCATGGGAAGGGCCGTACATCGTCGCCCAAGTGCTAAAGCCCGGGACCTACAAGCTAGCCAACGAGAAGGGCAAAATCCTCACCAACGCTTGGAACATAGAACAGCTACGTCCCTTCTACCCTTAAATTACCAAGCATTGTATATGTTGTTTCTCGAAATACAATAAAGAAGTGTTCTTTAGTTATTCTAATTTTTCAAGAAACCCCCCGAACCTATCGATGGGGGATTAGCGTTACGATAACGCTACAAGAGAGACTCAGCTCTGCCTCTGTAGAACCGAGCCTCCCTCGGGGGCTAGAAAAGGGGACCCCCTAAGTCCTAGGCACCACTTTTTAATCATTTTTCGAAAAAAATTCTACGCCAAACTCTCTAGCGTGCTCTGACAAATCGATTGTAAAAAACCTAAGGACCAAAAGTCTATCTCAGGGCCAAAAGGTCGGCCAAGCCGCGAGATGGCCTACGCCTCCGGGCTATGGCACTCCCTCACCACCTTTTCCCTGAGGGGCAGCTTAGGTTTTGAGGAAGTTTTTTGCAAATGATATGTTTAGAAACAAGACAGAGGGTAGAGGCTCGGAACTACAATAAAAAAAGATTAAAAAGCATAGACACATAAGTACTTTAAAAAAGGCCTCGACGGCCACAAGTGTCATGGTACGATAATAATCCTAATCTGTTTACATGGCCCCTTTGGCCTAGATCAAAGCTTAGGGTCTCCCGTGTCATGGACGGCGTGGGAGGAACCACCTCCTCTTTGAACAGCTTGGCTAGCGCCATGCCGGGGCCCTCAACCGCCTCCATCAACTTCATGACCTCTACATCGGCCTCCTCATCATCCTCAGCCAAGACGTAGCCATCACTGATGGCCTTGAGGTCGACACCGATGTAGTGCGAGGAGACGATGGCTAGGGTGCGCTTGACACCCGTGTGCAGCACCCCTCGGAGCCGCTCGCGGACTCAGCCACTCAACATGATCAAATGGCTCCTGAGGGAGCTGCTTGGCTTGCCCCCCAACCTCTAGGGCCTCATAGGTGGTATGGGCGGCGCTCTGCAGCGCGTTGTGCTCCTAGATCTTGGCCTTGAGCACCGCCTACACTTCAACGAAGGCCTCTGCTGCTTGGGAGACCTCCTTCCCCAGCTCTACATCATGTCGAGGAGTTAGGGGTCGAACGCAAGAAAAATAAATAAAACAAGGGAAACAGGACTCACCCTCGGCCTTTCCCTTCTAGACTAAAGCCTCGGCCTAGGAGGCCTTGGCCACCTTGAGGGCCTCCGCCAGGGCACCTTTTGTTAGTAGGTGCGCACCTTGCTCCGCCCCTAGCTATCTAGCAATGGCTTTGGCAGGGGCCGTCACTTCTTTAGCCTGGGACCTAAAGGTGTCCCGCTCACTGGCCACCTAGCTCAGCTCCTCCTCTAGATCCTTGATCCGAGCCGCCAAAGGGGCGGCCTGCTCCTGAGCCATGGCCGCCTCAGCCTTCATATCAGCACCACGAAGGCGGAGGTCCTCCACCTTCGCGCTCCGTGCCGATAGAAGCTCGTTGGCATTGGCGAGCAAGTCCTTCTACCACTGGAGCTGGTCCCAAACATCCCTCTCCTATTGGAGGAATAATGACTTTCCGAGGGACCAGGCCTCGAGCTCCTAGATAGGCAGAACAGACATCAAGCGTTGTGAGAAAACTCAGGAAAAAGATGACACCGCACGAGAAAAAAAGGCGCGTACCTGGGCAATGCCGAGCAGATTGTTAGCCATGACGGATAGCGCTGTCCTTAGCGACCGCTCCGCTAGCTGGCGAAATTGCTCGAAGGAGCCCTAGTGCCCCCCCCCCTCAGTCGTGTCCTTGAGGGCAAACAGAGGCTCCCCCTCAGGGTCATCCCAGCTCCACCACAATACACATGGGTGATCCCACCCATGGGGCTCAGGTTGTACCCGCACGAGGGCTGAACTTTCCTCGCCAGAAGTTGGAGCTGGCTGCTCCACGGTGATGGCCGCCTCGGCATCTGCCACCTCCTTCCCCTGAGAAGTATCGTCGGAGGAGATCGAATGGACCTCTACTTCTCGGGTGCTCTCCTGCGACGGCGGCGGGTCTTGGATCGGGGGCGGTACTGAGGCTTGCCCCACCCCCATCTTCGCATTCTGGCCCACCGGCTCCACCATGCCCAAACTAGCCTCTGCCGCCTTGACCCCGGTAGCCTAGGGAGCCCCGACGCTCACCACTTTGGCCTCCAAAGCCCCGAGGGCCCCGGCCTCCGTCGCTTTGGCCTTGGAGATCCTAGGGGCCTCGGCCTCACCCTCGGTGGCCTCAGTGACTAGGGGCACTTCGGCTTCATCTAACGCGCGGGCCTCGGCCTCATGGGGCATAGGCGCCTCCTCCCCTGCTTGCTTCATGGCCCCCTCGGTAGCCTCTCCTTGGGCGTGGGAGCTGGTGCTCACCTTGAGCGCCTTACGTGGCGCCAAGGCAGGCGCCTCCATCTGACGCTTCTGGCTAAAGACAAAGCGCTCATAGGGTTAGCATACGACCAAAGAACGAGTGGGAAATGCTCCAACTCCACCGACAAAACACTCACCTCGAATAGGGACACAGCCGCTTCCACACTATGTCCCTCCTCCTCGGCAACGGTGGTGGCAGCGATGGTGGCATGGCCTCCATGCCCGCCGGTGCTGGCCGGCCTTTGCCAGACTCCGGCGCCCCCTCGACCCTCTGTGGAGGTGGTTGCGCTGCCCCCACCATCGCCTGCTCTACCTCCACCATTGAGCCCACCGAGTTGACGGCGCGCTTCCCTAATGTCCGTGCCTCGGGCACATCGGCCTCGGCCCTGGGGCAGGCGATTGTCGGCCCCAAGGCATCCTCTCCTCCTCCTCCTGGAAATGCCAGGCTACTCACCGATGCCCCAAATGTTGTCCCCCTAATGTTAGGGAGATGGTCTAGGATACCCCACCCTACCTCGCTCTCGTCATCGTTCGAGGAATCCGACAATGACGGTGATGGAGATGGTTCCACCTGGAGACCCTCATGCCTCTAATGCTAGCAATGTTTCTCTAGCTCTTCACGCTCAAGGTTCTTCCTCTTGTGCCTGGCCTACTTGGTGTCCTTTCGCTTCTTCTGCACCTCAGCATGCGCCCAGTTCACCGCCTGCCGCTCTGCGTCCTCGGGAATGGGCGGCGGGGAGGCTCGCACATCCCTCATCCCCTGTAGGAACGGCGAACACAAATAAGGGAATAGGAAAATGTGAGGAGCAAGGAGGCCTCAGGGGCCACAATGGCGCGTGACTTACTAGAGAGAGGTACCCCCTGTGATGGGTGCATCACGAATGGGGTCAGACCACCGCTCCTCAGCCACCCCTCCACCGTCTCTCTCACCCGACATAGAATCTCCTCGTTAGAGAGGGCGATGGCGGACATCCGAATGCCCTTGATCGGCTCATCCGGTGCCATGTCGAACAGACGCTGCCGCCGAGCCATCAGCGGCAGCACCCTCCGTTGATGGAAGGCCGCCACGACCATAGCCACCATAAGGTCACAGCTGCGTAGCCTCTCCAGCCCCTCTAGGAGCGGCTATAGCTTGGGTTGATCAACCACTAGGACGCCGTACCTCCACTTCTCCGGCTAGCTCTCCACGACCCGCCTGGTGTAGGGGGAAGTCTGCCATTGTTGTTGTGGAGGTAGAACCAACTGTTGTACCAGCGACGGTTGGACGACGCGAGCTAGGCTAGGATATAGAGGAGCTACCGGTCTTGGCGCACTTGGAGAGTGCAGCTGTCGGCCCTCATCGCCTTCCGCATGCCCATTGTGCCCATCGGCTTGGTGGTGAGCCCCACCCGGAAGAGGTGGAGCCACAGCTCCCAGTGGGGGGCAATGCCTAGGTACCCCTCGCAGACAGCGATGAAGATGGCCGCCTGCGCGATGGAATTGGGGTTGAAGTTGTGGAGCTCCATGCCATAGTAGTGCAGGAGCGCCCGCATGAACCGGTCCACCAGCAGGCCAAGACCGCGCTCATGGAAGGCCACGAAGCTCATGATGTAGCCATCGCGCGGCCTCAACTCCGGCTCGCCCCCTGGAGCAATCCACTCTGGTCTGCTGGGGTCGGTAACCAGGCAGAGGAGGCCATCATCGACGAGTGACTGCAGCATCTCCATGGACACATCGGATGGACCCCAAGGATCCGCCTAGAGGACAACAGCACCGCCGGCCATGGGTGCGGTGGAGAATGTGGCTACGGCAATAAGGTTCTCTCCCCCTTCTCCCTCCTTCTCCCCGACGCTCTCTGTTCTTAGCAACAGCTCGAGGGCAGAAAAGGTGAATGCAGGCAAGGTAAGGAGGAGAGGGAAGAGGCTCATCACGTATTTATGTAGGAAGGGGGCAAAATGGATGGGCGACGAAACCAGGGAAGTTTCCCTCAGATCTGGCGCAGTTAATCTGGATCCAATTAAACCGCCCACGCGCCCACCTTTCCCTTATTAATCATGCACGCACAGTAACGTCCCATCCACTGACATCACATCACATTCGACCATAGCAACGGTAGGTGCCATTCCATCTCCCTGAGAAACCGCCTCAAAAGGTGCACCTACCGTTGTCAGCCGATGGGAGGGGAAAATCCCCAACCTGATTCCTTTCAGACGAAGGAACTAGGCACCAAGCCCGTTACGGTCCAGGGGTTCAAAGGCTGGGCCCCCAAGGGTCTCGACAGCTGCCCCAGGACAACAGAGTCAGGAATGACTATGGGCAAGCCCATACATAGCTGAGGCCCGAGCAAGCGATCGCTTGGGATGCCCTAAGTTGTGTCTGAGACCAGCAGGGAGGTCTCTGAATGGGATCCCACCATAGGGAGGCACCGAGCCCCCGGGGCCAATCGAACAGCCCTGGGACCCACTAGAGAAGCCCTCTGATACTTTTGGAGCGCGTCTCTAAACCACCAGCTGACCCCTATCGAATGGGGCATGGGCCTCTACTTGGACTTACCCAATAACAGCTCACCGGAGGTGTCACTGCTCGCGCCCACCGAGGGTAGCCTGGCATACTCCACCCCTCCTTCCAAACAAAAAGGATGCGTGAGGGCCGCACAAAAAAGATAGGGAAAGCCCTGATCACCCTCTCGCTCCGTGCAGAGGCTTAGGGGCTCTTCCTACAACCAAGCTGAGACCCAGTGACCCAAAACCACACTCGAGGGCTCGGCAAACAACCCCTCCTTCTGAACGAAAAGGATGCGCGAGGGTCGCACAAAAAAGATAGGGAAACTCTTGATCACCCTCTCTCTCCATGTAGAGGCTTGGGGGCTCTTCCTGCAACCAAGCCGAGACCCAGCGACCCAAACTCACACCCGAGGGCTCGGCAAACAACCCCTCCTTCCGAACAAAAAGGATGCACGAGGGTCACACAAAAAAGACAAGGGAACTCCTGATTGCCCTCTCGCTCCGTGCAGAGGCTCGGGGGCTCTTTCTGCAACCAAGCCGAGACCCTGCGACCCAAACTCGCACTCAAAGGCTCGGCAAACAACCCCTCCTTTCGAATGAAAAGGATGCGCGAGGGTTGCACAAAAAATATAGGGAAGCTCCTGATCGCCCTCTCGCTCCATGCGGAGGCTCGGGGGCTCTTCCTGCAACCAAGTCAAAGACCAGCAACCTGAGCTCGCACTCGGGGGCTCAGCAAAATGCGATAAAGGGCATCGAGCCCATTATGGTCTAGGGGTTCGAAGGCTGGACCCTGAGGGTCTCGACAGTCACCCTAGGACAACAGAGTCAGGGATGACTATGGGCGAGCCCGTACATGGCTGAGGCCCGAGCAAGCGATTGCTTGGGATGCCCTAAGTCATGTCTGAGACCAGTAGGGAGGTCTTTGAATGGGATTACACTGCAAGGAGGCACCGAGCCCCTAGGGCCCATCGAACGGTCCTAGGACCCAATAGAGAAGCCCTCTGGTACTTTTGGAGTGCGTCTCTGGACCACCAGTCGGCCCTTATCAAATGGGGCATGGGCCTCCACTTGGACTTACCTGATAATAGCTCACTGGAGGTGTCACTACTCGCGCCCACCGAGGGTAGCCTGGCATACTCCACCCCTCCTTCCGAACAAAAAGGATGCACGAGGGTCGCACAAAGAAGACAGGGGGACTCCTGATCGCCATCTTGCTCCGCGTAGAGGCTCGAGGGCTCTTCCTACAACCAAGCTGAGACCTAGCGACCCAAACTTGCACCCGAGGGCTCGGCAAACAACCCCTCCTTCCAAACGAAAAGGATGCGTGAGGGTCGCACAAAAAAGATAGGGGAAGCTCCTGATCACCCTCTTGCTCCATGCAGAGGCTCGAGGGCACTTCCTGTAACCAAGCTGAGACCCAGCAACCCAAACTCGCACTCGTGGGCTCGGCAAACACGATAGAACCCCTCACTCAACAAGGAAAAAGCCCCTGGAGGAGTAAATCCACTCCTCTAGGGCCTCAGGGGCTACACCCGGTGGGTGCGCTCGCGCGCACCCACCGAGGCCTCGAGCACAAAACACAATCCCGACGGGAGCCGCTATGAGCCAAGTCTCGTCAAAACCTCAGGAAGAGTGCTTGCACTCCCCTCAAGGCTCAGGGGCTACTAGTGGATACCATAAAAAGGGGTACCCTAAGCAAGAACCACAAAAATTGCTTAGACCTTGTAAATATCGAAGCCAAGAGACGACGACAAGGCCTCGGCTGATTCTCTGATTTGCTCGAGGTCCACGCCACAAGGCCTCAAACGAGGTACCAACTCTCCACCTCACCCAAGGCCCCCTTGCTCAAGTTCCCACCCGTAAGGCCTCGGACGAGGTGCCGATTCTCTACCTCGCCCGAGGCCCCACGCATAAGGCCTCGGACAAGGTACTGATTCTCTGCCTCGCTCGAGGCCGGCTCGGCAGCTACCCCATCACCGCCACCTCGACCGGGATGTCACATCCAACTAATGCAACCAACCACTCCCGCGACGTCAGCTGAGTGATGGCTCGACACAACGGAGTGACCGATGAGGTGGGAGTCGCATCAACGCCATGCCGTCCGAGACAGGACAGGGCAGGGGTTACCAACTGCTGTGCTCAGCACTATGCCCACAACTGATGCCTGTGCTACACTGTGCTGCCTAACCCCAACTGCTCCGAGGATAGTGTGGCGCGGGGAGTCAAGTCCGGGTACCTATAGCCTCAAAATCAGTGTATAGGACCAACCGCTCCCTCTGAGCCTCAGCCATCCGCTTCGAGCTCTTGGCAGCCTCGGGATTCACGCCCATCGAGCCCCCCCCCCCCCCCCATGATGGTTCGGCCTCTGCATTGACTAAGCCTCGGCTCTCTACGCTGTCGACATACAGTGACCGGCACATCGTCTGCCATGCCCTATGTCAAGCAATCACTAGAGCTCCCACATCGCACAGGATCGGGCATGACTGGCGTGTCGCTCCAGTGCATCAAGGACAAGACCGCTCCGTTGACCATGCCACCACAGTGACAAGCATAGGGCTCAGACATACTGCCTCCGCTCACAAAACACCATGTAGCGGATGCATGTATCACCCCTGTCCCCCCCCCCTTCAACTATAAAAGGGAGTGACTGGGGCCATTTCTAGGGGGGCGAATGTTCACGCACAAACAGACTCACGTAGACTCAGACATGCACACGCTCTAGCAACACTCGACACTCTGTAATACGCACGCTCCCCCACTACCTGAGATCAACATCTTTAGCAGCCCACGCCGCTCCATGCAGAGACCTGGGACTAGCTCCCTCTCTCGCCTAGCTTGTAACCCCCTACTACAAGCACTTCGGTGCAAGGAATACAAGATCGCTTTCTCAAACTGGACGTAGGGCACTTATTGCCCGAACCAGTATAAACCTTGTGTCTCTTTGCATCACCATCCGAGATCAGGGGCATGCAGTACACTTTCACTAGTTGGTTGAGGATCCACCAGTCCAAAACACCAACACCTGCTCAGGCATGGAAAGTCATGTCCAGGTCCATGTAGCCTCAGAAATGATGTGCAAGGCCAACTGCTCCCTCCGAGCCTCGGCTATCCGCTTTTGGGCTCATGTAGCCTTAGGACTCGCGCCCGCCGAGCCCCCCATAATGGTTCAGCCTTTGCACCGACTGGGCCTTGACTCTCTACATTGTCAAGCACTCTAGGACTGGCACGTCGTCTGTAGTATGCACCATACCCTATGTCAAGCTATAGGAGCTCCCATGTCACATAGGATCAGGTGTGACCGGCGCGTCGCTCTAGTGCACCAAGGACAAGGCTGCTCCACCGACCATGCCACCATAGTGACGAGCTACAGGGCTTGGACATACCACCTCTGCTCACAAAACACCACGTAGCAAATACATGTGCCACCCTTGTGCCTCCCTTCGACTATAAAAGGGAGTAACCAGGGCCGCTTCTAGGGGACACACGTGCAAGCAACACACAATGCTCTGTAACACACACGCTTCATCGCTGCAAGAGATCAACATCTCAAGCAACCCACGCCATTCTACGCAGAGACCTTGGACTAGCTCCCTCTCTCACTCAGCTTGTAAGCCCTACTACAAGCACCTTGGTGCAAGGAATACAAGATCACTCCCTCAGACTGGATGTAGGGCACCTATTGCCTAAACTAGTATAAACCTTGTGTCTCTTTGCATCACCATCCAGGATTAGGGACACGCAGTACATTTTCACTAGTTGGTTGAGGGCCCACCGGTCCAAAACACTGACAACTTCCTATTAGCTAGATCTTTTGTGATGTCTTACTCCATAGAATTGTTGCTTAGAGTATTGTCAGCTTGCTGACTCTGAAGGTGCATCTTTGTTTGGCTAGATCGCTTTTTAGCTCACTTGATCTTTCGGGGTTGAAACTCCTTATAGGTGATCATCCACCCATCTATGCATACCTCATGTGGAAAGAGTGGAGTAATCTTAGCTTGAGAAACTTCTGACTCTTTAGAGTCTAAGTTTATCTGACTAGGGATTGGAGCTGGATATGACAACGTAGTAGAACTTGAATGTGGATTGCTTTCCAATTCTGGCTCTAGTGAGACTGTCTTCCTCTTCTTATCCACATTAGCTTCATAACTTGGGTTCACCATGACTTCCCTCTTATTGGACTTGCTCTGAAGATAGGGAAAACCATAATGCTTACAGCACTGACATGGATCCTAACTTCCAAGCGTCTTACTATGAACACCTTCATTGGGCTTCATCTTCTTCCAAGCTTCTGCCACTTGTCTTTTCACTGGTCCCTTTGGTATGTTGGTTGACCTTGTGGCAAGCACTGTTGAGAACTCCCATGTTGAGTCATTCCTTCAAGTACTTGTTGTTGCATAGCTATGAGCTTCCCCTTATCGAATGCAGTCAAGGACAACATAGCTTGGTCCTCCTGATATCTGATGCTGGTTGTCAGGGACCTAATACTAGGATACCCTAGGAAGTGAAACCAATAACCACCAAATGTAAAAAACTTCTGGACGCATAAGGGCGCCACATCATCCCTTGTTCGAGTGATAGGAGTTTGGTTCCGCCTCGCCCAACACCTTCGGGACGGGCTCGGTCTCGCCCGAGGGCTGAGGGATAAACTCCGTCTTGCCCGACGCCTTGAGGACGGGCTCAGTCTCGCCCGAGGGCTGAGGGATGAGTTCTGTCTCGCCCGATCCCGGAGGGGTGGGGTCAGCCTCACCCAATGCCTTTGTGGGATAACCCTGCCTCGCCCCAAAGGCACAAGGCTAATCTCCATCTCGCCCAACGCCTATAGGGCGGGCTCGGTCTCGCCCGAAGGCTAAGGGATAGATTCCGCCTCGCCCGACCCCTGAGGGATAAGGTTAGTCTCACCCAAGAGATAGGGATTGGCCTCTGTCTCACCCGACGACCCAGAACGAGCCTCGCCCTGATCGATATCTATCCTTCATAACGATGGGTACAGGACGAGACAAGACGTTCGGGTCAACCATGGCTCCAACGACCATACCCTGCGCCCTGACAGGAAAAGAACTGCCAGGGAACGATAGGACTGATGCTTTAGACCCTTCCGGGCGCCGCAGAGCCCAAAAGGTATAATAGGTGCGTGCACCTCACTCTGTAGAGTTGTAGGCGCCGCCTTTAGCCCTGGGACACGAAACCCAACGAAAGATATACGACAACCGCTACACTCCAAGAACGGATTTGCTATCTCCACGAACGACGGATACCCCATCACCGCGCTGTGGACCCGAGGGAGCGGGGGGGTCCTCTTCCCGACCCCTCAGGTCCCCCAGTCAGAGAGCCTTGGCCACGGCGCTACACCGGACCCCGACCCCGAATTCTCCCAACAAGGATCATGGGAGCCAGAAAGCGTGTAGAGCAAGGCTGGGGGGAGGCTCCTAAGTCAAAACCACTGTACTACAACCCATACCCTGGGGGTAGCATGCTGTGACTAATCAGACATCCTACAGAGACATCGACAATATCGTAAAGCATTTATCTTCCTTCGCACTCATCAGGATGAAGGATCTGATCGGATAGACGTAAGCCACAAGACTAAGTAGAACACGCATCCTGGAGTCCTCACCTTTGTAAAGCCAGCCCCTTCATCTATAAAAGGGGATGCGCATCCTCCATCAAAGGGACGGAAAAACAACAGCACGCACTCATACACACATTCAAGCAGCTACGAAGCTCTTGACTACCTTCCAATCCTTCGATCAGAGACTTGGGACCAGTCCCTCTCTCAGCAGTTTGTAACCCTTACTATAGATCGTTCACGGCGCTAATAACACAAGCAGCAACAAACTGGACGTAGGGACGTTCCGCCCGAACCAGTATAAATTCCGTGTCCTTTAGCGCACCATCCGAGCCTAACGCGCATTACTATAAATTCACTTGCCGGTGCTTGTACGAAGCACCGACAGTTGGCACGCTAGGTAGGGGCTCTGCGCGTTCCAAATCAGGTCTCGGATGGCCACCCACGCAATCACCTGGGCCCCGGGCGCACACGTGCGTTTCGGCGACCTGGATTTCATCATCACACTAGGAGGAGAGCTGGCGCTGACTCACTCAGCCGCCCCATCTCCCCCTTCGATCAACTTCAGCCGTCTCAGGCTTAAGGGCCCACCGGGCAACTCCCGGGGAATCTCGTCACCCAAGGAGACCTCTCACAACACCACCATGTGTTCGGAAGGGTCCGGATGGAGCGCCCCGACAGCGTTTCCGTTCGGTCTCCGCAACGTTGCGGCGACCGCTGGCCGCCTTCTGGCGCTGCGTGTGGTTCAACCACCCACGGACATCGAGTTCAGTGGGGGCGATTGAGCGGGATACGGAGACCCTCTACGAGCTCCTCAACGAGGAGCCTGTATCGCTCTCCAGCTCAGATTCCTAGTAGGGGGAGCCACCACCCTTCCCGGGAATGCTACATGACAGCAGACCCCCGAGGGTCACGTCGAAAGCGCCTCCAGGGAAGAGGCCACCCCTACAAACAATCCTGACGGCAGATCCAGGGGAGGATGGGACAGCCCCATCTCACCTGAGGATGGAGCAGCTAAGGGCTCGTCAGCAAGAGATCAATGAGGCCGGGCAAGGGCTCGCACGGGAATACGCGGACATCAATCGCGAGATTGAACGCCGCAAAGACGGGGGGCGCGCGCGCGCCACAGCCCGCACCGTACATCAAAGGATCCTCACCGACGATGGGGCCTTTCCTCACTTCACTCGAGCCAGCCAGAACATCGCCGCAGCAACCGCCTTGCTGCATGGCCTCCCGGAGGCCGCGACGTCCGAGGATCGACGCGCTTATCGGGAGATTCGCACGTTGCTCGAGCGTGCAGCCGCGCAGCAGGCGGAAAGTTCGTTGTCTCGACGACGCGAACCCGACACCAGCCAGCGCGCACCCTCAGTGCGTCCCACCAAGGACGCATCCGTACACCAAACACCGCCAGCCGGCGGGCAGCCCTCCGTCGTCCCTGTACATCAGCGCCTCGGCCGTGGCCGCGACTGTACGCAACATCATCGACGCCCGGAGGCGTGCCCACGGCGACGAGGGAGAAGCAGCGCAGCCGCGGCTATCATCCCCGACGTGGCGGGCGCTACGACAGCAACGAGGACCGAAGCCCTAGCCCCGTCCTACCAGGCCCTCAGGCCTTTGGTCGGCACATCCTCAACGCTGCGTTCCCTCTAAGGTATCGACCAGCCTACGAACATTCCCAAATATTCTGGCGAGACAAATCCCGGGCTTTGGCTCGAAGACTATCGGCTTGCATGTCAGGCCGGTGGTGCGAGTGATGATAACTTCATTATTCGCAATCTCCCGCTGTTCTTGGCCGACTCGGCACGAGCATGGCTGGAGCACCTACCGTCCGATGCTATTCAGAGTTGGGCGGATCTGACTGAGATCTTCGTGGGTAATTTCCAGGGCACGTACAAACGCCCTGGAAACCCATGGGACCTCAAGAACTGCCGTCAGAAGGCCGATGAAACCCTCCGCGGGTACATCCGGCGCTTCTCCCGATAGTGCAACGAGCTCCCGAACGTCGCCGACGCCGACGTGATAGGAGCCTTTCTATCCGGAACGACCTGCGAATCCCTGGTCCACAAGCTGGGACGCAGGGGCCCACGAACTACCAAGGAACTTCTGGACATCGCCACCAGTCACGCCTCTGGAGAGGAGGCGGTCGGAGCCATCTTTGATCGCTCCGACGGAAAGACAAGGCGGGACGAGGACGCTAGCGAAGGCGCCTCCAACCGTCCCGCCAAAGGGAAAAATAAGAAGCAACGGCGCGACAGCTCACTCGCGGCCGCTGCCGACCGCAAAGGTGGCCGGAAGCCCACGGAGGGCACCCCGAACCACTTCGAGAAAATGCTCGAGGGGCCATGCCCAAATCACGCCTTCCCGGCCAAGCACCTATACAAGGAATGCGGCCTTATGCGCAAATACTTGGCCGGGGGTCTGAACAAGGAGGAGCAGGGGAAGGAGCCTGTTCCCACCACTAACGACATGGAGGAGAAGGACGACACCTTCCCAACACCGACCGGTGCCCTCATGATCTTCGGAGGATCAACGGCCTACGACTCCAGGCGCCGCCAGAAGGTCGCACGTCGAGAGGTCTATACCGCTAGGACCGGCTATGCCAGCATATCTCCGGTGGTCGGAATCCGCCATAACCTTCGACCTGGACCGATCATCCGGATGCCATCCCACACCCGGGAAGGTATCCGCTTGTCGTCGACCCGATCGTCGGTCCAAAGCGGCTCACCAAGGTACTGATGGATGGGGGCAGCGGCCTCAACATCATGTACGCCAAGACGCTCGACGAGATGGGCGTCGACCGAACGCGCCTCCAGCCCCGTCCGAGCACCTTTCCATGGCGTCGTGCCAGGAAGGCAAGCTGTGCCACTAGGGCAGATTGACCTGCCCGTCACTTTTGGGGATCGATCCAATTACCGGACTGAGACCCTCACCTTCGATGTAGTGGGATTCCCGGGGACTTTCCACGCCATTCTGGGGCGACCATGTTACGCGAAGTTCATGGCCGTACCCAATTACACATACCTGAAGCTGAAGATGCCGGGCCCCCGTGGGGTCATCACCATCGGCACCTCCTTCCAGCGTGCTTACTGAGTGCTGAGGTCGAATGCTGCGGACACGCATCCGCGGTCATCGCATCCGAAGAGCTCGCCACCCTCAGGGAGGAGGTCATTGAAGGGACACCCGACGCAAAGAAGTCGTCTGGATCGTTCGAATCGGCAGAGGGCTCCAGGGACGTGCTTTTGGATCCCAGTAGCTCCGAGGGCAAAAAAGTCCGAATCGGGACCGCGCTCTCCTCCGCATAGGAAAGCGCGCTCGTCGACTTCCTCCGCGCCAACAAGGACATCTTTGCGTGGAAACCCTCGGATATGCCGGGCATCCCGAGGGAGGTCGCCGAGCATACTCTCCAAATCCTCCCGGGCTCCAAGCCGGTGAAACAACGCCTGCGCCGCTTCGACTGAGGAGAAACGCAGGGCCATCGGCGAGGAGATAGCCAAACTACTGGCCGCAGGATTCATTAAGGAAGTATACCACCCAGAGTGGTTAGCAAATCCTGTTCTTGTTCGGAAAAAGAGCGGGAAATGGAGAATGTGTGTTGATTATACTGGCCTCAACAAAGCGTGTCCAAAGGATCCATTTCCTTTACCACGAATAGACCAAATAGTCGATTCCACCTCGGGGTGCGAAACCCTCTGTTTCCTGGACGCATACTCAGGCTACCATCAGATCGCGATGAAAGAGTCCGACCAGCTCGCGACATCTTTTATCACGCCCTTCGGATCATTTTGCTACGTTTCGATGCCGTTTGGTTTGAAAAACGCTGGGGCAACGTACCAGCGCTGTATGCTTAGTTGCTTCGGAGATCTCATCGGGCGAACCGTTGAGGCCTATGTCGACGACATCGTAGTCAAATCCAAGCTGGGCTGACCACCTTGTCGCCGACCTTGAACGTACCTTTGCGAAACTCCGGGCGAACGGCATCAAGCTCAATCCCGAAAAATGTGTTTTCAGGGGTCCCGAGGGGCATGTTGCTCGGCTTTATCGTCTCCGAGCGTGGCATCGAAGCCAACCCAGAGAAGATATCAGCCATCACGAGGATGGGCCCGATCCAAAACATAAAGGGGGTTCAGCGGATCACCGGGTGCCTTGCCGCTCTCAGTCGATTCATTTCACGCCTCGGCGAACGAGGACTCCCCCTTTATCGACTCCTGAAGAAAACTGACCGCTTCGAGTGGACAGCCGAGGCTCAGGAAGCACTTGGCATGGTTAAACGATTTTTAACTAAGCCGCCGGTCCTAGTTCCTCCATGCGATGGAGAATATCTCCTACTATATATATCGGCCACCACCCAAGTGGTTAGCTCCGCCTTAATAGTAGAGCGAGAAGAAGAGGGGCACGCCTTCAAGGTGCAGCGCCCTGTATATTTCATCAGCGAGGTGTTATCCGACTCCAAAACCCTGCTACTCCCAGATCCAGAAACTCCTCTACACCGTCCTCATCACCAAGAGGAAGCTACGCCACTACTTCGAATCACACCCCGTGACAGTAGTGACGTCGTTCCCCCTCGGCGAGGTCGTTCGTAGCCATGACGCTACGGGAAGAACCACAAAGTGGGCACTCGAGCTAATGGATCAGGGCATTTCTTATGTGCCCCGAACGGCGATCAAATCTCAGGCACTGGCTGATTTCATCGCGGAATGGACCGAGGTCCAGATGCCACCAGCAGCCGTCGACCAAGAGTACTGGGTAATGTACTTTGACGGATCGCTGATGAAGAAGGGTGCCGGAGCAGGACTAGTCCTTGTATCCCCCCTCGGGGTGCACATGAGGTACATGGTTCGGCTTCATTTTCCCTCATCAAACAATATTGCAGAATACGAAGCGCTCATCAACGGCCTACGAATCGCCATCGAACTGGGCATCCGACGCCTCGACGTCAGGGGCAACTCTCAGCTGGTCGTCAACCAGGTCATGAAAGAGTCAGGCTGCCACGATGTCAAGATGGAGGCATACTATCAAGAGGTCCGACGTCTGGAGGACAAATTCGACGGCCTCGAACTCAATCATATCCCCAGGCGCCTCAACGAAGCGGCCGACACACTCACAAAAGCAGCATCCAGCCGAGAGCCAGTTCCAACAGGCGTCTTCACCAGTGACCAACACAAACCCTCGGTACGCTACGCGGGGTTAGAACAAGCTGACGACGGCCCTTCTAGTCCGACCCCCAAGGCCGATCCGCCAACTGTTCCTCCCGACCCCGAGGTCATGGAGCTTGAAGATGACCCAGCAATGGAGTGCGATCCTCCCAATGACTGGAGGACGCTTTACATCAACTATCTCCTCCACGACGTACTACCAACCGACAAGACAGAAGCCCGACGGCTCGCACGACGCGCCAAATCCTTCGTTCTTGTAGAGGGCGAACTCTACAAACGAAGTCACATCGGAATTCTGCAACTTTGTATCCCGGACGAACAGGGAAAACTCCTACTAAGCGACATCCATGGAGGGGCATGCGGACACCATGCCGCACTAAGAACCTTGGTTGGGAAGGCATTCCGACAGGGTTTCTATTGGCCCACCGCAGTAGCCGATGCCGAGCAAATTGTACGCACCTGCGAAGGGTGCCAATACTACGCTCGGCAAACACACCTCCCGGCCCAGGCTCTCCAGATGATCCCCATCACGTGGCCCTTCGCGGTCTGGGGGCTTGACCTGGTTGGGCCACTTAAAAAAGCGCCCGGAGGCTTTACCCACCTACTTGTCACCATAGACAAGTTCACAAAATGGATTGAAGCTCGGCCAATATCCACAATCAAATCCGAGCAAGCTGTGCTGTTCTTTCTCGACATCATCCATCGCTTTGGAGTACCAAACTCCATCATCAAAGACAACGGCACGTAGTTCACTGGTAGGAAATTCGTTCATTTCTATGATGAACAACACATCCGAATCGACTGGGCAGCCGTCGCGCACCCCCGGACGAACGGACAGGTCGAGCGCGCAAATGGCATGCTCCTTCAAGGCCTCAAACCCAGAATTTTCAACCGGTTGAACAAGTTCGGCGCGCGTTGGCTCGCTGAGCTCCCGGCTGTGCTCTAGAGCCTAAGGAAGACTCCTAGCCGGGCCACCGGCTACACACCCTTTTTCATGATCTACGGCTCCGAGGCCATTCTCCCGACGGACCTCGACTATGGAGCACCAAGAATCAGAGCATATGACGACCAAGGAGCCGAGGCATCTCACCAAGACGCCATGGACCAGCTGGATGAGGCCCGCGACATCGCCCTCCTCCGTTTAGCCAAGTACTAGCAAGCGTTACGGCGGTACCACAGCCGACGGGTGCGGGGTCGAGCCTTCAACGTCGGAGACCTCGTCCTCCGCCTTGTGCAGAGCAACAAGGATCGCCACAAACTCTCCCCGCCCTGGGAAGGGCCCTACATCGTCGCGAAAATACTTCACCCAGGCGCCTACCGGTTGAAAACCATCAAAGGCGAGGTCTTCACCAACGCCTGGAACATTGAGCAGCTACGTCGTTTCTATCCTTAAAATAAGCTTACACTTTTCCTTATCAGTTTTTGTCTTGACAGAACCCCGATCCTTAGTGACTACCGACCCCTGCAAATCGCGAGGGGTCAGACCTCACTCGGGGGCTGGCATGTGATCGTAACATATGTTATGTGTAATACAAGTATCGCGATTGCAAAAAATCCCTGTGTTATACTTACAAACATTCTATAAGTTTTCCATTCGCCTCGTAAATAAGTCTCGAGGGCTAAGACCTTGGGAACCAATTCTGAACACAACTGGTAGGACTGCGAGACACCCACGCCCCAGCGGCTGCAACCTCTTTGCTCACCAGTTCAATTAGAATTAGTTTGCCCACGTTCCTAGCTTCCTATGACTTAGACCATGAGAAGAGTTGGAAAGCGCTAAAATGACTTGCCACAAGCAAAGGATGTAATTTTGTTCATTTTTTGCACGAATTCACCACTTACAAAGCGATGCCATTACAAAAAAGGAACAATATACTCCGAAGACTGTTTACTCGGGGGCTTCCCCACAACGTTATTTCATTACAGTCCCGGCTCAGCTCTACCACAAGTGCTACTACGATCGCCGCGCCATGCTCTCCATCGGCGATGTCGAGGGCATGTACACGGGCCAGTTCGTCCACTGCGGCCGCCGTGCCACGCTCTCCATCGGCGACGTCGAGGGCATGTACACGGGCCAGCTCGTCTACTGCGGGTGCCGTGCCACGCTCTCCATCGGTGACATCTTCGCTGGATCCTCGAAGGCGCCACCATCTATAACGCCACCGTCATGGCGTCCGGGGACTACGCCATCATCCCCAGCCATAACTCCGACAACAGCGTAGGGGCAGGAAACGCCTCCCGCCAAGGGAGGAGCGCAGCGAACGACGGCGCAGTCAACGACGTACGACGCCCACCGACGCCTTTTCTCCTTCAGCAGCAGCGAC
This sequence comes from Miscanthus floridulus, assembly GCF_019320115.1. Taxonomy (NCBI): domain Eukaryota; kingdom Viridiplantae; phylum Streptophyta; class Magnoliopsida; order Poales; family Poaceae; genus Miscanthus; species Miscanthus floridulus. The sequence continues at coordinate 40,094,112 of NC_089585.1, forward strand.
TCCTCACCAAGGGCCGCGCGTACCATCTCATCTATGTTGGATAACCTCCGGCTCGACATCACGCACCAGACTCACGAGCAAGGTTGTAAGTTCTCTATCTCTCTCTCTGGCATTATTCTTCCTCACTCAGGAACCACCGCGACGCACGGATGCATTTGGCGGAAAGGAAGAAGAAGGAGAGATAGCGGCTCGGAGGCAGAAGGGGAGGTGGGATGAGAACTCCTCTCCCCCTCCCTATTTAAAGAGGAGGCGCAGTAACTAAGGAAAGGTGAAAGGTCGGACGAAAAACCCTCTCCCTTCCCCTTTCTAAATACGCAATCAATGCTGATTGATATCTGAGGGGACGTGCCAGAGGTGATGGGACGAACCCCGGTCTACGAAGCATCCCTCTTTGGTCAAACTGAACACTGCCTGGGTATGGCCTGCCACTGACCCGCTCCGGACACGGCGATTAAGGCGCCCACATAGGCAGACAACTTTTTCGCCTCCCCATGCAGGACCACGGACGACTCGATGACGGGACCCTTCATATCTCCTGGGTCGACCGTTCGGCCCAGAAGACACGACGAACGAACGACCATAGAAAGATAAGCCTCTCAGCTCTCATATTTTGTGCGTTAAAATTTGTTCGCAACATTCCGACCCCGTCAAATAGCAGGGGCGTGAACATCACTCGGGGGCTGTCGAGGATGACTACCAATCCAGACATCCTCTTCACCCGACCCCTCCATACGCTTGAAACTAAGGGCGCGATATATAGGCACAAAGCTTTGAGTAAAACTGGACGAACTAGCAAACTCTATGCCCCGAGAGCTACGATGTTTCTGTTCACCAGAAAAATCACACTCAAACGCCTCTCGCGTCTCTAGTTTCGATGTCCGCCTTTCCCAAAGAAGGGATCGGAGGGATCCGCCTACAACTGTCAGGTTGCCCAAGTTAATCGAACAGCTCGGATCGTCACCGAGACACAAAAGCAAAGAATGGCAATTCTTACGCAGGTTTTTCCAACCTCATCACAAACGTCAGGGCCCGAACCCATCTGGTAGGAGCTTTTCCGCCACTCATACCACCAAGGTAACATTACCGCTTTTATTTTCAATTAAACCTTGCATTCGAAACATTTCATATGCAGAAAATTGCATCCCAATGATTCGTGTCACGTCACGAAACGGCTGTCGCCTTATCCGATATAGGCAACCACAGGCTGAGGTTTGAAGGTCGGCCCGCGAAGGGCTTGACGCCGCCTCACGCCAAACAGGGCCAGGGAGAGATAACCAAGACGAGCCCCAGCGGCCTTGCCCGATCCCGCTCAGAAGCGAACCGGGACGTCTCAACCTTCTCTCGTTCGATTCTAACCTCGAGCCAAACCCATAGAATCTCCATCGAGGAGAGGCCATCGGGCCCCCTGAGCTTATCGAACGACTCAGGCATCTGCCGGGAGGCGGGTTAAGAAGTTGTGGAGTGCCACCAGAGGGCTCTGCCGATCCCATCAGCAAATGATGGACCCGGATTCCACACAAACGTACCCGTTAGTGAGCTCGTTGAGCACGGTACTCAAGCCGTCGAGGCAAGTATCGTTCACTCAGCCCCTCCGATTGCGAAAACCGAGGATGGGGTAACACGCAAATAACGGCCGACCCCCATCAGACCCTAACAAGGATCGAGGGCTCAGGCCAAACAATGCAGGGGCAAAGGCCCCACCTTGCCGAGCCCATAGTGTCCCCAGTTGGGATTTCTGTTGGAAGGCAGGGCAGGGATTATTGCGAGGACATCCATTGTCACCAAAACCACGATTCCGGTCTCCAGTAACACCCGACCCTAGATAGGTGCGGGGGTCGAACCTTACTCGGGGGCTGTTAAGGTACGGCTACCTCCTCAATCTCCTCACATTATAATCAGCGGCATAATTCAGGGGAACATAATCAAACAAAATGAAATTAAGACGCAAAAGCACGAAAGGCGTCCAGACTCGAAAAATACCGACACTTGTCCACATATTACATATAGGCTATTCTCAAAATTGTTCGACTAATTACTCCCACGAAGGGAGAACCATTTCTTTCAGACTGTCTGCCAGGTTCTTCGTAAGGGGAGCGACCATCTTCTCCATTTCCTCCAGCTCTTCATCCTCGTAGGTGGACGGAAAGCCTTCGCTCATCACCCTTAGGTTTATTTCCTTCTCATAATGGGCGTGGGCGACGGTGAAGGCCTAGGTAATCCCGGCGTGAAAGGCACTCTCCTCAAGTTGGCCCACCCGAGCCGTGATACCTCCAACACGAGCCGCGAGCGGGCTGGTCTCCACAGGCTCCGTCACATTCAGGGCATTAAGGACTACCCCGACCGCAGCTTGTAGAAGATCATGCTCATCGCTCTCCGCCTGAAGGGCCCTACGCGTATAGGCAGCCTCTTTCTCTAGCTTGGCGGCGACGTTCTCGGCACTCAACTTTCCTTTCACCGCGTCATCAAGCTCCGCCCGGAGAGAGCGGACCACCTCGACGTCCTCGTCCACCTCCTGCTGGAGGGCTGTGGCCCTACTCTCGGCCTTCTGCCAGAGGTCCCGCTCCATCTCCAGCTCCTTCAAGATTTCGCCGGCCTTCTCATTGGCCGCGGCATTCCTCTGCAGCAGCTCATCTCGCTCTTTTCGGAGTTTGGCAATCTCCTCCCCATCCAGCTTAGACCTCGCTGACAGGTCCTCGAACATCCCGTGCGCCTCCTCCGCATCCTGACACGCCTGGGCCTCCCGCTCCTGGACGATGGCAAGCTGGGCGGCCATGTTTGCTCGCAGCCGGGCCTCCTCGGAGAGGCGATCCCGCTCCGCCTTCTGCTCGCGGAGGAATTGGGATTTTTTCCGGCTACGAGCAACAAGAATCTGAAGAAGGAGACTGATATCAGAAATGCGAGAACCCACAAACACACGAAGAAAGAAAAAAGAAAGTCCAGAAAATACCTGAGAGGTAGGGATAACGATCTCACGGAGGGCTCCTCTGGCCTGGTCCAGGGCGTTCAGCATGGTCGAAATCCCGATGTCAAGACCCTCTCGCTCCATACTCTCGGAATGATCATCGAGCGAGAAAAGAGCCGACGTCGGGTCCTGAGCAGCCATCCACTGGAGCGGCGGCTCCCCCCGCGCAGGGGAGCGGCTTCCTCCCAACAAAGGGGCCAGTGGCGGCTCCCTCCTGACCCTGTGCGGCACCATCGCCGCACTCAAGGACCCTCCGGCTAGACCCTCCTCCGTCTGGACCGCTTCGGGCGCCACAGGCGAATCCACATGGGCACCTGGCGGCGTGGATTGCACCACGCCCTCGGGTGCCACCACGACCGCGCCTGGCTGATCTTGGCTCGACGCAGTCATGATCACCGACAGCATACGGTCCTCGGCCGGCTCTTCCACGCCCGCCACGGAAGAGGCCGCTCGCTCAGTAGCCTCCGCGGGCGTGGGAGCCACCATGGACGCCGTCGGTTTGGCCAATGCGGCCCCAACATCGGCACCACCCCTGCCCGAAACAGGGGTAACTCCAGGCGATGCCGTCTGTCCCGCTTGAAGGGCGAGACTCTTCTTGGGCGCTAGCCCCAGGGGGTGACCCATCTGCAAGAACCTACACAAAGGTAATAACCGTTAAGTCAAAATAAAAATAGAAGAAAACAGAGGAGTCAAGAGCTTACGTTGACGTCCTCGGCCGGTGGAAGCGTTTTGGGGACGGATCCCCAGACCCCTGCCCTGACTCGTCCGGGCAGGACCGTTTCATGCCTGCCCCCTGCTCCGGGGCAGGGGGGTTCGTCTCGTCGGGCGCGGTGCCGGAGTCGCTCCCCCCCATCGTCTTGTCGGGCGCAGCACCGGAGCCATCCCCCTCCCTCGTCTCACGGGGCGCAGCCCCGGAACTGCTCCCCTCCATCACATCACGAGGCGCGGCACCAAAGCCGGGCGCGGCTCTAGTACCACCCCCCTCCACGATCGCCTCAGGGTCGGCGACAGCAAGCCCGGCGTCCCCCATCCATCAATTCTCGGCCGGCACGCCGTGCGAAGCGGCGGACTCGCCGGCCTCCACTGACCTCATTGATTTACTTCCCTCTGCGTGAAAAGCGAAGGGCCCCTGCACGGGTGGGTGGCCACTTGTCAGTGTTTCCTCATCCGCCAGGACGCCCCAATCCACGTCGACGGCTACCTCGTCGTCATCGTCGTCATCAACATCATTGTCGTCATCCTCACTACTCACGTCCTCTCCTCGGTCCCGTGCCTCCTGCTTCAGCCGTTTCGCCTTCTTCATCTCCTCCTTTGCTTTCTTGTCCCGCTCGGCCACGAGTCGATTTGCCGCCGCCACAGCCCTGTCCTTCGGCAGTGGAGCCAGACTATCCTTGAAGACTAGCCCCCTCGGCTAGCCCCAACATCACAAAAGCAAGTATTAAAAAAGGGAGATTCAAGAGAAAGAAAGGAGTGCAGGAGAAGAGGGCTTACGAATTCAAAGAACCCAGGCTCCGGCCGCATTGGGGGATGCCCGGGCACCGGATACACGATGTCAAGGACCATGCCGGCAGAATCCTTCGTCGGCTCCATTGCCTCCTTGACACGCTGCGCCACTTCCGAATAAGGGAGCGCCTCGTCAACGAGCACCGTCCCCTCGAACGATATCCCTGGCATCATCCGATGTAGGGGAAGCACACGCGCCATCAGTGGCGCCACTCTCCTCGCGTGGTAGGCACTGATAATCCCCGACCCCTTTACACCCCGACCCTTCAGGGCATGGAGGGCGGAGAGAAGGTTGGAGATGTGCTTCTTGTCTTTAGCCTGGACGCCCCAGCCCCATGACGCCGGAGCATCCACAATAAGACGTCCGGTGTACTTCGGTAGGGGGGCACTCGCATCATCCCTAACATAAAACCATTGCGAATGCCATCCCTTGTTGGATGTGGCCAGACGCATGTACGGGTAACCCTTCGACCGGGTATGGCGTAGGTGAATGCTGGCACACCCCATCGGCGCGTCTACTTCTTTCCCCCCAATCTTCCTCTTCGATAGACTAACGCTAAAGAAATACCGCCACAGATCAAAATGGGGATCGATCCCCAGGAAACCCTCGCACAGGGCAACAAACGCTGCCATATGCTGTATCCCATTGGGAGTTAGATGCTGCAGCTCTACCTCATAGTAATCTAATAGCCCCCGAAGGAATCTATGTGCGGGTACCCCGAATCCCCGCTCATGGAAGAGGGCAAAAGAGACGACATACCCTTTAGGCGGCACCGGCTCACCCTCGTCGCCAGGAAGCAACCACTCCTGGACGGCGGATTGTGGGCGGAGAAGGCCACGGCGAATGAGGCCCTCCAGACGCCGGGAAGAGATGCTTGATCTGCCCCACAACTCCATTGAGGCAGTAGGGGGGAAGGGCAGGCGCGAGCTTAACGGCGGCTGGAACACGAACGCAGGCCGGTCGACGATGGCGATGCGGGCGTGAGGAGCTGGGAAGATTGGCGGCGGATGTCTCAGAACGCAAAGGAAGGGGAGCGAAATACGGGACCCTGGGGGCGAACCCCGCGGTTTTATAGGGGGCGACGGACACGAGAAGGGCAACCGTCCGCCTCGATCTCCGGGCCTGCCACGCGCGCCCCCACGTCACATCGCGGGACACGCGTCCGCGGTCCCTATCCTCTCACCCCAAGAATCTCGGCGGACGGTTCGCCTTCCCCAAACAAATCCGGACTCCCTACCCACCAGGGAAGCGCAAGCCACAAAGGCCTGTTCTTTTCTCTTTGGCCCACCTAGGGCCCAGAGACTCACCGGCCGGCCCAACCAAGAAGGAATCCGCGAACGATCCGCCATCAAAGGCAGAAACACCCAGTTGATGTAGAACTAAGTCCATCAGCCTCACCCGCGAAGGGGCCGATACAAACCCCTGGGCGACTCTACTTGAGTCACCCAGGGGCTCGGGGGCTACACCCATCGGGTGCGCTCGCGCGCACCCTTCGGCAAACCCTCCAGGTGGTTCTACCCGAATCACCTGGAGTCTCGGGGGCTACTGTCGGGGACCTAATACCAGGATACCCCAGGAAGTGAAACCAATAACCACCAAATGTAAAAAACTTCTGGACGCATAAGGGCGCCACGTCATCCCTTGTTCGAGTGACAGGAGTTCGGTTCCGCCTCGCCCAACACCTTCGGGACGGGCTCGGTCTCGCCCGAGGGCTGAGGGATAAACTCCGTCTCGCCCGACGCCTTAAGGACGGGCTCGGTCTCGCCCGAGGGCTGAGGGATGAGTTCTGTCTCACCCGATCCCGGAGGGGTGGGGTCAGCCTCACCCGATGCCTTTGTGGGATAACCCTGCCTCGCCCCAAAGGCACAAGGCTAATCTCCATCTCGCCCAACGCCTATAGGGCAGGCTCGGTCTCGCCCGAAGGCTAAGGGATAGATTCCGCCTCGCCCGACCCCGGAGGGATAAGGTTAGTCTCGCCCAAGAGATAGGGATTGGCCTCCGTCTCACCCGACGACCTAGAACGAGCCTCGCCCTGATCGATATCTATCCTTCATAACGATGGGTACAGGACGAGACAAGACGTTCGGGTCAACCATGGCTCCAACGACCATACCCTGCGCCCTGACAGGAAAAGAACTGCCAGGGAACGACAGGACTGATGCTTTAGACCCTTCCGGGCGCCGCAGAGCCCAAAAGGTATAACAGGTGCGTGCACCTCACTCTGTAGAGTTGTAGGCGCCGCCTTCAGCCCTGGGACACGAAACCCAACGAAAGATATATGACAACCGCTACACTCCAAGAACGGATTTGCTATCTCCACGAACGACGGATACCCCGTCACCGCGCTATGGACCCGAGGGAGCGGGGGGTCCTCTTCCCGACCCCTCAGGTCCCCCCAGTCAGAGAGCCTTGGCCACGGCGCTACACCGGACCCCGACCCCGAATTCTCCCAACAAGGATCATGGGAGCCAGAAAGCGTGTAGAGCAAGGCTGGGGGGAGGCTCCTAAGTCAAAACCACTATACTACAACCCATACCCTGGGGGTAGCATGCTGTGACTAATCAGACATCCTACAGAGACATCGACAATATCGTAAAGCATTTATCTTCCTTCGCACTCATCAGGATGAAGGATCTAATCGGATAGACGTAAGCCACAAGACTAAGTAGAACACGCATCCTGGAGTCCTCACCTTTGTAAAGCCAACCCCTTCATCTATAAAAGGGGATGCGCATCCTCCATCAAAGGGACGGAAAAACAACAGCACGCACTCATACACACATTCAAGCAGCTACGAAGCTCTTGACTACCTTCCAATCCTTCGATCAGAGACTTGGGACCAGTCCCTCTCTCAGCAGTTTGTAACCCTTACTACAGATCGTTCACGGCGCTAATAACACAAGCAGCAACAAACTAGACGTAGGGTCGTTCCGCCCGAACCAGTATAAATTCCGTGTCCTTTAGCGCACCATCCGAGCCTAACGCGCATTACTATAAATTCACTTGCCGGTGCTTGTACGAAGCACCGACACTGGTGGTCTCCTCATTATGACCCATCTACTTAAATGAAGAGAGAGGACTTAGAATAGAGACAAGGTTTTCATAATAGAATAGAGGCTAAGGTGAGCATTACTTTTAGCAAATAACAAGGTTGGAGAGAAAGTAAGAACTAAGCACAAATGAAAGCATGCTAAGACGTCCAATTCTAACTAGGCTTACGTCCTATAGTCAGCATTGCTCTGATACCACTTTGTAGTACCCGATTTTAAGAACAAAACCAGATATGAGCCCAGGAAGTCAAATCTCACATATAGCTACAATTAAGGGTAATATCATAAGACAATGCTTAGCATATAACACACTTAGCATAAAGGATATAACCTTAGACAGCAAATAGCAGAAAGACAACTCCGATCTTCGGGTGAAGACTCTAATCCACATGGACAACTGACTGGTTGATCACAAGCCTAATTCCTCCAAACTCTAGCAATCTGGTACCCATCCGGGATTTTTCCAAAGATTTAAAAAGTAAAGCAAGCGTAAGTACATGTTGTACTCAACAAATATAACATGGGGTTCATGAGACTCAAAAGGCTGACACTAGTTTAACTGCGATTAGCTTTTATTTGTCACAATTTTAGCATAGGAGTAGCAACAAGTTTATCACAATCCATAAACACATGATCAGGTAAACATGAATAATGAATAGCATAAATAATTAACCATTAATAAGCATCTTTATCATCAGTATCATTAGTGTTCATCATCTATTCCATAAGGGTCCAAGGCCGCTCATGACCGTCAGCATGAATGATATACTAGTTTTACACTCTACAGAGGTTGCACACTTTCACTGTGAGTCGTGATTTACCCTTTCACCCAAGGTGATTAGCCTCTTGACCCACTACTAAGGAAGGTCGGCAGGGTTCACTGTGAAGCCTTTCAAAGGTTCGTCTAACAAGTTAGGGCCATTAGATTCACTTGGCAAACAGATATAGGAACCCCCTATCGAATGGCACAATTCCATCACGGCTATACACATAAGAGTATAGGTTGTCCTATACCCAATTTTGCAAGTCATTCTTATGCCAATAAAGATAACCTCTAACAAGCTAGAGAAGGTCCTCATACTAAGCTAAAGCCAGAGCCATGTAGCCCTCACAGTTGTACTATAAGTCCCAGATGTTCGCTTACATATAAGTCCTTAGATAGAGGAATCTAGAGCACCATAAAAATAGTTCAATGCTCTAGCCCCCTTGTTCCATGTTGCTAAAAAATATATTTTAGTGTTTATTGCATATACCATTAGTCAAGTTACAAGATCATGATTATAGTTGAGCACTAGCATCATACTACCTAATGCAATAACCCAAAGGTATCAAGGTATAGGGTAACAAAGTACTAGGAAATCCTTAGTTGCGGTCAAGGTAGACACATGCAGTATCAATTAAATGATTAAAGGTGTATAGGACCACAAGGAAGATCCCATGATATACTTGCCTTAAACTTCGATCCTTCTTCAAGTCCAAAATTTCAAAGATCTACTTGATTCACCACGTATAACTCACCAACTGGACATGATCATAAGGCACCACACAAGGATCCATGCAATCATACATGAAGCAAACAATATATCTAAATCAGAACTGTACACCATTCATAGAAAAATAAGTAAAAGAGTTTAAAACACGATTCTACGCATCGCTACGAACACAGATGCGAGAGGCACGCTAATCGGAGCTACGGTTTGAAAGAAACAACTATCGAAAGATCTACTCATAAGAAAAAAATATAAAACTATAAGCTTCATGTGTTTTAACTATATAAAAGCTTATATAAATTGAATTAAGTCAAATTTAGATTTGAATTATAAAACTAAAGTAAAACAAATCATATTTTATTTATAAAATCCAATTGCATAATATTTATTCAAATTAGAGTTTAAACCATGAAATGGTAATATGATAAACATTGTTACTAATGTGTAGATCTCATCTTAATAAATATAGCACAACTTGAATGGGTCAATTCGGCGCTAAAACGTAGAAGATATGAAATAAACAAGTTTCCTTTATTAAAATAATAGATTAAATCTAACCTCAAATTTTAAAAGTCGAAAACATATCTAATAGTAGTATGAACATCTAGATTATGAAATTATAAACCTAACACAAGTTGAACGGATCAAATTGGAGTTAAAACAGAGATTTTATGGCCTATGGAAGGTAGTGGCAATCTTGTAATTAGATGGAACTTAATTTTCAATTTAAAATAAATAAAATCTGAGTCTTAAATCTAGCCGAGGACCTCGGACAGGATAAGGAAGAAAGACAGGGGCTACTTTTGAAGAAACTAAGGATGGTGGGTTCAAATATCTAAAACCGTAGGGACTCTTAAGCAATTAAGCCACGCGAAGGGGTATCAATTGATTGAGGTCCTTGGATCTAGAACGAACGGATCAGATTAGAACAGGAGGGGTGAGAGAAAGGGCTATCGACCGGCATAGTAACCGTAGCCATGGCAGTCGGCCATTGTTGGCGATGGGAGCTCAACGGCGAAGCTCGAATTGGGTCCTAGAGACCATGGAGGGGCACCCCAAACTGGACAGGGAGATAGAGAGTACGATAGCAAACTCACCAAGAGCAACTATGCGGCCGGAGATGGCTCGAAGACAGCGTGCGGCTTTAGAAGGCAGATGGTGGACAACGGCGTGAGCTCACTAGGGCAAGGGCGGCACGTGCGACTCAGGCTAGGTGGCGCAGGGGCTCCAGGATTTATAGGGGCAGAGCGACAGTGGGCGACACGGCAAGATGGTGATGTGGTGGCATGGGGCTCTTGACCTGACGTGGAGGCGGGACTGGACATGGAGTCCATGGCGGTAGCATTGAGGAAGTCCAAGGCGAGGATGAGAGGTAGCAGACGGCCCTAACAGGGCTACCCCACCTGTCGGCGCAAGAGAGAGGGAGGGGACGCGTGGTGCGGCTGGGCGGACTGGGCCGGGGCATGCGGTTGGGCCGGGCTACAGCGAAAGATAAAGAGGGGAAACAGGAAGCAGGAGCGGTCGGCTGGGCCTATGCGCAAGAGGGGGAAGCGGGCCTGCGTGGGAGAGAGTGGGAGAGGAGCACTTGGGCTAGCTTGGGAAGGTCCTGAGGAGAAGGGAAGAGGCCGGGTGGCCCTAGACGCCGAGTAGGAAGGAACAAAGAATTCCTTTGCTATTTTGTTTTCAAAACCAAATTCAAATGTGAACCAAATCAAATTCAAATATAGTTTAAAATACACTTTTTTATACAAATAAAAATGAGAAATTTTGGTATGCTCCCAAAAATAAATTTTACAACTTTAAAAATTCTTTTATTTTCAAATTTTCTTTTCTTTCTTTTCTTTTACTTCAAAGCCATTTTTAATTTCATTTGCACAAGCAATTTAAACCATTTTAAATTTTTAATCAAAACCACTCAACCAAATAAATCAAATGCAATGGCATGTTTGCTCAAACATGTTGCTACCTTATGATGAATTTTAATTTAACAAAAAGTTTTATTTCCTACATTGTTAAGAGCACAAAATTCATAAATAAACCATTTTAAATCTATTTTCAAAAGAGGCAATTTTTGGGGTGTTACAGAATCTTTCGCGTTTGAAGAGAGAGAACGTTGTATTAATTGTGGTCTCAAGTCAACAAATGTCAGTCTGAGACACTCTCGCCATAATCATGCTCTTCAGTTGTTCCTCCGTTCTTTTGTCAAAGGAAGCCATCGGTTCCTCTACAAGGTGCTCTGACACCCTACGAGGCTACTCTTCTCTATGACATGGTGGTCTGATGTCGACGTGGATGTTGGGGCAGCACGCCATCATGGTGCGCTGGGGAAGCCCTAACGCTATGTGTCTCTACGATGCCATATGCAACTGGGCTAGGGCGCTGGGCACTAGGTAGACCTGGCTCAGGCTCAAAGGTCACATGTGTCGTTGTCGTCACAAAAATGTGTCAATGTGCTTGGCACACAGCAAGCCGGAAGGATTTGCTTGATGGAGCAAGGCTGGAGATCCGCTTGGCTTCAACGCAGGGCTAGCCGAACCTACAAATTCTTCCTGAGGCATGCCAGTCAATTTTGACCTGTAATTGACATGGAGAGAAAGTTTATTAGTAATTTAAGGTGGAACATGCTAGTCTTTACCTAGACAGTTCCAAGTGTGCTGCTTCTGGAGCAGCCAGATAGGAAAAATCGACTAAACAGCCGATACGTGAAGAAATCGGCTGTTATGGACTGTGAAGCTCATGGACCATGATTGATTTTATGTTGACAAATACAATACACGTAGATTTAAGTAAAATCATCAGCTAGGTGGGTATTACCGGTGTAAAGCATTAAGCCGATGAATCTAACGAGAAAGGATATAACATACTGAACAAATCGACTATTTAGTACAAATGGATCTATAAACGCTCTGAATCTAATTTGTTACCATCAATAGTGAGGTTCGACCGGATTGATGGCAGCTATGACGATAATAACAAACCAAAACTGACGAATCTATAAAACCATCTATACATTGACAGGCTTTCCAAAAGACATGCTATATGTGTGAAAGGTCAAGCAAATCGGCTGAAATAGCCAATTCAGGTGGAAAAGAGACTATAGTATGTGAATAATCAGCTATTTAACATGGATAAATCAATGAACTCATCAGACCTAACTTGTTAGCTCTAATAGTGGGGTTCGATCGGATCGATAGGTAGCCGTGATAAAGACAACAAATCAAACCATTAAAGTAAATAGATCTATTCACATTTAACAGAATCATGGAGACACAATGTAGGCGTTAAAGCATAGGCGATAGGCTATTTAGCTGATGCAGGCATAGCAAACAGTCAAGGTCATGCCTGATCAAAAACAAATCTACCAACTAGCATCCTCCGATCTAAAGTGCCATCAGTGGGGATCGACCGGATCATTATAGCCATAATAGCGAACTATAGACCAGATTTAACTAGCCAGCAAATCTCCTCAAGATCATACATGCCTTAACCACGTACTATGCATGATCAAGATCAAAGTAGAACAGCCGATGAAACATAACCCATCGCTCAAAGTAAGAAACATCGTATCATAACAAAGCAAACAATGGACTAAAAGGATGTGAAGCCAATCTAGATCGATCTCGACCGGGCAGGTTGATGTTGCTGAAACTAATGGCAATAAGAACATCAGCAAGATCGGTAACTTAATGAATCTACCCAAAGGATGCCACTCTTAGATAGAGCCGATAACTTGACCTTAACCTAATTCGAGCAGTGGTCGAACTTAACCGATGTAGTCGTACTTGAACTAGATAAAGATCGATAACTAGCTTATGCTAGAGCTCATAGTGGAGGTTGAACTTAACTGATGCAGCCTTACAAACCAAAGCATAAGCCATGACGGTACTTATAGATAAGCCGGAGGTGGGCCAGACTGATGCAGCCCTGCTTGTTGAAGAACTCACCGAGATCTACACTATCCCTACTCCTAAGGGATGGTGTAAAGCCGAAAAAAGTAATTTGTATTGATTGATTGGATGTCCTTTACAATAGCCGGGGTCCAATATTTATATCCAAAACCTAAGCATGAATCCTACTCAAGTATGACTCATTACAATCTTTGACATAAGAGAAAACACTCCTAATTTAAGATAACTTGGACCCTAATATTTCCCTTTTTGTAGAGTCCGACAATGTCTTTCCCGACGCCAACCGTAGCTTTTTGTCATTATTTGCTGACGTCATCTGAAGAGAGCTGATTCTAGTGCCACATCTGAATCAGCTAATATCAACCCTTATGCAATCAATTCCTTGACGACACAATCTTGGAAGCTTTGAGTTCCCATGTTCTTCTTCCCAAATTTTGGTGTAAACACATGCCCCTGATTTTAGGATAAAAGTAATTTTATTCTAAAATTACCACGTCTGTACCCCCGATAGGTCCATAGTCATGGGTAGAGAATCTTGATCTAGGGCCTACTATCTATCACCGCCCTTGCCTACTTATGAGCCCATGCTTCAAAGCTTCATGAGAGCACTATTGTTTCACGAGCCCTTGGATCCATCTTTCTAGATAGACTATAAACGTCTATCCGACTCTGGTGAGAGCAACTCAACAACTCAGTTATGTTTCTCTTCTACTTGCTTCCTCGAGTGCCTTTGGCTTCGCCAGAACCTCTATGGTCTAATTCCTTGCTATGAGGGTCTTGAGTAGTTAGAAGAATTCTTGTGCATAGGGTGATTGTGTCACTCATTTCAGCGCCTTGTCGACCAAGAGGATTAGCCACTACGGTTAGAAGAATTCTTGTGACATCACCTAAGTTTTCCCACCATGATCGCAGAGTTGTTCTAGTGTTTGCAAGGGCTAAAATATGTGGACACCTTTCCCTTGTTTGCCTTATCAAATGCTCATTAGGGAAACCACAGACTTCTTTCCCATGGTTTTCCAGCCACCGAGAAATGGGCATCTTTTAGCAGACGACTTTCTTTCTCCCCTGATGCACTTCTATCAGCAGGCCGATATGACTCGATCCATGATGACCTTTGGCCTTAGTGGGGATCTAGACTCCCTTCAATCTAAAGAAGTCTTAGTGGGTTGATCATCAGTTAATGTAAACCTTTCGTATTAATCCCACTGGTATCTTGTAATTATGGGAAGCAATAAGTCTGAATCCATTATTTCTTCATGATCCATCCTCTGAATTTCTAGGAGTGTCAATCCATTTCTATAACTGACTTTAATTCCATAACCCTAATGAAGCCTATCTTCTCACCTCCTGAGCTATATATATGGGCCATGGCTATGGATCGAAAAAACAACCTGCTTTGTCCCAAACCTTCCATGTCTTTGGTGCAATTTTGCTTTCCCATAGGCTCGAAGGCATAGAGAACAGCAAGAGGTCTATTGAATAGGCCTTTGATGGGTCTATGTCACCACACCAGCATCTTTGTCATCAGGAGGATGCAACCCATGATCTTGGGTGGATGGACCTTCATCTGAATGCGCTGCAGATGCTTCCTTTGTCTTCAGAGCATAGGTCCAACTCCACTCAACCTCCAAGGTCATCTTCATCAACAATTTGCCGCCTACTCCCCCGCTACCAGAGGAAGCAGATCGACAATGATGATCTGATCACATCCATCGATCAGGTTGGCCAAAAGCTCATCGACTGCCTTTCCATCGCGGAATCGGCTCTAACCACTTTGGTTCAGCGCCGACCACCCTTTGATTCTGAATTTATCAGAGGTCGATCAAGAAACTCTAAGGGTTATGGCCGCCATCCATCAAGATGCCCCAACGGGTAGACCCGCCAATCAGGTGGGGGACAGGTTGGCTAAGGCCAAGGCTAGAATCATGGGTGAGATGCCTACCATAATTTTCTATTTCTTCTTAGTTTTGTCTTCAAGATTTTGATTACCCCTTCTCTGAATCTTTATAGATCTATTGACCTAGTTGGAAAGCCTTCGATCAGCTATGGAGTACGCTGATAGGATTTGTTAATGCCAGGGGTGTTGTGCTGGTGGTTCGCTTATACGACGTCCCAAACTATGTCAGAGAGGTTGCTCTTCATAGTGTTCATCATGGTGTTGCCATGACATTGGCTGCTGCACAAGCTCACTCTGGCCATGAGCTTTGACTTCTTCCCCATGGTTTTCTAGCCACCAAACACCCTGAGGATCATGAGCGCCTGGTCAATGATTTCTTCAACGCCGCCAACTCCTGTAGCCCTTGCTTCCTAGGCTGAAGACATAGTGAACAAAGTGTTTTCTGGCCTTTAGCTTGTAATAGGAGAAGCTAGCAAACAATCTCTTCATTTTAAGTGGTTTCTCTTTTGCCCTATACTCATGTTCCATGTACTAGTTTGTCATGTTTGTTTTTGCTCTATAGGCGATATATATCCTACCGGCTTTTACCCCTTTGGGTTTATTTTTGAACTAGAGGCAATACTCTTCTGGTATCAACTATTAGAGCTAATGACTGAATAAATTAGCTATTAAGTGTTAATCCAAACACTAGGATAATATTTCTTTAGATATTTTCCATTGATTGCTCTATCAAACTCTTCTTCTCCTCCTAGTGTTTCCAAAATATAAGCATTGCCAGGCGCACAACGTTTAATCCGATAAGGTCCTTCCCAATTAGGTGACCATTTGCCGAACTTGTTGTCCTTTGACCCGATTGGCAATTTTGCTTTCCAGACTAAGTCTCCTTCAGAAAATGGTTTGCTCTTGACCTTTTTATTGTAATACTTCACAATCCTTAGTTTATTGACTTCGATATTCTCAAGAGCACGTAACCGATGGCAATTCAAGTCCTCTAAGTCATCTATCATAAGATTCTTGTAGACTTTGGCTGACAAATCATTTTGCAATGTGACACGCCTTGATCCAGTTTGAATCTCCCAAGGAAGGACTACATTATGACCATAACAAGTTCATAAGGTGACATTTTAATCGATCCATGACAGGCCATCATATATGCCTATAGTGCCTCATTAAGCGTTGAATACCACTTCCTTGGCTGCTCTTCAATCTTTTTCTTGATCAGCTTAATCATAATTTGATTGGACACCTCTGTCTAGCCATTAGGCTGAGCATAGTAAGGAGAAGAATTTAACAACTTAATTCCTATACTGGCAGCAAAATCTCCGAACTCTTCTGATGTGAACATTGTCCCTTGATCGGTAGTGATAGTTTGAGGAATCCCAAAACAATACATAATATGCTCCTTGACAAAACCAACCATGTTCTTTGAGGTTATCGTCTTCAAAGGAATTGCCTCAACCCACTTAGTGAAGTAATCCATCGCTACCAATATGAACTTATGTCCTTTACTTGAGGGCGGAAAAATCTGGCCAATTAGACCAATTCCCCAACCTCGAAACAACCATGGTTTGATTATTGGATTTATAGCTGATGCGGGCAATTTCTGAACATTACCAAAACGTTGACAATCCTGGCATCCCATATAATATTCAAAATAGTCTTCCAGTATTGTTAGCCAAAAATACCCAGTTCTGCGAATAATCCATTTCATCTTATAAGCCGATTGATGAGCTCCACATATCCCTTCATGTACTTCACCCATCAACACCTTAGCTTCTTCTTGATTTAAGCATTTAAGCAACACCCCATCGACTGTTTTGTAATATAACTGATCATCTAGCAAAACATACTTAGTCGATTTATACCTTAGCCTCCTAGTAACCTTCTGTGATGGATTCTTAAGGTAATTGGCTATTTCAACTCTCCAATCATTATTCGAGGTCTCACTACTTAAGACCTCTTGAAACACTCGATAACCTGACGCACTTTGAGCTAAACAATTAGCCTCTTGATTCTGTGCTCTCAAAATATGCTGAAGAGAGGCATAAGGAAATTCCTTGAGCAACCTTTGGCACTCATCATAATATCCCCTTAGAGTATCTTCTTTACATTCATATAGGCCAATCAACTGATTAATAATTAACTATGAATCTCCAAATACTTCAATTGCATCGGCCTTTATTTCATGAAGAAGTTGAAGCCTCTTAAGAATAGCTTCATATTCTATTTGGTTGTTGGTAATCATTGGTTTAGTTGGAAAAGCAAACTCAAAACTTATCCCCCGAGGTGAAATAATAACAATACCAATGCCACCACCTTGCTTGCATGATGATCCATCAAAGAATAATGTCCAAGGTACCGGCTCTATATAGCCAATACTTGGCTTATGATGTTGGGTGACAAAATCGGCTATTACTTGCCCTTTGACTGCTTTAGCCGATTCGTACCTCAAGTCAAATTCTAACAACACAAGAATCAACTTTCCCATTCTTCCATTTAATATTAGCATTGATAGCATGTACTTGATTACATCAGCCTTGGAAACAACTGTACACTCAGCCGATAACAAGTAATGTCGCAACTTAGTGCAAGAGAAATATAAGCACAAGCATAACTTTTCGATGAGAGAATATCTTGTTTCTAGATCCAAGAGCCTTCTACTTAGATAGAAAACAACTAGTTCTTTCCCTTCAAACTCTTGCATTAAGGCCAATCCAATCGTTTTGTCATCGGTCGATACGTACAACTTAAAAGGCTTACCTTGCTGAGGAGGGACCAACATAGGTGGACATTTCATGTATTCTTTTATCTCCTCAAACGCCTTTTGTTGTGCGTCCCCCCCCCCTTAAATTCTTGATCATTTTTCAACTTCAACAAGGGAGAAAATGATAGAACTCTATTTAACAAATTTGAAATAAACCTTCTGATAAAATTAATCTTACCAAGCAAAGATTGTAATTCTGTTTTAGTAGTCAGGGGCACTGCCTCATCAATTGCTTTCATACTTTTTGATCAATTTCGATTCCTCTCTCGTGGACCATGAAACCCAAAAACTATCCAGCTGAGACTCCAAAGACACACTTATTAGGATTCATCTTTAGACCAAGTTTTCTTGTGCACTCTAGAGTCTCCCGCAAATCAGCTAGATGTTCCTTGTGTCCCTTAGATTTTACCATCGCATCGTCAATGTAGATTTCAACAATCCTGCCAATCAACTTATGAAAAATATAATTCATCACCCTCTGATAAGTTGTACCAGCATTCTTCAAACCAAAGGTCATCACAACTCATTCAAATAAGCCGATTGTGCCTGGGCATCTGAAAGCTATTTTTGCTACGTCGTCCTCAGCCATAAAAATTTGGTTATATCCTGCATTGTCGTCCATGAAACTAATAACCTTGTGCCCAGCTAAGCATCTACTAACATATCGGCTATCGGCATCGAATAACCATCCATGGGTGTAGCCTTGTTTCAGGCCTCTGAAATCGATGCAAACTCTTAACTTCCCATTCTTCTTATACATAGGAACAATATTCGATATCCACTCTACATATCAGCACGGTCGGATAAATTTTGCTTCTAGTAATCTTTTAGTCTCCTTTTTTATATCATTAAGAACGTTTGGGTTGAATCTACTTGGAGCTTGTTTAAACGGCCGTTATCCAGGTTTGATTGGCAACCGATGTTCAACAATCGATCAGTCTAGACCAGGCATCTCATAGTATTCCCAAGCAAAACAATCTTTAAATTTCTTTAATAAATCCACTAACTCTTGCTTATAATTAGGATCCAACTTGGCACTTACATACAGTCGGCCTAGGTCTATCTCCAGAACTAATATCTATCTCTTCTAATTCGTCGGCCGACATAAAGACATGTCCTAGTTTACCATCTGTACCATCTATTGGATTATCCATTAAACAAATTCTCAAAGCCGACTGCTTGGATCGGCTATTGGCTTTCATCATTGACTCTAGTGAAGCCTCCTTCCCATAGCTTGCCAAAAAACACTTGAAGTGTTCTAGCTCCTAATACATTGGATCAGCTATTGTGATACTTATAGAATCATCAGCATGAACCAGCTCAACATCATCTCCATACCACTGAATCAAATATTGATGCATGGTTGATGGTACACAACAATTTGCATGAATCCAGTCACGACCAAGGAGTAGACTATATGGACCTTTTCCATCAATGACGAAGAATATGGTGAGCAAAGTCTTACTTCCAATTGTTAATTCGGCGTTCATTGCCCCCTTGGTCTTGGATGCATTACCTCCAAAATCCTTAAGCATCATGTCGGTTTCCAATCAAATCTCTTGGTCCTCTTGCCAAGTTTATGAAAAGTGATGTAAGGCATAAGATTGACAGAAGCACCTCCATCCACCAACATCTTGCTCATCGGTTTCCCATCAACAAAACCTTTTATATATAAAGCATTTAAGTGCCACTACTTGACTGGCTTATCGAATATAGCATGTTGTATCACTGTCAACTTAGCAATTATCTCTTCATATTTCAATTCATCAAAATCTAAATAGACTTCTTGGTCTGCTGGAGCTCTAAATTCTGACGGCAATAGAAAAGCTATTTGAATATTAGCCGATGGTTGACCCCTATCGATTATTTGTTTAGCACACCACACTTAAGGTCTACCAGATGTCTGAGCCTGTTCTAGCTCTCTATTTCTTAGGCGTTGCACCCTTCTTTTCTGGCTTCTTGTCAAACCTCCTAGACACCATTGCTCTTCCTACCAAACATATTCTTCTTCATTATCTTCTTCTTCATAATCAGCCCAGTTTTGATCAACAACTCACTTTCCTAGCCGATCATGAACACTTCTATTTTTTAAGCGTCGATCCATATTATGATGATACTCATCTCGAGTATGGATAGACCAGCGGTTGGTTTGAGATTGCCTAAACTCCCAATATTGCTCACTGCACTCTAGGCAATTATTTCTAGTAGGCAATTTCAATCCTTTATTCCAACAATGTCTGAAGAAAGGACAATTTCAATGTGATTCAGCTTACCTTCTTTCATACTTCTCTTTCTCTTGTTAACGCTGGTATTCTCTCTCTTCTAACCAATGCTGATAATTCTTTTTCTTCTATCCGCTGTCATTTATTCAACAAAATTCGAGATGTAATACGTGGCCTTATCACCCCATCCCTTGATGTCTCTCCCTGCTCATATCGACTCTTCTGTTGGTCACGATGCCTTTTAATCTCTCTATATTTATCAGTCGATATTTTCATCTTTGGGTCAATAGTTCTGGCTTCTTTGGCCCAAGTTTATGTTAGGATTTTAGTCTTCCCTTTGAGCAACCTAGCATCAACCATGTCCTGATCTCTTGGGAAATGATTATCATCAACTTTCATCTTCTGAGGTGTATCGAACTTGAGCCTCCCTTGCTGAATAGCCCTCTGTATATGTTGCTAGAAAACTCTGCACTCATTAGTAGAATGAGAAGTAGAGTTGTAAAATTTGCATAACTTCTTATTCTTCAATTGATCGAGAGGCAACATAATATGATTATCGGACAACTTGATCTATCCCTTCTCAAGTAAGAAATCGAAGAGCTTCTTTGATTTTGTGACATCGAAATCATAGCTCTCTTCAACTCCTTTTTCCCAAGGATTTGGTACAATTACTGTCTTCTTACCCCAATTCCATTCAGCCATAGCAACCTCTTCTTCTTCATCAGTCCTCATAGCCGTCATCAACTAATATGGATTATATGTTTCGACAATTGCGGCACTCTTCTAGAATCGGGTATCTCTACGCATATTCTAGAATTGGCTATTGAGCACTACCACTAGTTGAGCCAACATGGCCTAAATTGTCAAACTCTTGCCCTAGTAGCTTCTCTCTCCATGTTGGCAACATTCCTTGAACGACCAAAGCTACTAGTTGATCATCAGTCAAGTTCAGTGAGAAGCATAAATTTCTGGTCTCTCAGAACCTCTGAAGAAACTCGATGCTTGATTCATTAGTTATCTGCCTTATGGTCATCAAATTGGTAATTTTCTTTTCTCCTGTCCCAGTATAAAAATAGGTATGAAACTTCTTCTCTAGGTTAGCTCAATTGACAATGGAGTTAACTGGTAGCGATGAAAACCAAGTGAAGGTTGGTCCTAACAGGGACAAGGAGAAGAAACAAACTCGATGGGCCTCTTCAATGGATGCTTCACCCAATTATGCTCATGCTATCTTGGCCAGTGAACTTAGCAAACTCCGGGAGCCTATAATTTGTAGAAAGAGCGACCAAATCATACCACTCTGGATATGGGTGTTTGTATGAGAAGGTCTACCCTTTTGGCTTCAAACTAAATTGATTCTTCATCATCTCGGTCACTCTAAGCAACAACTCATCAGTATTTGGATTTGGATTTCTCTATAATTGTTGACCCATCTATGGATTAAAATTTCAGGTACCTTGATACCCTGGATTTGAAATCATGTGAAGGGTATTGTAATCTATGCCATAATGATATCCTTATGGAATCTCTATCTACTAGGTGCTTTGCTAGTTTGCTACTTGAAGTCGCTAGCTGTAGATGCTGGGATCTGTATCTTATGAATCCTTTGGACTGATGGTGCTATTTTTTGAGTCAATGACTGGTATTTGGCCTGATGTGCCAAAATTAACCATTTGGTTCTAACCTTGGCCCGTCGGCTGTTGCACATACTACACTACTGATCTAGGATTATTTTGTACTTGATCGGTGGTGGTACCTTGAATTTGCTCAGATGAGCTCTGAATTGCCTAGACATCATTATTACCAGTTAGTGCTGCTTCTTGATGGCTAGTACCAGCTTGATTAGTCTTTCTAAGTCGATGGATGTGGAATGTTGTAGTAAACCGGTCCAACCTGATCAATTGGATATCTATGAAACACCTCTTTCATGGGATTGTGGAATGTATTCAAGAAAACTATGTTATGGTACAATATGGTATCATGAACAGATTTGTTTACAGTCTCTATGAAGAAATGCATATCCTCAGCTTCGTCTGTATCTATCTGCCCATGCATCAAAACTCTTGGTAGTGAATATTTCTGAACAATTTTATTGTCACGTGTCTTGGTGTGGGACAACAAACGCTTATTCTGAAATTTTTCTATAGCTTTGCTTATGACATCTTTATCCTTATCAGGTAGGTCTTCATAAGGCACCATAAGAATGTCACTATTGTTGTAAGTCACCATGACGATTGTGGGGTCCCACTGGGCAGTGCCAGAACTTGTGTCGGCACAAAAACATATCGATGCGTCTAGCACACAACAAGCCAGAAGGATCTGCTTGATGGAGTAAGGATTAGAGATCCTGCTTGGCTTCAACATAGGGCTAGCCTATCCTACGAATTCCTCCTAAGGCGTGCTAGTCCATTCGACCTGCAATTGACAACGAGAGAAAGTTTATCAAGTAATTTAAGTTGGAATATGTTGGTCTTTGCCTAGGCAGTTCCAAGTGTTCTGCTTCGGGAGCAGCTAGATGGGAAAAATTGACTAAACGGCCGATACATGAAGAAATCGGCTGTTACGGACTTTGAAGCTCATAGACCATGATTGATTTTATGTTGACAAGTATAATACATGATGTAAAACATTGAGCTGATGAATTTGACGAGAAAGGATATAACATACGAACAAATCGACTGTTTAGTATAAATGGATCTACTAAACGCTCTGAATCTAATATATTATCATCAACAGTGAGGTTCGACCGGATCGATGGCAGCTATGATGATAATAACAAACCAAAACCAAAGAATCTGTAAAACCATCTATACATTGACAGGCTTTTTGAAAGACATGCTATATGTGTGAAAGCTCAAGCGAGTTGGCTGAAATAGCCAATTCAGCTGGAAAAAAGGACTACAGCATGTGAACAATCGACTATTTAACATGGACAAATCTATGAACTCATCAGACCTAACTATGTTATCTCTAACAGTGGGGTTCGACCGGATCGATGGTAGCCGTGATAAAGATAACAAATCAAACCTTTAAAATAAATAGATCTATTCACATTTAACAGAATCATGGAGACACACTATAGGCGTAAAGCATAAGCGATCGACTATTTAGCCGATGCATGCATAGTAAACAGTCAAGGTCACGTCTGATCGAAAACAAATCTACCAACTAGTATCATCCGATCTAAAGTGCCATCAGTGGGGATCGACTGGATCGTTATAGCCATAATAGCGAACTATAGACCAGATTTAACTAGCTCGCAAATCGCCTCAAGATCATACATGCCTTAACCGCGTACTATGTACGATCAAGATCAAAGTAGAATAGCCAATGAAACATAACTCGTCGCTCAAAGTAAGAAACATCGTATCGTAACAAAGCAAACGACGGACTAAAAGGATGTGAAGCCGATCTAAATCGATCTCAACCGGGTAGGTTCATATTGCTAAAACTAATGGCAATAAGAACATCAGCAAGATCGGTAACTTAATGAATCTACCTAAAGGATGCCACTCTTAAGTAGAGCCGATAACTTAATCTTAACCTAATTCGAGCAGTGGTCAAACTTAACCAATGCAGTCGTACTTGAACTAGATAAAAATCGATAACTAGGTTATGCTAGAGCTCGTAGTGGAGGTCGAACTTAACCGATGCAGCCTTACAAATCAAAGCAAAAGCCATGACGGTACTTACAAATAAGCTGAAGGTCGGCCGGACCGATGCATCCCTGCTTGTTGAAGAACTCGCCGAGATCTACACTACTCCTACTCTTAAGGGTTGGCGTAAAGCCGAAAAAAGTAATTTGTATTAATTGATTGGATATCTTTTACAATAGCCGGGGTCCAATATTTATACCCGAAATCTAAGCATGAATTCTACTCAAGTACGACTCATTACAATCTTTGGCATAAGAAATAGCACTCCTAATTTAAGATAACTTAGGACCCTAATCTTTTTATTTTTGTAGAGTCCGACAATGTTTTTCCCGACGTCAACCGTAGCTTTTTGTCATTATCTGTTGACGTCATCTAAAGAGAGCCGATTTCAGTGCCGTATCTGAATCAGCTGATATCAACCCTTATGCAATCAATTCCTTAACGACACAATCTTAGAAGCTTCGAGTTCCCGCGTTCTTCTTTCCAAATTTTGATATAAACAGTCACGCATCGTACTGTTTGCTGAACGACCTGAATCTGTACATGGAATACATGGAACATGACATTTCTCTTGCACCCTTAACACGTGGTAATAAAGATCACGGTCTAGCCATCAATACATCTCCTAGAGTCTTTCTAAAATTTATTACCTCTGTCCCTAAAGAAAGCAACTGTGGTTTGCGTGTCAGTTAAAGTACTTCACATTTAATCAAGTTTATAGCAAATAGTATTTAAATTTATGGCTCCAAATTAATTTATTATGAAAAATACATTTCATAATTAATTTAATGAAATTTATTTTATATTATAAATATTTATATTTTTTAACTATAATTGGTCAAACTTGATATAATAAAACATGATACTGTTTCATAATTGCATTCTTTTAGGGATGGAGGGGATACTCTCTAAATTATCATTTAGAGATTTATTACAAACCTAATCAAAATTGAAAAAGTTTGACCAACACGCATCCTATGGCGACACTTATTTTGGAACGGAGAAAGTATTTGTTACTGCTGTTTAAAAAGAATATAGTCCATAGATAGAAACATAACCAAAACACGCGCCTTATGTACTCGAAAGCGGAGACCACGTAAACAAATTTCGAACATGTTGTATGTAATTTGCATGTGTTTCTCTTCCAGGCGCCTTATGTGACGTGACTAATTCTTCCTTTTCTCCATGTTATACGCCCTGTTCGCTTGGCTTATAAGCCATACTTTTTCAGTCAACGAACAATATTTTTCTTTCACAGCAAATCAGCCAGCAGTACTTTCAACCATGGCTTATCAGCCAAACGAACAGGGCAATAATTCTTGATTGATAGAGATGATATGACCCATATAGGTGGAAAACCGCTTGATTTATCGTCTAGCTTTGATCTATTTGATTATTATAGGTAGGCATGTTGAATCGCTAGCTAACACTTCAATTTTTGTAGAGCTAGATCTTTTTTAAAAAAAATTTAGAGATACTTTCATGAGTTCTAAATATTTTATTTATTTATTATCTTAATTTAGGTTTTTTTTAAAAAATATAGGATTAGAGCATTTTTTGTGGTTTAAAAAATTTACTAAGTTTTTTTTAACTACTGAATGCGTCCAAACAAGTCCTTAAACGGTTTGAGAGTTGAGGGGTTATGATATTCGGAATTGAAGTTTAGAAGGAAAATCAGACCACAGATAGTTCATAGAGATAAATGGGTTATTTTTTTCCAGAAATATTTGTGCTGCAATTGATCCTGGGCCTCAAATTCGGCCTGCAACCAGGGCCTAAGTTAAAGAGCAAAGAAGGGCCCCCGTCACCCGTCAGGGGCGAACCAGGTCTCGTGTAGACTTTGACAGGGATTGGATATCCACGGAACCAATCACACACGGGAATGCGATTCCCAGCCCACCTGTGCCGTTCCAGTGGGCCATCCCTAACTCCAAGCCCAACCGCACTACCACATGTCCACATCTCGTCGCGTCATCCACTCCGCCGCACACGCGCTCGCAGCTCCGCAACGCCGCCGGGAATGGTCGCCGCCACCGCCATGGCCACCGCTGCATCCGCGGCTGCGCCGCTACTCAATGGGACCCGAAGACCTGCGCGGCTCCGCCATCGCGGACTCCGCGTGCGCTGCGCCGCTGTGGCCGGCGGCGCGGCCGAGGCACCGGTCTCCACCGGCGCGCGGCTGTCCGCGGACTGCGTCGTCGTGGGCGGTGGCATCAGTGGCCTCTGCACCGCGCAGGCGCTGGCCACGCGGCACGGCGTCGAGGAAGTGCTTGTCACGGAGGCCCGTGCCCGTCCCGGCGGCAACATCACCACCGTCGAGCGCCCCGAGGAAGGGTACCTCTGGGAGGAGGGTCCCAACAGCTTCCAGCCCTCCGACCCCGTTCTCA
This sequence comes from Miscanthus floridulus, assembly GCF_019320115.1. Classification (NCBI taxonomy): domain Eukaryota; kingdom Viridiplantae; phylum Streptophyta; class Magnoliopsida; order Poales; family Poaceae; genus Miscanthus; species Miscanthus floridulus. The sequence goes on from NC_089585.1 coordinate 40,119,952, forward strand.
CCATGGCCGTACGCTCCTCGCTGGCGCCCCGGCGTCTTCTAATCAGACTCTTGCGGAGGCGTGAAATTGAAATGCTGAATGGATTGTGTGCGCGCGCGCAGGTGGACAGCGGGCTGAAGGATGACTTGGTTTTTGGGGACCCCAACGCACCGCGGTTCGTGCTGTGGGAGGGGAAGCTGAGGCCCGTGCCATCCAAGCCCGCCGACCTCCCGTTCTTCGATCTCATGAGCATCCCTGGCAAGCTCAGGGCCGGTCTCGGCGCGCTTGGCATCCGCCCGCCTCCTCCAGTTCGTGCTCTCCCCATGCTGCATTCTTAAATCTTGTGCGTTTTGATTGTTCCATTGCCAATGGGGCTGAGCGTTTCTGGCGAAGGTTTCAGGGCCGCGAGGAGTCAGTGGAGGAATTCGTGCGCCGCAACCTCGGTGCTGAGGTCTTTGAGCGCCTCATTGAGCCTTTCTGCTCAGGTGCTTATTGCAGTGTGCTATCGCTGTTTGTTCTAGTCTGCTACTTGCAGCGATTAGCCGATTACCATAAGAAATTGACAATTTCTATGTAAACCTAAGGTGTCTATGCTGGTGATCCTTCCAAGCTCAGTATGAAGGCTGCATTTGGGAAGGTGTGGCGGTTAGAAGAAGCTGGAGGTAGTATTATTGGTGGAACCATCAAGACGATTCAAGAGAGGGGCAAGAATCTGAAACCACCGAGGGATCCGTGAGAGATTGATCCATTTTCTTTTTGTTCCACTAATTGTCTGTTCTGTCATATTGATCTGTTTAACCTCTTTTAGCCGTCTTCCGAAGCCAAAAGGGCAGACAGTTGCATCTTTCAGAAAGGGTCTTGCCATGCTTCCAAATGCTATCACTTCCAGGTTTGTTCTTATTGTTTTGTATATCTGCTAACAAACATGTCTGTGTGTTGCAACAAACATCTTGTTATGCTGTCACCTGGTCGACTTTTGGCTCGGATATATATGCAATGAGTGTGTCATCTGTTCCAATATGTGTTGGATTCAAACTCCGTAATGTGGCTAGACGCATGTTGTTCTAACTTGTATTAGCATGGGTCATGAGTCTGGGTCACACATGAGATAGAGAGGTGTCTGAGGATAATAGGATATTGTGGGAAGTAAAATATGATGGATGGAAGAATCCTTTCTGCTTTTAATATTATTAATTAGGTATATATTTATTTATTTACATAGTGAATCAGTTATGGATATGGGCCTCGTGGATTGTTTAGATAGATGGATGCCTTAGGTCGAACTTGTTTGCATAATTCAGATACAATCATACAATGTCGTGGTATCACTCTTCGTTTCATATACATGGATGGGGAAAGCACACCTACCCTTTGCACAATGTTGGTAAGGGCATTGTCATTCTTTCCATCCTTATTTATCCTGTTACTACAATATAGGTGGATAGCTTCATGTCGTCATTTGAAAATACCAAATATACAGCTGGAGGCTGTACATAGAAATTACATGAAGCATGGTTTATAGAGCATGTTAGTGTGCATATTCCTTGCAACTTGGTTGCAAACTAGTAACAGTTGTAATATTAGATCTGATCCAGGATTATTGTTCTTTATTCAATTCTCTACATTTCTTCATCTACAGCTTGGGTAGTAAAGTCAAACTGTCATGGAAACTCACGAGCATTACGAAATCAGATGGCAAGGGATATGTTTTGGAGTATGAAACGCCAGAAGGGGTTGTTTCGGTGCAGGCTAAAAGTGTTATCATGACCATTCCATCATATGTTGCTAGCAACATTTTGCGTCCACTTTCAGTAAGTATAAACTAATCAATTTTCATGTTTTCGGAAACTGGAGTATTTTAGCTTCTTAATACCCTATAATGACATTTAATTGGAAAATGACTAGTCAGTGGTAGGGTTTGCACTTGTTAAGTGATTGATAATTTCTGCCATTCTGTGGTCAACATCTCCATTGACATTTACTAAACTACTGCAAGGCTAACAAAATTCTAAACCTTGTCTTACTTCATTGATATCTGAATGACTGTTTGTTGTTATCTTCCAAGTGGATCATTTGTCTGAAAAAATTATGGAAAGTTATGAATTTTGTTTTCGTGCTAATAATGATGAGAGTAAATGCTGAGCTTGGATAGAACAAACTAATTGAAGTGGACTGGTCGACTGGACCATTCCTTGTCCTGTCAAAATTGTAGGCTTTCAAATAATAATTCAAATATGCAAGAAAATTGCTATGCTCATAATTTTATACTAGGGCGATTTGCAAAAATGGGACACGAAACATCGGTCGTCTGCAGATTTGACACTAGACCCACATTCATAGACACAGATGGACCCACATTCATAGACACAGATGGACCCGCCCGAGTGTCATCGTAATCAAGGAGTCAATCTTTCGAGTGTCATTTTTGCAATTTTTTCCTTATAAAATGGCCTCAGTGACCAGTTGTACTATGAATCGTCTTAAGAGAACAATTTCCAGAATTAGTATGCCTGGTGCAAGCAGTAGAGTCTTACCGTCTGTGATCGGAAGGTCCTGGGTTCGAGTCGCGGTCTCCTCGCATTGCACGGGCGAGGGTAAGGCTTGCCACTAACACCCTTCCCTAGACCCCGCACAGAGCGGGAGCTCTCTGCACTGGGTACGCCTTTAGAAAAGAAAAGAAAAAGAGAAGAACTAGCACCAGGCCCTATGTTCCCTAGTATGAGAGCGGACTAATTATCAAGGAGAACCAACCATTGGTTGGGATGATGCTCTAAGTGCATTGTTGATAGGTTGTTGCTGTGCTGCTTCAATAATTTGGATCTCCTTTCCCCCTATATGGTTTACTATGATACTATCTATATTACATTATTTGGTCCAAGTCCTTCAGAAGATGGTAAAATTCAGCTACATTGGCTTACATCCAATTTGCTATTTTTCCGAGAACTACATCCCAATCCTTTTTCTTTGACTATATTCTGTATGTGGCTTTAAAGACACTTATTTGTTTGTCCATAGGACCATGTTGCACAGAATGTCTCGCGTGGAGTACCCATGCCATTATCCTCAAGGTCCTGAAAACAAGCTGTAGAAAAACTCTGGAACTAACTAGACCTAAGACAGTTCCTGGTGGGGCTGTAAAGTGTCCGAACCATTTAGTTAATCAGATTGACATTGCAGATTTGAACTGAAAAATAAAATCTGAACTAATTGTCAAGTTCATATAATAATTTAAAATGACAGCGCCAAGTGACCCATTATAATTATTGCTAGCTACTGGCGACATTTAAATTCCTTATTCTATTTGCCATGGCAACCAGTTGGTTATTACTCTAGTACTATGTCCATCAATGTAAGACCTAGTTTTGAAAAGGTAAAGTACTAAAGTTTGCAAGGTTTGATCAACAATTAGGGTACCTGCAATCGGGCTGTTAAGCTCTCTACAAGATGTCTACCTAGGCGAGTGCGAACAAGAGAGATAAGAGTACATCGTCACAGTTAGTGAGAGCTGCTAGGCACATCTCTCAAAACGAGTTTCTCCCTCCCAATCTCTTGCGGCCGCAGGCGTGGGCTGGGCGACGGCGCGATGCGACATGATGCGCAGCATGGCTTGCCTGTCGGTGCAAGTTCCAGCCATCACCCCCGCATGGGGGCGAGCTTGTTCGCCAGCCAAGCAGGGGCAAGCGTGGCTCACACGCGTCCATTGTCGCTAACGGGTGAGCCCGACGCGTCCGCCGCTAGAGGTGCATGGGAGAGCTTCTCCTGGTCTACCACGCACGAGTGAGCTTGTGCCCTGGTCGGTTCTGGCCCCAGCCAACGCACACACAAGCGATTTCGTCTTGGTTGCACGTGGCCGGTTTGCGTGGGAGGGCGAGGGTGGCGACCAGAGAGGGAGGCGGAGGCATGGCAAGGGGAAGCATGGAGGCCGGCAGGGTGGAGGCAGTGCGGCTGGTGGTGCGGAGGCGCTCGGTGGAGGGCGGCGAGGTTCAGTGGAGATGCGGCGCGGCAGCGCCGAGCAGGGCGGAGCCTAGCTGAGGCCTAGTGGGGTCGCATGCGGCCAGCGAGCGTAGAAGGGGCTGGACCTAGGCGGCATATATTAAAAAAATATTCGTATGTGAACCCCATGTGAACTGAGAAAATTGTGTTATAGATAGACTGTTGGATAGGTAATCTATAATTTTGACTGTGTGGTATTGAGAGCCTGCTTACTGTATTGTCATAGGTGCCTTTAGTCAAATCAAACTACATTTGTGTTTTTTGAACAAAAGTTTCTTCAATAGAGCTGTATTCAAAACACTTTTAAGATAGTGTTGACTTTGTAGCAATTAACAATATAGTGTAGGGGATATTAATGGTCAAAATCTCCTGGAAAATGTTTTACATATGGACAGAGGGTGGATCATTTACATTTTATTAGGATCAGTTGGCATTCTTCCTCATTTGAGCATGAACTTTGTCTTTACCCTCTGCAGAGCGATGCTGCGGATGCTCTATCAAGATTCTATTATCCACCAGTTGCTGCTGTAACTATTTCGTATCCAAAGGAAGCAATTAGAAAAGAATGCTTAATTGATGGGGAGCTCCAGGGTTTTGGCCAATTACATCCACGTAGTCAAGGAGTTGAGACATTAGGTATTTCTTTCAATCATCAAGTCTTAAAGCTCGAAACATATACAGACAGCTTTCTTTCTTTTCAAGCTTGCTTTTATTCTAGCGTTAAATTTAGGCTGAATCCAAGATACAGATAATGCTATAACAGTATTATTGGTAATATGCTTTTGTAGGAACAATATACAGCTCATCACTCTTTCCAAATCGTGCTCCTGCTGGTAGGGTGTTACTTCTAAATTACATAGGAGGTGCTACAAACACAGGAATTGTTTCCAAGGTTAGCAATTCTCTGCCAAACATATTGCCTTGTGTTTTTGTGATTATGATGTGTTTATATATCTTTTTAGTGCCCTTCTTTATGAATAGAACTTTTAGTACCAATAATCTGTTCTTTAATTATCACTATAAACACTATCTGCACTTTTTTAACACTAACTGCACTCAACTCATGGAAAATTTGAGCTGCTAGTTATGTAGTATGATTTAAATATAGTCTTTATTTGATTTCCTGTTATTGGCTGTATTTTTTATGACCCCATCTCATTTCCAGACTGAAAGTGAGCTGGTAGAAGCAGTTGACCGTGACCTCCGGAAAATGCTTATAAATCCTACAGCAGTGGACCCTTTAGTCCTTGGTGTCCGAGTTTGGCCACAAGCCATACCTCAGTTCCTGGTAGGACATCTTGATCTTCTGGAGGCCGCAAAATCTGCCCTGGACCGAGGTGGCTACGATGGGCTGTTCCTAGGAGGGAACTATGTTGCAGGAGTTGCCCTGGGCAGATGCGTTGAGGGCGCTTATGAGAGTGCCTCGCAAATATTTGACTTCTTGACCAAGTATGCTTACAAGTGATGAAAGAAGTGGAGCGCTGCTTGTTAATTGTTATGTTGCATAGATGAGATGAGACCAGTAGTAGTAAAAGCGTTACCAGTATTTTTCATTCTTATTTTGTAAATTGCACTTCTGGTTTTTTTTCCTGTCAGTAATTAATTAGATTTTAGTTCTGTAGGAGATTGTTCTGTCCACTGCCCTACAAAAGAATTTTTATTTTGCGTTCGTTTCTGAGAGCTGTGCAGACTCATATGAGTAGCTTTTTTCTGTAAGTACAAACAAAATCAAATACTATTCTGCAAGAGCTAACAGAATGTGAAGCATAGAAAAACGCTGTGAGTAGGCATGCCAATCTTGGGCAATGTTTTTACTCTCGGTAATACTAATTGCTACTACTATTTGATATTGAACATATTTTTTTTGAGGGGAATACAGTAGGGAAAACCCCTACTGTGGTAGTATATATATTAATATATTGAAGGGGACCGTGACGTCTAAGAGGGGGATGAATTAGACAACTTAAAAATCTACTTCTAAACTATGATATCTTTTTCTAACCTTAGCAAAATCTATAAAAAAGATAAACTATCTAAATGTGCAACTATGGTTTTGCTAGTGTGTTGCTATCTTTACCACAAAAGGAGTAATATAATCAATGTAAATGCGGAAGCTAAAGAGCAAGGTAGAGATATGCAAACTCCCGTCGACGACTCCGGTATTTTTACCGAGGTATCGAGAAGCGCGCAAACTTCCCCTAGTCCTCGTTGGAGTCCTTCGCAAGGAATCCCTCGCAAGGGTCAAGCTCCCGGTCGGGTAACTCCGTGGATAGCCTCAGGCCTTCCCCACGCGCAAGTGGGTCTGCGACGTGCCTTCCGGCAAGCCTCTCCTGGATGCTCCCCGCCGTCTTCACTATCAAGCTTTCGGTCGAAACGCCGCGGGCCTTGTTCCCTCTGGTACACGGTGGCGGCCACACCACAAACGCGGTTGGTGTGATCTCGCAAGACTACAAGCCCTCCGATGTACAACAATGGTGCGCGCAAGCACCGAGTGGTAAGAGGTATGTAAACCTCACTAAACACTAGGCCTAAACCTAGAGCAAGCGCATAAGCGGTGGTCTAATCAACCTAAGCATTTCGCAAAGCACCTACGCTAATCACCTAATAAAACACTAAGCACTATATAAGTGGAGATCACTAAAATGGTGTATCAACATCCTTGATATGTTTCCTCAGCTCCACTCTTGTCATTTGGCCGGTTGGGGTTGTATTTATAAGCCCCACTGAGAAAGTAGCCGTTGGGGACGAAGTCCGCTTTTCTGCTACTGACAGCACGCTGGAGTCGTCCTGATCGGACGCGTCCGGTCGTCCCGACCGTTAGAGCTGCGATCGACTGATCAGACGCTGCCAGCGTCCGGTCACCTGCCACCGGACGCGTTCGGTTGCAAGTTCGCCGCTCTGGAACCTCTCTGTACTCAATCGGACGCTGTTGTCCTGCGTCCGGTCGATTTGCCGCCAGCGTCCAGTCACTTGCTGAGCGTGTTGCCGGACTGATGAACAGTGCCATCGGTGTGTCCGGTCGTTTTGCTTGTTCAGCGTCCGGTCGCTGCTGCTGACGCCTGCTGTTGCCGAGCCACTGATCGGAGCGTCCGGTCACTTTCTTCCCGCGTCCGGTCACTTCTGTGAGCTCGTTTCTTCGATATCTTGCGTGCGGCTTGGTTCCTATCTTCGTGCTTGGACTTGCTTAATATCTTGGGTCTTCTCTTGTGCTCCTAAGGTCTTGCTTAAGATGTTGATCATCGGATCATCACGTCGCCTTCGTTCAAGTCACGTCTTGCATCCTATTGAACTACAAAACAATCACTTGCAAATTCATTAATCCAATTTAGTTGCGTTGATCATCAAATACCAAAATCCAAAGTAAATGAGCCTATGATCCATTTTCCTTATAATATATAAAAGAGTTAGCAAAGGTGTACAACAAACCCATCAAGGGTAAAACTAGAAAAACTTTACAGCAGGCTGTTTAGCCAGAGGGAGAGGCTGAGTATAGGAATGGGCTTAAATCTGTGAAGGTGTGCTTTATATTATGTACAAAACATGTTTTCCAAGACTGAAAGGAAGCTTGATTTCCTCTGAAGATTTGACCATTTCTTTGTTTCCATATCTCCCATGCTTGCAATACTGAAGACTTCCATAAACAATTGATGTTAATATTCAGCTTTTGCTTTCTGGATTGTATCAAACAAGCTGAGGACATGATCCCAAAAAACATCCAACACCTAGTGCTGATGGGCATTAAAAAACAGATGATATGTGGTCTCTTCTAGATTTAGATTGCATATAGCACACAATTGTAGTTGTCCCCTTCAATTTTATGGTATTTTCTAGATGTGCTCTACCGTTTGATAATACAATACAACTGATTACTGACGATTCATCATAGTAAAGACAGTACCAATACTTTTTTTTTTGAAAAAAAAAGATTGAGGTAGCACGATCCTTGGATTAGGATGTATATGCTAGTACGTGTACTATAGAATTCTCCAGTAGCAGAAGCTTCAGCTTGAAGGAGGATTATTATATTACGGTTGTACTACTGCGATCACTTACTTTGAGCACCTAGAAAATTAGCGTGTAGTAATGTATCCCAGGATGACAAAGCGAACACACACCTACTCGGGAGCGCAAACCCTGGCCTGGCTGCACACTGTCGAGGCAACAACAATGCAGTTGACGAGTGATTCAATGCACAAGAAACCATGGCAGATCACGGAGGATGAGGGAGCCCTGCCTGGCTGCCGCCTCCCCTCTGTAGCCGGTTTCTACCCTTGGCTGCACCTGCATCGTCTGTCTTTCTGTGGTGATGAAGAGGAGAGACCGTGGCATGGTGCCAAGGACCAGGCCGGGGATCCGGCGACCAGCGGCAGACAAGGGCACAATCATTAGGGTTCACGCTCCACTCCAACACCTTCCTTGGCGTGTGTGCAAGCATGGCTGTCATAGAGCTTTCTAGGCGGCCTTTTTGGTTTTAACAACAGCTGATTGTTCTGTACTCGTAGCACAGTAGCAGCGCTGAATTTTTAGCCCTCCGAACGAAAGCAAGAACAAGGCAGACAGTGTTGGCTGCACCCTGCACAGCACACAAAATGTAGGCCCTCTGATGAAGCTTCAAAGGGGGAGTAGGGTCCTCGAAATTAGGAGTGCTACCACCAACATCGCCGGTGGCCTAACTTCACGTAGAATAGGGGCACAAAGGTCAAAATTAGGACAACTACATGTGGATGTACTTCAGGTTTAGTCAACGAAAAGAACAAGTACCCATGCTAAATTCCTACTAAGGGCACCCACAGTAGCAAGAGTTAGTTATTAGCTTTAAGCCAACCTCTCCAATAGTGTCAGCTTTAGCAATGGCTCATACTATCATTAGTGTATATAACACTCTCATATGTTACTGTAATATGTTTATGAGCCTAGCTCTTATTAAGAGCTAGCTTTTCCCTCTCTTGTATTAGATATGAATACGCCTGTTCGCTTATGCTGAAATTTGGCTTATGCTAATTTGTTGTGAGAGAAAAATATTGTTCGTTTACTGAAAAGTACGGTTGAAGTAGTTCAAGCGAACAATGCGAAAATGCTTAGAGCTAACTTATGCGTTGGGTGCCCTAAGGGCTTGTTTGGTTATTTAGGATTGATGTCCTGGAACTATTCCCAACTAGAATGATCGAGTAATTTGTATAACAACTTATCAGCTGGATTGGTTTCTGACCCCATTCCTGAATAACCAAACGGCCCCTAAATGATCGTTTACCAAATTGAATTGCCGCTTCACAAACAAACGGCACTGTGTTATTGGCTAGCGAGGTGCGATTTTATTCAGGTAGGTAGGGTGCACACTATCTGCCTCTGCCCTAATCATAGCGTTATTTAAATCGTTGAAAGATTATAGTGCGCCTTTTAAATTTTAATTAATTTCGTGTGAGGCAAGTCAAGGGGCGATCGAGTTGTTTGTTGGTCAGGTGTTTTGAGGGCCGGGGTTTAGCTTAGTTTATTACCACTCCTCTCGGCGTCCGTCCTGTGTGCTTTGACAAAGATAAACATCTTTTATTCTTTTGGTTGTTTTGTTTGTAAGCAAAGTATATATTATTACTGCTGGTACTAGGTGATGACGCTTAGCTTTTCTGCATTTCCAACTTTTGACTCGTATATGAGAGCAGCAGCGATTGTAGCTGCTGCTGCTGCTGCTGCTGTCTCTCGAGTAATGAATTCATCATCACACTGTTGAGAATTTGAGATGCCCCGACCCCGAGTAATAAGGAATTCGAGTCCGAGGTGGTGGCGAACGGCAGCGACACCGATACGTGAAACGCGCACACGGCTCGCTCAGATGTGCGACTAGCTTGCGAGGCTAACACGTGGAGTGGCACACACTTACTGAGCGGTGGATAAATCTGAAGCATTAAAAGCAGATCAAATTATGTAAATTGTTTTTTGCTAATGTGGACGGACTCAGTGACGGCCAAAGTCGGCTAGCTTGATAAGAGTAGATGGACACATGTGGACAGGACAGGCGGACACAAAAATCTCCTGCTAGGCTCGTAGCCCAGGAGAAATCCTCTTGGAATTCTGTCGTGCTTATTTCACTTTAACAAACAAAGCTGTGAGGAAGAAAGAGAAGGATGAACGATGTCAAATCGATTGCCCTGAATACTCGGTTCAGTCATTGCGAGGAAGGAACAAACAGACAAAGCCGTGGAGAAAGACCAGAGGAAGAACGATGTCAAATCGATTGCCCTGAATACATACTCAGTTCACAACAATGACTGAACAAGAACAGACGTGGCTGCTGATTAGCCTGATTTGAGGATGGATGATGCAGATCGGCGGGTGCGGGGCGATGACTGCTGTCATGCCATACGTCGCGTGCGTGGGCACGGAACGGAAGCATACAGATACTACTAGTCGGTAGCCGTGCCTCCCTGTCTGTCCCCGTCTAGACTTGCATTGCTCTGCAGCAGGTGCCGGGCTCTAGAGTTCCTAGGACTTTGCAAACGGCCAAGGCACGACATGGCCGTGCGCCCGTGCGGCATACTCCTGAGTATTGTTTGTTTCTCTTTTAAGTTGACAAGTGACTAAGGGCCAACCTCAACTGTTCTTTTTAAACCTACGCTCTAAATCCTCATTTACAGAGATGTTCTAAACTGCTCCGGTACTCCCTTTTTAAAAAATAGCACGAATCTCAAAGCAGGTAATTAAATAAATTAATTATTTTATATTATTTTGCATCTGGGTCCCTCCTGGGCCCAGCTCTGATCCAGATGGGAAGTAACGCCGTGACTCTGTATTCATGCCGCGCCATTTCACTCGTCGCCAACAAGGCTCGCTACTCCTCCCCCGATCCAATTGTTCGTGCTTTGCGGCAAGAGTACGGCGCCTTCCCCGGCTGGTGGCATGGCGTCTTCTTCATCAACGGCTTCGGCAACGCCGTAATCCTTAACGCACGAAGAAATGGGATCGGGGGAGGAGTAGTGATCGAGTGTTGCTGGATACGTGTGAAACGGCGGTGAACGGAGTCACGTGGACCTTCACGGACGTTTCTTCCCATCTGGATTAGGGCTGGGCTCGGGCTGTCTTGGACAGGCCGGGCCCAGGAGGGACCCAGGTGCAGAATAATATAAAAATAATTAATTTCTTTAATGCCTACTTTGAGATTCGTGCCATTTTTTATAAAAGGGAGTACCAGAGCAATTGTATATAAAAAATATCTGTACATGTTTCCATCCTCGAATAACTTCTTTATATTTTGTTTGACACTTCAAAAAGCTAGCTCCACTGTCTATCTTTAATGAGCGAGAAACCAGAAACAAAGAAAGAATATTTAGATCTTGTTAAAGAAAACTATTTGCCCTTGCAAATTTCTCCATTTTCTCCCACGTTGAATTCATCGGATGACATGATGCATGGGCATGCTAGTTTGCTTGTTTAAACCTTCTTTTAACTAATGATAATCATGCATTGTGACCGGAACTGCAGGACAACGCGTAGCTGTTTGTGTCTCTCGTGCCTGCTAAAGGTCGGTGTCGCGGTATAAAACAATGCGCCTCCTGTCTGCGCAAAGCCCGTGCACATCTGCAGCTGCAGCTAGCGTCGCACCCCCTGCTTTCATCGCTTCCGAATGCCGCGGCTAGCTCACTTCGCAATCTTCCATCGCACAAAAAGGCGCGAGCTGGCTGGCCGTGGCCTTGGCCGGCCGGCCTGGCTGCCTGCTGCTTTATGCTTTCGTCCTGTTCAGCTGGCTGAAAAAACGGTCAGATGCTGATGCTGATGCTGATGTTGATGTTGATTTGTTGTGAAAAAAAAATATTATTATTTCGTTGAAACGGTACTGACTGATAGGTTCAAACGAACAGTGCCTCTGTCTCTTGTCTCCTTCAGCGATAGACTAGACCACTTATCCAAAAACAAAAGAAAACGATGGACAATGCAAACCCCCCAAGTAAAGGATAATAATAAAATCAATTGATAAACGAGTAACCATCATTAACTGCATCATAGCAATCGCTTCGATGGGATCAGCTGCTTGCAGAGTAGACTAAAACTGGATCAGCACGTGACAGACACGAGGATACATGCATGAGATCAGCCTTGTGATGGTTTCTCCAGTATATGTTGCATTAGTTTCATAGTCAAAGGGAGATGATGTCCTAGATGTTAAGATAAGGATATCTTAGAGGCCATGCGCCTAGCCAAGGTTTGTTACCTATCGTGTAACTCAAGTAGATGGTTGTTAAGATATTATTGTGATCCATATCTGTTGTAACTTGATCCCTTGTATAAGCCACGTCATAGGGTTGTTCTTGGCTATATTAACATACAACCGAGAGCCTGAGAAGGCATCTCATTCACCCCATTTTGACATGGTATCGGAGCCTTACTCCTAACGGAGATCACCCATGGCGTTCCACCAACTCGCATCTTCCTCCGCTGCCTCTGTTGTTCCATCGCTCATCTTTCCTGTGACTGAAAAGCTGACTCACAACAACCACCCGCTATGGAAAGATGCAAGTGCTCTCAGCCCTAAGGGACGCACAGCTTGCGTTCTACATCAACGCGACGACGCAGCCGCCAATATGATTTCTGGAGCCGGTGAAAGGGGAGGACAAGAAGGAGACTCCTGCCTCAAACCCTGACTACGATCCATGGATCGCAAAGGATCAGCAGGTCCTTAGTTTCCTGCTCTCCTCTCCATCCAAAGAAATTCTTGGGCAGATACCCACCACGGTGCAATCTGCAAAGGAGGCCTAGGCTGCTATCGAGGGGATGTTCGCATCCCAATCGCGTGCTTGCATCATCAGCATGCGAATGGCGTTGGCGACGGTGTCCAAGGGGACGTTCATGATCAACGAGTACTTCGTCAAGATGAAGGGCCTCACGGATGACATGGCATCCGTAGGAAGGAAGCTGGAGGATGAAGAGTTGGTCTCATACATCCTGACCAGTCTCGACCTAGACTACCACCCAGTGGTGTCCGCGGTCGCCGCTAGGGTTGAGCCCATCTCGGTGAGCGAACTTTATACTCAGCTTGTGAGTTTTGAGCAGCGCATGGAAATGCATAGTGGAGGATCCAACGCCTCTGCAAATATGGTGGCCCGTGGTGGTCGCGGTGGAGGAAACCCGTCACGCGGTCGCGGTGGTAGTGGTCACAGAGGCGGGGGCTGTGGCGGCTTTGGTCGTGGCGACGGTGATCGCAGTGGCGGTCGTGGCCCGAACTTCACTCCAGGCGTGTTTTGCCAACTATGTGGCAAGGAGGGCCATGCTGTTGTGCACTGCTTCAAGAGGTTCGACGCCTCTTTCTCCGGGCCTCCCCAGAAGAGTGCGGCGTTGGCAACCACTTCATACGGCAGTCGATACAAATTGGTACATGGATTCGGGTGCCACGGATCATGTGACCAGTGAGCTGGAGAACGCGAGAAGTATGGCGGCCATGAGCAGGTGCACACCGCCAGTGGGTCAGGTATGGAGATACGTCATGTTGGATCTAGTACATTGCATTCCCCTAATAGTACTATCCATCTAAACAACATTCTCTATGTTCCAAAAGCCCACAAAAGTCTTTGTTCCATAAATCGTCTTACTCATGATAATGATGTTTTTCTTGAGTTTCACCCTAATTATTTTTCCATCAAGGAGCGGGCAACGAGGAGGCCGCTCCTTCAAGGCAGATGTGAAGGGGGGCTCTATCCTCTCAAGGTCAACAAGAATAAACAAGCGCTAGGCATCGCCAAGGCGTCCACTTCCTTGTGGCATTATAGATTAGGGCATGCTTCAACTCCCGTAGTGCAGCAAGTCTTGAATCGCCACAAGCTTCCAGTTTTTAGAGAGTCCAATAAAAACTGCTGTCTGTGATGCATGTCAGAAGGTTAAAAGCCATCAGCTGCCATACCCTAGATCCACTAGTGTGTCAACTAGTCCTTTGGATCTTGTTTTCTCTGATGTATGGGGTCCTGCTCCACATCCGTTGGTCGAAACAATTATTATGTGAGTTTTATTGATGATTATAGCAAGTTCACGTGGGTTTATCTATTACGCCACAAATCTGAGGTGTTTAAACATTTTTGTGATTTCCAGAATTTAGTTGAACACAAATTCAATAAGAAAAATCTCGCTATCCAAACCGATTGGGGAGGAGAGTATCAATCCTTGAATTCTTTTTTTCCAATGCATTAGAATTTCCCATCATATTTCTTGCCCACATGCTCATCAACAGAATGGATCTGCTGAAAGAAAACACCATCACATAGTGGAAGTAGGGCTTACTCTTCTAGCTCATGCCTCCATTCCTCTGAAATTTTGGGATGAGGCATTTGTTAGGGCAGTCTACCTTATCAACCGCCTTCCCTCTAAAGTTATTGATAATGAGACTCCCTATGCTCGACTACTAAAACAACAACCAGATTACTCTCTTCTTCGAGTCTTTGGTTGTGCCAGTTGGCTGAATCTTAGACCCTACAACACTAGAAAATTGCAATTCCTTTCTAAGCGCTGTGTTTTTCTTGGGTATAGCAATCAACACAAGGGATTCAAATGTTTAGATCCATCTGAGGGAAGGGTCTATACCTCACGTAATGTGGTTTTTGATGAGCAAGTATTTCCTTTTAGCAGGATGCATCCTAACGCTGGAGCACATTTGCATGCGGAAAATTCCCTTCTTCCAGAATCTTTATTAAACTCAAGTACTAATCTTGGGGATGCATTTGTATCTGATTCACATGAACTGCACCTCTGTTCCTACTAATGTTACTGTATCTCCGACAGGTATTTTGTCAGATGCAGTGATAAATCTTGAAGAAACCAGCGAGAATCAGCATGTTTCAGGCCGTACAAGCATGTTTCTAGAATCAGCATGTTTCAGGCCCTCCGTCACCGACCCGCCAGGATCTTCTGCGCGCTCACTGGACTACCTCTCTGTTTACGTCCAACACAATGGTGCCACAGACTGATCCCGGCAGTGGGGGGGCATGAAAGTTCTAGTTTGGTTTTGGTGAATTGATAAAACGCTAAGTGCTAACCTAGTTTATCAAAGTGATCATGAGATAGGTAGCACTATTCTAAGTGGTGGAGCAAATTGAAGATCATGATGATGGTGTGACCATGGTGATGATCAAGTGTTTGAACTTGGAAAAGAAGAAAAAGAAAAATAAAAAGCTCAAGGCAAAGGTGAAACTTGATAGAAACTTTTTAGGTTTGGTGATCGAGACACTTAGTGAGTGTGATCACATTTAGGATCGACAGTCATATAATTAAGAGGGGTAAAACTCGTATCGAAATACGGTTATTAAAGTGCCACTAGATGCTCTAACTCTTTGCATACGCATTTAGATCTAGTGGAGTGCTAACACCCTTAAAAATGTTTATGAAAATATACTAACACACGTGCACAAGGTGAAACACTTGTTGGTTAGCACATTTGAGCAAGGGTGGAGAAATTGGTGAAGTGGAGTCACTGTTTTTCAGTGATCGGACGCTGCCTCAGGAGTGACCGGACTCATCCTCTCTGTGTCCGGTCAGTGTTGCAAGTGAAGGCTGCCCTCGGTCTTGTGACCGAACACAACACAGTAAAAGTGACCGGACGCGCAGGGTCCTGCGTTCAGTCAGGGGATGACGTACTGCTGACGTGTGCTTCTTTGCAAGCCAAGGAGGACCGGACTCGGAGTGGCATCCGGACAAGGATGAATGGATGCGTCCGATTGCTGTTTTTCGACTCTAGAATCTTACTAGAACCGACCTGACGCTGAGTTGTCACAGGGAGCGGTGCGTTCGGTCGTAGGGTGTTGACGCAGGCGCATGCTTGGTATGAGGAGGCATCAGCGCGTCCGATCATTTTGGCCAAACGTCCGATCTCTCCTTAACATGCGCGAGGAACTCAGACGACCGTTAGAGATCAGCGGTAGCGACTGAACTGGGTGGCCACGTGGTGGCCATCCAGTGACTGGACGCTGGCTCAGGTGTGTCTGGTCGCCCCAACCAGCACGTCCGGTCAGCGCGAGGCTGACTGCCTGTTGAGAGCCAACGACTCTTTTCGTGGGGTCTCTCTATTTAAGTCCCATGGCCGGTTCAAGCTCACTCTCTTGGCCATTTGCATTGATATAGCAACCTTGTGAGCTTAGTCAAAGCCCTTCCACTTATCTCCATCATTGATTCATCATCTTTATGAGATTGGGAGTCAATCCAAGTGCATTGCTTGAGTGATTGCATCTAGAGGCACTTGGTGATTGTGTTTCTCTATGGGTTTCGCTTGTTACTCTTGGTGGTTGCCGCCACCTAGATGGCTTGGTGCAACTGAGGATCGTCGAGTGGAGGAAGGTGCTTGTCTCCGGCTCCGATTGTGGTGATTATGAGGGGTTCTTGACCATTCCCCAGTAGAGAGCCAAAAGGTACTTTAGTGGATTGCTCATGGCTTGTGTGATCCCCATCTTGTGTTGGTTGTGAGGCATGCGGTTGCGCGTTTGGCGTGTGATGCCAATTAGCGCGTGAACCTCCAAGTGAGTGAATCGCCACAACGAGGACTAGCTTGCCGGCAAGCAAGTGAACCTCGGTAAAAAATCTTGTGTCATCTTGTCCGAGGATTTCTTTGGTTATCTTGTGATTGATTGATTGGCTCCATCTTGTGATTGGCTCAATTCCTCGACACGGCGTTATAATTATCACATGCCCTCTTGTATTTATATTTCTAGTGTGTAAGCTAAGATCTTTAGTATAATTAGTTTTTAGAGCAAGATTGCTTCAGGTTTAGTGGTTAGTGAGGCTTTTTAGTTAGTCCTTGAGAGCTCACTAACTTAGTGTAGTGATCTAGCTATTGTGTGGATAGAGACTATAGATACTAGAATTATGGTAGGTGGCTTGCACTTTTAGTAGGCTAGCGCAACATTTGCTTCGCCTCATATTTGTCTAACTGGTTTGCTAAGTGTTGTTGTAGAAATTTTTAATAGGCTATTCACCCCCCTCTAGCCATTAGGACCTTTCAGGGCAGCCTGTCACCGCGCTTGTCACCGAGTGGGCGAATCTTCCCACGGGATCCTTTGTGGTGAGTCACTCTGCTGAAGATCCAGCTGTTGCCCTCTCTCCAGCGTCTACACAGCGCCCATCTACACATCTACGACACGGTATTTGTAAACCAAAAATTTATACTGATGGTACTATTCGTTGGGATATGCTTGGTGTCTTTGCTGCAGAGGAACCGACCTTAGTTGATGAAGCTTTCCATGATTCACGGTGGGTTGCTCCCATGGATGCCGAACACAAGGCCTTGTTGCACAACAAAATCTGGTGTCTTGTTCCCGCACCAAAAGGAAAGAACATCATTGGATGTAAATGGGTCTACAAAGTTAAGAAGAAAGCTGATGGGACTATTGACAGATACAAAGCTCGACTTGTGGCAAACGGATACAAGCAAAGGTATGGTTTGGACTATGAAGATACTTTTAGCCCGGTGGTAAAGGCAGCCACCATACGGCTTATACTGTCAATTGCAGTGTCAAGAGGATGGTCTCTTCGATAGCTTGATGTTCAAAACGCTTTTCTTCATGGTGTTCTACAAGAGGAAGTGTATATGCATCAACCACCGGGATATGAAGATAAATCAAGACCAAATTTGGTTTGTAAGCTGGATAAAGCTTTGTATGGACTCAAACAGGCGCCTAGGGCCTGGTATGCTCGTTTGTGTAGCAGGCTTGAATCTTTGGGTTTTCAACCATCAAAGGCGGCAAACACCTCGCTGTTTTATTATAACATAGGAAAACATACTTTGTTTGTTTTAGTATATGTTGATGACATCATAGTTGCAAGTTCGTCACAAGAGGCAACAGATGCATTACTTTGTGATCTTGAGAAGGAGTTTGCTTTGAAGGATCTCGGTGATCTTCGTTATTTCCTTGGAATAGAGGTAAAGAAGTCTGCGAATGGACTAGTATTGACTCAAGAGAGATATGCAGCAGATGTTGTTAAAAGAGCTGACATAAGTCTCAGTAAGCCTGTTGGTACTCCTATATCTAGTACAGAAAAGCTCAGCGTTGAAGGTGATGCATTGGGGCCGGAAGACTCTACAAGATATAAGGAGTATAGTGGGAGGTTTGTAATATCTTATTTTGACTCGTCCAGATATCTCTTTTGTAGTTAACAAAGTTTGTCAATTCTTGCATGCTCCGACTACTGTTCACTAGGAGTGCTGTCAAGAGGGTTATGAGATATGTTCATGGTACTTCCAAACTCGGTCTTAACATAAGGAAGTCTAAGTCCATGATGGTGAGCACATTTTTAGATGTTGATTGGGCTGGCAATGTTGATGACCCTCGGTCCATAGGGGGCTTTGCTATTTTCCTTGGCTCCAATCTCATATCGTGGAGCGCACGGAAACAGGCAACGGTGTCAAGGTCAAGTACAGAGGCGGAATATAAAGCACTTGCTAATGCTACTGCAGAAATGATGTGGATTCAAAAGTTACTTGGAAAGTTAAAAATCCTACATCCTCCTATGGCTAGACTGTGGTGTGATAATATCGGTGCCAAGTATTTGTCAGCCAACCCTGAGTTTCATGCAAGGACTAAACACATTGAGATAGACTTCCACTTTGTTAGAGAACGAGTTGCACAAGGACTACTTGACATCAGATTCATTCCTTCGCCAGATCAGCTTGCAGATGGTTTCACAAAACCAGTCAGTCTTCCCAAGTTGATACAGTTTAGAAGCAATCTCAATCTTGTGGCAGGCTGAGATTGAGTGGGGGTGTTAAGATAAGGATATCTTAGAGGCTATGCGTCTAGCCAAGGTTTGTTACCTAGCGTGTAACTCAAGTAGATGGTTGTTAGGATATTGTTGTGATCCATATCTATTGTAACTTGATCTCTTATACAAGCCATGCCATGGGGTTATTTCTAGCTATATTAACATGCAACTGAGCCACCCCATTTTGACACTGGACTGATCAGGATTCAGGAGTGTCTAGCTCAATTGACTGAAGGTGCACCGTCACAAGATTAGAGCTACGGAATTAATTCAGGTCACTATATATATCTCTAATCTGTCAGCTAGTTATACATATATAGAACCAAATTACCAACATATAGTTTCTATATTTTTCCCCAACTTCATCGAGGGTATGGCATGTAGCTAAATACTTGGAGTATGTTCTAGCATCTAAATACTTTAGTGATATATCACTGAGAGTCTGAGATACACGCACCATCTACTCCCTCGGGAAATGGAGCAAATACATTTTCTTTTTCTTTGTTAGGAGAGCCAACAATACAAATATTGTCAAAATTTGGTCTAATTTGACCCCTCCCCCCTCTTCCGGCCAAGAAAAGCATAACGCTCCAACCGGACAGAACGCAAGTAAATCCCCTTGGGTCAGAAATATCATGTCTTTTGACTAGCCGTCTTGTTGAAGATTCATTTGTTCTACGTTAAACTAAATTTATATGAATATAAGTATCAATATTTATGATGCTAGATAAATAAAGATTATTAGATTTATTTTTTGAAATATATTTTTTATAATAAGTCCATTTGCGGTCATAAATGTTGATAATACTATTTATAAACTTGATCAAATATAAGATACTTTCAATTATGACAAAACCAAAAATATTACTCTTCACAG
This sequence comes from Miscanthus floridulus, assembly GCF_019320115.1. Lineage (NCBI taxonomy): Eukaryota > Viridiplantae > Streptophyta > Magnoliopsida > Poales > Poaceae > Miscanthus > Miscanthus floridulus. The sequence goes on from NC_089585.1 coordinate 40,139,522, forward strand.
AATGAAGGTGTTGTATAAAGCACCGAGACTAAAGCATTCTTTATTTGAAACGCAGGAATTTCACATGAACTTTACACAAATTTCACAGGTATTCTCTTAGTTTTTTTCATAGAGAAAAGTAGGAAATAAGAAAAAAAAATCATATTTAAAAGACCCTTAAAAGTACAATCCCTTATTTCAGCAGACAACGATTATTATTGCATCCATACTTCATCAGTACGGTAGGACACCTTTTCCATGTTTGCTTCGCTTGCCTGGCCAACAGTGCACTACAGATGCAATAACACCAGTCACCAGTGCAACAATTACCTGTCACAGGTACACACCGACTAGTAGCTGCTGTGTACACTGCCACTGCATGCTTCCTACGCCTACCACCATCATCATATCCTGGCTGGCTGCACCGCTGCAGGAGGAAGCAGAGTTGCCTGGGATTTGCATCTTGCCGGCGCAGATGAGGAGCACAGCAGGCTCAAGAGAGCGTAGACGTGCCAACAAAAGGGTAAGCAAGCAGCGAGACGAAGAGCGCCTTTTTCTGCCATGCGCCCACGGCAGGAGGGACAAGATCGAGGGGGAAAAAATACGTAGGTGAAGTGGTGTCCGCTGTGTCCCCTCCCTTCTCAGGAACGTTTCGGTCCTTTTTTCACCCAAACCCAACGGAGCGTGCAATCAACACGTTTGGCTGGCAATCGTGTGGAACTACGGCCTGTTCGCTTCACTGAAAAAATAAGCCGAAATACTGTTCCGACGGATTTGTTGTGAGAGAAAAACACAGTTCCGGCTGAAAAACTAAGCTGAAAAAGACGGAATTATAAGAGAAGCGTAACAAGGACCTACTTTTGGTTGGGCATCAGATGAATATCGTGCTCGAGGGCGAAAATGTCTAAATGGAGGGAGATTTCACATATATCGTATATATACGAAGAAACATTAATAATTACTAAAAAAAAAAGAAACTGATCCATCGGAAAGAAGGCAATGAAAGAAAAATAGTATTGAAAAAAGAATTCCATGTCCTGCTAGTTTACATTAAAAAAAGAATTCCATGTTTATTTTGTTCAAAAGCTGGAAATCAGTTCCATGATTTCACCGAAAGACTGATTCAACAGGCCAAAGACTGATAAACATGCAATTCTCAAGAACATTGCAAGATTCCTAATAAGAAACATCATGAGCATGAAGCAATCTCTACTTCTCGTACAATCATCCTGTTCGCTTGTTGGTTTCAGCCAGCCCAAACCAGCCAGCCAACAGTGTTTTTCTCTCACAATAAACCAGCACCAGCCAGCCCAAACCAGCCTAGAAACCAATCAGCGAACAGGCCGAATGCCTATTCCCTATAAAATTTGAGGCAAATCTCTTTTTTTTGTATTATAGAAAAGTGGATCCCAACTAATTTTCCACAGTGCAAATGTGTAAGGTGCACCCAGTTGACCAGTTCTCCCTTTCAGCTTCAGAAGAATCTGTCCTCCCATCCATCACGTTTTTTTTTTGGTTGTGAATTATGAATGATGTTTTCTTCATCAACGATATGCGAAACAGCCTGTTCGCTTGTTGGTTTCAGCTAGCCCAAACCAGCCAGCCCAAACCAGCTAGCCAATAGTGTTTTTCTCTCACAATAAATCAGCACCAGCTAGCCTAAACCAGCCCAGAAATCAACCAGCGAACAGGCCTTCTTCCCCAATTATTCAACGAAGTGGCGATGAAGCTGGAAATAATAAAACTAGCAGTATGTACCCTGCAGAAGAAGTAGAAGACGATGGCAAACAAAGAGCCTCTTTGGGAGGGCTCCTGCAGGGGCTTTAGCTCTGCCTCCTACAGGAGTTGTGCCAAATGCCTGTTTTGGAAAGGACTCCGCATAGGGAGTCGGTCAAGAGCCGGAGCTATTTACCTGCACAAGAAAAGCTTAAAAAACGAGCTTCGCGTGGCTCCTTGCTATGGATTCACGTCGTTTAGTGTGAAGGAGCCGTTTTGCCAAACGTTTTCCAGAACAGCTTCAGCTCCTTCAAAGAAAGCCGAAGCCATTTTCAGAGGAGCCAGAGACCCGCCAAGGCCCAAAATAAGCAGCACAACAGGTCGTCGCGCCCGGCTCCTGCGCGAATCCCGCACCGCAAAGTCGCCAGCTGATCGGCGGTAACGCTGTGGTAACCGATGCCACTAGCTCTCCGATCATCATCACTCGCCATCATCTGAAACAGGCCGACTAGACGGACGGCAGTGGAAAAATGTTGGCGCGTCGCGGTCCACGTCCACCCGACCACCCCTGCAGTCTTGGCAAATTGGATTCCATGGAAAACGACCCCCGCGCTCGGCTCGGATCAATCGATGGCGTGAAAGGCGACTTATCTGACCGGTCGGGGAAGCAAGCGTTACTTTACTTCCCGATCCGTCGCGATGACGTGCCCGGCCGGGTCGAGGGACAGGACGCGCGCGCGCGCCCGGGACAAAGTGGCATGGCAGCTCTCACACCGTTCGCGACCCCGCGACACGTTCGAGAATTTCCTGCGGTTCCGCGGACGATTCCCTCCCGGCGAGCGGCGCGGGGCGATCACGAACAGCTAGTAAGCAAGCGAGCCCCCGGCCGCCGATGGTACCGAGAGAGAGCGAGGGGCGTCGCTTTCGGCGGCCGGGGGTGTGTCCCCGGGCTGTAGCCCTGCGCCGCGGCAGGCCTCGCGCGGGCGTCAACACCCATCCGTGTCGCGCCCCCGGCCGGTGGATTAGGTCCCCGTCTTTATGACCAGCGCGCGCGCACGTACGTACGTACCCTGTACACCCAGCCGTGCGCGGCCCGGCTGTGCGTTGACGATGACGCCCACCGCACGTCGATGCAGGGACGCCCGGTACGATCGAGTGGTGGCTACCTGGCTAAAGTGGCTATCGTATCTCGGCTCGCTTGGTCTCCACTGCACGCCATGCCGGCCCTCCCCTCCGCAAGAACTCATGTGCCGGCCCGGGCCGGGCATGCGTGCAACATGTGTGTGTGCCCAGGGCCGGAACTGATCGCATCACGCATTCATCATGACCGGGCGGGCGGGTTATTATCCTGCTGCTCGAGCGAGCGTGTGCACATGATTGCGCGCGTACGTGTCAGTGGACTGCGATGCGAGCGGCAGGTCCAGTGGCTTGGCGCGCGGCCGGGCATGATCATCGGTGCGTATGCGTTGGTGTGGGGGATCGATGATGCACGGAGGGCCCGCCGCCCGGGCGCTCTCTCTGTCACAAGGAGATTTTGGGTGGTGGTGGTCGCATCCCCGCGCGCTCGAGTGCACCCCGTACCAACCCAACACGTCCGCTGTCATGGACAGCCCGGAGGGTGCATGATATCATTGTTTTCTCTCGTTATAAGATGCTCTCTTCTTTGATTGTTATTATTATAAATAACAGATTACCAGCTGCTAATATAATTCACAACATTGTGTTTGTGTCGCATATATATGCTCGTTGATGAGTGAGAAGCGTAAAGATCACATCGTTTATATCAAAATGGAATGGGCTCGTGTAAAATGAGAGAAAGGAATCCTCTACAGTGCATGTGTCTCACTCTCACCTTAATCTGATCAGCTAACCAACCAGTTGTGTCTGCCAACTATCACATACAAAAAGAAGCCTTTATATATTTTTAGTTATATTTATACTACAAAGCATATATATACACAAAAAGAAGGCCAAATATTCTTCGACACACAACTCTCTCCACTATACGCGCATACTTTTAGCTCAACCCTCCTTTGGCTTTTGTCAGCCACTCAGCTCTCATCGCCTGCTATATATACACACAGCTCTCCTGCTCTCTTTCCTTCGCCCTTCCGTGTTCCAATTTCTCCTGCTCTCATCGCCTGCTAGATTCACTCCAGCCCCGGCCCTCTCCATTTCTAATAACTAGCTAGAGCCAGCTACCAGAGCAGCTGCTGCGTAACATACAGTGTATGCACCAGGCAGCATGGCGGAGTGCAAGGACAGCGGCCGGTCTCCGTCGTCGTCCATGGACAGCAGCACCCACCCGGTGCTCTCCACCACGTCATCGGGCTGCCGGCCGGCGGCGAGGAGGGACGACCTCAGCACCGATCTTCGGCTAGGGCTCAGCCTGTCGCCGGCGTCCTCCCTCCTGGTAGCGGAGAGCAAGAGCATCCCTTGTACGCCAAGGTTTCGATTCTATCTATCTTCACCCACAACTCTCTTAATTTCTCCCTTCTTAATTAACTAGTAGCTTCGTACGTGTTAGATGATATCAGCAAGTCGTAGATGCATATGCAAGCGATAAGCTGGCTAAGGCTTCCCCTAGCTAATGGAACAAATTAACTTGGAAGATGCATGGCTGATTCCGGCCGATTATATCTCTTTTCGTTTTTTTCAATTTCAATTCATTACTCACCTTTATTAGATGAATCTGCACCTCACCATTTATCTGTTGGAGATCAATCCTAGTGCGCATGTGCATGGTGAATTAGAGGTTAGAGAGCTATTATGTGGTTCTTCCTGTTCTTCTTTGGATCTCTTCCCACCCACATGGCGGATCATATACGTGAGCCACCATGAGCTCATCATCAGTTCAGTCTATTTCTTTTTTTTTTCCGTTCTCGGATAGTACTCCTATCTCTCATGTATGAATTGAGAAAAGTGTTTCTTTTTCCTGTCCATCACGCGACATAAAAACATGTAATATCTTAGATTTGTCAACTTTCTTGTTTCCACATGCCTAAAAACAGATCTTTGTTTATTATTATCCTACGATAAAATTTCAAATATATTTTTCATAATTACTTTTAGTAGTGGTTCCTAATTAAAGAGAAACTATGATCTGAATTCTGACATGTGAAACAAACTGTCTTGAATTTAGTATTGTGGTTTATTTTTTATCTTGCAACATTTTTTTCCTCAATTTTCTCGAGGGCATAAGTTTCTTTCAGTTTTCGATCAACTTGATTACTTGGTCATACTACCCCAAAAATAATACTTGATCATACTACAAAGTACAAACAAAGGAGAGCTATAAAATAATCAGATTTTCACCGAGCCAGACATTTTAATTTAGTATTCTTAAGAGTATAACCTTAGCCTTAATTGATCATTGATATCTTCACAACAACTTTCATATTTGTTTTGTCGTTATCATATCTCTAAAATATACAGCATCCCGATTAATGTCCCAACAGTACTCTCCATCCAATTGGTTCCCTTGTGCACGTCATCTACATTTATTAACAACAATTTCAACACGAACGGATGGTGATGGGCAGGAACCGAGTACTCCCGGATTGGCCCCCGATCAAACCGTTCCTTAGAAGCGCCTTGACAGCCTCGGCACGCCGACGGCGAACATTTTTCGTGAAGGTGTACATGGAAGGCGTTCCAATCGGTCGGAAGCTGGACTTGCTCTTGCTGGATGGGTACGACAGCCTCCTAGCGAAACTCCACCACATGTTCAAGGCCTCCATCACTTGTAAGTATGCATCTAAAGTTCATTACCACAGATTTTTAAGGATTGGAACCTAAAAAGAAAAAAGGAAAACGTCAAACCATGATGGATGCAGAAATGGATATACCCACATAATTGAACGATAGAATAGATTGTAATTATTCCATGCCAACACTAGCTTTTCTTAATTGGGATTCTAGCCACTAGCACTAGACCACGCACAAATTTGAATTATTTAATTTTTGGAGGAATTCCTGCCTCACACTTTAAATTGGATAGATAAACTTCAAGACATGATGTCACATCTTGCTATGTCATTATATTGTATTGCAATGCTTGCCAGTCCCTCTATAATATGTGATATGATTAGATGCTGATGTTATGGAGTACCATCAACGTGTTCCTCACCAGAAGGCTGCACATGTCCTCACCTATGAAGACCAGGATGGAGACTGGATGATGGTTGGGGATGTACCGTGGGAGTATGTTTCTTCTCTGCTTAAATGATTCACTTGCATTACCATTTACTGTTAGTTAATCTTGTCTCTGTCCATTGTTCTGGCAGGCTCTTCCTTGGAAGTGTAAAGAAACTGAGGATTGCAAGAACAGATAAATGCTAGTTAGCAAGCTTATTCATGCGGTGGACTCTATATTTATTTCTTCTTTTTATATAGGTTCATTAAGAAAGATTTTGCTGAACAGAGTGGACATGTGATGCTGAGGCTATACTAACCGTGTACAGTATACTGAAGAAAAGTCAACCTTGCTACCTTCCCTAGAAAATTAAATTTTGGTATTTTATGTTTCCTTTTCTGTTTCTTTGACTGCCTTGTAAATACCATGGTTAAAGAACAGGCAATTTGTATGAAGAATATTATAATTCCAAGATATATATCTTCGTGCAAGTAAGTAGTAGTATATGCAAACCTTTTCTTGTTATTTAGTACTACGGTTACAAAAAACGATAACATGGTGTTATAAGGATTACAGAAAACTAATCACTAGTAGTCTCTTAGTGCAGTGCAGCAAGTGAAAGAGAGATATTTTCCCTTTTCTTGAAACCACATAATTCCAATTTTGCTTTATCCTTTAATAAAATGAATGGAGCAAAATTGTACTGCCATTTTGAGCTTGGGTTCGGGGATAGCTTGATCTCTGGCTTTATTAACTGTTTGAGACGAAACAAGATATCATACATTTATTACTCAAATTTTTAATAAAATTTATTATTACTACTGAACGAAGAACTGCTCTCACTAAAGGAATTAAACTTCTCCAAATATGGTTTGAATGAGTCATACCTTTCAGATTTCACTGCCGGGATGCTCATGAACATTGAGTATGCAGAAACTCCTATAGGCTTTATTGCCTTAACTGTATGTATATAAAACGGGCAGCGGGCTTTTCTGTTTGACAAGTGCATCGTCATCCTTGAGACAATAGAAACCTCAAGTATTCATAGGGTACAGATTTGGTTCTCAATTGTTGATTAAGCTGTATCCCTTTTCCTTCCTTAACTCCTGAAACATCATCCATCTCCGCACCTCCTTTGCCTCCTCCAATCTTCCATGTGATGCATAGATATTAGCAAGCAGGACATAGTTCCCAGTATTACCTGGCTCAATGACAAACAGCTTCTTGGCAACCTCCTTACCCATCTCAAGGTCCCTGCAGTTTATGCAAGCCGAAAGGAGTGCCCCAAGAACTGATGCATCTGACTTAGGTCGCATCTAGTTGATGAATCGCTTCGCCTCAGTTAGAAGGCCTGCCCGCCCAAACATGTCAACCATGCACGCATAATGCTCATTCCCTGGTGTGATCTTATGAACTTGAGTCATTGAATCGAAGTACTTGCGTCCTTGCTCAACAAGTCCGCTGTGGCTACAGGAAGAGAGAACACTAACAAATGTGATGTGGTCCGGAGGAATGCCATTCTCTAGCATATTCTCAAATACATCGATTGCCTGCATTCCATGTCCATGCTGCTGCAGTGCAGTTATCATGGCCATCCAGGACATTACATGCAAATGATCTTTTGTCCCAACAAATGCTCGGTGTGCATCGTCCAAGCAGCCACATTTGGAGTACATGGTGAGGAGCGAGCTAGCAACGCCATCACTGTCCAAGAACCCTGTCTTTACGACAGAGGCATGCATGCTTGCTCCTATAGCCCATGCCGACATACATGCTGATGCCTGCAGTACAGTAGCAAAGGCCACATCATCGGGCAAGGTACCGCTCCTGACCATGGACCGGAAAAGCACACAAGCTTCGTTGAAGCATTGTCATGAATGCAACCACGAATGATGATGTTCCAGGTGACAACATCCCTGCAACCCATATCATTTAGCAGGGCGAAAGATTCTCGTGAACATCCACACCTGGTGTACATGTCAAGAAGAGCAGTTGCTGACACAAACCGCGCTCAGGTCCAGCCCCACCTTGGCAGCGCACGCATGTACCTGGCGACCAAAGTCCAGGGCCCCTGCCACAGTGCAAGCGCTGAGCACACTCGACACGCTCACCTGATCGAGAGACACCTCCCGCCCCTGCGCGGCCAACTCCCTGAACACCGACAGTGCTTCGAGGCACATCTTGTTCCTGGCGAAACCAACGAGGATCGCGTTCCACGACGCCGGGCCCCAGCTCGGCATTTCATCGAACACCTTCCTGGACGACTCCATGTCCCCGCCCTTGGCGTACGCGTCGACCATCCCGGTGTAGACGAACACGTCGCCGGGCGGTACGACCTTGGCCGCACACGCGTGGACCAGGCGTCCGCAGAGAGGCTGGAGGCCAGCGCACGCGGATAGCACGGCGGAGATGACATGGGGGCTGGGGCGGAACTGACGGCGCGAGCACGAGAAGAGGGAGAATGCGAGGTCCGGGCGCGGCAGCGCGAGGGCGGAGACGAGGACGGCGTAGGTGTGGAGGTTGGCGCTGGGTAGGTGGGCGCGGAAGGCGCGGAGCGCGTCGGCGAGGCGGCCCGCGGCGGCGTAGAGGGAGACGAGCTGCGTGAGGAGGACCGGGTGCGGGTGAGGGCGCGCGCCAGCAGAGACGAGGAGGCGGGCGTGGAGCTGCGCGGCGTGAGCGGGGTGTTGGAGGCGCGCGCGGCGCAGCTAGGAGAGGAGGGCCGTCAGCTCGCGGACGCTGCCGCCTCCCGTGCTCATGCATGCGGGCTGGGCGGCGGAACGGTGTCAGGCGTGCACTGCGGCGAGCTGCACTGCTGTTTTCTTTCTTTCTTTCTTTTTCTGAGATGAGAGGAGCTGCAAAGTTCTTTTTTTTTTTTGAAGGTGCTGCAATGCTGTTGGTTTCCCATCATCGGTGCCGCGGTGCGGGTCGCCATGGACCGTCCGGTGTGGGCCTCCCAATCGCCCACCGTTCACCGTGGTGGGCTGCGGTTCGTCGAGGTGTGGGCCTTTTGCGAGAGATATGGTCTGTTGGGTTTGGGTCGATTTTGTCCCTGCGGCATGGGCACGACGGGGCCGCCGCCCCCATGGGCTTTTCAGACCATGGGCTCATAGCCCGTTGCTGTCGTGCCAGCAGCCACGTTGATTGGTCAAGACTTTGGCCTCCCCCGCCTCTTCTTTAGCAGGCCACCTAACCAGTTTTCTCGTAATAATAATAATGATATAAGGGAAAGCCTAGCGTCCAAACGTCTGGTTGGACGGCCGGACCTACTCACTACCGAAAACGGGCACACGGCAAAAACCAAAAAATACTGAGCAAAAACTTTACCAAGTGTAACACTTGACAAACAGCACACGCTACAGTATTAGCAAATAGCTATTTGCCAAGTGTTTTTTATCGCGCACTCGGCAAATAGTTTGCCGAGTGTTAAATTTGACACTCGGCAAAAAAAAAAAGTTTGCCGAGTGTTTTTAAAAATTACATTTGACAAACCTATTTTCCAATGAAAAAATAATTCTTTTCTCAGCATACTATTATTGTTTGTCGAGTGTTTTTAGGAATTACACTCAACCAACCTATTTTTCAGAGAATTTTTTTTCTCAGCATATTTCAGTTTAATAGCTGCCATACAAAACACTTAGTACATCATATCTGCATGCACATCATGCTTCTGGCAACATAATTCTCATAATAACCACATGGACATAGAAATAAAGATGACAAATTTAAGAGACTAATGATAGGTATAAGTTCAGAAGAATCAACATCCAGAAAAAATTCAAAAACTATGCTACCAAAATAGTGAAGGTAAAACCATCAACACCCCAGTAGACATGTCTTCTACTCCATTCTTCATGAAACTAGCTTCTTCACTGCTGCAAGAAGGAAAAAATATGAACATAGTTTGTTGTCTCACCCTTAGGTATAGAAGTAACCACATGTTTACACATTGATAACTAACTATATCATTCAAATTCACTGTAAACTTCGACTTTGCAGCAGCTAACCAGTGCACGGCCAACTTCAAATAGTTATTCTTTTATTTACTTCTCCTAAAAAAAAGGACAATGATACAGTCACTTGTACAGCCTTCTTGCAATCTTGCCGGTGGGTGGGCCGGCCAAACAAGGTAAGGTAATGATTATGACTATGCAAAGCAAACTAAGGTCAGCTTAACACGAGCAAGTTCAAAGGTTCTAACTTCTAAGTAGAACTCAAAGAAGGCTAGTATCCAAACAAGCCCAAATCATCAAATTCAAATTATCAGGGCACCTACTGAACAAGCTTCAGAATAGGCAGGCTATTCAGGTGGACCAAACACAAGAATCTGGACCACGGACCACCTAGTGCTTATGGTTTTGACTGTGCAGTGGATACATGGCGCCATGCTGGTTTGTCGCTTAGGTGGACTAGAATGAAAATACATGACCAGATACATGAAAGAAGAAAGAGTTTGGTTCTCAAGTTAACTTACTTTTTTGTCAACAGATAGAGCAGCTTAGATAAATTCAGGCCCATATGCAGAACTTTTTGCTGCTGCTCTTATTTGCTCTGATTCACCATTGGATCTATATAGTGAAGAAATATAGTCCACAGAACCGATAGATGCCTCGGATAGCTCATTTTTATTTTATCTTACCTGTAATGCAAATGTATGAGGTGTCAAGTACTCAAGTTAGCATATCAAAGGCTGGCTCTTCCAATTCCTTCATAGTGACCAAACACTAAATAACAACCATGCTAACTTATCAAAATCTAAAACACGCCCCTATTGAAGAATATGATAGCTACTGAACTACAATTGCATCCATTGGATGAAACATATGCTGCCTACAGTATAAAGAACTTGGCCGGTGGGGAAAGACTGCCCCCATGGTATTGAACTGAATCTCTCGGTCAAACCAACCAAGAAAACCTCTGAACCCCGGCTTCACCCTATAGGGCCTCACCTTAACCTGGGCTGCCGACTGTCGCAGAACCGACCAATTTATAAGAGTACAAGTAGAATGTCAATCCGCAAACGGTCACACTGTCATACTTGAACCCATATAAACCCGGTAGTCCGTCGAGTACCACGACGGGTCTCGATAAACGATTTACAACAACCAAGATCGTACATGATTCAACATACATGCCACATATTACATAAAATTCACAGATACTTTTCATCATCAGAGTACGAATAAAAATTATTACAAACCTAGTTTGATAAATAAAGCGGAAGCAAATAAGTTCGAAGATAAGGTTTCCAACATAGTTTGATACAGTGCCAAGCCAGATCATGGTCCACAAAAGCAAAGATAGGAATTACTAAAGAAGCCTGCCCAAGGCTTACTCCTCATCCACAGCGGGATAGAAGCAACTCTTGCAATAACCATGATACACAGTGCCATCTGCAACAATGGGGAAAATAAACCCTGAGTACGAGAAGGTACTCAGCTAGACTTACCCGTCATGAACCAGAAATAAAATGACTCCAAGGATTATGCAAGGCTGTATAAGTGGACGTAACTTGACCACATTTTGCGAAAAAAGGCAATTTACCCATTGTACAATTATGATTTCTTTATCAAGTTAATTATAACTATCCATTTCTAGGTTAGCAACTATCCTGTGCCAAACACGTGGTATATAATTTAGAAGCATACAATAGTAACCATAGCAGGTATTGTAATTCCATATTCATTTGAACCATCCTGTTTCATAATATAATTACTACGATGTTGGGACTAGCCAAGTTTCTCACTATCCGGGAGAGACGGCGATTCGAATCGATTTCAACCAGCTGGGAATTTATTCCTAACACAAACCCAGGCAGACCAGATCAACGGTCACCTTAGGTCACCTTTGGTACAACTCAGGTACACATTTCGCGGGTCCGTACCGCGCCGCACAATCTGGAACACCAGATGCCAGGATGCTCAGGCCAAGCCTGCCCTTGGGCTCAGTCTGATCGTTCCCCGGAAGGAGCGCACAACAGAACGGTTCCCGGCCTGAGTTGAATTACTCGGCTTCGCGGTCGGAACAAGTTATCCGGCCAGCTAAGTGAGAGGCATGCGTTCAATCTTGTCAGAAGCGCCAACAACGGTACGGTCCTTAATCGACACAGACGGTGATAGATCCACACCCAAGACCTCCATGTCTTGTTGCTTCTCTATCTACCTCCCGTCCGGTCTCGATTTACTTTTACCTCATGGCTCTGTTCCACGATAGCAGATATAGCCAACCGTGCTCCGGTATCCACCTATATCTCGCAGGTGACAGGACATCACCCGACTTCTACCGGTCTAAGCATGGCTAAGCATATATTCGATCCTGGACCTATACCGGTTAAAGGGTTAATATCTGGACAAGGAATGTACATGCATCAAGTGGTTTCATTCAACTCTTATAACCTAATGCATCAATCATAAATACGTAAGTAAACATTTGTAAATTACTGGGAGACTTATAATGCTCCGGGGCTTGCCTCGCAGAAAGGAAGTAGGGCGGTGGTCAGGACACTCCGGAAGCTCTTCAGGGTTCTGCTCCACGCCTTCGGGAGCTGCGGCTTGCTGATCCTCCTGCGGGTTCCCTTCCTCTGCTTCTTCGAATTCCAGCAACGTGATCTCTTCCTCCGATCCTAGATGCATGAGTATGGTATGAGTATTACGAATGCATATATGTTAACAAGTGCATCACGTTGTTTGAGTAGGTGCATATCTCTTCTCGATTATTACTTAACTACTTCTACAATGCATCGACTATGCCACAAACAGTAGCTACTTGTTTCACTCATAACTGGAGTTCTACAAATCCAAAATCAGTGATCCAGGACTTTCTGGAAAGCTTATCAAATTCTCTACAACTTTGTTATTAACCATTTTTACAGTCTACATCAGTTTCAACATGCAACTCATCACACTCTAGAATCAGTCCGAAAACTATTTAACATGCAATATAAAGTAAGAATACTTTTACTTCAGGTAATCATTCAAAATTTGACAACATATAATCTACCAACAGTTTAAGCATACTAATTACATTTAATATAATATAATGGTGGAGCCCAAACTATTTATTTAATTGCCTTTATTATTTTATTTAGATATCTAGGTTAATTAATAAACCTATATCAGATGTACTTCATAAATTCCCAAAAATTTACAGTGCCTTACTAATGCTATAAAAGGACTACTATAAAAATTTCATGTCATTTTACCAAGTAGAACATCCTATACAAAAATGATAAGGAAGCAAGGCTTGAAATAGCATAAATGGAAAACCCTATTGAAAAGTGTCAAGCAACAGATTTCCTATTTTTCTTAACATACATATGGTACTAGGATTACCTCTAACAAATTTCATGAATTTTGGACTCATAAATAATTTATAAAAATTCATGCAAGGATTGACTAGCCATAAAAGAAAAATCTATAACTATAAATCTACCCATGCACTGGTCCTAAGATTTTTACCCAAGCTCATATATGCTAAGACTAGCTTACCACAAAAATTTCATAATTTTTGGAGCACAGGAACTCTAGATATAAAATAAACAAATTTAAATGCATTCAAAAGCACATTTCAAATCTTGATTTAAATCTCCAAAACTTTCTACTGTTGAAACCAAAAACATATTTTTCTTAAATACTACACTTCCTAAGCAACACAATCATATTTATTTCACAATTTTTGGAGCTACCAAACTGAAGATACAAAATTCACAAAACAAATCAAAAACTGGAATCAAATGAGCTATCCTTCAATACTGCTGTCGCTGACCGGTGGGACCCGCTGGTCAGGGGACCCCACGCGTCAGTGACACGAAACAGGGCAGCGGCGCTGTACGCTGCTGGCGCGGCCAGAGCTCGCCGACGGCGAGGTCACCGGCGGTGACGTCTTCACACGGTGATCTACAGAGCAGCGCGCGTCGAACAACTTAGGTGACGGCAGTAGAGGGTGAGCGGAGCATGCCCATCGCCGGTGATGGCGGCACGACGAAGGTGCTCAGTGGTGCGCCAGTCATCACCGGCCATGGAGAAGCCAGGAGAGGCGCGCAATAGCACCTAGGTGACCAAGCGGACCTATCTAGACGACCTACGCGGCTCGTGAAGCTCCGATGAAGCATGGCCATGGTACGGTGGCGCTGAGGTGAGAGCACGGCGGCACGGGTTGTCGTGTTCCACGCCGGCGGAGCAACTACTGAAGGTAACGTCCTAGCATTGGCTAATACACGTCCTAACCAAACGCTAACGCTCAAAACCGAAGGAAAAGCGCCGACGAGCCGAGCTATGGCGAGCTTTCCGTGGAGGCGGCAATGGCGGCCGAGGTTCCGGCGAGAGGGGAAAAACGGAAATACGCCCTCACCAAGGCGCAACTGAAGCAGTCAACACGTCGAGGCGGTGGTGGTGGATGAGGCGCAACAAATGGCGAGATGGAGATGGCGGTGGTGCGGTGTAGCGCGCATAAGGTGATGGCGGAGGCGGTGCTGTGCTCGGCAGCGTTGCCTGGTGCCGCGGCGAGAGCAAAGGAGGGCGCTGGAGAGGGAGAGAGCGGGCGGGAGTGAGTGAGAAATGGAGCGGGCGCACGCGGGGTGATAATGGCCTGCTCAGGCCTGGCGCTGCCCGGCGGATCAGAGCGGCGGCGACGCGCGGCCAACGCCGCGGACACGCGGCGGCTCTGTCCTGACGCCAGTCGGCCACCGAGCTGGGCGATTCAGTTCGTCAGACAACGCGAAGCCGAGCCTGACGACGAGATTTCGAGTTGAATTTGCCGTCGACACAGGGTGATTCAGTGAATGATTTGTAAACGAAAATTGTAGCCCTAAGTACCCTCTCCAATTGTTATTAAAGGATCATGCTCCAACACTCAACCAAACTCAAGTTATTTCATTCCAAAGTCAGGCTGTCAGACTGTTAGTGAACTAGGACTTAGAAAAATTTGTTGAGTGTTGAAATGAGTGTTTTACTGATTTTTGTGATCCTATTTCAAACATGTTTGGAGCTGAATCAGTCAAAGACCCAAAAATCAAAGTTGTTCCTTATGTCAAACACTACAACTTTGCTTTAGTGAACTCCTCCATGCAAGGTCTCTAACACCTAGTTCAACTTTAGTCAAACATGTCACTTTGAAATCATGATACATACTCAAACCATGGCTAAATGACCAAACTAGCCCTAGCCTTAAATACCAAAGTTGTTCATGATGATATCCTAAGCATGTTTAAGAAATTTTCAAGGTCATCCTATCATTTTATGCAGTGGTCACTCATATTGTTATCCAGGTCAACACATGAAATATTACTTAAGTGCTTGATCATGAAAGGTGGCCTTCATGAACAAGGTTCCTTTTGTTAACCTAAGTGTAGCTAAGGTGTTTTAGTGACTAGCATTACCCACTTGCATTCATTTGCACATGATCTTATGCATATGTTCTAAGAAACACGAGATAACAAGCAATGTTTCATATGTTTCGATCAAATGTTTCAATTGTAAATGATGATTTATGAATGCTTGATGCCCATGCTCATGTTATGCAAGTCAAGTTATGCAAGGCTAACACCCGAGGTGTTACACCGACCACTGCAACTATTATGAGGGCCCAAACCAACTACAGACGCCACAGGCCGGTGCCATACCACTATTTTTTGGTTGTCAACAGGGGACATTTTTGTCTCCCAAAACTAGGGAGCTTACTGCTACGCTACAAGAGTGTTTCCGTCTACAGTATACATTAAATGCCAGTGGTGTTTCCAGTAATACACCTGAATTTTATCTAAAGCAAGGTCTATGACATATCTGACAATTCCAGATGATTTTGATGATTGAAAAATATTATAGAAGTTAGACGTACCTTCACCCCACTCAAAGTAGCAGCAACTCCCCTACCAGGTAGGCACTCAAAACTTTCTACAGCGACCACTGGAAGCTCCTTTCCAACAGAGTGGTCTAAAACAGCCCTGTGATCATGCAAACTGTATGTCAATTGTTTGCCATAGATTATTCTATAAGTTTCAGTGCATAAAACAAAAATGAACAACCAATGCCATGTTTCAAAAATACAAAAAAGACAAGAAAGTCTACACTAAGGTTAAGGGCATGGGAACTTTTTAAAGGTCAGTTCTCAACAGGCATAGATAAGATCACAGCAACATTCATGTTAACTAGAGCCCATGCTGGTCCAGTGCAAGAAGCCACTAGTGGCATGTGTGAATAGAAAATTAGAAATTCAAGCATTCACGTGCAACCAGAATGAGCCTACTGACTTTGCTTCCAAATAAGCAACACAGAACTGTTGCCTGAGTTTCAACACCTTAACAACAACAGTGGTAAGTCGATTTTAAACTTTATAATTCACAATTAACAGTGGACAGTCTATTCAACTATCACTACCAGGATCGAGAGAGCCAATAAATGTTATCAAAATTATGTCTACCAGACTGGACAAGAACTTATAGTATCCTTGTTAATACATTAGTTAAAAGCTACATAGGACAGCCCACATCTCTGAGCGTATCATATGCTGACATGCCTGTTATTTGTGTATCGAAGACAACATAAAAAAAATTGATGATACTCAGAACTTCTCTTTCCATTGATGCTTGATATTTTCATGTTGTCATCTTGTATTCCAGAAGTGAACCATGGTTTCTCTCAATAGATTTCAACTTAGTTCAGCAGACCTAAGAATGAGTACTTGACCTTTTGTAATGACTGATCCGTATCACAATACTGACTAAAATCTAATAATTCAGTATAGTATTGGTTTGTGCTTCCACTTGCAGATGGTTTATAAATTCAGTGAAGCAATTTAGGTAGACCAAAGGACCACACATAAATCATGATTGAGTCAGTTCCAGGGTGTACATTTATCAAGTACAGTATGCTGAAATTTTAGACCTGCAACTCGTGGTCAAAACCACTGCTGAACACAAAGCTGGCAGTAAAAGATGCGAGATTCCAAGGTTCTAATATGCGAAACCCACTGCCTGCATTCACACAAGAGATAAGAGATTAGATTGAACTAAAGTAAGCAGACTTGTCTGCTGCTCTGTTATTTCGCTGAGAATGGCCTACTACATTTTAATACATGCCAAAATATACACAAAGAGAACCAACAGGCTGCTGACATGCACAGGTGATTCATCAGCATCAGCTCTGAAATTAGAACTAGGAACCTACTAGTAGCATTCTTAATTGTATTACCACTGATTTGCATATGTACCTAAAGCGTTGAAACAAGGATATATCCCTACATATGCTCGATAAATCTCGCACACCTTTTTGGATATTACTTCAGATAAGTTAGTGGCATATTAGATAAAGCGTTGAGATGTACTCACTGAAAGATAAGAAAAAACACCAGAAGAAGACACGAACCTAACTTTCGGAGTCGTCAGAATCAAGGACATCGGACCGCCACCGCAGCCTCGTCCTCCACGGAGTTGGCGCCTCATGCGCCCTCCTGGGCCTGCGCCGCTGCCGCCGCCACCTCCTTGGCCCGCGGCACCGCCTCCCGGGCCAGCGCTGCCGCGGCGCTCGCGGTGGTTGTGCGACGTGGTGAGCGTGGGTCGTGGAAGGCGACCGCCACCGCAGCCTCATCCTCGGAGCTGGCACCCCATGCGCCGTCCCGACGATGCGCCCCTGCCGTCGCCTTCCGGGCCCAACCTTCTGCCGCCTGGATCCATGCCTAGGTCACCGGATGCCGCGATGCCGGAGAGGGAGGGGAGGGGCGCACCGTCGCCGGAAAGGGAGGAGGGGATGGAGGGAGGGGGCGGCGGCCAGGTAAGGAGGGGGTGGCGCCGGCGGGAGGAGGGGAGGGGCGCGGAGGCAGCTGGGAGAGGGGAGCGGGGGCAGGGAGAGGGGAGCACGATGAAGCGCAGCGGGCAGTGAGTTATATAGCATAGGAGGTGTCATAGATTTGGCACTCGTTAAAAGATTTTTTTTTATTTTTTTTTCTCTTTTTATGGAGGGACACGTGACGCGATGTTTGTCGAGTGCCGTAATTTGTCGAGTGTTTTTCTCATATTTGCCGAGTGTCGGAGTTTGCCGAGTGTTTTTAGTAGAATTGCCAGAGTGTCAGAATGTTTGCCGAGTGTTTTCTAGTAAGGCACTCGGCAAACAGAGAGTTTGCCGAGTGTCAGAATCTTTGCCGAGTGTCCGATAAAATACACTCGGCAAAGAATATGCCACTCGGCAAAGCTTTCGATTCCGGTAGTGACTGCCCACCCACGCGCCTGATGCGCTCCCTCTGCATGTAGGAGGAAACAGCGCAACAATGCACTTCCCTGGACGCATGCGGCCAACAGAAGGGACGCGTGCACCGTGCCTTCGCCTCCCACTTTGCCCCGCGCGGGCCCCACAGCGCAATGCAGCTCTCGCCTGCCCGCGGGTACGCTGCTGCTGTTGTTATCGCCGCACGCTGTTGCTACCACGCTTGCCGAGCCGGCCCTGCCTGCTGCCGCGGTACGCATGCACTAGCACATGCATGTAGAGGACACCACGCCCGTTTTGCTTCTCACGCGCACACGGGGACCGCTGTGCCCGAGGGGACCACTTCTATCTGCGCCTGGTCATGCAACACTTGCAACATACGTCCAAAACAGATGGAACATTTACGAACATACGCTTGCAACATACGTGTATAGCCAGTGCAACATATGCAACATCTAAATAAAATACTTCGACATATGTTTGAAAGAGCTGAAACATTTAAAACATACACTTGGAACATACATGTATAGCTAGTGCAACATATGTAACATCTAGATAAAAATAATTGCAACATATGTTTGAAATAGCTGAAATATTTGAAACATACACTTGTAGCATACATGTATAGCCATTACAACATATGCAACATCCAGATAAAACACTTACAACATATGTCTGAAACAGATGAAACATTTGAAACATACACTTGCACAACAGATCTACTTTTGAAATATCCATATAAAATATATGTAACATATATCTGAAACGCATGAAACATACAATTGCAATATGTACGCTCATCTACTTGCTGCCCTCCAGTGGAGGCTCGTTGATGTGGAGTTCGATGTCGGCGTGGAGCTCAAGGTCGTCCATGGTCGACAGCAGATGGATCGTGGGCACGGTGGGAGGCGCGGGCGCATGCGAGGCATGGGCAAGGATGCGCAGCGTGGGGACGCACGACGCGAGGCATGGATCGGTCCCGTCTGGAAAAGGACGGGCACCTTGAGGGTATTATTAGCGTAAATTCGTAATGATAATAATAAACAAATGAAAGAGTGACACAGGCCCCCTTGATGATTTCTACGTGGGGAGTCGTAATCATTTGATGGCCTAGATTGGATGACACCTGATTGAAAGTTATTTTCCTTTATTTTGCCGTGATTATATGGTTGAAGATTGAAGTCTACCGTGTCGATTAGGCCCTCTTAACTTTTGTTGGAGCCGCGCTGTACCAACGGAGAAGTAGCAAGCCACACAAAACTGTTACATGTAAAAATATCGGACAAAATTTCGTTTCCCAAAAAAACAGCGACACAAAACTACCGGACTATACCATGTGATGCACACTTTCAGCTTTTGGCTCAGGCCTGGCTACCACCATTCAGCTTCCTTGTTGATCTTATCTATATAGGCGTGTAGTCAAAAAGTTTCAGCAAAAACAACTTATTTTTTTTATTGAATATGCCCTAACACTTATTCTGACAAAACTTATAATTTATAATAATATATTTTTAATAATCCACTGTTATCACGAATGAAGCCTAGCGAATTTGCTAAGTTTATTTAATGAAACTTGTGTATCCAAATTTGAGTTCTCCACTCACATGCATGTGTTTGAACTTTATTAATTTCAGAAAAATAAGAGGAAAAACTATGAATATTTTTTGACAGCAAAAGAGAGAAAAAAGATCGTGTCTACACGTAAAGAAACATACATCTACAAATGTTACTACACATGTATGTTCACAAGGGTATCTTGGACAATTGACCTCTCTTAACTATGTATGACAGACAAGTGAAACTGTTTTGCCAAACAATTTTTTAAAACAGCTTCAGCTTCAACGATAGAGCCGTTCGTGGAGCCAAAGCTAAAAAAAAAAAAAAATTGGCTTCACCGGTGAAGTAAAGGCCTGCCCTAATACTTAACCATGGTGTCGCATTGCATCATCCGTCGTTACGTTTTCCACTAGGAGTCGTCCTCGCCTGAGCTGTTTCTGCACAGGTATAAATCCCAACCACCCTTGGCGCTCTCGCTCCGGTCACGGCTGCTCAATTGGTCACAGGCTCACAGCTGTTCAGTATTGTGGACGCATAAATCGACCAGCGGGAAGAAAGAGGAGACACATCCATCCTCCAGGGCTCCAGAGATCGACTGATCGAGCAAGATGAAGGAGGGCACGGCGAACTGCGTCGACATCCTCATCGCCATCATCCTCCCCCCACTCGGCGTCTTCCTCAAGTTCGGCTGCAAGGTACGTAATTATCCATCTAGCTAGGATCTTGCACCTCAACAGAATCAGTTACTACTCTGTTAGTACGTGCCAGCGATCTGATTGACGGGCGGTGCGGTTGAGTTCGAGTTGGCTTGCTTGCTAAAAGAATTCGATCGATGGCAGGTCGAGTTCTGGCTCTGCCTCCTGCTCACCTTCCTCGCCTATCTTCCGGGGATCATCTACGCGATCTACGCCATCACCAAGGACTAGCATGGTACCAGTTGGGTATCGGACAAGGTGAGAGCTGATCAACATCCCGTCTGCAGGTTCTTTCTTCTCTTCTCGGCAACAGTCGAAGTCGATTGAGCGCTTGATCAACAAGCGGAGTAATGGAAATGAACTACTGAGCTGCCAGCGTAATAATCGCTTGCCCTGCTGCTCAATGTTTCTTGATGCAGGAACGACCACGCAGGATGTAAAATTCTACGTACAAGTGTCTTTTGGAGATTGAATCTCAGCTGTGGAGCTACTACTACCGATTGAGCCTGGATTTGTCGCTTCGTTCGTTCGTGTCCATCCATCGCTCTGGTTGTTGGTCGTGGATCTTACTACCAATTTATTTAGTATCATACAGTAACTTGTGCTGTTCTGTATTTGATTCAGTGGTCTGCGTAAAATTTGTCTCAAACTTGTGATATACGGCCTGTTCGCTGGTTGGTTTCTGGGCTGGTTTGGACTGACTGGTGCTAGTTTATTGTGAGAGAAAAACACCGTTGGCTGGCTGGTTTGGGCTGGCTGAAAGGCCGATAGTGTGATGCATATATTGCTCCATGAATTTGGATGGACCTCAACGACGATGACGAGGTCCTGCCATGTGTCTGTAACTCGTTTCTTGGTTGTTGGGAGTTGGGAGGCCGCCACGCCAGTTGATTGAGGTTGGCGTGAAGCTTGAGCGCTTCAGCACATCTGCACATGGCGCAGCCGGCGGCTTACAGTCTTCCACGGCTGCGGGCGCTGCGTCTGCGGCTGCTGGGCCGAGCCCCGTCTGAGGAGAAGCACGCGAGCTCGAGCAGGCCAGGACGCGGCATCTGGGCTGCGGTCGCTGGGTTGGGCCGGGATTGAGAGAGGCGGGAGAGCTGGGCTGAAAACGGCAGCAGGCTAAAAGCCAACAGAAAAAGGATAAAGGAAAAAAGTTTTCCTTTTTCTTAACAGGTTTTAAAATCTAGCTTTTTTGAAGCTTATTTTTTAAAACAAGAACAAAACCTATTCAAAATTTCTAAATTTATTTTTTACACATCAAAACTCATGCAAGGGCCTGAATGCAGCAAACACACTTTCATTGACTTTGTAAAATTTGTAAACCACATTTTCACTCTTTAGGTTGACAATGAGCTAAATAGATC
Organism: Miscanthus floridulus; assembly: GCF_019320115.1. Classification (NCBI taxonomy): domain Eukaryota; kingdom Viridiplantae; phylum Streptophyta; class Magnoliopsida; order Poales; family Poaceae; genus Miscanthus; species Miscanthus floridulus. The sequence continues at coordinate 40,161,159 of NC_089585.1, forward strand.
TTGGAAAATTTTAGGAAAAAATTCCTCAAATCGTTTATTTTATTTAGCGTTTTCTACTCACAACCAAAATATAGAAGTTTTAGGGTGTGACACTTCTCTCCCCTCTTCCACTCTTGGTTGCTCATTCTCTAATAAGGGGAGGAGGATAAAGGTTAGGTGTTGCAAAAGGAAACATGAGGGATGTTGACGGTAATGACTGTTATTAGCAACCTTTTGCATTTTTGTTGTGTCAAAATTAAAGGCATTCTGTTGATTTTGTTCGCATATCACATGTGCTGTTTTGAAACATGTATGCACCAAACTAGGCAAAGCACATGACATAGTAGGCCATGTGGATGTCACCAAAATTGCACATTATTCTCATACATGCTTATATTGGATCAGACCACCCTTTTCTAGTGACTTGTGGAGTCATCAGTGCAAGACCAACATCACAACACAATGGCAGAAGGTTACATCCATTACCTAAAAAAACATATATATGTTAAGTACAGTAGTCATATCTTGTGCGTATATAGCGAGGCATTTTCTTGCGCAATCTCACAATTTAAACTCAGATCTAGCTTTTCCAAGTGATTCTTTAGCATGCATTTATGGAGTGCAATTTGTAGCCGCTGAATGGTTTGATGGCAGTTACTAAATGCAATGTCTCACATGACTTTTGCGTAACCTACCTGCTCAAGAGGAAGGTTCTGGGCAGTCCTCATGATGGATCTAATTAGGGTAGAAGTAAATGCTTGCCATAATATCATGTTTATAATAATAACTATTCACCAATACTCCCTCCGTACTAAAAAATAAAGTCGTTTCAGACAAAGTTTGGGTCAAATATTGGGAATATAAATCATGAATAACTTTTAAGTTGTTGAGTTTGGAAATGTGAAAACCATATGAATAGATTTGTCTTGAAAAATACTTTCATAAAAATATACATATATCACTTTTCGATAAATAATTTTTATAAAAATAAGAAGTTAAAGTTATACTTTTGAGACCGTGTCGCTGTCCAAAATGACTTTATTTTTTAGTATGGAGGGAGTATATTTCATCTAGGCAATGTCTCACATGACTTCTGCATAACCTACCTGCTCAAGATGAAGGTTCTACGCTAGTGGCCTTGGTAGAAAGTAGTAATGAACATTTGACTACTATCACGCGGTCCTCATGATGGATCTAGTTAGGCCAGAAGTAAATGTTTGCCATAATATCATGTTTATAATAATAACTATTCACTTATATTTCATCCAGGCTAGAGCCTCAGGATCTATATAAACATAAGCCTTCCCCCTCTATCATCTAACCTCTCATAACCAAAGCAACAATTTTTCCTTCCTGTTTTTTTTTTGTTTTGGATAAATGTTGTGATAGACGCTAGGCTGACTTTTAACTCTGCCAACTACAAGGATGAGAGTTGAAAGATCTATATATAATGTTTGAATAAGGGTTAGGGGTCCCAAATTTGTAAGCTAGCTTTCTTACTTGATACCCTAGAACGCTAGGATCATGGCTCGCAAGAAGGTGAATCTCCAATGGATCACCAAAGCCTCCAGCCGTCGTGCGACCTTTAGGAGGCGCCGCGATGGCATTAAGAAGAAGGTTGATGAGCTAGCCACGCTCTGCGGCACCAAGATGGGTGTGGTGTTGTACGGCGAGAATCAAGATAAGCCATTGGCTTGGCCTAATGACTCAGAGGCCAAAGCTATGTTCCAAAAATTCATCGACATGCCAGATTGTGGCGAAAGATTCAAGAAAACGCAGAATCAGGAGGAACTCCTTAGCAACCGCATCTCCAAGCTCCAACACCAAGTAAGCAGGTTGGAACATGAGAACTACAAACGTGAGATCTCGTTCCTTCTCTATGAGAGCATGGATGGACACCGCCATGGCCTCATCGGCACCACTGAGAAGGAACGCACCAGCCTTGGCAAGATGGTAGAAGAGAAGACTAAGAAAGTCAAAGAACGTATACGACAGCTTTGTCGGCTTGGCATCTGGCAGGGAAAGGGAGCAGCACCGGAGCCCCCTCTGCCACTGCAGCTAGGGTCATCATCAGCCCAGCCACTAGCACCCTACACTTTCAATGAGATACAAACATCATTGGTGCCGGCAGTGGGACACGTGCCACCCCAGCAGTAGGATTGGATTGCTAGCCTCACCACCAACGGAGGGGAGCTTGACACCATTGTCTCCCATCCCTTCGTCGGTAGCAGTGGCGGGGTTGACATGTTGCACCCTTACAATATGGATTATTTCTCAAGGTTCCCATAGACATGGAAAAGGGACCTCTGCGCTCCCATGGAATGAGGCATCGTCGCTCCTGCAGCAGCCATTCATGCCAGCTCTACATGCACGGTGGTCTATGTCTATTGCTACTAAGGGTCCTATTTTAGAATTGCTTTCTGTGTGTCTCTTGCTATTGTGCTCTGGCAAAGTGGAGAAGTTTAAGTTATCCTTTATGTTGTTGGTTAGCATTTCTGTGTGTCTACCATAGCATGAATCCTTATAATATCTCATTTCTATGGATCTATAAATCTTTGATATTGCTAGCGCCTATTGTACTATTGTGTTGTTGTTGCTTGTGCATATACAAGAATAGATCTCTAGCATAATCCGTATGAAATGTGAGATAATCATTTCAATTACTTGATGGTGTGGGCGTAAGATACTTGTTATGATGAGGACTGGGAGTTTGATTAGATGAATAGCCACTAATAGAGAACGAAGGATTTTGCAATTGCAGGCTGTTCTCCATTGTTCCCGAGATAATATGAAAATAGTGGCAATTGTTTCCTAATCCAAGTGCAAAATGTTGGTACCTCAAGAGATGATGTTCTATCGAATGATAACCTTGTGTTACATTTTGAATTTGTCAAGTATAATAGAAAATTTGAATTAGGTACTAGGTGGATCATCGCAAGAAATTTCCATAAAAAAGGTTTTATACTATCAGCAAATACCAAGTACACTAGTTGACTGATTTTTTTTTTTTGCATTGTCTCTCTAGGCCCAAAAATTCCCATGTTAAACAAAGGGTGAAAAAATTGAAAATTCCACTCATTTTAAAAGCACACGTCACATACAAAGCAATAACCAAAATCTTCTATAAATTTATAAATTGACCACCATAGATATTAGGGAAAAAACTACTTAGAGCATCTCCAAGAGTTCCCAAAAATTTCTTCCCAAAACCATGAAGTTTTCCAACTTGCCAAAAAGTATTGGAAGGAATAAATAAGATCATCTCCAATAGTTTTCAATAACCCACTCCTAAAATATAGAAGATAATTTTACATCAGGAATCCTATACTATATCTAAATTATCCTACCATTTTTATATATATATTTTTTTTCTCTTGTACATTTGCATCAGGAACCCTTTTTCTACTCTTTATTCTTTCCCTGCCATTCCACCTTTAAATTGGCCAAACTATACGGGCTTTGGATCGCAGCGGGAGAAATACGCGCGGACCGGAGTCCGCGCATCTTTACACGCAACAGATGTTTTTTCCCCAAGTGCCAAAAGATTGGGAGGTGAGTTTATGAGTTGTTGGAGATGGATTTTTTTTTCATTCTTCCCAAAAATCATGGATTGGGAAGGATTATTAGGTACTCGTGGAGATGCTCAAATCAAGCTAACTGCTAATAAAAATAATATCTTTTTTAAGTTAGCGATATCTTTTAATTTATGTAAAAGTTTCTCATGCATTAACCTATCAAAGTTCAAATCAAACGAGCTGTTGATGATCTAAAATGTAAAAAGTAAAATGCAACATATATCAATAGGTGTTAAAAAAAGATAATAAGATAAGGCCCCATACATGGTGTTAGAGATATAGTCAAATTTATTTTTCCTTGTAATATAATAGATATATATCTCTAGCTTAGGGTCGACTGAGACTAGGCGATTTAAGTTTGTTTGTAGAATTGCATATTTCACGCATGCACTTGTTGTAGATGAGTCTTCACCAAACTTTAGTTGGAGCTATACGTTTCTAGTTTATGTGTCTTTGTGATGTGCCAAGTGTCATAACTACAAATTTTTTTTGGAGGTGGGCCTTTTGGATTAACGAACCATCTTCGTCCAAAGATCACGGTTAATTCAGACCTATGGAGGCGATTTATAACACCCTAAAATTTGCTTCTCTTGAAATAAAGCTAAAATGATTTAATTTTGTATTTTTATGCTCATGAAAACATGGGGAAATAATAAATTTTCATTAGATTAAAATTTATCTTAAGGTAGAAATGTGTTTGTTGCATTCATGCCAGTCGCATCTTATGTTTCTATGTGCAAAATGTGTTTTTTTAAAAAATATGTTTCGGAGACGAATATCTACCTCTAGGAATTTTCTAGCTTCTTTCTGGAATTTAATTCCTACATCCTTCACCTTAATATTTATGTTCTAAGTTCTCAACAATCTTTTCATGAGCTCCAAATACTTTATTTGGGTTCATCATGTTTCAAAGTGTCTCTGGGAATTTTCCCAAATTTTCGGAGGTCTCGGAGTATTTTTCGTGGCTTAAATATCAATTCAAGACTTTTCTAGAATTATTTTATTCATGAAATTAATTAATTCTAAAAATAAATAATATATCTCATTTTCCAACTAACTCTCAAAACCCATGTGCAATAATCCTAATAAATCTTAAAGGCCCATGTATTTATTTACTAATGGACTTTAATGATTATTTAGGTCCATTAGTAAATATAGAGGGTGCAACATCAATTAGTACCATATTGCTAGTTGATGTAGATGCGGAGAGTTTTTCTCCCTATAAATATGTACCAACCTCTTGGACAAAGTACACCAAAACTACCGTAAGGGGAGCCCCTAGTTTGGGAAATCCCTTGTATAGTAAATTAAAATTTTCTCCTCCTCTCGTCGTCGCCACCACCGCCACGCTACCTGACACCATAGACCCACCGTAGATCGCAAGAAGTCCCTAGGTGAGTTCACCGTCTTCTCTTATTCCCTATGCTCTCGGCTCATCAAAACGTGGTCTCTAGGACCCAAACCAAGCGCTCCGGGGAGCTTCTTGCCACTGATAATGGAGCTTCGCCGCGTCGGTTTTCTTCTTTGGCTGGTGACTCTCTCTCCCCCTCCTTTCTAATTTAGGCCATCCAGATTCAATCCAACGGTACAAGATCGCCCGTACCCCTTCGCCAGGTTTATTTGCAAAAGAGGCCCTGTAGTTTCGCGTAATATAACCCACAGTCCATGGCGCACTTCCAGAATATGTTTTCCTATTCCGAAAGCATAGTTTCTTTCTAGTAGATTCAAAATACATTTTCTTTTTCAGAAAGCGTAAAATCCCTCTATTAGATTCAGAATACATTTTCTTCTTTTGAAAACGTAATTTCTTCGGTTAGATCCAAAATACACTTTCATCTATTTATAGTTTTGCCACTAGTCTTATTTAAGCCATAAAATCTTCATTTTAACTCTGTTTTGATCCATTCAAGTTGTGTTAGATTCGTAATTAAGTAATCTACATGTTCATCCTTCTGTTAAATATATTTTTAACTTTTGAAATTTAAGGTTAGATTTAATCTATTATTTTATTAAAGAAAATCTTGTTTAATTCATAACTTTTTTGTTATAGCTTCGATTAGAGTATTTTTTGCGTTTGTGTGTTCGTAGTGAGACATAGATTTGTTTTACAACTATTCATCTTGATTTTATGTTTGGTGTACTATTCTGATTTAGATCTATTATTTGCTTCGTGTATGATTGCATGGATGCTTGTGTGGTGCTTTATGATCATGTCCAGTTAGTGAGCTTTGCATTGGTGATATAAAAGAAGTAGGTGATCCAGAAGAAGTCCTTTGGAGGTTACAATTCAATAGAAGATAGATTTGAGTTTAAGGCAAGTATAGCATGGGATCTTCCTTGTTGTCCTATTCACCTTAATATCATTCTAATTATATGCATGTGTCTACCTGGGCAACCATAATAATTTTCCTAGCTATTTGATATCCTAGATTCCTTGATTCCTATGGGTTATTGCATTGGGTAGTATGATGCTAGTGCTCAACTAAAGCCATGATCTTATAACTTGACTAATGGTATATGCAATAAACATTAAAAGATATTTTTTAGCAACATGGAATAAGGGGGCTAGAGCATTGAGCTATTTTTATGGTGCTCTAGATTCCTCTCCCTAAGGACTTATCTATAAGCGAACATCTGAGACTTATAGTACAACTGTGAGGGCTACATGGCTCTAGCTTGAGCTCAGTATGAGGACCTTTTCTAGCTTATTAGTGGTTACCTTTGTGGCACAAAAGGGGCTCCGACAGGTATGATCTTGGCCTGCCAAGATGGTGCACTTTAGTTTCTTGGTATTTTGTTAGTCACTCCTTGGAGGGGGTTCATGCTTATTGATGGGGAAACCTTAATGGCCCTAACTTGTTAGATGAACTTTTGAAAGGCTTCATAGTGAACCCTACCGACCTTCGTTGGTAGTGGGTCAAGAGGTTGGCCGCCTTGGGCAAAAGGGTAAATCATGACTCACAATGAAAGTGTACAACCTTTATAGAGTGTAAACTGGTATATTAGTCGTGCTCATGGTCACAAGCGGCCTTAGAACCTTATGGAATAGATGAAGAACACGGAAGATACCAATGATGAAGATGCACACTAATGATTACTGTTTATGATGTTCATTATTAATGTTTACCTGATCATGTGTTTATATGGGCTTATGAATAAACTTGTTGCCACCCAATTGCTAAAAGATGACTCATTAAAAGTTAATTATAGTTAAACCAGTGTCAGCCTTTGGAGCCTCATGAACCCCATGTTATATTTGTTGAGTATGACATGTACTTATGCTTTCTTTACTTTTTAAATCTTTGAAAAAATCTCGGATGGGTACTAGATTGCTAGAGTTTGGAGGAATTAGGCTTGTGATCAACTAGTCAGTTGTCCCTGTAGAATTAGAGTCTTCACCCAAAGATCAGAGTTGTCTTTCTGCCATTTGCTATCTAAGGTTATATCCTTTATACTAAGTATGTTATATATATATATTAAGTATTGTCTATCGATATTACCTTTATTTATAGCTATATGTGAGATTTGACTTCCTAGGCTCACATATGGTGTGTATCTGGTTTTATCCTTAAAACCAAGTGCTACATGATTGCATCGCCTGCCTCGGTTAATCCATTAATGGAGGGAGACATCTTATGGTCCTCGCCTCTTGTGACAGAACCGCCCAATTTATACAAGATCAAGTACGGCTGTCCCCGCTAACATGTTGACACGCGCATACTTTCACTTATATAAATCCGGTAGTTCGCCGAGTGTCACGCAGGACCTCGGTAAATCAACATCACAACCAAGATCGCGTGATTAAGCAAATACACATCACATACACAGAGTTGCAGCGGAAATAATATTACAATGAGTTCACAATTAATAGTACAAGTTTGGGGTTTCAAAATTGATTGGTGAAAACGAGATAGCTTTCAAATGATTACATTAATATAAGTTCCAAATACATTGCTAGCATAAGTGACATCCTCAGACAAAAGCATGTAGATGAGAAGTGAATACAGAGTCATCGAGCCCACCGGTGGTTAGCCACCATCCTCAGCAGGTCAAAACCTTACCTGCAACATGGTGGGATAAACCCTGAGTACTCGAATGTACTCAGCTAGACTTACCTGTCATAACCAGAAATCCTAACTAGATCAAACACTAGCATCTTTCAGATCTGCTCAGACTAAAAATCAAAACTTGATAGAGGACTTAAAAGTCATGTAACTCCTACACTATCTGGCCTATGACCTTACAATTTGAACACAAGCAAGATCATGAAATTTGCTACAACTTTTGTATTTACTACAACCATAGCAAACATCATTTACACCACGAAAATAATTGCACAAGCAAAACTGCAAATCCAGCCCAACAGCAGTGGTATAAAAAACTGATAGCATCTTCAGAGAAGCATAACTGGAGTTCTAGACCTCCAACAAACATGAACCATAACTTTTTGAAAAGCTTAGGAAGTTACCTACAACTTTCTTATTCTCATATTAAGATGATTCTACAGTTAGAAGGGTCAATTAATCCAATAATTGCGTCTCTATCCAAAACATAGACAGAAACTGACATGCCACTTTAAACAGCTATAAATGGAGTTATACATGTCCAATAAATGTGGTTCTAGACTCTTTAGAAAACTTAGCAAATTCTAAACAACTTTGTTGTAAACACCTAAAGCTAATTCTACTACTAAGAAGGCCCCACAGTAAGAACAAGGAAACCCTGTCTGGGTTTGGGCAGAAACAGCCACATAGATTTAAGCAAGTATAACTCAAGATCTACTTAGCCAAAAATCATGATATTCAGATTTTTGGAAAGCTTAAGAAAATTACTAAAACTCATGTATTGTCATCAAATCATGATTCATAACTTAACTGAGCCAATTAATTCAAACATGCAGAACTGTTCAGAATAGGAGCAAATCAAAACAGGGCATTTGTTATTTTTATAAATCTTAAACTATAAATCCTAAACTCATGAAATTTTTACCAGACAACAACAATCACCTTAGTAGCACTGCAAAAAAATTTCACATTTATTTGAGCACATCAACTGCAGTTATAAAAAAAACAAGTAAGACTAGCATTCAAACCCTGACTGCACAAATCCATTTTTACAGCTAAAACTTTAAACTAAAACCTGACATATTATAGATCTAGTGCATAGATAATTTCACAAGGATTCCAAAAAGTCCTCATTTACTATTTTACGAATTTTCTACGATTTACTATGAATTTCCAAAGTTTCACCCGATTTACAACCAATAGGTCCCTCGAGGCACTATTCACTTGAGTCAATGACATTGCATTTAGGCCCTTCCCTTTAGTCAAATTTGAGGACGAAGTCCCCCACGCAAACTGGAACAGAGGAGGTGGTCAGCTCTTGATTCCCGGCCGGCAGGGTAGCGTCGACGGCGAGCGACAGGGCCGCGGCAAGGCCCTGACCTGCGCGCACCCGCTCAGGGCTTCGGCTTGGCCGGCATTAGCCTGGGAAGGTCCAGCCACGTGCACGGGCGGCATGCCGCGGCGGCGGCCGGCTATGGTAGCGGCGAGGCGACGCGGTAGTGGCATTGTACGGCACGAGCGCGGAGCTAGGCATGGGGAGGCCAAAGGGCAACAGCGCTGGCGGCAGAGCTTCGCTCGGCGGCGTGCCCAGGAGGGAGTCCAGCCACGGGCAGCAGTTGCACGGCCGCAGCCAGTGCGAGCAGCAACGGAAGCTGACCGGCGGCATGGAGAGAGCAGGAGAGGGAAGGGGAAATGAGAGACAGAGAGTGGAGAGGAGTGTGCCGGTCATTTAGTTGAGCAGGAAGGAGGCGAGCTAGCGAACGGCACGGGCACTGGAGGCCACGCGACAGCGAAGCGCTGCAGGCGGTCGGCCATGAACATTACTGTTCATCAAATTCAAATATCCAATTCTACCTCAAAAATGCGACTGAACATCCATCTTTGTCCTTTCATATCTCCTAATACGTTTAGTTTAGGCACAAACGGTAGTAACAAATGTTGTAGAGCTATATGAGGACTACAACTTTGCTTAAAGGTTTTTGGTCTAACTCGGATTATATTGGAAGATATAGAGCTGCAAAGTAGGGCTCATGAAACTAAAAATTCAGGTTTCAGTTATCTCAGACTTAGAATATTTTTGGACTCTGAAAACAGCAGCAGATTCAAAGTTTGAGCCTCGGTTTGACTTACTTACAAGCTGATCTAGCGCTTGGTCCAAACATAAAGTTTGTTGTACATAACATGGACTCCAACTTTTATTTAGGTTCCACTACCATGCAAACACTCTAAGCTGTATTTCAAACCAAGTCAAAGTAGCATCACTATAAAGCTTAAATCAGTCTTTTTGATCTATTGGAGCATTTTCTGGCCACCTGCTCAACATGAACCCTTCATAACTTTTGTTCATGAGTGCAAGTAGAGTTGTTTGAGCAAGGTACCAAGGTTTGGTTGACATCTCATGTTCTCATTCACTTAATAGTGCAATTCAAGCACTTAGTAAAATCATTCCAACAAGGATATAACTTATCATTTCATGTGACTTTTTGATTCCAAACTTCATGAAATTTTTCCAGTGATCCATATAGATGGGTATTGATGTGGGACACATGAAGATATTCCATTAACACCAGCCAAGCATATATCTTGAAAAGGGCCTATATGTAAAGCAAGGGTGCAATATCCGAGTTTAGGTTGGGGCTTATTTTCATAGGTTTGACTTGGACATCTCCAACACCACTTAACATGTCATGGTTGAGCTTAAACCCGTTGCTTAACTAGTGACAAACACCTAGGGTGTTACAGCCTTCCCCCCTTAAAAGAATCGCGTCCCGAGATTCAGGACAAAAGACTTTTATGGAAGAGAGACATGCTACCAGTTTCCAATATCAGCGATAGCTTTAGGCTACATAGCTTCAAGCATAAGAGAGGCTAATTTGGTCAAGACACTTTCTGATACTTGTCCTTCGTAGTAAGTTTTGTCTGAAGAATTTCCTTCGTTGGCCTTCATGAAGTATTGTTACTTTGGGAGGAATCCAAGATAGCACTGTCCTACGTACTTCATCCTCGATGTACGAAGAGTGATACAAGTGTGTACCAAATACTTGTAACATCTACTTCACAAGTGGATATAGTACAGACCATATGGACTTTGCACTAGACCGCAGCCTGTTGATGGATATTCCTTGCAACGGTGCTATATTTGTTCCCAAGGTTTGAAAAGCAGTTCTCTACAAAAGTGGCTTGAGCATAACTTCTCATAAAGGATGTGATCATAGATGGGGTAAACATCCTTTGAGGGTATGAGAAGCTAGTTAACCAATATCCAAACTGGTTGTAGCGGTGCAATCACTCAAATGTCAAGTGATGGAAAGCTACATAATGTTCCATGTGCGCAGTGCTCTTTCTTTGATAACAATATTGCATGGTCTGAGTCTGCTGAGTGAGTTGGTAAACGTAGTAGTTGACTCTGTTGGCTCAACGTCCTCGAGGATCATTCCTTAGGGAGCCTTTGGATCTAAGTTGCAACAGTGATCTGGGTTGAATCTGATGCAACCTCTTGGGTAAAAACACCTAGAAGGTACCAAAGAACAAGTCTGTCTTGTAAATCCTTGCCAAAGAAGGATGACAGCGAGGTCTGGAAGGCAACAAAGGTTGTAGTTATTCACCATACGGAGAAATAGTACACTATTAAGCAGGTTGAGCACAATTTGACTTTATGGTGCAGTGACGCAGTAAGTTGATTTGACTAACATTATAGCAAAACTAGCTTTGTTGAACTACATTGGACATTGAAGCCTCCTTTGTAATCCAACGAGAATGACATAAGTTGCTCACTAGATGATCGACGTCATTACAGGGACCGTCAAGTAGAGTGACTTGTCTACCATCTCTTGCAGTCTATTATGGTGTATTTCAGTGACCTGTTCTTCAAAGGTGATCCTTTGGACGACTCTAGAAGGAAGTCCTATGGTTTCTAGTTCGACGTACAGATCTCTTGACATGATAAGGAGAGATAACCAAGGAAGTGCTCATGTGGAAATAACACATCGGTGTAGTTCTGCAATGGATCATGACTAGAAACTTTGATACCAGCGCATGCCGAGCAGCACAACCTTGTGGCTACAGTCCACAGGATGCCCTTAGTTTCGTCGCGGCACCATAGATCGCTAATCGTGGCACCATTACTAAACATACAACCCACAAGCATTCTCACGTAGCACAAATTTGGTCGCATAAGAGCAAGCACAATGAGAAGGAGGGATAGCAACAAAGGTAGTCACAAGGTTAGGAGTCAACAAGGAAGCGATCTAAAGATCAAAACACAGCGCAAGAGAACATAGCCTAATTGCTAAAGACCATTGAGCAGGGGACTCTTGCAATTTCCATATACGCCTTGTGTCCACCAAGGTGATCACCAGATAATGATTAACCTGAGATTTGGTCTTGTCGAGCAGCAACATGAGATCAAGACTGATAATTATTCAGAGACTTGAAAGAGTTGGGGACAAAACAAATGAGATTCAAGGGATAGAGTCATTGCACTGACTAGGGATTCAGTTGATAAGGTAATGATAGGATCTACAAGGAAAAATGTTCCAAGCTAGGGTAGGTAGCGATTAGCGTTGCACCAGATCATCAGTAGGAGAAGGAGCAATGAAGTCCGATAAGGATTTCGGAGCAAGGTCCTTCCACACAAGAGTGGGACAACCACGACACATGCAAGCATTCAAGGGAACTAAACTTGGGCCTAAGGTCAAGCAAAGGCATGGATAAAGGTCTTCATAGCACAACGTTCAATGGCTAGTAACCACATGTACAGGTTCAGGCTGCTAAGAGAGAACTTAATTGAAAACGACAACCATGAGATTACCAAAACTTGGACGTTGTTCTAGGATAGCGCTCTTCAACACTCATATGCTTTCTGAGGACAAAAGGAGTGACAGCTATGACACTACCTAGATTACGAGCATCCACACCTATGTCATGGTCTTAAGCAAGCATTTCAAAATACTCAATCTAATTAGCTTAAGCGACTATTACTAGGCACAAAGCTCACACCTAACAACTAGTCACCTACAACAACACCGCTACACATATCATGCAAAACATGGTGGTAAAGTATTGTTATCTTTTATTTCCTTTTTACTGACTAGGTGGATATCTCTACAAAACAAGTTTTACTTACATTTAGCAATTTAGTTTTCAAAGGGGTGAACCTTTTACTAACTATTAACTTGTCATCTATTCCTTTGGAAGCCAACATACGAGGCAAAGCTAATCACACACTAACTTCAAGCATAACTATTCAAGCAACATGGGACAAGGCACTTTGGCTAGCTTCACACAAGGGAAAATAGTAGACATCACATTGATCACAAGTTACTTAGCTATTAGAACAAGGTGAGGGAAGCATATTTATGCACCAGCACAATCATGATGCATGCTCGTCCTATTCGTCCTCACAAAATTGCCAGCCTAAGGTGGCAATCACGTTCTATGTCGGTGGCATAACACGTACTCTCTCGACATATAGCTAGTCGTCAGCTACATTCAAGCTACGCATTCATGGTTAGCATACCTACAGGCAAATTCATTGTAGCCCAGTCCCACAAGAGATAAATAAGCACACAATGAAAGTAGTAAACTAAGATACTTCCATATATACATCCCCAGATATATATACTTCGGTATCCATAGCTACCCGGCAGATATACCCACTAATTAAGTACCTTCATATATACATGTGTGTAACATGTAAATATTCCAGTAACCACAGCTAACTCTCTCCTAGACCGACAGTTGGACGGTCATGCTCTCACAACTCCCACTTACCAGAGCGTAGAGGTATTTTGATCCATACATTACCACCCAAACGGATGGCATCCATACAATAGCATGCCGTATGGATGACGAAAGAAAAATTGCAATAAAGTACATTCTCCCAAAGTTAGTACTTAGATAGCCACCTAATAGTCCTTAACTGGGCATAAAGGAGGATGTCGCTTTGCAAATAAGTTTTGACAAATTTGCCTGTAGCTAAAGTTTTAGTTAAAATAGGCTTTTTAAAACTAAAACTTGGCTTTTAAAACTATGTATAGGACAGTATTATGCTTAATCTCGCTCTGATACCAGCTGTGACAGAACCGCCCAATTTATATAAGATCAAGTACGGCTGTCCCCGCTTAACATGTTGACACGCGCATACTCTCACTTATATAAACCCGGTAGTCCGCCGAGTGTCACGCAGGACCTCGGTAAATCAACATCACAACCAAGATCGCGTGATTAAGCAAATACACATCACATACACAGAGTTGCAGCGGAAATAATATTACAATGAGTTCACAATTAATAGTACAAGTTTGGGATTTCAAAATCGATTGGTGAAAACGAGATAGCTTTCAAATGATTACATTAATATAAGTTCCAAATACATTGCTAGCATAAGTGACATCCTCAGACAAAAGCATGTAGATGAGAAGTGAATATAGAGTCATCGAGCCCACTGGTGGTTAGCCACCATCCTTAGCAGGTCAAAACCTTACCTGCAACATGGTGGGATAAACCCTGAGTACTCGAATGTACTCAGCTAGACTTACCTGTCATAACCAGAAATAAAATTGACTCCAAGGAGTATGCAAGGCTTTATAAGTGGAGGTAGCTTGACAACATTTTGCATAAAAAGCGATTAACTCAAATATATAATTATAATTCTGTTATCAAGTTAATTAGAACTATCCATCTCTAGATTAGCAACTATCCTATGCCAAACATGTGGTATATCTTTTTGGAGCATACAATAGTAACCATAGCAGGTATAGTAATTCCATATTTATCCGAACCATCACATTCCTATAATCCAATTACTACGATGTTGGGACTAGCCAAGTTTCTCACTATCCGGGAGAGACGGCGATTCGAATCGATTTCAACCAGCTGGGAATTTATTCCTAACACAAACCCAGGCAGACCAGATCAACGGTCACCTTAGGTCACCTTTGGTACAACTCAGGTACACATTTCGCGGGTTCGTACCGCGCCGCACAATCTGGAACACCAGATGCCAGGATGCTCAGGCCAAGCCTGCCCTTGGGCTCAGTCTGATCGTTCCCTCGGAAGGAGCGCACAACAGAACTGGTTCCCGGCCTAAGTTGAATTACTCGGCTTCGCGGTCGGAACGAGTTATCCGGCCAGCTAAGTGAGAGGCATGCGTTCAATCTTGTCAGAAGCGCCAACAACGGTACGGTCCTTAATCGACACAGACGGGGATAAGTCCACACCCAAGACCTCCATGTCTTGTTGCTTCTCTATCGACTTCCCGTCCGGTCTCAATTTACTTTTACCCCATGGTTCTGTTCCACGATAGCAGATATAGCCAACCGTGCTCCGGTATCCACCTATATCTCGCAGGTGACAGGACATCACCCGACTTCTACCGGTCTAAGCATGGCTAAGCATATATATTCGATCCTGGACCTATACCGGTTAAAGGTGTAATATCTGGACAAGGAATGTACATGCATCAAGTGGTTCCATTCAACTCTTATAACCTAATGCATCAATCATAAGTACTTAAGTAAACATTTGTAAATTACGGGGAGACTTAGAATGCTCCGGGGCTTGCCTGGGATCCGACACAAGTCAGTTCAGTTAGCTTGCTACCGACTTGGTGACATCTCCGGTCCTAGCACTTGCTTAGTCCTTCCATCTTCGGGATAGATCCACCAAACACCGTCTTCGGGTTTGACTCCACATCACATCCTTCACGTGGTTCATCTAGCGTACCTAAATGAGATGCAAGATGCATGTGTATGAATACATGGAAGTGCAATAGGCAATGCATCGCATGCAGTCAGTAAGACAAGCACAAGGTTACATTAACATGCACAAGCACTTCACATTACTTACTATAAATATCGCACAATTTATCATGCCACGATAGCAAAGAAGATGTCAACACCAAGCATGACACAAGTTTCCCAAGATCTCAGGTACTCTAACTCAACCATCATCAAAGGTATGAGGCCACACTTAGCAATATACAAGCAAACAACTATAAATGGGAATCTGTCAATTTCTGGACATGCAAATAGCAGCTACAAGATTTAGCTATAACTGGAGTTACACAAATCCAAATGACTTGCAAGAAGACATTCTGGAAAGCTTATGAAATTATCTACAATTAATATTTAATCATCTTAGCATGATTCTCAAGTTAACTAAGTCAAATATACCCATTTACAGAAACTGATCTAAACAAGACAGAGAGTAATCAATTCTGTAACCCAACTTTAAACAGGCATAACTCACAAACTACTTAGGCCAAATACCACCAAATTTTAACAGAATCTAGATACATGAATTATATACAACTTTGTTATTATCACCAAAAACTCATTCAAATCCTAACTAGATCAAACACTAGCATCTTTCAGATCTGCTCAGACTAAAATCAAAACTTGATAGAGGACTTAAAAGTCATGTAACTCCTAAACTATCAGGCCTATGGTCTTACAATTTGAACACAAGCAATATTATGAAATTTTCTACAACTTTTGTATTCACTACAACCATAGCAAACATCATTTACACCACGAAAATAATTGCACAAGCAAAACTGCAAATCCAGCCCAACAGCAGTGGTATAGAAAACTGATAGCATCTTCAGAGAAGCATAACTGGAGTTCTAGACCTCCAACAAACATGAACCATAACTTTTTGAAAAGCTTAGGAAGTTACCTACAACTTTCTTATTCTCATATTAAGATGATTCTACAGTTAGAAGGGTCAATTAATCCAATAATTGCATCTCTGTCCAAAACATAGACAGAAACTGACATGCCACTTTAAACAGCTATAAATGGAGTTATACATGTCCAATAAATGTGGTTCTAGACTCTTTAGAAAGCTTAGCAAATTCTAAACAACTTTGTTGTAAACACCTAAAGCTAATTCTACTACTAAGAAGGCCCCACAGTAAGAACAAGGAAACCCTGTCTGGGTTTGGGCAGAAACAGCCACAGAGATTTAAGCAAGTATAACTCAAGATCTACTTAGCCAAAAATCATGATATTTAACTTTTTGGAAAGCTTAAGAAAAGTACTAAAACTCATGTATTGTCATCAAATCATGATTCATAACTTAACTGAGCCAATTAATTCAAACATGCAGAACTGTTCAGAATAGGAGCAAATCAAAACAGGGCATTTGTTATTTTTATAACTCTTAAACTATAAATCCTAAACTCATGAAATTTTTACCAGACAACAACAATCACCTTAGTAGCACTCCACAAAAATTTCACATTTATTTGAGCACATCAACTGCAGTTATAAAAAAAACAAGTAAGACTAGCATTCAAACCCTGACTGCACAAATCCATTTTTACAGCTAAAACTTTAAACTAAAACCTGACATATTATAGATCTAGTGCATAGAGAATTTCACAAGGATTCCAAAAAGTCCTCATTTACTATTTTACGAATTTTCTACGATTTACTATGAATTTCCAAAGTTTCACCCGATTTACAACAAATAGGTCCCTCGAGGCACTATTCACTTGAGTCAATGACATTGCATTTAGGCCCTTCCCTTTAGT
Organism: Miscanthus floridulus; assembly: GCF_019320115.1. NCBI lineage: Eukaryota > Viridiplantae > Streptophyta > Magnoliopsida > Poales > Poaceae > Miscanthus > Miscanthus floridulus. The sequence continues at coordinate 40,178,315 of NC_089585.1, forward strand.
CGAATTTGAGGACGAAGTCCCCCACGCAAACTGGAACAGAGGAGGTGGTTGGCTCGTGATTCCCGGCCGGCAGGGTAGCGTCAGGCGGCGAGCGACAGGGCCGCGGCAAGGCCCTGACCTGCGCGCACCCGCTCAGGGCTTCGGCTTGGCCGGCATTGGCCTGGGAAGGTCCAGCCACGTGCACGGGCGGCATGCCGCGGCGGCGGCCGGCTATGGCAGCGGCGAGGCGACGCGGTAGTGGCGTTGTACGGCACGAGCGCGGAGCTAGGCATGGGGAGGCCGAAGGGCAGCAGCGCTGGCGGCAGAGCTTCGCTCGGCGGCGTGCCCTAGGAGGGAGTCCAGTCAGCGGGCAGCAGCTGCACGGCCAGCAGCCAGTGCGAGCGGCAACGGAAGCTGACCGGCGGCATGGAGAGAGCAGGAGAGGGAAGGGGAAATGAGAGACAGAGAGTGGAGAGGAGTGTGCCGGTCATTTAGTTGAGCAGGAAGGAGGCGAGCTGGCGAACGGCACGAGCACTGGAGGCCACGCGGCAGCGAAGCGCTGCAGGCGGTCGGCCATGAACATTACTGTTCATCAAATTCAAATATCCAATTCTACCTCAAAAACGCGACTGAACATCCATCTTTGTCCTTTCATATCTCCTAATACGTTTAGTTTAGGCACAAACGGTAGTAACAAATGTTGTAGAGCTATATGAGGACTACAACTTTGCTTAAAGGTTTTTGGTCTAACTCGGATTATATTGGAAGATATAGAGCTGCAAAGTAGGGCTCATGAAACTGAAAATTCAGGTTTCAGTTATCTCAGACTTAGAATATTTTTGGACTCTGAAAACAGCAGCAGATTCAAAGTTTGAGCCTCGGTTTGACTTACTTACAAGCTGATCTAGCTCTTGGTCCAAACATAAAGTTTGTTGTACATAACATGGACTCCAACTTTTATTTAGGTTCCACTGCCATGCAAACACTCTAAGCTGCATTTCAAACCAAGTCAAAGTAGCATCACTATAAAGCTTAAATCACCCTTTTTGATCTATTGGAGCATTTTCTGGCCACCTGCTCAACATGAACCCTTCATAACTTTTGTTCATGAGTGCAAGTAGAGTTGTTTGAGCAAGGTACCAAGGTTTGGTTGACATCTCATGTTCTCATTCACTTAATAGTGCAATTCAAGCACTTAGTAAAATCATTCCAACAAGGATATAACTTATCATTTCATGTGACTTTTTGATTCCAAACTTCATGAAATTTTTCCAGTGATCCATATAGATGGGTATTGATGTGGGACACATGAAGATATTCCAATAACACCAGCCAAGCATATATCTTGAAAAGGGCCTATATGTAAAGCAAGGGTGCAATATCCGAGTTTAGGTTGGGGCTTATTTCCATAGGTTTGACCTGGACATCTCCAACACCACTTAACATGTCATGGTTGAGCTTAAACCCGTTGCTTAACTAGTGACAAACACCTAGGGTGTTACACCTCTGTTCATCGATTTAAAAAAAATAAAAAAGCCCGAGCAATCCCAATCGAGCCCGCTATTGTCGCGTCTAAGCTGCAACATCTAGCTTGAGGCTCCCTGCTGGCCGCTGCCAGATCTAGATCCATCATGGCTAGATCTAGACCCGCCATCACCAGAGAAGGATCGGCTAGCTCTAGATTTGTAAAGAGGAGAGAGAGGGAAGAGTGAGGAAGATGAAGAGAGGAAGAGAGAGGGAGATGGGGGGAGCTGACATACCTCCATCGCCCTCGCATGCACCACCCATGGACCCACGCAGCCTAGCCCTACGCCAACATGCGTTGCACGCCACCTAGTCTTGAGTTGCCATGCCGCCTAGCCCCACGGACCCATGCCACCACATGTCGCCTAGCCACATGCCACCGACACCGCACGCCTAGAGAGAGAGAGAGAGGGACTGGAGAGAGGGAGGCAGAGGAGAGAGGGAGGCATGCCTAGAGAGAGACTAGAGGGAGGGAGGCGCTCCTCATGTGTCTTCTTTGTGTGAGAGAGATGGAAGCTGCTTCTGTGCGAGGGAGAGTGGCTCCTAGGAGGGAGCGGGGCCCAAGAGAGTGGGAGTGGTAACCGGTTAGGGTTTTCATTTTGGTTATATACTCGACAATGGGTATTGGGCTTAGAAATGGTAGCGAGCTAGGCCAGAATTTCAGAGGCAGCCTTATAAAATATCTACCTTCAAAAATAGATTTAAGGAGGCGGTTGTCTTAGGATGTCTGCCTCCATAAATGGACCATTTTTGGAGCGGTTGTCTTAAAACGACTGCCTCCATAAATCACGACTGCCTCGCAAAATCATTTATGTAGTAGTGTGTTAATACGAAACCTTCTACTCAAGAAAAAGGGTGACCTTTCACTGTAAACTCTAGTATCATGATTTATCACATGAAAATATGACGCATGCACCCATGGGATTAGAACCTGTGACATATGCTCTCGTGCGTAACTTCTCTAACCACTCCACCCCAATGTTACTTGTGTCTAAAGGGGATATGCATTTCCCTTGTACTCACTTTTTCAAATTTGGAAATGAATATTTGGAACCTAAATGAATTCAAATGAAAAGATCAACTACAAAATTGTAGTTCTCACTGAGATCTAGCTTTTGTTTTCATTTTTTCCATCCGAGATTGTTTAAAACTTTCAATTTCAAATTGTGAGATCTTAGAACATGATTTACGGACTGTAAAGGATTTTTAATGGCAAAGAGATCATCTATGAAGCTATAGTTCTCATCAAGATCTACAACTTTGGTCTTGGTCATTTTTCCATATGAGGTTATTTGGATAATTCAAAAAATTGAATTTAAATGTATGAGAACTTCAAATAGAATTTTGGGACCATACTAGATTTCAAATGAAAAAGTCATGATCTATAAAGTTGTATACCTCATCGACGCCTAAAACTCTGATACAAAGTTATGAATTTTACTATGCTGCAACATGGACATCATTGCCGGCTCATAAGTCAAATAGACGGTGAAAGTGATTTTCACCATCGCTTCGTGTTACGAACCGATAGTGAAAATAGGACGATCACCACTGCTAGCTGGTAACAGAAACCAATGTTGATGATGGACTATCACCAACAGTTCGTGTTACCAACCAGTGGTGATAATCGCTCCCATTTTCAATAGAGGTTCGTAACATGAACCGGTGGTGATGAGCATCACCAAAGGTTTGGAGCAAACTGGTGGTGAAAGTATTATTGGTGATGGTGAATTCTATAGTAGGACAGGCTCTTTGTTGTCAGATGAGTGAGAAGATCTCCAAGTCTATGTTCTATGAAAGATAAACATGTCATCCATGCAGTGCATAACACATGGCTGGTAGGCGTCCTTGATGCCTCTATGGTCATTCCTAATGTCTAGATCAATGATAAGGATGACAACAAGATTGTGTACAAGTCAAACCTTGTGTATGCCCAGTGGCTGGCTAAAGACCTGCATTTTCTTTCCTAGGTGGTGGAAACTATATGGAATTGTAGCTCAAGTATGAAGAGGGCTCGAGGCCATCTATGCCTCATAAACTCATGCCATGGTTATCATCCATAGGATCACCTAGCAACTTCCTAGAAGGGCACCCTTATGATTGCTAAATATATCAGAAGATGATGGCGTTAGCTGGTATGTGTTGACATTTATTATCAAGCCACTTGATGTAGAAGAATTGGTTTGGTCCATTGTTACTGACTTGGACCTGGAATATAACCCTATTGTTTCTGAAGTTCTTGCTCTTATTGAACCAATTTCAATTAGAAAACTTTATTCATAATTACTTAGCTACAAGCATTATATTGATTCTTGTACAATGGAGGCTCCCATTCATACACAAATTCTTCATCGCGTGGTGGCATTCATGGAGACAATTATTGTGTTCGTGGTGGTAGCCGTGACTCGAGCTGTGTTGGCAACAGTAGAAGCCACCCCCACTTTGTCCAACAACACGAGTAGAAACTGACCTCACAGCAACACATTGATACCATGTTTGCTTCAAGGAGGGACATTCATTTATGCTCACATTCCTGACACATATTTGAAGAGAACTTTATGCGCGACAAATGGAGCGTTGTTGCTGCACCATCGTTCTTCAACTTGGATTCCAACTAGTATATACAAATTAACACTAGTGCCACAGATCAACATCACTAGTGAGTAGGAAAAGCCTACAATGAGTGAGATGTATGGTGGCAATGACCAAATCCAAGTTGCAAATGCTTTAGGTATGGAAATTGGATATGTCGGTCAATGTTCTATGCATACTATGAGTAGGAATCTTGTTCCCAAAGATGTTCTTCATGTCCCTAAAGCTTCAAAGAATCCAATCTATGTTCATAAACTTCCTACCAATAATAATGTTTTTATCAAATTTCACCAAAAGACTTTCTAGTTAGAGTGTAACGAGGAAAACACTCATGCAAGGAAAATGTGGATGCGGCCTATACCCCATTCCATGTGGTTCACTTTGGTTAGAAAGCTTGCTTGTGGCACCATGAAACCTTCATCCAACACATGGCATAATCAGTTAGGCCACCCATCTTTTTCCATTTTTCATCAAATTACTTGTTAGAATATATTTATACGAATGAACTCAAGAAACAATCTATTTTTGATGCATGTCCAAAAGTCAGGAGCCATCTTTTGCCCTATCCTACATGTACCAATGTTTTGCTTGTGTTTCATGATGTTTGTGTCATGCTACTAAATTAATTAGTAAGGAGAAAACTATGTCAAGTTTACTAATGATAACACATGTGTCTAAAGTCTTTACGGTCTACCATGATTTTCAAACCTTAGTTGATAGATGATTTGATAAAAAAATCATTGTTGTACAAACAAATTAGGAAGGAGAGTATGGAAGCTTGCACTCCTTTTTTTTACTAATATTAGTATCTCACATTAGTCATCATAGGACTTACTCGCGTTCTTGCCAATGAAATGGCTCCGTTGAACAAAAGAATAAACATGTTGTTAAAGTCTACTTTCTTTCCTTACACATGCATCTCCAAGATTCCAAATTTTTGGGACGAATCACCCCAAAACAACTTTGAGCTATGACAAGTGGGACAATAACCCAATATATAAAATTGTAACACCCCATGTCCAAAACTGCCTTATATGGCCCGACTCTGCATGTGGAACGGGCCTGCATACGCATAGCACCTCTCTTACACTTTTATCCTTGCTTCATGTAAAAGGGTTAACCCAAAGGTACTACGTTTGGAATGACAAGGCTTATAAGCTGGGCCTCACCCTTTTAAACTTCCAAGGTGGTACTAAACCTAACAACAACAACTCCACATGTGCCACTTGGGCTACATGGGCCAACTTCACAACTACTCTAGTGTAACACCTCTAGTGTTACGAGCTCGCTAAGCACTGATATTATGGCCTGAGAAATAGATCTATAAATATAGTGAGTTAGTTTACTTAAATGTGATAATGAAAATCCCAACAAGAAAATAGGAAAAGTATTGTTTGGCACAAAAAGCAATTTCTATAAACAAGAATAAAATATAACTTGTATTTAGTACTTAAATAAAAATTGAAGTACAAGTTTAGTAGATGGAAATGCAACATTAACTTTTGGAAAATAGATGTTGTTAGCTAGTGTTTTGGGAGCTCTAAAATCTAACTTGACATTGATATCAGCTCTTTTTGTTAAGTCGGCAACCTAATGACTTATGTTTGGATTGCTATCTTCGGTAAATTATTTTGTGAAACATACTTAGATAGTGCTTTAATATTTTACTCCTATGGGTTAGTATGCTGTATGTGCTTCTACATGAAATAATGGTTGGTTAAAGTTATTAGGGTTTAGATCATTTAAAAGTTAAGACAAAGTGTTAATGACTATTAGTTATAACCTAACCCTAGAATTTCCTAAGTCCAGAATGGTGACGTCAATGTCATGTTGGCAATTAAATTCTAAAAAATCTAATTAAACACTACTGACATGTTTTTGTTTAGTGGATTGCATCTTAATGGGTACTTTGTGATTGTATAGGGGTTAGTTTGGTTATTGCTTGTTTTGATCACAAGTTAAATGCCGTTAAATAACTAGAACACGCTATTGGCCAGTTAGTTCTTGACCTTGGGCACTGGTTGGCAGTCCCAAGTTGGCACGTCTCTATCTTCCTCTCTAGTTCATCTAAGTTTGCGTTTGATGCTCCTGGGGATAGCCTTTAGGACCCTCTTGAGCCTTGGCAAATTGGTTTGGTCTCAGCCGAGTTGGTTTGGTTTTGGTCAAAGCTTTAAAATTCATGCACGCCATGGATAGCTGTTGCTCGTTCGGTGTTCATGGTCACCATGTGCATGCACATGGTGGGCACCAGGCTCGGCTGTTGCCGGCCGTGGTTTCTCCCTATGGGCCAACGCGTGTGCAGCTGCCGTGTGCTCACTAACGCTGCGGCGTGTCCCTCGCCTCTTTGTGTCCTCGCGCTGTCCTAGCCACACCGTGCCACCGCGTTGCGCATAGGGCCGGGCCAATGCCTTGGTAGCCGTCGTCAGATCGATGTGGCACTCGCTCCGCCCCTCGTTCTTCCTACCACACTCATCTATGCCTTGGAGCCCTACCGCCATGTCGCAATGGTGGCCTACCATAGAAGCGATGGTGATGTTTCCCTACCATGCCTTGCTTTGACTTGCTAGCCACCGTGGGTAAGCCCTGCTCATGTTCGATCACTGTGGTTCAAATGCATTGCGCCGATCTTATAGGTCCCGTCTCCTATGAGCGCGTGTGTGTGTTGCTGCTAACTGAGCCGTGCCGCTCCGTTTGAACCGCTCGTGTGCCTTGTCCATGACATAGCTGGTCAGGGCACTGCGCCACCGCCCACCGGTCCACCTAGCTCTAGGCTTTTACAGCCTAGGCCTTCACGCATGAGAGTGGCTTAGGAAGTCAATTAGGTGCTCCATCTTCCTCATCCCCGACCGAGCACTATCGATGGCCAATTTGGTGTTTTCTCACCGTTGGCCATGAAAGCCGCCACAACAGATGGGCTGGGGGTAAGTCCCAATAAGTGGGGAAAAAGCTCCAATTGGTGTTGTTGCTGGATTCGCTTTGACCTCCTCCACTTGGTGCTCGTGTTGTTTTGTCCAGGGAGTCCTCTATTGGAGCGGTGGCACACCGGTGTCATGCTCAGCACGCTGCCATGAGGTGCGAGCACACGTGGTTGGGTCACCTCGTCGCTCCTCAGCCTCAACCACCACCGTAGCACGAACCCTGGTGAGCTACTAGCGCTCATCTGTCGCTACCACCACCTCAGTAGAGCCTTAGGTCACCGGAACAAGAACGCCGTGGCACGGCTCCACCCGTCATAGGGGCTAGCCCTCAGTAGTGCGCCGTTAAGCTCCCCACCGCTACCTAGGAGTGCACGCTTAGTGGTTGTCAAAGGTCAGCTCTTTACCCTCGTGGTAGCGAGCTCAGGGTGCCCAATGTAGCCGCCCATGCCATTGGTCACCATGGCGATGAATGCGGGGTAGAGCAGGGACCTCCCCATTGTGAAGGCAGAAACATCCAGGGTCCTTAGTGCAAAGCTTGTCTTTGGTGTAATAGTGCTCAATCATGCCACGTGATAATCTGGTACGCTGAGGGTTTTTCTACAAAAGGTGTGAGGGGGCACGCGGGCTCCCTATTGTGGGCCACTTGTTGGGCTGGCATGCTACACGCGTGGGCTTCCCGTCGTGGCCGTTTTGGTTGCTGGGCCGAATTGTTCGGCCACCGGCCCTTTTATTTTCTTGAGCATTTTCTAATTTGGTTATAAGAGAAACTTGTAAATTCAATATAAAATTTTGTAGTTAACCAAAAATTGTGAAACTAAGTTTATTAGGTTCCTAAAATCATGATCTATCTGCTAGTATATTTTGTTCAAATAGTTTTATAATATTCTTAGGAGCTATATAATTAATTTGAGGTACTTAATAGTATCAAAACATGAACTTGTAGGAATTATTGTGATGAATTGGTAGTAGCATTGGATCTGAATTTTTTATAGTAGATTCCTAACAATATTAGGTGCTCATTGTAATTTTTGTAGCCTCATAGGGATTAGTTTGTTAAAATAACTAAATGAGCCCTAGTCCAAAAATATATAGTTAATCAATCAAATATAAAAAATAATTGAGGGTTTGTAGAACAAAAATATTTTTTGAAAATGAGCCTCACTTGACCACGTGGATACATGGCTTAGTATGTTAGTCATTAGAGCTAGCTCGTTAGCTTGCGAAACGTAATCGTATTTTAGAGTTGCGAATGCCGTTGATTATTTACATCCCTGCATTGCATCCACGTTAAATTTCATGATAGGAGCGATATTGGATCGTAGAGTCATCTGGAGTAGCAAAAGCAGATGGTGACTTTATGATCGTGCCACCATGATGAAAAGCTAACTTGGTTATGTTTTACCCAGGCAGGCCCCGGTGCATAACCCCTATTATTCTGCACTTTATTTTATGCTTGTTCATTAAGTTTAAGGAGTTGAATGAAACCCACTTGCATATACATATGTCCTTATCCTATGAGTTTTACTAGTATGTCAGGATCGTGTATATTGCTATGCTATAGGACTCCGGTAGAAGTTGAGTGATTGTATGTCACTCGTGAGTGATAGGAAAGATATTATTGTTGTTGTTATATTACTGTCACATAGAAAATATATGAATGATAATTGGAGACCGGGCGGAATGGTACTTTGATCTAGACTTGGTTTGGTATTCGAGCAAGGCTCGAATTGCGCTTGTTTTGCCTGTGTCTGTTAAGGACCGTTCGTTGCATCGGATTCTAGTCAGGTCACAGACTTATTATCCTGAGCACATACTTGTTTATGGGAACAGGGAAGGCTCATTGCTCTCTTGTCGTGGGTTCTGGCTCTTTCCAGATCAGCTGATTGGAGGCAGGGATGGTGGAGGTCTAAGCACCACATTGAGTCCGGGACTTAGGTGTGGGGGCTTGGAGTCTAAGTTTGGACGGGGACCTGGACCCCTTGACAGGAGAGTGGTGGGTTGGTCCTGCTTGTGCCTGGGATACAAGTGGGGCGTGTGTTTTGAGGGTACCCAGCTGGGCACATTGATTCATGAATCGTCGGGTAATCTGATATGACTTGTTTACAATCTAGCACCATAGTAAGAACTGGAATATGAGAGATGGAAAACTGGTCCTGATTGCTTACCACCTGCTTGAAAGTAGCACAGGTGCTTACATAGAATTGTTAGTTAATGAACTAATGATGACTGCTAATAAAATTGAATATAAGGATGCACGTTTAGTAATGCCCCCCGCAGATACAATAAATCCACAAGCCAGATAGCCTTGCATATCCTTAGAGTCTTTTCTTTCCTCCTGATGGGTAAGTCTTGTGGAGTACATTTGAGTACTCAGGGTTTGTTCTACCCTGTTGCAGGTGACAGGAACATGTGGAGCTGACACCTGTGTGTGGAAACCTCCTGGTGGGCTCAGCGAGGATTTCCTTAACGTTGTGGACATAGAGTTTATTTGAAACTTCCACCCAAAATGTTTTACAATAGAAAACTTATAACATGTTATGATGTATATAACGGATCATCATGTTAATGTTTGACTTGTCATTAAATGATTTTATTTCTGCTGAAATTGTGATAACATGGTTATATTCCGCTGTTATAAACAATAAATATTATACCCTGCTGTTGCACTGAAAGTGATGTAAACTTTATTCTCCCATTTGTGATCCTGATGGAAAAATGTGGATTTTTGGGTTCTCCCATGTGGCGTGCTCGACGGAACTGTCTGATGTAGCTTACCTTCGGGGTGCTTAATGTCTAGTGGAAGACAAATGCCTCTGTAAGTGTGTTATTTCAGGCGGTTCTGCCACATACAGCCCTCGGTAGCTCACCACATATATGTGGCAGATGTCTAGGACCACCCCTTGGTACACCCCTCCATGAGCACGAGTAGCGCATTGTTGATGCTCGGATACCATCTATAACACCCCGCGTCCAAAACTGCTTATATGGCCCAGCTCCACACGTGGAACGGGACTACATATGCGTAGCACATCTCTTACACTTTTGTCCTTGTTTCGTGTAAAAGGGTTAACCCAGAGGTGCTATATTTGAAATGACAAGGCTTATAAGCTGACCCTCACCCTCCTAAACTTTCAAGGTGGTACTAAACCCATCAACAACAACTCTATATGTGCCACTTGGGCTACATAGCCCAACTTCACAACTACTACATGCTACTAATGGGCTGGGGTGTTACAAAAATATGGCTTGTTTCCCCAATAAACGTTGCAGTTATTTAGTAAGATTTGATTTTAAATATTTCTTGTTCCTCTTTGCATACTCTCGCTTTCTCTAAGTGCAAGGCATGTTGGTAAATCTATGAACTGTGCATTGTTGAGATTACCAAATTACAAGTTATGTTAGGACTTTAGCAAATCAGGAGTTTTCTGACGTACCCATGTTGGACTAATTCCTAGTCATGGCACGTTGGACGGCCAGCACTTGCGTTGACGGACAGAACACATCATCAGGAGAGCATGCAGGAGATGGGCGCGGCGACCACATCGGGTGTGTGTGGCCAAAAATAACATGCAGTGTGCATGGTTTGCTTACCATAGCGTGATGCTAGTATAAATAGCGTCAGTTTCATTCTACAATTTCCTCAAGTCATTCTAGTTGTGTTGTTAATTTGAGATCAGAGGAAAAAAGCTGCTACACATGGGCATGCAATATTGATTTGTTTGCCATCATTGGGTACCAGAGCGAGGTTGTGCATGCCCAAATTTCCCTGGTTCATTCGATGTCGATCGTCACTGATAGAAAAGGTTCACGGGAGACCGGTGGCAGTATGCTATTTGTGTACAGCAAAATAATGATGACGAACTACACAAGCTGGGCGATTCAAGTGGCGGCAATCATGGAAGATCAAGAAGTCTCATTGGCAATCAAGTTGGCGACAGGGATGGACGTCGACATGAGGAAGGACAAGAAGTTGCAAGCACACCTTCTTGAGACTCTCCTGTGGATCTTCTGATGCTGGTGTTGAAGGAGAAAACCAGGAAGGAGGTTTCTCAAGACATGGTTAGTTAGTGCAGAGTGCGTTAGGGAGGTGCATGCATGACCCAAGAAACTAGAGCATTATCCTCCTAGTCATGCAGATCCCCACCATTCTGGTAGGAGGTGGAAATAAAGAAGTCTTTAGTGTCTAGACGTGTGGCCGGGTCAATGAGGAGAGCCATGGTTGTTTATGTCGAGCACGGAGGTTGTAGAGGAAGGTCGTCACCAGCGCACTTAGGAGCTCCCACACGAGGGTCGCTACAAACCGGTGGCAGTGGGAGCAGCTATCTCCCTTATGATGCCAGGAGTTAAGGCACCTGAAGCAACACACTAGGCCACAATTGATTGAAGCTTGGTGATCGTGGCAAGGCAAGTGAAGCAGCGAAATTGTTCCTTCAGAAGGTTTGAAGTGCGGCTGAGGGGCGTTTTATACCACATGTCACACATGGTTTTAAGGACAAAACTGAATATAAATTACATATCTACCTAGATCAGTTTATTCATACATGTGATGGAAATATCAATGATACATTTTAATGGTTGATTACAAAAACACATTAACTTTATTAAGAAATGACTTGAGGGTCTAAAACAAAATTACATCATAGAGACTTCAGTGGAGAAGGGTCTTCCATCCGCCAAAGGCACCCGGCCAGGGGTACACCAGCCTAGCTCGAGCACCAACTTCTGGGAACTCCATCTTCCTATCTAACCTTTGGTTGGGTAGCAAGAAGGATAAAGAAAAATGGTGAGCGCGACTGCAACAACTTTCACCATGAATCACTATTCCTGTTTTCCACCAGCGAACCCCATATCAGAATTTCAAGATGTGTGGCTGGGTTTCACTACAACGCCTTTACAAAGCTTCTCCAAGCTTGTGCCATTTAAACCACTAATAGGGAGTATCTTTCAACTCCACTACAGAAGCCCCCTCCTGTGCCACTTAAACCATCCCAATTAATGTAGCATGAATTAGAGGAAACTAATTAATTTGTTAAGTCCAAAGCCATATAGCCCTTGTGGTTGCGCTGTTAATCAGTCGGGTTGCATGCCCTAAGAACTAGCCCCTAAAATTCAAGCATGAACTAGCACAAACCCATCACCACCACCACATCTTAACACATCCATAACAAAATCCATAGTATCACATCACAAACCATCCTTAACAATATCCACCGTATCACATCACGAATCAACCTTAACCAAACCCATCCATTGTCCCAGGTTCCTATTCTCCATATTCTGAAGAACATTACCATCTCGAGGCTACATACCTGATTAATCGAAATTAATATAAAATACATCCCAACCAATCCATATTCTGAAGAACATTACCATCTCTAGGTTTCAAGGATGATATTTTAAAGTCTAGTAAATGCTAACATGGGATTCAAATTAAGACTCTACATGCAACTATGTATGTGCAAGTTGGTCAAGGATACTTGCCTCCACATGTTATTCAGACACTTAATCCTTCATTTTGGTTCATTCTTGTTCAAGCCTTCTTCGGTAGATAGCACCAATAGGTACAAGCATATCAAATAAACCTACAAACTATACACCAAACATTATAAACCATACTATAAAGGTTACTAATGTCTAGGTCTCGTTGCTATCATCTTGTTAGCACAAAAACCAACACAATTAGAGCTACAACTAATTTAAAAGATGAGCTTTTGAAGTTCTAGGGACCTATTTGTAAATACTTTTCAAAATCAGGGACTAAAATGAAAAGGTTTTGGACCTAAAAAGCATTATATAAAACCATGGACCTTTTTACAAAATTACCATTTTATGAATTATTTTATACTTGAAATTAAAATCTATGATGTCATAATTTAGAATTACGATGTTAGCGCGCAAAAAATAAATTGATTTTAATAAATTAAAACACTGCTGGGGACCTATAAGTGCAACCAAGCCCTAATTGCGAGTTTTGGTATTAGTGACATCACAATTAGAGGACTAATGAGATTTATTGAGTTGACAAGCATGTGATATGATTATGAGGATGCTATTTAAGATGGTGGAACCCCCAATAACAAAGGGACGCGGTGATGGACTCGAAGGGCATTTAAATTCTTTTATCTTTTGAAATTGAATATAAGAAATGCCACACTATAAAGGGTAATACAATGCAAAAGCTTTAATGTTCAACCAAGTGGTTAAAACAACCACCATACACAAATCCTCAAGCAAGCCAAAGTAGCCCAAACCTAAAACCTATTACCTGTTATCTGGTTGGCTTGGTACTACTGCATTTGGCGTGGCACTACCTCACATTTCGCGGCACTACCGTAACATAGCGGCTAGTTGGGAAATGGGAGGTATTTATACCTCTTCTTCTTCCTCCCAATGGTCATGCCGAGGATAACTCACCACCAACCTTCAGACAGCTCTCCCCAACTCCATTGAAGGCTCCTCCACCTCTCCCATTGATTCCCTTGAGATTTCTTGAGAGATTAGCCTCCAAACTTCAATAGAGAGCTTGTCAAGTTGAGCTTCAACTCCTAGAGCACTTGTTTTGCATTCAAGTCAGTGGATTGTGTTCATTACTTTTGGAGCAAGAGCTCCTAGCAGGCTAGGCATCACTCATTGAAGCTCCCAACTCTTGTGGGTGCTCTAGGAAGTTTGTAACTCACCTAATATCATCTAGTAAGAGCTCTCATATCAAGAGACTTGTGCTCCTAACTTGAGAATAGGATAGGGTTTGTGAAACCGAAGCCTTGGTGGCTTCCTCAATAACATGGAGGTAGGCAAGCCTTAGTGGCGAGCTAAACCATGGGATAAATCTCTGGGTCTCTTGTGTTCTTGCTATTTGGTTGTGCTCTATTTGTATGTGTTTGTACTGATCTACTTGTGCCTTAGCTTCCAACCTAGTTCAAGTGGTGAAATAGGTTCAACCCTACCCTAGGAACATCAATAATTTACTCGATCTAAGTTTTATTTGGTAGATTTTGAATTGTGCCTTCATGTTACTTAGACACACCACCGCATTGTACCCGGCACTGCCACGTCACAGCAATGCCACACCTATAACCAACCACCGCATTGAGTTTTGTTTTAAACAAGCCTATTCACCCCTTTAGGCTTGCTAGATCCTTTTTAGGACCTTTCTGAAATTATGGGTAAACATGGAGGTGTAGATTGTAAGTATGGCAAGGAATCCCCTGCTTGCCTTTCTATTGGGCAACCACCGCAGAAGCCTAGTTGCCACCACAACATGATTGCTCGCCTTTGTCTCCTACTGCTCCATCCATGTAGCGCCCCTCCAATGTGTTACGGTTTCTAGATAATCTTCACACATATGCTTACAAAAATCGAATTTGAGTTTGATAACTACGAATGGGAGGAAGAGGGTGGAGACAGAACCTTAACAAGGGAAGGAAGAAACAAAGATAGTGAGGTTTGTTTTTCCTTTCCCACTCTAGTGGATACATGATGATTATATGCGCCCGACTTGGGCTTATAGGCCCAAAACTTATAGGGCCAAACCAGACCCAATCTACCTTCATTAAACTTCAAGTCTTGCTACCTTCATTCTTGCTTCGCCAGTTGCTTGCTCAGTCACCTCTGGCTCATGAATCTAGCTTGTCCCCAAACTGGAGCACTTGGTAACATGCGCCGTAGATCAAATACTTCCTCCCAAGTCAAATAGTGTGAGGGAAGGTCTGACCACTACACCTTTACTTGAGAAAGAGTTGCAGAGCCCTTCCTAACAAGTTAGGAACCAACAGCATGAAAAGCAACTTTGCCTGCTTCGAATCTTCTTGCAATGATGTTAGACCCGAAGAAACACTCTAAGTTGGTGGAACATGTTTCTTGAGCTCAGACACATGGACTATGGGATGGATAGCATCAGGAGGTAATTCTGGCTTGTATGCCACTTGCACTACTAATTTTTTACCCTAATGCCCAAAGATGTTGACTCATAATGTTAACCATCATTGAATTGAAATTCACTAAGGAACACAATATTGCTAGATTTTTTGTCATTGTTCTTAATATAGAGTTCATCCCAGAATATGTTGACCATAAACAAGATGACAACAAAGAAACAAAATCAGGCGGCTATCAATGGGAAAGCGATGACACTCTAAGTTGGTGGAACATGTTTCTTGAGCTCAGACACGTGGACTACGGGATGGATATCATCAGGAGGTAATTCCGGCTTGTATGCCACTTGCACTACTAATTTTTTACCATAATGCCCAAAGAGGTTGACTCATAATGTTAACCATCATTGAATTGAAATTAACTAAGGAACACGATATTGCTAGATTTTTTGTTGTTGTTCTTAATATAGAGTTCATCCAAGAATATGTTGACCATAAACAAGATGACAACAAAGGAACAAAATCAGGCGGCTATCAATGGAAAAGTGATGTTGGGATCTTCATATGTTGGTGCTCAAGTTAGCAATGATTCACATCCTAAAACTTTTTGAAATGTCAAAGAAAATGTTTGGAAATAAAAATACGATGAATATGATGTTCTGCTAGCACACTACAAGAAAAAGGGGTATTAACGACGAGACATACGATCGTTAAAAGTTGATATGTGGTTGCTAAAAGTTTTTAACAACCACAAATATGTGGTCATCCATAGTCATTAAAGGCTCCATCATTAATACAATTAATGGGCAATGGCCAAAACAGGGTGTAGCGACCACATGGGGAACCCCGATGACGATTGGGCAAAATTTGGTCGTCGGGCACCCTGACCACCACTCGGACGGATGGCACATGGACCCCAATGACCACATATTACCTGTGGTCGCTAAGATTTGGTTGTTGATGTGAGGATTTGTTGTTGTGGCAGTATGTATGGTGAACATCTTTGAGAACAAGATTCCTACTAGCACTATGTATAGAAGATTGATCAACATATCTAGTTTCCATATACCTAAAGCATTTGCAACATGGATTAGGCGCTCAGGTCATTGCTACCATACCTCTCACTCATTCCAGGCTTTTCCTACTTACTAGTGACATGATCAGTTGCACTAATGTTGGTATATATACTAGTTTGAATCTAGTTATAATACTTGTGCTTAAGAAGATAAACCATGGTAAATTTACTATTAATCATCAGTAAATCTAATATAGTGTGCTCCTTACTACTTGATATAGTAGCAAGACACAGACATCATGCAAGACAATCTAAACATTGGTACATGTAGGATATGGCAATGATGGCTCTTTGACATGCATCAAAAATAGAATGTTTCCTCTGTTCACTAGTATAAATATATTCTAACCAATGTTCTGATGAACAATGGAAAAATGATGCTTGGCCTAAGTGATTATGCCATGTGTTGGATGAAGGTTTCATGGTGCCACAAGCAAAGTGAACCACATGGAATAGGGTATATGCCACGTCTACATTTTCCTTGCATAAGTGTAGAAAGTCTTCTAGTGAAATTTGAGAAACATTATTATTGGTAGGAAGTTTATGAACATAGATTGGATTCTTTGAAGCTTTAGGGACATGAAGACTAATCTACAACAACGGGATACATGAAATATGCTATTCTATGGAGCAAAATACGACAACCACCTAGTCTCAGTCAACCCTAAGCTAGAGCTATATCTATTACAAGGAGAAAGAATTTTTCTATATCGCTAACACTTGTGCCATCCCCTTGTGCTTCTATATCACTAACACTTGTGCCATCCCCTTGTGTGGGACCTTACCTTATTGTCCTTCTTTTACACCTATCTATATATGTTGCATCAAAATCCTACTTGGGGAGATTTGATTTATTCCTTAATGTAAGAATAAAGAAATGAATTAAAAGGCTTCCTTTGACCCTTTGGAGTAGGTACTCCAATCAATATTCTTGTTTCTATTGCATTCTATCTCATCATAATGCATTATGTTCTATGATTCCACTTTTATTCGTACATTTTAGATCATCATTAGCTCATTTGATTTCAACTTTGATACGTTGATGTATAGAATGCTTGAGAAACTTTTACATAAATTAGAAGATTTTTGCCAATTTGAAAAAAAGATATTATTTTTATTTCCATTTAGCTTTGTTTTCTAAGTAGTATTATTTTCATAATATCTATGGTGGTCGATTCAAAATTTAAAGAAGATTTTGGTTATAGTTTTGTATGTGATGGGTGATTTTGAAATGAGTGGACTTTCCTATTTTTCCACCCTTTGTTTAACGTGGGATTTTTCAGGCCTAGAGAGCCAATGGAGATTATTTTTTCTTTGTCAACTAATGTTCTTGATATTTGTTGATAGTCTAAAGACATTTTCATGGAAATTTCTTGATATGATCCACCTAGTACCTTTTTCATCATGTAACACAAGGTTGTCATTTGATAAAACATCATCTCTTGAAATACCAACATTTTGCACTTGGATTTAGCAAAAATTGCCACTATGTTCATGTTATCTCAGGAAGCATGGAGACAAGCCTACAATTGCAGAATCATAAATCCTCTAGTAGCGCCTATTCATCACATCAAACTCTCAGTCCTCATCACGACAAGTATCTTGCGCCCCACCATCAAGTAATTGGAATGAATTAATATCTCAAATTTCATATGGTTTGTGCTTGAGATCTATCCTTGTATATGCACAAGCAACAACAATACAAATGTATAACAGGCTAGCAATATCATAGATTTATAGATCCATACAACTGAGATATTATATGGATTCACGCTATGTTAATCCCTACTACACAACAGTATTCCATATTCCATTTTTAGACACACAAAATTACTAACCAAAAACATAATGGATAACTTAAGCTTTCCCACTTTGCCAGAGCAAGACTGCAAGAGTCACATGAAAGTAATTCTAAAATAGGACACATACTAGTAGTAGACATAGATCACCATGCAGCTAAAGCTGGCATGCATGCATGGCAACAACAAGAGCGACGACGCCTCACTCCATCATTATTAGAAGGCAAGGATCCATTTCCCATGTCCATGGGAACGTTGAAAAATAATCATTATTATAAGGCTGCATCATGTCATTTCTGCTGCTGCTACCAACGAAGCCAAGCTCCCCTCCATTGGTGGTGAGGTTGGCAATCCAATTCGACTGTGGGGGTGGCTCGCATCCCATCACCATCACCAATGACATTTGTATCTCATTGAAGGTGTAGGGTGCTAGTGATGGCTGAGTTGACGACGACGCTAGCTGTAGCGGCAGAGGGGGATCCAATGCTACTCTCTTTCCCTGCCTGATGCCAAGCTGAAGCTGTTGTATAAGTTCTTCGACTTTCTTAGTCCTCTCCACCATCTCACCATGACTGGTGCGCTCCTTATTGGTGGTGCCAATCAGGCCGGGGCGGCGTCCATCCATGATCTCGTAGAGAAGGAATATGATCTCACGTTTGTAGTGCTCATTTTCCATCCTGCTTACCTGGCGTTGGAGCTTGGGGATGCAGCTGCCGAGAAGTTCCTCCTGAATTTGTGTCTTCTTGAATCTTTTGACAAAATTTGGCATGTTGATGAATTTTTGTAAGATATCTTTGACCAGCAAGTCATTAGGCCAAGACAATGGCTTAACCTGATTCTCTCCGTACAACACCACACCCACCTTGGCGCCGTAGAGCATGACCAGCTCATCAACCTTCTTCTTCATGCCGTTGCAGCGCCTCTTATACGTTGCAGGACGGCTTGAGGCTTTGGTGATCCATTGGAGATTCACCTTCTTGCGAGCCATGGGCCTAGCATTCTAGGCTATCAAGCAAGAAGGCTAGTCCACAAATTCGGGACCCTTACCCCTTATTCAAAAATTATAGATCTTTAAACTTTCATGTATATAGTTGGCAGAGTTCAAGTCAGTCTAGCCTCTACTACAACATTTATTGAAAACAAAAAAGTGAACAAAAAATTGTTGCTTTGGTCATGACAGGTTAGACGAGAGTAGGGGAAGGCAGATGTTTATATAGATCTCGAGGCTCTAGCCTAGATGAAATATATAAGTGAATAGTAATTATTATAAACAAGGTACTGTGGCAAGCATTTACTTCTATCCTAATTAGCTCCATCATGAGGACTGCGTGATAGCAGTCAAATGCTCGTTACTTGTTTCAACCAAGGCCACCACAGAACCTTCGTCCACTTAAAATAATGCTTAAATCAGTGATTAGTTCGAGGCCTAGCAGGCACCATAGTAAATCACAGAGACATTTTTTGTTTTAAATTAACAAAGACTTAATTCAAAGTTTTGGCCCACCTTCCACGCAGGTCAATCACAGCACGCCATGTCGGCCACCCGATTTCCATCGAGAGGCTATATGTACTGGTAGTATAATTGCATCGTTGGTATGCCTCCTATATGCCTTCATGTTTGCTAGGGCAAACGATCAAAATACGTAGAAGGTTATAATATACAGTGAATGTTCTCTACCTGTATCAAAAGTAAGAAATTTAGATAGATATTTCTACCAGTTTAGTCTTTCACATCTACTCATAGGGGTAGCATGCTTGTCCATGTGTCCATAGGGGTGAACGTACATGCATTTACACTATACGGTCTATACTTCAACCTGCAAAAAAGTTAGAAATTTAGAGATATGCTTCTGCCAATCAAAATATAGAAGACCATTTAGATTTGATAACTTTTTAATTTTGACCATCAATATAATAATTCATATGGATTGAGAATTTGAAATATAGGATCGGAATTGTTAGATTTATTAGGAAAATTATTTTTGTATTATATACAAATTTACTTAGGTTAGCACACACGGGTATATAACATTGGTGCAGCAATGCTTTTTTTTTTGCTCCCGGCTGGAAAACCCCTTTAGTCCCGGTTTCCCAACCGGGAGCACCAATCCGGGACGACTAAAGGTACCCTCCTTTAGTCCCGGCTTGACGCCCGGGACTAAAGGGGCCTCCAGGCCTGGCCAAGGACCGCCACGGGGCAGGGCCTTTAGTCCCGGTTGGAAACACCAACCGGAATAAATATCCCTCTTTTTTTTCCTTTTTCTGCTTTCTATTTTTGGTTTCTTTTTTCATTTAATGATTAGTTTTGATATTAAAATATATTTTCAAATACGCTGCTCATAGTAATATATATGTGTACTTCGCACGCGTAAGTTTTCGTTCGAACTTTGTACATAAATAACAAACGAATATACGCGTACATGCAAATATATATGATGATCATATATATACACACACACGTTATTTTATGTACATATAATATGTGCATATATATATATATATATATATATATATATATATATATATATATATATATATATATATATATATATATATATATATATATATATATAACAAAGGTTTGATATATAAATTGTTTATGTCCTTTGCAATTCACTCCTTTAGATTTGGCATCCACGTTTCGTTTGGGTCATTATAGAACTCACCGTTGGGGTCGATGACCTGGTCATTTAGAAATCCTGCTATAGTCTCTCGAATTGCTTTAAGTTGGTCAAGTCGTATGACTCTTTTCCTCAACCATTCAGTCTTCAATAAAAGTTAAAGGAAAAAGTATTAATATATATATGTATGTGTATTGCTCATGTAATTACTTATACAAATGAGAGCAATAAAGAAATTGTAAATATACGATCGAAATAATATAAAAGAAAAAGTATTTATATACGTACTTTGAGTTGCTCTTCAGGAGTTCTCTTTGAGTACGCCATGATAAACTCGCAAACATAGTATCCATAGTAGTTGTTACCCTGCTCCTGCCTTAGAACCCACTTTTACGACAAAAAAATCAATTAGGGTGAATTAAATCATCATATGGTGTTAATTGAATATAAATGTGTAGTTATAGTACTTACTTTGTGTGCGATTACACCCAGTGGCGCTTTGCAATGTTTCATTTTTTGTTCCTCAATGAACCTTTTCCAAACCCTGCTCCCAATAAAATAAAAAAATAATTTAACCTTTAATAATTGTTGAGAGATCGACGCCATTATATATATGTTGTTATAGAGAAACTAAATTAATTACCCTTGTATAATATATATCATGTCTTGATATTCCGTTTGCGGTTTTCTCAACGAGTCTAAGATTTTCAATCTACTATTGGCCATATCGATGACCATCAATATCCAGAGATGGCTGCATAAACATATATATGTATATATATATGTATATATATATATATGTATATATATATATATGTATATATATATATATATATATATATATATATATATATATATATATATATATATATATATATATATATATATATATATATATATATATATATATATGTGTGTGTGTGTGTGTGTGTGAGGTAACTAGCTAGTAAGGAAATATTGATGTCCCATATATATGATCGACATCAATTACTTATAATAACACTCACTTGAAGTTGTAGGGGAAGAGTATCTCCTTCTTGTCGCGTTGGTTCACTAAAAAATTCATGAGATTTCTCTCATGTTGTGGCTTATAATCATTCGGGGGTAGGGTGTTTGTATACGACATATGGATCAACGAACCCAACATCATTATCCTTTCTCTTTCTAAGTTCTGTCATCTCATATCTGCATACATGAAAATTGTGAATATATATATTGTGAATATATAATAAAGAAATTGTGAATATAGTAGAAAATAATCACACTTACAGACAATAGCAGCTAATGAGACTTTTGTCGAGAGAGTCTAGGTGGCATAGTTGGTGTAATTCTGCAAGCTTGACATAGATAATGTCATTGCCACGGAAGTAATGTTGGTTTCTAATTCCGACAGAAAGATAGATTTGTCCCGCATTAGACGCCGACATGTACCACCCATTTAGCAGGTTCATTTGCGTACCCAGTTCACCTAATTTCTCTGGGCTGTATAGACTCTAGCCTGGTACAAATTTCTTGTAAGGATCCACTTCCGGAGCAGATGGTCCTTTAGCGAGTACTTCGGCAAGGTTCAAACCAGTTTTCTCATAAAACCGAAAGAAACGACTCATAGCCACCTACCTCCGCCACTAAGTTTAAGTTTGAACCATATTCGTTAGGAACGACAAGGGGGGATTGATTGTTGCGTTTGTTGTCCGAGTTGTGCAACACCTTTCCCTACTCTCTTCTTTTTTTGCGCCGCCTCATATGACTTGGTGAGAGAGCGGTCATAGTCCGATATCGGTTGTTTCGCGGCGCTCTTAAGAGAATCCCATTTTTTTTTGTTCCAACTTCTTTCTTAGCTGATCTAGAGGTAGGAAGAAGTATGATGGCTTTGGGTTCTCCCTCGCTCGTCGTGCCTGTTTTGCACCTTCAAAGAAATCTGTCACTTCTTTTTGTACCGCATCATTTAATTCCTGTTCACTTTTCTCATAAGATAGTTTTTGAGGAATAACTGGATGAGTATTTGCTTTCTGCTTCTTTGCTGGTGGGCAGGGCAACGGCTTCGTTTGTGGGGCGGACCTCTTAGGGGCTGGCTTCCTTAGAGGCGGGAGAGGCGTTGGAGACCGCCTTGGAGGCAGTGCAGACTTTGGAGGCGGCGGAGGCGTTGGAGACCTCAGTAGAGGAGTTGTGGACTTCCTTGGAGGCAGCGGAGGAGTTGGAGATGGTGGGGATGCAGCAGTGCCTTCGAAGGCGTCATCATTACCCTGAGCACTATGATGGTCGGGAGAAGCAACAACTGGACTTTGGTTGGCGGAGGCCTTGCTTTGTGAGTACAAAAAATAATGAGATATAAGTAAATGCTTATTATTAGTCATGCCCATAGAAAATTATCAAAAAATTGTTTTGTTAACTTTTGTCCGCACCTAATGTCTGCTGGCGGTGGAGCAGACGCCCCAGGGATAATGATGTAGCGCTTGCGCCATAGTATATATGCCTTCTCTGCTTCTCCTAGAGTCTTCTCTCCATCACCTCCAGGAATGTCAAGAGCTAGATCCTCATAACCTTTGCTCACTTTATCCACTGTGACCCTAGCATATCCAGGTTGTATTGATGCCCCATGCATTCTTGGTGTCTTGGTAGGGTCTAGAGGAGTAAAAACACTGACAACGACCTTGATTGTGTCATTCCCCCTTGGAACATGTAGCTCAATTGATGTCATTGGAGTAGTGACATCATCCACAGGGAAGCGCAGCGCTGCGTCATCTTGCTTTGGCAGCTTAGTGGAAGTGCAGTTGCTTTTCAACTGAACAGGGGGGCTAATATTAACATTCATTCCTGGCTCTGATGCCTGCCTTTGGGCACTCATTGCTATCTGCACTTGCTTTCTAATTTCTTCCTGCATTCTTGCTTCCATTGCTTTTTCTCGCTCCTTTGCTTCAAGCACCATTTCCTTCAACATTATCACCCGCGCTGCTTGCTCCTCCTTGCTTCTCTGGCGGCTTTGGTAGGTTTCCATGTCATTAGGGAAACCATGAACCCATGGAGTGTTGCATCCTAAGCCTCTGGTTCGGCTAGTGTGTTCAGCAGTCCCGATGGCATACGTTAGCTCATCCTTCTCTCTATTGGGCTTGAACACACCAATCTCTTTAGCTTCTATAGCAAAAGCCAATTGGTGTGCTGCTGTTTCGAGTTTTTGCCCATACACTGCCAGGCCGATCTGTGGGTCGAGTCTCTCCCATGACCGAAAAAACCAATTCTTCAAGCGTGGGGGCCACTTGGCTGATTCTGGTTCGATCCCCTTGGCAATAATGTTCGCTTCCATTTTTTGCCACTTCAGAATGGCAGTATCGTAGCCACCTGATCCCATGTCATGGTGGTATACCTTTTTTTGGGCATTCTCTTGGTTCCTTCTCACCCGTGCCTCACCCTCTGCTGATGTCTTATACTCTACAAAATCATTCCAATAGGGCCTCTGTTTTGAGATCGGGCCTGTAGCAGTATTGAAATTCGGTGTTTCGTTCTTCTTGATGTATGTGTTGTATAGGTGTTTCTTCCAAGTCTAGAATTGTGTGGCCATCTTCTTCATAGCCCACCATCGAACTAGCTCCTTCAATTCATCATCGTTGATATCATCATAATCATCCGCTTACAACGTGAAATGGGCATGGATATCATTCCAAAGCAAATTCTTGTCAACATCAGAGACAAAAACTAACATCAGGCTCGTTGATATTTTTCTTCCATTCACAGATACTGATTGGAATTCTGTCCCTTACAAGGTACCCACAGTGTTCCACGAATTTCCTTTATGTGGACCAAGTGGTTCGCCTATCTCGATGTTGAATTCCGATATTATGTACCAGCCCTCCAGTGGTTTCTTCGGTCCTTGAACATTTTTGCTCTTCGCCGTTGTGGTCGCCGATCTAGAGGGCTACATATAAAAAAAATAATAAATAAATATCTTTTGTACATAGAAATATATACAATATTCACATATAATATATATTTAGTATATATACCTCGCCTGTATTTTCTTGCAAAACATTTTTTTGCTCATTTTCAAGAGCTAGGTATTGACTTCCATCATCAACATCCTGCTCACCAGCATTGGCAATAATATTCATCATTTCTTCCTCCATGTTGTCTCCCGGGGCAGCCATATCTAACAAATTTAACAAAATTTAAGTCACATATATAAACAAGTCATATATATACAATAAGTCATATACAAATTTATCTATGTCACATATATATAAACAAGTCATATATGTACAATAAGTCATAAACAAAATAAATCTAAGTCACATATATAAACAAGTCATATATATAAACAATTCATATATGTAAACAATCATATATGTCAACAAGTCATATATGTAAACAAGTCATATATGCAAACAAGTCATATAAACAAGTCATATATATAAACAAGTCATATATGTAAACAAGTCATATAAACGACGAATTCGCCCTAGCGAGAACGACGAATTCGCCCTAGCGAGAACGACAATTCGCTCTAGCGAGAACGACAGGGCGAATTCATCGCTCTCGCTAGGGTGAATTCGTCGTTCTCGCTAGGGTGAATCATCGTTCTCGCTAGGATGAATCGTCATTCTCGCAAGGGTATACAACAACAGGGCGGCGTTGCTCTGCATATACAACAATGGGGCGGCGTTTGCTCCGCATATACAACAGGGCGACGTTGCTCTACATATACACAACGAGGTGGTGTTGCTCCGCATACAACACAACAAGGCGGCGTTGCTCCGCATACAACACAACGAGGCGGCGTTGCTCTGCATACAACACAATGAAGCGGCGTTGCTCTGCATACAACACAATGAGGCGGCGTTGCTCCGCATATACAACAATAGGGCGGCATTGCTCCGCATATACAACAACGGGGTGACGTTGCTCCGCATACAACACAATGAGGCGGCGTTGCTCCGCATACAACACAACGAGGCAGTGTTGCTCCGCATACAACACAACAAGGCAGCGTTGCTCTGCATACAACACAACAAAGTGGCGTTGCTCCACATACAACACAACGACGGCATTGCTCCGCATACAACACAACGACGGCATTGCTCCGCATACAACACAACGAGACATTCCTCTGCATATATCACATACAAACACATATCAACATATGTAGGGGTCGGCGGTGATGGGCGTCCAGAGGGGGATGATGATGCGGCGAGAGGCGGGGCGGTATGGCCGGTAGCCGAGGCTCCTCCTCTCCCTTCTCCTTCCTCATCCCTTCTCCTTCCTCCTCCTTCCTTTTCTTCTCCTTCTCCTCTCTCCTTCTCCTCTTCCTTCTTCTCTCCTCCACCTCCCTTCTCTCCTCTACTGCCCTACGGCGCAGAGCGGGCCGGGACGGCCGTGGCGGAGCGGGGCCAGGGCGGGGATGGCCCTCGGGGAGCAGGGACCGGCCGGGGTGGTCGGGGGGTGGCGTGTCGGCGAGCGCGCGATGTTGGGGCGGTGGGGCACCGGTGCGCGTGCAGGCGCTCGCGAGGTGCGGCGTCGGCGTGGTGGATCGGACGAGCGGTGGCGGTCTGTTAGGGCTTGACTCGGTAGTGGGGAGGAGGAAGAAGAGGGGCCGAGGGCGGGCGCAGAGGCTATATAAGGGAGAGGACCTTAGTCCCGGGCGCCACCACCAGCTAGGACTAAAGGCCCTTTAGTCCCGGTCCCTGTTAACGGCCCGGGACTAAAGGTCACACCTTTAGTCCCGGCTGGTGGTGGCGCACGGGACTAAAGGTTTTTGGCAGGCAGTCGAACTGCAGTTTCGCTGCCCACCAATTCATTAGAATTTTAATATATTTCTTTTTACACAAATGATATAAGGATAGTTAATTGCACAGAAAATTAATAAAAGACATAAAAATATTTTAAAAAATATAGATTCTATTTTGCTTTATTGCACACAGGAAAATTATGTGACCTAAAGTTTTAATTTTTTAACAAGTTTTAAAACACAATATAGTGTTTAAATTACTATTTCAATAATGCAAAAATATAGTGTTCAATTAAATTCAGATTAACTCTTGTGTTTCGACTGGAAATTGTTTTCACATCATTTGAACGTGACATAATCCCACCATCAAACATAAATTTGTTTTCACATCATTTGAACGTGACATAATCCCACCATCAAACATAAATTTCACATCTTAGCACATCCATAACAAAATCCATAGTATCACATCACAAACCATCCTTAACAATATCCACCGTATCACATCACGAATCAACCTTAACCAAACCCATCCATCGTCCCAGGTTCCTATTCTCCATATTCTGAAGAACATTACCATCTCGAGGCTACATACCTGATTAATCAAAATTAATATAAAATACATCCCAACCAATCCATATTCTGAAGAACATTACCATCTCTAGGTTTCAAGGATGATATTTTAAAGTCTAGTAAATGCTAACATGGGATTCAAATTAAGACTCTACATGCAACTATGTATGTGCAAGTTGGTCAAGGATACTTGCCTCCACATGTTATTCAGACACTTAATCCTTCATTTTGGTTCATTCTTGTTCAAGCCTTCTTCGGTAGATAGCACCAATAGGTACAAGCATATCAAATAAACCTACAAACTATACACCAAACATTATAAACCATACTATAAAGGTTACTAATGTCTAGGTCTCGTTGCTATCATCTTGTTAGCACAAAAACCAACACAATTAGAGCTACAACTAATTTAAAAGATGAGCTTTTGAAGTTCTAGGGACCTATTTGTAAATACTTTTCAAAATCAGGGACTAAAATGAAAAGGTTTTGGACCTAAAAAGCATTATATAAAACCATGGACCTTTTTACAAAATTACCATTTTATGAATTATTTTATACTTGAAATTAAAATCTATGATGTCATAATTTAGAATTACGATGTTAGCGCGCAAAAAATAAATTGATTTTAATAAATTAAAACACTGCCGGGGACCTGTAAGTGCAACCAAGCCCTAATTGCGGGTTTTGGTATTAGTGACATCACAATTAGAGGACTAATGAGATTTATTGAGTTGACAAGCATGTGATATGATTATGAGGATGCTATTTAAGATGGTGGAACCCCCAATAACAAAGGGACGCGGTGATGGACTCGAAGGGCATTTAAATTCTTTTATCTTTTGAAATTGAATATAAGAAATGCCACACTATAAAGGGTAATACAATGCAAAAGCTTTAATGTTCAACCAAGTGGTTAAAACAACCACCATACACAAATCCTCAAGCAAGCCAAAGTAGCCCAAACCTAAAACCTATTACCTGTTATCTGGTTGGCTTGGTACTGCTGCATTTGGCATGGCACTACCTCACATTTTGCAGCACTACCATAACATAGCGGCTAGTTGGGAAATGGGAGGTATTTATACCTCTTCTTCCTCCCAATGGTCATGCCGAGGATAACTCACCACCAACCTTCAGACAGCTCTCCCCAACTCCATTGAAGGCTCCTCCACCTCTCCCATTGATTCCCTTGAGATTTCTTGAGAGATTAGCCTCCAAACTTCAATAGAGAGCTTGTCAAGTTGACCTTCAACTCCTAGAGCACTTGTTTTGCATTCAAGTCAGTGGATTGTGTTCATTACTTTTGGAGCAAGAGCTCCTAGCAGGCTAGGCATCACTCATTGAAGCTCCCAACTCTTGTGGGTGCTCTAGGGAGTTTGTAACTCACCTAATATCATCTAGTAAGAGCTCTCATATCAAGAGACTTGTGCTCCTGACTTGAGAATAGGATAGGGTTTGTGAAACCGAATCCTTGGTGGCTTCCTCAATAACATGGAGGTAGGCAAGCCTTAGTGGCGAGCTAAACCATGGGATAAATCTCCGGGTCTCTTGTGTTCTTGCTATTTGGTTGTGCTCTATTTGTATGTGTTTGTACTGATCTACTTGTGCCTTAGCTTCCAACCTAGTTCAAGTGGTGAAATAGGTTCAACCCTACCCTAGGAACATCAATAATTTACTCGATCTAAGTTTTATTTGGTAGATTTTGAATTGTGCCTTCATGTTACTTAGACACACCACCGCATTGTACCCGGCACTGCCACGTCATAGCAATGCCACACCTATAACCAACCACCGCATTGA
The DNA here is from genome assembly GCF_019320115.1 of Miscanthus floridulus. NCBI lineage: Eukaryota > Viridiplantae > Streptophyta > Magnoliopsida > Poales > Poaceae > Miscanthus > Miscanthus floridulus. The sequence goes on from NC_089585.1 coordinate 40,206,783, forward strand.
GTTTTGTTTTAAACAAGCCTATTCACCCCTTTAGGCTTGCTAGATCCTTTTTAGGACCTTTCTAAAATTATGGGTAAACATGGAGGTGTAGATTGTAAGTATGGCAAGGAATCCCCTGCTTGCCTTTCTATTGGGCAACCACCGCAGAAGCCTAGTTGCCACCACAACATGATTGCTCGCCTTTGTCTCCTGCTGCTCCATCCATGTAGCACCCCTCCAATGTGTTACGGTTTCTAGATAATCTTCACACATATGCTTACAAAAATCGAATTTGAGTTTGATAACTATGAATGGGAGGAAGAGGGTGGAGACAGAACCTTAACAAGGGAAGGAAGAAACAAAGACAGTGAGGTTTGTTTTTCCTTTCCTGCTCTAGTGGATACATGATGATTATATGCGCCCGACTTGGGCTTATAGGCCCAAAACTTACAGGGCCAAACCAGACCCAATCTACCTTCATTAAACTTCAAGTCTTGCTACCTTCATTCTTGCTTCACCAGTTGCTTGCTCAGTCACCTCTGGCTCATGAATCTAGCTTGTCCCCAAACTGGAGCACTTGGTAACATGCGCCATAGATCAAATACTTCCTCCCAAGTCAAATAGTGTGAGGGAAGGTCTGACCACTACACCTTGACTTGAGAAAGAGTTGCAGAGCCCTTCCTAACAAGTTAGGAACCAACAGCGTGAAAAGCAACTTTGCCTGCTTTGAATCTTCTTGCAATGATGTTAGACCCGAAGAAACACTCTAAGTTGGTGGAACATGTTTCTTGAGCTCAGACACATGGACTATGGGATGGATAGCATCAGGAGGTAATTCTGGCTTGTATGCCACTTGCACTACTAATTTTTTACCCTAATGCCCAAAGATGTTGACTCATAATGTTAACCATCATTGAATTGAAATTCACTAAGGAACACAATATTGCTAGATTTTTTGTCGTTGTTCTTAATATAGAGTTCATCCCAGAATATGTTGACCATAAACAAGATGACAACAAAGAAACAAAATCAGGCGGCTATCAATGGGAAAGCGATGACACTCTAAGTTGGTGGAACATGTTTCTTGAGCTCAGACACGTGGACTACGGGATGGATATCATCAGGAGGTAATTCCGGCTTGTATGCCACTTGCACTACTAATTTTTTACCATAATGCCCAAAGAGGTTGACTCATAATGTTAACCATCATTGAATTGAAATTAACTAAGGAACACGATATTGCTAGATTTTTTGTTGTTGTTCTTAATATAGAGTTCATCCAAGAATATGTTGACCATAAACAAGATGACAACAAAGAAACAAAATTAGGCGGCTATCAATGGAAAAGTGATGTTGGGATCTTCATATGTTGGTGCTCAAGTTAGCAATGATTCACATCCTAAAACTTTTTGAAATGTCAAAGAAAATGTTTGGAAATAAAAATACGATGAATATGATGTTCTGCTAGCACACTACAAGAAAAAGGGGTATTAACGACGAGATATACGATCGTTAAAAGTTGATATGTGGTTGCTAAAAGTTTTTAACAACCACAAATATGTGGTCATCCATAGTCATTAAAGGCTCCATCATTAATACAATTAATGGGCAATGGCCAAAACAGGGTGTAGCGACCACATGGGGAACCCCGATGACGATTGGGCAAAATTTGGTCATCGGGCACCCTGACCACCACTCGGACGGATGGCACATGGACCCCAATGACCACATATTACCTGTGGTCGCTAAGATTTGGTTGTTGATGTGAGGATTTGTTGTTGTGGCAGTATGTATGGTGAACATCTTTGAGAACAAGATTCCTACTAGCACTATGTATAGAAGATTGATCAACATATCTAGTTTCCATATACCTAAAGCATTTGCAACATGGATTAGGCGCTCAGGTCATTGCTACCATACCTCTCACTCATTCCAGGCTTTTCCTACTTACTAGTGACATGATCAGTTGCACTAATGTTGGTATATATACTAGTTTGAATCTAGTTATAATACTTGTGCTTAAGAAGATAAACCATGGTAAATTTACTATTAATCATCAGTAAATCTAATATAGTGTGCTCCTTACTACTTGATATAGTAGCAAGACACAGACATCATGCAAGACAATCTAAACATTGGTACATGTAGGATATGGCAATGATGGCTCTTTGACATGCATCAAAAATAGAATGTTTCCTCTGTTCACTAGTATAAATATATTCTAACCAATGTTCTGATGAACAATGGAAAAATGATGCTTGGCCTAAGTGATTATGCCATGTGTTGGATGAAGGTTTCATGGTGCCACAAGCAAAGTGAACCACATGGAATAGGGTATATGCCACGTCTACATTTTCCTTGCATAAGTGTAGAAAGTCTTCTGGTGAAATTTGAGAAACATTATTATTGGTAGGAAGTTTATGAACATAGATTGGATTCTTTGAAGCTTTAGGGACATGAAGACTAATCTACAACAACGGGATACATGAAATATGCTATTCTATGGAGCAAAATACGACAACCACCTAGTCTCAGTCAACCCTAAGCTAGAGCTATATCTATTACAAGGAGAAAGAATTTTTCTATATCGCTAACACTTGTGCCATCCCCTTGTGCTTCTATATTGCTAACACTTGTGCCATCCCCTTGTGTGGGACCTTACCTTATTGTCCTTCTTTTACACCTATCTATATATGTTGCATCAAAATCCTACTTGGGGAGATTTGATTTATTCCTTAATGTAAGAATAAAGAAATGAATTAAAAGGCTTCCTTTGACCCTTTGGAGTAGGTACTCCGATCAATATTCTTGTTTCTATTGCATTCTATCTCATCATAATGCATTATGTTCTATGATTCCACTTTTATTCGTACATTTTAGATCATCATTAGCTCATTTGATTTCAACTTTGATATGTTGATGTATAGAATGCTTGAGAAACTTTTACATAAATTAGAAGATTTTTGCCAATTTGAAAAAAAGATATTATTTTTATTTCCATTTAGCTTTGTTTTCTAAGTAGTATTATTTTCATAATATCTATGGTGGTCGATTCAAAAATTTAAAGAAGATTTTGGTTATAGTTTTGTATGTGATGGGTGATTTTGAAATGAGTGGACTTTCCTATTTTTCCACCCTTTGTTTAACGTGGGATTTTTCAGGCCTAGAGAGCCAATGGAGATTATTTTTTCTTTGTCAACTAATGTTCTTGATATTTGTTGATAGTCTAAAGACATTTTCATGGAAATTTCTTGATATGATCCACCTAGTACCTTTTTCATCATGTAACACAAGGTTGTCATTTGATAAAACATCATCTCTTGAAATACCAACATTTTGCACTTGGATTTAGCAAAAATTGCCACTATGTTCATGTTATCTCAGGAAGCATGGAGACAAGCCTACAATTGCAGAATCATAAATCCTCTAGTAGCGCCTATTCATCACATCAAACTCTCAGTCCTCATCACGACAAGTATCTTGCGCCCCACCATCAAGTAATTGGAATGAATTAATATCTCAAATTTCATATGGTTTGTGCTTGAGATCTATCCTTGTATATGCACAAGCAACAACAATACAAATGTATAACAGGCTAGCAATATCATAGATTTATAGATCCATACAACTGAGATATTATACGGATTCACGCTATGTTAATCCCTACTACACAACAGTATTCCATATTCCATTGTTAGACACACAAAATTACTAACCAAAAACATAATGGATAACTTAAGCTTTCCCACTTTGCCAGAGCAAGACTGCAAGAGTCACATGAAAGTAATTCTAAAATAGGACACATACTAGTAGTAGACATAGATCACCATGCAGCTAAAGCTGGCATGCATGCATGGCAACAACAAGAGCGACGACGCCTCACTCCATCATTATTAGAAGGCAAGGATCCATTTCCCATGTCCATGGGAACGTTGAAAAATAATCATTATTATAAGGCTGCATCATGTCATTTCTGCTGCTGCTACCAACGAAGCCAAGCTCCCCTCCATTGGTGGTGAGGTTGGCAATCCAATTCGACTGTGGGGGTGGCTCGCATCCCATCACCATCACCAATGACTTTTGTATCTCATTGAAGGTGTAGGGTGCTAGTGATGGCTGAGTTGACGACGACGCTAGCTGTAGCGGCAGAGGGGGATCCAATGCTACTCTCTTCCCCTGCCTGATGCCAAGCTGAAGCTGTTGTATAAGTTCTTCGACTTTCTTAGTCCTCTCCACCATCTCACCATGACTGGTGCGCTCCTTATTGGTGGTGCCAATCAGGCCGGGGCGGCGTCCATCCATGATCTCGTAGAGAAGGAATATGATCTCACGTTTGTAGTGCTCATTTTCCATCCTGCTTACCTGGCGTTGGAGCTTGGGGATGCAGCTGCCGAGAAGTTCCTCCTGAATTTGTGTCTTCTTGAATCTTTTGACAAAATTTGGCATGTTGATGAATTTTTGTAAGATATCTTTGACCAGCAAGTCATTAGGCCAAGACAATGGCTTAACCTGATTCTCTCCGTACAACACCACACCCACCTTGGCGCCGTAGAGCATGGCCAGCTCATCAACCTTCTTCTTCATGCCGTTGCAGCGCCTCTTATACGTTGCAGGACGGCTTGAGGCTTTGGTGATCCATTGGAGATTCACCTTCTTGCGAGCCATGGGCCTAGCATTCTAGGCTATCAAGCAAGAAGGCTAGTCCACAAATTCGGGACCCTTACCCCTTATTCAAAAATTATAGATCTTTAAACTTTCATGTATATAGTTGGCAGAGTTCAAGTCAGTCTAGCCTCTACTACAACATTTATTGAAAACAAAAAAGTGAACAAAAAATTGTTGCTTTGGTCATGACAGGTTAGACGAGAGTAGGGGAAGGCAGATGTTTATATAGATCTCGAGGCTCTAGCCTAGATGAAATATATAAGTGAATAGTAATTATTATAAACAAGGTACTGTGGCAAGCATTTACATCTATCCTAATTAGCTCCATCATGAGGACTGCGTGATAGCAGTCAAATGCTCGTTACTTGTTTCAACCAAGGCCACCACAGAACCTTCGTCCACTTAAAATAATGCTTAAATCAGTGATTAGTTCGAGGCCTAGCAGGCACCATAGTAAATCACAGAGACATTTTTTTGTTTTAAATTAACAAAGACTTAATTCAAAGTTTTGGCCCACCTTCCACGCAGGTCAATCACAGCACGCCATGTCGGCCACCCGATTTCCATCGAGAGGCTATATGTACTGGTAGTATAATTGCATCGTTGGTATGCCTCCTATATGCCTTCATGTTTGCTAGGGCAAACGATCAAAATACGTAGAAGGTTATAATATACAGTGAATGTTCTCTACCTGTATCAAAAAGTAAGAAATTTAGATAGATATTTCTACCAGTTTAGTCTTTCACATCTACTCATAGGGGTAGCATGCTTGTCCATGTGTCCATAGGGGTGAACGTACATGCATTTACACTATACGGTCTATACTTCAACCTGCAAAAAAGTTAGAAATTTAGAGATATGCTTCTGCCAATCAAAATATAGAAGACCATTTAGATTTGATAACTTTTTAATTTTGACCATCAATATAAATTATGGATTGAGAATTTGAAATATAGGATCGGAATTGTTAGATTTATTAGGAAACTTATTTTTGTATTATATACAAATTTACTTAGGTTAGCACACACGGGTATATAACACTGGTGCAGCAATGCTTTTTTTGCTCCCGGTTGGAAAACCCCTTTAGTCCCGGTTTCCCAACCGGGAGCACCAATCCGGGACGACTAAAGGTACCCTCCTTTAGTCCCGGCTTGACGCCCGGGACTAAAGGGGGACATTTAGTCCCGGTTGGAAACACCAACCGGGAGTAAAGGGGGCCTCCAGGCCTAGCCAAGGACCGCCACGGGGCAGGGCCTTTAGTCCCGGTTGGAAACACCAACCGGAATAAATGTCCCTCTTTTTTTTTTCTTTTTCTAGTTTCTATTTTTGGTTTCTTTTTTTATTTAATGATTAGTTTTGATATTAAAATATATTTTCAAATACGCTGCTAATAGTAATATATATGTGTACTTCGCACGCGTAAGTTTTTGTTCGAACTTTGTACATAAATAACAAACGAATATACGCGTACATGCAAATATATATGATGATCATATATATACACACACGTTATTTTATGTACATATAATATGTGCATATATATATATATATATATATATATATATATATATATATATATATATATATATATATATATATATATATATATATATATATATATAACAAAGGTTTGATATATAAATTGTTTATGTCCTTTGCAATTCACTCCTTCAGATTTGGCATCCACGTTTCGTTCGGGTCATTGTAGAACTCACCGTTGGGGTCGATGACCTGGTCATTTAGAAATCCTGCTATAGTCTCTCGAATTGCTTTAAGTTGGTCAAGTCGTATGACTCTTTTCCTCAACCATTCAGTCTTCAATAAAAGTTAAAGGAAAAAGTATTAATATATATATGTATGTGTATTGCTCATGTAATTACTTATACAAATGAGAGCAATAAAGAAATTGTAAATATACGATCGAAATAATATAAAGGAAAAAGTATTTATATACGTACTTTGAGTTGCTCTTCAGGAGTTCTCTTTGAGTACGCCATGATAAACTCGCAAACATAGTATCCATAGTAGTTGTTACCCTGCTCCTGCCTTAGAACCCACTTTTACGACAAAAAAATCAATTAGGGTGAATTGAAATCATCATATGGTGTTAATTGAATATAAATGTGTAGTTATAGTACTTACTTTGTGTGCGATTACACCCAGTGGCGCTTTGCAATGTTTCATTTTTTGTTCCTCAATAAACCTTTTCCAAACCCTGCTCCCAATAAAATAAAAAAATAATTTAACCTTTAATAATTGTTGAGAGATCGACGCCATTATATATATATATGTTGTTATAGAGAAACTAAATTAATTACCCTTGTATAATATATATCATGTCTTGATATTCCGTTTGCGGTTTTCTCAATGTGTCTAAGATTTTCAATCTACTATTGGCCATATCGATGACCATCAATATCCAGAGATGGCTGCATAAACATATATATGTATATATATATATATATATATGTATATATATATATATGTATATATATATGTATATATATATGTATATATATATATGTGTGTGTGTGAGAGGTAACTAGCTAGTAAGAAAATATTGATGTCCCATATATATGATCGACATCAATTACTTATAATAACACTCACTTGAAGTTGTAGGGGAAGAATATCTCCTTCTTGTCGCGTTGGTTCACTAAAAAATTCATGAGATTTCTCTCATGTTTAGGCTTATAATCCTTCGGGGGTAGGGTGTTTGTATACGACATATGGATCAACGAACCCAACATCATTATCCTTTCTCTTTCTAAGTTCTGTCATCTCATATCTGCATACATGAAAATTGTGAATATATAATAAAGAAATTGTGAATATAGTAGAAAATAATCACACTTACAGACAATAGCAGCTAATGAGACTTTTGTCGAGAGAGTCTAGGTGGCATAGTTGGTGTAATTCTACAAGCTCGACATAGATAATGTCATTGCCACGGAAGTAATGTTGGTTTCTAATTCCGACAGAAAGATAGATTTGTCCCGCATTAGACACCGACATGTACCACCCATTTAGCAGGTTCATTTGCGTACCCAGTTCACCTAATTTCTCTGGGTTGTATAGACTCTGGCCTGGTATAAATTTCTTGTAAGGATCCACTTCCGGAGCAGATGGTCCTTTAGCGAGTACTTCGGCAAGGTTCAAACCAGTTTCCTCATAAAACCAAAGAAACGACTCATAGCCGCCTACCTCCGCCACTAAGTTTAAGTTTGAACCATATTCGTTAGGAACGACAAGGGGGGATTGATTATTGCGTTTGTTGTCCGAGTTGTGCAACACCTTTCCCTACTCTCTTCTTTTTTTGCGCCGCCTCATATGACTTGGTGAGAGAGCGGTCATAGTCCGATATCGGTTGTTTCGCGGCGCTCTTAAGAGAATCCCATTTTTTTTGTTCCAACTTCTTTCTTAGCTGATCTAGAGGTAGGAAGAAGTATGATGGCTTTGGGTTCTCCCTCACTCGTCGTGCCTGTTTTGCACCTTCAAAGAAATCTATCACTTCTTTTTGTACCGCATCCTTTAATTCCTGTTCACTTTTCTCATAAGATAGTTTTTGAGGAATAACTGGATGAGTATTTGCTTTCTGCTTCTTTGCTGGTGGGCAGGGCAACGACTTCGTTTGTGGGGCGGACCTCTTAGGGGCTGGCTTCCTTAGAGGCGGGGGAGGCATTGGAGACCGCCTTGGAGGCAGTGCAGACTTTGGAGGTGGCGGAGGCATTGGAGACCTCAGCAGAGGAGTTGTGGACTTCCTTGGAGGCAGTGGAGGAGTTGGAGATGGTGGGGATGCAGCAGTGCCTTCGAAGGCATCATCATTACCCTGAGCACTATGATGGTCGGGAGAAGCAACAACTGGACTTTGGTTGGCGGAGGCCTTGCTTTGTGAGTACAAAAAATAATGAGATATAAGTAAATGCTTATTATTAGTCATGCCCATAGAAAATTATCAAAAAATTGTTTTGTTAACTTTTGTCCGCACCTAATGTCTGCTGGCGGTGGAGCAGACGCCCTAGGGATAATGATGTAGCGCTTGCGCCATAGTATATATGCCTTCTCTGCTTCTCCTAGAGTCTTCTCTCCATCACCTCCAGGAATGTCAAGAGCTAGATCCTCATAACCTTTGCTCACTTTATCCACTGTGACCCTAGCATATCCAGGTTGTATTGATGCCCCATGGATTCTTAGTGTCTTGGTAGGGTCTAGAGGAGTAAAAACACTAACAGTGACCTTGATTGTGTCATTCCCCCTTGGAACATGTAGCTCAATTGATGTCATTGGAGTAGTGACATCATCCACAGGGAAGCGCAGCGCTGCGTCATCTTGCTTTGGCAGCTTAGTGGAAGTGCAGCTGCTTTTCAACTGACCAGGGGGGCTAATATTAACATTCATTCCTGGCTCTGATGCCTGCCTTTGGGCACTCATTGCTATCTGCACTTGCTTTCTAATTTCTTCCTGCATTCTTGCTTCCATTGCTTTTTCTCGCTCCTTTGCTTCAAGCACCATTTCCTCCAACATTATCACCCGCGCTGCTTGCTCCTCCTTGCTTCTCTGGCGGCTTTGGTAGGTTTCCCTGTCATTAGGGAAACCATGAACCCATGGAGTGTTGCGTCCTAAGCCTCTAGTTTGGCTAGTGTGTTCAGCAGTCCCGATGGCATACGTCAGCTCATCCTTCTCTCTATTGGGCTTGAACACACCAATCTCTTTAGCTTCTATAGCAAAAGCCAATCGGTGTGCTGCTGTTTTGAGTTTTTGCCCATACACTGCCAGGCCGGTCTGTGGGTCGAGTCTCCCCCATGACCAAAAAACCAATTCTTCAAGCGTGGGGGCCACTTGGCTGATTTTGGTTCGATCCCCTTGGCAATAATGTTTGCTTCCATTTTTTGCCACTTCAGAATGGCAGTATCGTAGCCACCTGATCCCATGTCATGGTGGTATACCTTTTTTTGGGCATTCTCTTGGTTCCTTCTCACCCGTGCCTCACCCTCTGCTGATGTCTTATACTCTACAAAATCATTCCAATAGGGCCTCTGTTTCGAGATCGGGCCTGTAGCAGTATTGAAATTCGGTGTTTCGTTCTTCTTGATGTATGTGTTGTATAGGTGTTTCTTCCAAGTCTAAAATTGTGTGGCCATCTTCTTCATAGCCCACCATTGAACTAGCTCCTTCAATTCATCATCGTTGATATCATCATAATCATCCGCTTGCAACGTGAAATGGGCAAGGATATCATTCCAGAGCAAATTCTTGTCAACATCAGAGACAAAACTAACATCAGGCTCGTTGATATTTTTCTTCCATTCACAGATACTGATCGGAATTCTATCCCTTATAAGGTACCCACAGTGTTCCACGAATTTCCTTTTATGTGGACCAAGTGGTTCGCCTGTCTCAATGTTGAATTCCGATATTATGTACCGGCCCTCCAGTGGTTTCTTCGGTCCTTGAACATTTTTGCTCTTCGCCGTTGTGGTCGCCGATCCAGAGGGCTACATATAAAAAAAATAATAAATAAATATCTTTTGTACATAGAAATATATACAATATTCACATATAATATATATTTAGTATATATACCTCGCCTGTTTTTTCTTGCAAAACATTTTCTTGCTCATTTTCAAGAGCTAGGTATTGACTTCCGTCATCAACATCCTGCTCACCAGCATTGGCAATAATATTCATCATTTCTTCCTCCATGTTGTCTCCCAGGGCAGCCATATCTAACAAATTTAACAAAATTTAAGTCACATATATAAACAAGTCATATATATACAATAAGTCATATACAAATTTATCTATGTCACATATATATAAACAAGTCATATATGTACAATAAGTCATAAACAAAATAAATCTAAGTCACATATATAAACAAGTCATATATATAAACAATTCATATATGTAAACAATCATATATGTCAACAAGTCATATATGTAAACAAGTCATATATGTAAACAAGTCATATAAACAAGTCATATATGTAAACAAGTCATATAAACGACGAATTCGCCCTAGCGAGAACGACGAATTCGCCCTAGCGAGAACGACAATTCGCTCTAGCGAGAACGACAGGGCGAATTCATCGTTCTCGCTAGGGTGAATTCGTCGTTCTTGCTAGGGTGAATCGTCGTTCTCGCTAGGGCGAATCGTCGTTCTCGCAAGGGTATACAACAACAGGGCGGCGTTGCTCCGCATATACAACAATGGGGCGGCGTTGCTCCGCATATACAACAACAGGGCGACGTTGCTCTACATATAACACAACGAGGCGGTGTTGCTCCGCATACAACACAACAAGGCGGCGTTGCTCCGCATACAACACAACGAGGCGACGTTGCTCTGCATACAACACAACGAAGCGGCGTTGCTCCGCATACAACACAACGAGGTGGCGTTGCTCCGCATATACAACAATAGGGCAGCGTTGCTCCGCATATACAACAACGGGGTGATGTTGCTCCACATACAACACAATGAGGCGGCGTTGCTCCGCATACAACACAACGAGGCGGCGTTGCTCCGCATACAACACAACGAGGTAGCGTTGCTCCGCATACAACACAACAAAGTGGCGTTGCTCCGCATACAACACAACGACGGCGTTGCTCTGCATACAACACAACGAGACATTCCTCTGCATATATCACATACAAACACATATCGACGTATGTAGGGGTCGGTGGTGATGGGCGTCCAGAGGCGGTGATGATGAGGCGGTGAGGGGCGTGGCCGGTAGCCGAGGCTCCTCCTCCTCCCTTCTCCTTCCTCATCCCTTCTCCTTCCTCCCTTCTCCTTCTTCCTTCTCCCTTCTCCTTCTCCTTCCTTCTCCTTCTTCCTTCTCCCTTCTCTCCTCCACCTCCCTTCTCTCCTCTACTGCCCTATGGCAGAGCAGGCCGAGACGGCCATGGCAGAGCGGGGCCAGGGCGGGGATGGCCCTTGGTGGAGCAGGGACCAGCCGGGGTGGTTGGGGGGCGGCGTGTCGGCGAGCGCGCGATGTTGGGGCGGTAGGGCACCGGTGCGCGTGCGGGGCGCTCGCGAGGTGCGGCGTCGGTGGCGGATCGGACGAGCGGTGGCGGTCTGTTAGGGCTTGGCTCGGTAGTGGGGAGGAGGAAGAAGAGGGGCCGAGGCGGGTGCAGAGGCTATATAAGGGAGAGGACCTTTAGTCCCGGGCGCCACCACCAGCTAGGACTAAAGGCCCTTTAGTCCCGGTCCCTGTTAATGCCCGGGACTAAAGGTCACACCTTTAGTCTCGGCTGGTGGTGGCGCCCGGGACTAAAGGTTTTTGGCAGGCAGTCGAACTGCAGTTTCGCTGCCCGCCAATTCATTAGGATTTTAATATATTTCTTTTTACACAAATGATATAAGGATAGTTAATTGCACATAAAATTAAATAAAAGACATAAAAATATTTTAAAAAAATATAGATTCTATTTTGCTTTATTGCACACAGGAAAATTATGTGACCTAAAGTTTTAATTTTTTAACAAGTTTTAAAACACAATATAGTGTTTAAATTACTATTTCAATAATGCAAAAATATAGTGTTTAATTAAATTCAGATTAACTCTTGTGTTTCGACTGTAAATTTGTTTTCACATCATTTGAACGTGACATAATCCCACCATCAAACATAAATTTGTTTTCACATCATTTCAACGTGACATAATTCAACATCAAACATAAATTTATAATTATTACATAATATCTCTAATACACACTATTGAACATCAATATATATATCAAGCGGGCACAACAATGAACTTCTTATTGACGTATGTCCCTTGGTTATGATCGCGCCGTAACCATGGAGTGTCCTCATCATTTAGCTAGATGCTAGGGTCTTTGTTCACTGTGAAGGGTGAAATTCGGTCATCCTTTTCATAATCTTCTGACATGTCTGACTTGTCTTTGATTCCGACAATGTTTCTTTTTCCTGAAAGAACTATGTGGCGCTTTGGCTCATCATTGATTGGGTGGTTGTCGTTTTTCCCTCTCTTTGGTTTTGTAGACATGTCCTTGACATAGAACACCTGAGTCACATCCTTCGCAAGGACAAATGGTTCGCCTTTGTACCCAATATTGTTGAGGTCCGCTGTTGTCATTCCATACTGGTTGTCGACTGCTACGCCGCCTCCAGTCATCTTTACCCACTAGCACTTGAACAAAGGTATGCATAGTCTAGTTCCCATATCTCCTCTATGCGGCCATTGTATGTTTGCTTGTTCCCACTAGGGTTGGTGGCATCTATGTGGACACCACTAGTCTGGTTGGTGCTCCTTTTATCTTGTGCTACTGTGTAAAATGTATTTCCATTTATCTCGTACCCTTTGTATGTGAGGATATGCCACAATGGCTGCCTAGCCAACAAATACAGCTCCTCATCAATACTCTCATCACCCTGACATTCTTTTCGCAACCAGTCGCTGAAAGTTTCCATGTGCTGACGTGTAATCCATGCTTCAAACTTCCCTGAGAACTCAGATTGGAGGAGGTTCTTGTGTGTCTCGATATACGGATCTACCAAGGAGGAGTTCTGTAGAACTATGTAGTGTGATTTATTGAAATAATCATCACCCTTACCAATATATGTTTTCTTCCCTAGTGTCCCCTTTCCACTTAGTCTCCCCTCATGTCGTGATTCAGGAACACCAAATGGGTTAATATCGGTAATGAAGTCAACACAGAACTCAATGACCTCCTCTGTTCTGTAGCCCTTGGAGATGCTTCCTTCCGGCCGAGCACGGTTGTGAACATATTTCTTCAGGATTCCCATAAACCTCTCAAAGGGGAACATGTTGTGTAGGAACATAGGACCAAGAATAGTAATCTCCTTGACTAGATGAACTAGGAGGTGTGTCATGATATCAAAGAAGGAAGGAGGGAACACCAACTCAAAGCTGACATGACATTGAACCATATCATTCTGTAGTTTCGCTAGATCCGTTGGATCGATTGCCTTCTGAGAAATTGCATTGAGGAATGCACATAGCTTCACGGTGGCTAGACGTACATTTGGCGGTAGAATTCCTCTTAATGCAACTGGAAGCAATTGAGTCATGAGCACGTGGCAGTCATGGGACTTTAAGTGTCCAAATTTCTTCTCTGGCACATTTATTATACCCTTTATATTTGAGGAGAATCCAGACGGTACCTTAATGCTATCTAGGCATTCAAACAAGCTGTCCTTCTCTTCTTTGCTAAGAGTGTAGCTGGCAGGACTTAAGTACTTGCGTCCATCATTTGTCTTCTCTGGATGCAGGTTGTCTCATTCTTTCAAACATCGTAGGTCCTGTTGTGCTTCAATTGTGTCCTTACGCTTCCCATACACGCCCATGAAGCCTAGCAGGTTCACATAAAGATTCTTCGTTAGGTGCATCACATCGATCGCGCTGTGGACCTCTAGGACTTGAAAATAGGGTAGCTCCCAAAATATGGACTTCTTCTTCCACATGGGTGCATGACCGTTGGCGTCCTTCGAAATAGGTTGGCTGCCAGGTCCCTTTCCAAATATTACTTTCACATCATTGACCATATCGAGGACGTCCTCACCAGTTCGGTTGTGAGGCTTGGTCTGGTGGTCTGCCTTACCTTTAAAATGCTTGCCTTTCTTTCTTACGAGGTGATTTGCAGGAAGAAATCGTCAATGCACAAGGTACATGACCTTGCGACATTTTTTCAAGAATATACCTTTGATGTCACCGAAATAGTGCGTGCATGCATTATATCCCTTGTTTGATTGTCCTGAAAGATTACTTAGAGCTGGCCAATCATTGATTGTTACGAACAACAATGCTCGCAGGTCAAAGTGCTTCTACTTGTGCTCATCCCACATGCGTACACCTGGCTTGTTCCACAAAAGTAGAAGTTCTTCAACTAGTGGCCTCAGGTACACATCGATGTCGTTGCCAGGTTGCTTTGGGCCTTGGATGAGCACCAGCATCATAATAAACTTACGCTTCATGCATAACCAGGGAGGAAGGTTGTAGATACATAGAGTAATAGGCCAAGTGCTGTGACTACTGCTCTGCTCCTCGAAATGATTCATACCATCCATACTTAAAGCAAACCTTAAGTTTCTTGCATCACTTGCAAACTCGGGGAATTCTCTATCGATTGCTCTCCACTGGGACCCATCAGCAGGGTGTCTCAACATATTGTCTACCTTACGGTCTTCTTTGTGCCATCACAACAACTTTGCATGGTCTCTGTTTCTAAAAAGACGTTTCAAGAGTGATATTATAGGAGCATACCACATAACCTTGACAGGGATTTTCTTCTTGGGACGTTCACCCTCAACATCACCAGGGTCATCTCACCTAATCTTATACCGCGACGCGTGACATACAGGGCATGCATCCAACTTCTTGTACTCCGTGCCATGGTAGAGGATGCAGTCATTAGGACATGCATGTATCTTCTAGATTTCTAATCCTAAAGGGTAGACTACCTGTTTTGCTTCATACGTAGTGCTGGGCAATTCGTTATCCTTTGGAAGCATCTTCTTTTGGATTTTTAGTAACTCCGCGAATCCCTTGTCAGATACACCATTCTTTGCCTTCCATTGCAGCAATTCCAATGTGGTACCTAACTTTTTCTGCCCCGCATCACAAGTTGGGTATAGCAATTTCTTGTGATCCTCTAGCATGCGGTCGAACTTGATCTTCTCCTTTTCACTTTCGCATTCTCTTTGTGCGTCACGAATGGCCTGACCAAGATCGTCAGCGGGCTCCTCCTCTGCCCCTACCTCTTCTTCAACGGGCTTCTTCTCTACCCCCACCTCTTCTTCAGTGGGCTTCTCCTTTGCCCCCACCTCTTCTTCAGCTTCCCCCATTGCATATCATTGAAGGCACCATATTTAACAAAAATGTCATCATTGCCCCATTGTTCTTCTTCACCTTCTTCCATTACAACTCTGGTTTCTCCGTGCTTTGTCTAACAAATATAGTTTGGCATAAAACCCAACTTGAACAAGTGTGAATGAAGAGTCTTTGAGTTAGCATATTCCATCGTATTCTTACATACGGCACATGGGCAGCACATGAAACCATCGCGTTTGTTTGCCTCGGCCGCACGTAACAAAGAATGCACGCCGTCCATGAACTCTTGGGAGCGATGATCAGCATTGTACATCCAATGCCGACTTATCTGCATTACATGACATAAATACCGTATTAAAACCTAGAACATAATTAGTTAATTATACAATATGCATACCACCACAAAAGCTATAAATTTAAGAAAGCCTCGCTACAATGTAGACAATCCCAACTACCACTAAAAACACTAAAGCTAAAATGCACTTCAGCAGCACAAGGATTTTGCGACCAATCCCAACTAAAATAGACAGATCCCCCGTTTGTTCAACATCTTTGGGCTTCTTCGGCTGGATCACTACCACATTAGCCGCCATATCTACCTGTTGTGCAAGATATTTTTGCATGAGTTCAACATACTCTTCCTCCCAGTAGAAGCCTAAACATCCAGTGCCATCCCACTGAAATTAAAACAGAAAATTAGAACTTTAATCACAACCATCATGAAAATAGGTATAAACTAACCATTGTCATTAAATACGATAAAATAACTCACATTGCGATCCGGACACTTGTAGAAAATACGACCCTTGTTGGGACCCTCCTTCTTCACTCGGTACTTCATCACAATCTTCATCTCATCACAACACTTGACGCATGCAATGAGTGGGAGGCCCAGCCTAAGTCGCTTTGGAAACCCATGAGAGGCCGAGGACCCAGAAGCAGTTGCCATCTACTCTCTATACTCATTTTTTAATACACTATAAATTTCTCATTTTATAAACAAATAAAATAAAAAAAACTCTAAAATTCTCTATATCTCTAAACAATGAAGTGTGCTATGCATGCTACAAATGAACGGTGAATACTAGTTTTTGATAGCTACTTTAACCTTCCTTCATGTAAATATGCAAGTTTGAAGTGATTTTGAGCTCAAATTGCTTTCAAATAAAAAAAACCACAATAAAGAACCATATATATCTATATATATAGTGACCAAAATGAGATAAGACAATGGTGAAACATGAGAGTATGAAGTTGGTAACCTTTAGAACCGAAGAATCGACGGAGGAATCAAAGAAATCGATGGAGGAATCGAAGAATGGATGGAGAAAGAGCAAGAACACTGCTTAAATTTGAACTTAAGCTCTCGGGCGGGCTCAGGGAGGAAGAAGACGGCCAGCAGGATTTATAGCTCAAAAACATGTTTCAATAAATAACCATCCGTACTAGTTGACCTTGCTTACGTGATCATCTCGGTGAGCATTTCTCCACCGGACAGCACCGTACTTGGTCAAGGAAGAGCTCCGATTCTACAAGGAAGGGAACACAGTCTTCCATGACCGTTGCCGCTCTCCTTCGTAGAATCAAAGCTCCTCCTTGATGTCCGTTACCGCTCAGCAGAGAACATGCTCGCCGAGCTGAACATGGTCCGCAAGTTCAACTAGTACTGATTTTCTATAATTTTCTAACTATTTTCTAAGTTTTCATTTCATAAAAAGTTAAAATAAAATGTTTAGTCGCGGAGTCCATAGAAATGACCATATTTTGACCTAGCAACGCATTATCAATTGTCATTGCGTTGCATTGCACCCCGGACCGGACTCCGGACAATAAAATACTATGGTCGATCGATGCCGTTCTTTGTCGTACAGTCGCACAGCGACGGCCGATGGACCCATTCAACCACCAAATCTGTCAGGTCCGGCTGTTCGGGCGTATCGGCAAAAGAGAACGGATTTGCTTCCTATTGCACGGCCTTGCATTGCATCTGTCATACCAGTCGGAGGCACTAGTCCCTATACTTATTTTTTAATACACTATAAATTTCTCATTTTATAAACAAATAAAATTAAAAAAACTCTAAAATTCTCTATATCTCTAAACAATGAAGTGTGCTACGCATGCTACAAATGAACGGTGAATACTAGTTTTTAATAGCTACTTTAACCTTCCTTCATGTAAATATGCAAGCTTGAAGTGATTTTGAGCTCAAATTGCTTACAAATGAAAAAACCACAATAAAGAACCATATATATATAGTGAACAAAATGAGATAAGACAATGGTGAAACATGAGAGTATGAAGTTGGTAACCTTTAGAACCGAAGAATTGACGGAGGAATCGTAGAAATCGATGGAGGAATCGAAGAATGGATGGAGAAAGAGCAAGAACACTGCTTAAATTTGAACTGAAGCTCTCGAGCGGGCTTGGGGAGGAAGAAGACGGCCAGCAGGATTTATAGGGGGGACCTTTAGTCCCGGTTGGTGGATCCAACCGGGACTAAAGGTCACTTTCTAGTCCTGGGCCACGCCACTAGCCGGGACAAGAGATTTACTCCCGGTTGGAGCCACCAACCGGGAGTAAAGGTCGACCTTTAGTCCCGGTTGGTGGCTTCAACCGGGACTAATCCAACCGGGAGTAAAGGTCGACCTTTAGTCCCGGTTGGTGGCTTCAACCGGGACTAAAGGTCCCCTGCCACAATGGCCTGGCGCAGGAGCCGTTGGGTAGGGACCTTTAGTCTCGGTTGGAGCCACGAACCGGGACTAAAGGTCTCTCTAGTCCCGGGCGTAATATTTCCCGGGACTAGAGCCTGGTTTGGCCATTGGATCAAAGGTCTGTTCTCTACTAGTGTAACAAGGTCTAGTCAAACTAAAAAATTGAATTAAGACAATCTTAGATGGATTTATATGATGATTAGAGAAATTATATTGACATACTGTCATGTGCGTCCTCTCTTTTCTTTCTACCCAATTGATACTGAGAACCACATAGGAACTCCCCAAAAAAATCAAGGAAACGCCAAATAAACATTCAGTTAATGTGTAAAACTTTCAAACAATTTAATTAGAATAGTTTTAAGTGTTTTTAAAAAGCACAAAAAATATTCACTCAAAATGCAAAAACTATTCCTTTGGCTCACATGGCTCTTAGGATCATGTGTAGTGGCCAATTGTCAATGTCATTGAGTAGTCTCCTCTCGCCTCTTCCACTCTTGGTTGCTTATTCGCTAATAAGGGGAGGAGGATAAAGGTTAGGTGTCGCAGAAGGAAGGGATGTTATCGGTAGTGACTGGTTATTAGGAACCTTTTGCATTTTTGTTGTGTCAAAATTAAAGGCATTCTGTTGATTTTAATTGTTCGTAAATCACACGTGTTGTATTGGAGTTTTGAAACATGTACACACCAAACTAGGCAAAGCGCATGACACAGTAGACCATGTGGGTGTCACCAAAATTGCACATTATTATCATATATGCTCATATTGTGATCATAGCATCCTTTTCTAGTGACTTGTGGAGTCATGAGTGCATGGTTTCACAGACCAAGATCACAGCACAATGGCCGAAAGTTACATCCATTACCTAAAAAAACACATATATGTTAAGTACAGTCATATCTTGGGCGTATAGTGAGGCATTTTCTTACGCAATCTCACAATTTAAATTCAGATCTAGCTTTTCCAATTGATTCTTTAGCATGCATTTATGGAGTGCAATTTGTAGCTGCTGAATGGTTTGATGGCAGTTACTAAATGCAATGTCTCACATGACTTCTGCGTAACCTACCTTCTCAAGACGAAGGTTCTACGCTGGTGGCCTTGGTAGAAAGTAGTAATGAGCATTTGACTACTATCACGCGTTCCTCATGATGGATCTAATTAGGCCAGAAGTAAATGTTTGCCATAATATCATGTTTATAATAATAACTATTCACTTATATTTCATCTAGGCTAGAGCCTCAGGATCTATATAAACATAAGCCTTCCCCCTCTATCATCTAACCTCTCATAACCAAAGCAACAATTTTTCCATCCTGTTTTTTTTTTGGATAAATGTTGTGATAGACGCTAGGCTGACTTTTAACTCTGCCAACTACAAGGATGAGAATTGAAAGATCTATATATAATGTTTAAATAAGGGTTAGGGGTCCCAAATTTGTAGGCTAGCTTTCTTGCTTGATACCCTAGAACGCTAGGATCATGGCTCGCAAGAAGGTGAATCTCCAATGAATCACCAAAGCCTCCAGCCGTCGTGTGACCTTTAGGAGGCGCCGCGATGGCATTAAGAAGAAGGTCGATGAGCTAGCCACACTCTGCGGCACCAAGGTGGGTGTGGTGTTGTCTGGCGAGAATCAAGATAAGCCATTGGCTTGGCCTAATGACTCAGAGGCCAAAGCTATGTTCCAAAAATTCATCGACATGCCAGATTGTGGCAAAAGATTCAATAAAACGCAGAATCAGGAGGAACTTCTTAGCAACCGCATCCCCCAGCTCCAACACCAGGTAGGCAGGTTGGAACATGAGAACTACAAACGTGAGATCTCGTTCCTTCTCTATGAGAGCATGTATGGACGCCGCCCTGGCCTCATCGGCACCACCAGCCTTGGTGATATGGTAGAAGAGAAGACTAAGAAAGTCAAAGAACGTATATGACAGCTTCGTCAGCTTGGCATCTGGCCGGGAAAGGGAGCAGCACCGGAGCCCCGCTAGGGTCATCGCCAGCCCAGCCACTAGCACCCTACACTTTCAATGAGATACAAACATCATTGATGCCGGCGGTGGGACACGTGCCACCGCAGCAGTAGGATTGGATGTCTAGCCTCACCACCAACAGAGGGGAGCTTGGCACCATTGTCTCCGGTCCCTTCGTCCGTAGTAGTGGCGGGGTTGACATGATGCACCCTTACAATATGGATTATTTCTCAAGGTTCCCATAGACATGGGGAAGGGACCCTTGCCCTCCCATGGAATGAGGCATCGTCGCTCCTGCAGCAGCCATGCATGCCAGCTCTACATGCACGGTGGTCTATGTCTATTGCTAGTAAGGGTCCTATTTTAGAATTGCTTTCTGTGTGTCTCTTGCTATTGTGCTCTGGCAAAGCGGAGAAGTTTAAGTTATCCTTTATGTTGTTGGTTAGCATTTCTGTGTGTCTACCATAGCATGAATCCTTGTAATATCTCATTTCTATGGATCTATAAATCTTTGATATTGCTAGCGCTTATTGTACTATTGTGTTGATATTGCTTGTGCATATACAAGAATAGATCTCGAGCATAATCTGTATGAAATGTGAGATAATCATTTCAATTACTTGATGGTGGGGGTGTAAGATACTTGTTATGATGAGGACTGGCAAATACCAAGTACAATAGTTGACTGAGAATTAGGTACTAAGTGGATCATGGCAAGACATTTCCAGAAAAATGGTTTTAGACTATCAGCAAATACCAAGTACACTAGTTGACTGACAAAAAAATAATCTGCATTGTCTCTCTAGGCCCTAAAATTCCCAAGTTAAACATAGGGTAAAAAAAACAGAAATGTACACTCATTATAAAATCACCCGTCACATACGAAACAATAACCAAAATCTTCTATAAATTTATAAATTGACCACCAAAACCTACATAGAAATGAATCTAACTCCTAATGAAAAATAGGCAAAATTTGCTGCTGGACATTGAACGTGAGGTTGTTTTGCTAGTGGACACCGAAAATAAATCGATTTGCTGGTGGACAAACACCGAAAATAAATCGATTTGCTGGTGGACACTCAACTTGTGCCAAATTTGCTGGAGGACACGAAATGCATTAAAGTATTTTCATTTCTGGATCTGGAGGTGAGAGAACAGTTGTGGAATGGCGATTTTGCCCCTGGCTCTTTCTTTTTCACCCACCCTTTTGAGGGCATGTGCTGGAACCGAGCGAGTCCTCGCCAGCGCCGACGATGTTGCTGATGGTGTACTGCTCCGCACCCTACTGCCGGTCCAGGACCTTGCCCCCTCGTCCTTGGTGCCACACCTAGACATCCGGTTGTGCCAATCGGAGATCCGGCACGTGAAGTCCGCGACGGTGTGGCCCTGGTGCGGCAGGATATGGCCTCGTCGTTGCTCCAGCCGCACTCCATCTCCCTCTTTCCCTCACCTACCTCAGTACCACCGGCTCCACCTCACTCCTGTATACTCCCTGCGCACGGTCGCCGAGGCCAGTGCCGCTGGAGAGCCCGCCGCGAGTTATCGTGGCTGCAATCCTACCCATTGTCGCTTCCATGGTGAGCTTCCTCTTTCGTATTTCATTTGACTCACTATGCTACCACTGCCGCTCTGCTCTGCAGGCCGCCGACGCACGCGACAAAGCCATGATAGGCCATCTCCATCCGCGATTGACCCACCCACGAGTGCGGTGGATGTGTATTAGCCACAACACCACTTCTTGACACCGGCGACAACCTCCTTAGGCCAGAAATGAGCGAGTTTTCCCCGCTGTCCTCTGTTTCTTCATCCATGACCACTACGAAGCAGTTGGCACCGAGGTCAATGGGCGGCCGAGGGAATCTCGGTGGTGCAGAAGTCCAGGTCCCCCGCCGTTGTACAGGTTGCGGTCCACAAAGTCCACGCCGTGGCCAAGCGCTGCGTGCCTGAACAATAGAAAGGGAGGGAGGAAGAAGGAGCCAGGGGCAAAATCATCATTTCACAGCTATTCTCTCACCTCTTGAGACAAAAATGAATATTTATTGCGTTTGTTGCCCTCCAGCAAATTTGGCACAAAGTGGAGTGTCCACCAGTAAATCGATTTATTTTCGGTGTCCGTTGGCAAAGCAACCTCACTTTCATTCAGCAGCAAATTTTGCCTAAAAAATAATATATTTTTTAAGTTACTGATATCTTTAGTTTATGTAAAAGTTTCTCATGTATTAACTTATCAAAGTCGAAATCAAATGAGCTGTTGATGATCTAAAATGTAAAAACTAAAATGCAACATATATCACTGGGTCTAAAAAGAAAGGAAATAAGATGAGGCCCCGTACAAGGGGAAGACACAAGTGTTAGAGATATAGTCAAATTTATTTTTTCTTGTAATTGATATATAGCTCTGGCTTAGGATCGACTGAGACTAGGTGGTTGATGTTTGTTCCGTAAAATAGCATATTTAGTTGTTGTAGATGAGTCTTCAACAAACTTTAGTTGAATCGAAGCTATATATTTTTAATTTATGTGTCTTGTGATGTGCCAAGTCTTAATACGAAACCTTCTACTCAAGACAAAGGGTGACCTTTCACCGTAAACTCTAGTTTCGCGATTTGTCGCATGAAAAAACGACGTTGTGCGCTAGCGGGATTAGAACTTGTGATGTATGCCCACACGCATAACTCCTCTAATAGCTTCACCCCAAAGTTACCTGTGTCTAAAGGGCGTATACATTTGATTTACGGACTATAGGGGATTTCAAATGGCAAAGCTATCATCTACAAAGCTGTAGTTCTCATTGAGATCTATAGCTTTGGTCTTGGTTGTTTTTGAGGTTGTTTGGTCAATTCAAAAAATTGAATTTAAATATAAGAGAAATTCAAACATAATTTTGGGACCATATTAGATTTCAAATGAAAAAGTCATCAACTACAAAGTTGTATATCTCATCGAGATCTAAAACTTTGATACAAAGATCCTCTTTGTCTGACTTGATTTGGAGAAGTTATTAATTAATTTTACTATGCTGCAACATGATCATCACCGCCAGCTCATAAGTCAAACCGACGGTGAAAGTGATTTTCACCGCCGCTTCACTTTACGAACCGATAATGAAAATAGGGCAATCATCACTGCTAGATGGTAACATAGACTGGCAATGATGAGGGACTATCACCAGCAGTTCGTGTTACCAACCAGTGGTGATAATCGCCCCCATTTTCAGCGGCGGTTCGTAACACGAATCGGTAGTGATGAGCATCACGAAAGATTTGGAGCAAACTGGCAGTGAAAACATCATGTGATGATGAATCTTGTAGTAGTGCAGGCTCTTCATCACCAGAGGTGAGAATCTTTCCAAGTCTATGTTCTATGAGAGATAAACATGTCATCCATGCGATGCACAATGCATGGCTGGTAGGCTTCCTTGATGCCTCTATGGCCATTCCTGATCTCTGGATTAATGATAAGAATGATAGAAAGATTGTGTACAAGTCGAACCATGTGTATGCCAAGTGGCTGGCTAGAGACCTGCATGTTCTTAGCTACTTGCTATCACCCTTTCTAGTCAAGATTGGCACAGGTGGTGGCAACTATATGGAATTGCAGATCAAGTATGAAGAGGGCTCGGGGCCATCTATGCCTCGTAAACTCGTGCCATGGTTATCAACCATAGGATCGCGTAGCAACTTCCTAGAAGGGAATAACCCTAATGATTGCTGAATATATCAGTAGATGAAGGTGTTAGTTGGTGTGTTGACATTTATTGTCAAGCCCCTTGATGTTGAAGAATTTGTTTGGTACATTGTTGCTGACTTGGACATGGAATATAACCCTATTGTTTCTGAAGTTCTTGCTCATGTTGAACCAATTTCATTTGGAGAACTTTATTCAAATTACTTAGCTACAAGCAATATATTGATTCTTGTACAATGGAGGTTCCCATTCATACACAAATTCTTCATCGCGTGGTGGCATTCATGGAGACAATTATTTTTTCCGTGGTGGTAGCCACGACTCGATCTATGTCGGCAAAAATAGAAGCCACCCTTACTTTCTCCAACAACATGAGTGGAAACTAACCCCACAGCAATACTAGATACCATGTTTGCTTCAAGAAGGACATTCATTTTGCCTCACAATGCTGGCACATATTCGAAGAGAACTTTGTGCACGATGAATGAAATGTTGTTGTTGCACCATCGTTCTACAACTTGGATTCGATCTTAGTATATACAAATCAACACTGGTGCCACAGATCAACACCACTAGTGAGTAGGAAAAGCCTAAAATGAGTGAGAAGCATGGTGGCAATGACCAGAGATCCATGTTGCAAATGCTTTAGGTATGGAAATTAGATATGTTGGTCCATCTACTATGCATACAGTGAGTAGGAATCTTGTTCCCAAAGATGTTCTTCATGTCCCTAATGCTTCAAAGAATCTAATCTATGTTCATTAACTTCCTACCAATAATAATGTTTTTTACAAAATTTTCACCAAAAGACTTTCTAGTTAGAGTGTAACGAGGAAAACACTTATGCAAGGGAAATGTGGATGCGGCCTATACCCCCATTCCATGTGGTTCACTTTGGTTAGAAAGCTTGCTTGTGGCACCATGAAACCTTCATCCAACACATGACATAATCAGTAAGGACACCCATCTTTTTCCATTGTTCATCAGAATACTTGTTAGAATATATTTATACAAGTGAAAACAAGAAACAATCTATTTTGATGCATGTCCAAAAGGCAAGAGCCATCTGTTTCCCTATCCTACATGTACCAATGTTTAGCTTGTGTTTCATGATGTTTGTGTCATGCTACTAAATTAATTAGTAAGTAGAAAACGATGTCATGTTTAGTGATGATAATAGTAAATTTACCAATGTTTATATTCTTAAGCACATGTCTAAAGTATTTACGGTTTACCATGATTTTCAAACCTTAGTTGATAGATGATTTGATCAAAAAATCATTGTTGTACAAACAAATTAGGAAGGAGAGTACGGAAGCCAACACTCCTTTTCACTATTAATATTAGTATGTCTCACGGTTTTGAGACAACCGCGGTGATAATTATCACTGCCAGCTTATGGGCCAAGAGGTCCCTTTTGGGTAGTCCACCGACGGTGATAAACATTTTCACCGCCGGCCTAGCGTATCCGGCGGCGGACATAGTATCGGCCTTCTCCATCGCACCATGCGTGCGACTAGCGGTAGAACGTTTTAGCACTGCCGGTGATTCATACAATACGCGATGCAATAAGAAACATGCGGAGATTATAATTTTTTGCCGCTGGTTTTTAGATGGAAGGACACGCCACCATTAAATCCGGCGGTGAAAGAAACTACCACTTTGGTGCGCCTTATGATCTGGCGGTGAAAATCACAAAATGCATCATGTGCCATGTCAGCAGTGATAAGAAGTTACCAATCAGTGGTGATAATCGCCTCCATTTTCAACAGCAGTTCGTAAGACGAACCGGCAGTGATGAGCATCACCAAAGGTTTGGAGCAAACCGGCGGCGAATGTGTCATGGACCCCATCACCTGCTAAACCGGAGCCAACCATGCAATGGACTCTACTATTCTCTTCGCTTCCAGACCTGAAGGACAGGGATCTCGTCCATGCTACATTAGAGCAACAGAGCTCAACAAGAACCAGAGGAGGAGGCTGCAGTTTCACTATGCCAGCAATCAACTGCTGTATTATCCTGAAGTCTGAAATTATGCATACCCAGGAGACATCAGCCACTAGTGCAACAGTAAGACAAGATAGGAAAACAAAAATACTAGGGAGCCATACTTTTTAAAACGCAATTCATATTTCAGTATTGAAAGCTCAGAACTCATTTTAACATGACTAGATAAAATGTTACTGTTTGTGCAGAACAATTTTATTTGCACCTCTGTTGGAAACCCGCTGATTACAACATCTGCCATAAAAAATGCACTACGTTATATACCCTTTACCTGTACCAATCAAACCAAATATGCAAAATTCAGAATTATTTGAAAGCAGCAGGTCATGCGTCTCTGTCATCCGAGGAAACAGAAGAAACTAAGCAAGAAAATAGTGAGGTAAAAATCTCCAATTTTTTGTTTGTTTGAAACATGCTCACATGCTGTCCTGAACGCCGAACTTCTTGCATCTCCCAAGGGTGCAGTACCAGGTTCGACGATGAGTAGGGGCGCCCCCCAAAATTTGTAAAAACAATGGTTTTGTCTAGATTTTCACCATATATGGACCCCCAATAGCAAAAGTCTATGCACCCATAAGGCAAGTGCACCACCCTTTAGTTTACTCTAGCTTCACCAATGACGATGAACGTGCCGCCGTCCATGAGACGACGACTCCCTTCTCTCTTTGTTGATTGCCGTGCATGGAAGACTAATTTGCATAATTAGCAGTATACAGACGGTTGAGGCAAAGCGTGTAGCTCACAGGTGATGTCGTCTACTGTTCTTTAGTCATATATGTTTGTATGTATAGGTCAGAGAACAAGAGAATACGTACATTCATCCAAAAAGCTAATATACTTTGATTAACTCTGATAGAAACAGCTTAAAGAACCCCGCGTTAATCAATTAGTGGCTACCACTAGGCACTAGTACGGCTGCTGGTGTGCGCAGTCGAGGTTGGCGCCGGCGTCGACGTTGAAGATCTGGCAGTACCTCTGGTAGAACCCAATCCGGTTGTTGACCCGGGCGTCGTCTGTGCGATTGCACTCGAGCCCGCCGTTGACGATGTTGGTGACGAGCCCGAACCCGTCCGGTTGGCCGCCGCGTCGGCGGCGGCAGGGCGGTACTCGCCGACCATGACCTCGTGGCATGACGGCTTGGGCCGGCGCGGCGTCATCCAGAACCACAGCGCCGTCCGGAACGCGGCCTCGGAGCAGTTGGCCACCACCTCCGGGTTGCGCAGGCCGTCGAAGCCCAGCGCCTGCCCCGCCGGCCCGTAGTTGAAGTTCCAGGACAGCTGGATGGGGCCCCGGCCGTGGTAGGACTTGCCCGGGTAGCAAGGCCACTGCATGTCCGTCGCGTCGCAGTAGTTGCTTGCCGGCCTGATCTCCTCCTTGTAGCACAGGCCCCACGCGTACTGGCCGTCCGGCGCCGTCGCCCAACCATCAGTGGTCTCGTGAGAGATTTGCAGGAAGAAGGCTGCGACCTCGCGCTTGCGGGTGCTGAGGTCGCCCGTGGCGGTGATCTTGGGGAACGTCCTGGCGGCCTGGATGAAGGAGGCGTAGGTGTAGAAGCCCTTGGCGGGGCAGGCGTCGTCGTCCTTGTGCAGGAACAGGGAGTTGTACAGCTGCTCGCTGACGAGGGCCGCCACAGGGGCAGGGGCAGGGCTCCAGTGCTCAGGGCCGTACCTCGCCTGCGCTACGCGGATGCCGACACTGCCGGAAGCAACAAAGGAAAGCGACCACGGCGATCCACAAGGCGCCGTGCACGGCGCAAGAATACGCCATTGTCGTCGATGATGATTGCGATCAAGCTGCGAGTGTCACCAGGGATCTAGCGCTAGTGCGTGCGTGGGGTTTGTATTGGATTACGGAACGAGTGCTGGAGCGGCATGTTGGCACAGGCGTGCGCTACATATAGAGGTGTCGTTCTGCTAGTGGAGCGCGCGTCGGGACGCATGGAAGAGACAAGGACGGCCGGTCGATGGTGGATGGTGGTGGTGAGGTGACTGATGGGTGCACTGGTCCACCGCGCCATCGCGCTGGTTGACTTGATCTTGCAGATCTGAGGCTGCCATGCATCGTTGTGCGAGCCGGTCACTTGAAAATGGACAGAATGGAGAGGGAACAGAGGCCGACCAAGCTGAAGCAAAATACAGGAGCCTGTTGCGTTTTGAATTGGGTATTTGTTGCACTTCTCCACTGTAACACCCAGGGTGTTAGGCTTGCATAATTGTACTTGCATTGCATGAGCATGAGCATCATTCATTCATGCATAAGCATTTTCATATGGAACGTGCAATTGAAACATGTGAAACATGACTTGTATTTTATGTTTTTCTTATATGTATGCTTATGATCATGTGTGATTGAGTGCAAGTGGGTGATGTTAGCAACTAAAATACCTTAGCTACACTTAGGATGCATAATGGAACAATGTTTGTGTAGAACATTTCACCTAATCAAGCCCCTAAGTCTTGATGTGTTTAGTTTGACCTAGGGAACCAAATTGTTTGACCTTTTATGAACTGCAAGTTAGAAGTTTTGCATGGCTGAGCAACCTAAAGCAAAGTTGTAGCAAATTATATATTGAACAAACTTTGTTGAGAGGCCAAGTCATGAAAATATGTGGAACAGTCCCAAACATGGCCCACAAGTCAGATTTGGGTGCTGATTCAGCACTTAGAAAATTTTCTAAGTCTTGCATTGAGTTTCAGTTTTGGGTAGGCTACTTTGGTCCTTAATAGTTTGAAAACCGTGGAGTTTTAGATAAAGTTGATATTGACAATGTTGGAGCTTACCTATAGATCAACCACTTTGATTAATGGACCTCTTGCTAATTCACCGTGGTTTAGGATTTAGGAGGGGAAGAAAACTCGCTGACAGTCGATTGATGCTGCACCTGATGATCATCCGGCTGGTCAGTCGTGACTGACAGAGCTCAGGCCGCGCGCGCCATTTGGAGGCCATACGCCGGCGCTGCCCCCACCGGTCAGGCCGTCGTGGACACGACGATGCCACGCACCTGCTAGCTCATTTACTCGCCTCGCCCGCGCTCATTCGCTTCGTCCGCGCCACTCATAGCCAAGCGCCGCGCCTCCGCCATTGCTACCAAGCGCGTCGCCGTCGCGTAGCTCCTCCGCCGGCCAGCTGCTAAGCAATTGTTCGCGCGCATAGAAGCGCCTTGCACTGCTCTACTCGTTCGAACCCTTCGCAATCTCATTCGTGGACAGGTGAGGGCCCATTGGCCAATCCCGTCACCACTGCCATGTCTGGCGCCTCGTCGGAGCGCGAGCTCGCCGTGGACCAAGCTCACCACCGCTCCTCCGTGCCCCCCTTCCTCTGTATTGTCTTCCTCGTGCCTCGTAGTTGCTCTAACCCTACCTCGCCTAACCACTATCGCTCGGACGTCGCCAGCGTGTGAGTCTCGCCGGAGTGAGGTCCGCCTCCGCGCGAGCATTTCCGCGACCATGCTTCCCGAGCGCATCTCCTAACCCTAGAGTAGCATAGATAGCTTCGCCTGAGCACCGTGATGCTGTAGCGCGTCTCGTCTGGTCCAGCCATGGCCGGAGACAGCCGGTGCACCGCCGTGCTGCGCCGCCGTGCCGCCATGGCAGGCGACGAGCCACCTCCCGTGCACCTCCATGCTAACCACCTACATGAATCGATGTGGGAGAGAGAGTGAGGATCATCACTGTGGGGTCAGTTTTGCCGGAGGGTTCACCGTCAGCGAGCTACGTCGGTTGACCGCCGTCCCCTGCTCTGGTTAGACTGACCTATGGGGTCCACTGACGTGTGGGTCCCGAATATTTGTGACTGCAGTGCTTGATTTTTTGTATTTCTTTCCTGATTTGAATGCTATCTTTGGAAAATAACATCTAGGGTTTAAAATGTCCAATTGAGGTCATCCAAATTTTGTTGTGTTGCTTATGAAGTGTAGAATGTGGTAAAATTATAAAGGGAACATATTCTATGAATTTAATTTGAGAATTAAATAAATCTACAAAGGTGCTTTTTATATGTGTAGAAAGTTGTGAATTTCATATCTGGAGTTCTAGTGCTCCATTAATTGTGAAATTTTTATAATGGGTTGTTCTGGATATGCTTAATCTATGATAAAAATTCCAAGTCTAGTGCATGCATAATAATTTAGTTACAAATTTCTTTATAAGCAACCCTATATCATTGTGCTATTTTTCATGGTAAAAATATGCATCCTTTGAGCATGAAACTTTTTGTACAGTGTTATTGTGTTGTAATGAACCCAAAAAAAATACAAATCTGTTGCTTGACACTTTTCACTAGGGTT
Source organism: Miscanthus floridulus (assembly GCF_019320115.1). NCBI lineage: Eukaryota > Viridiplantae > Streptophyta > Magnoliopsida > Poales > Poaceae > Miscanthus > Miscanthus floridulus. The sequence continues at coordinate 40,236,926 of NC_089585.1, forward strand.
TCCTATTTATGCCATTTTAAGCCCTGCTGGTTTGTCATTTTTGTGTAGGATGTTATATTTGTTCAAATGATGTGAAATTTATACAGTAGTCTATTGCAAATATGTATAAGCTACTTTAATTTCTGTGGAATTTTCTGTACACTTTGGCTAGGTGTTTATTATTTAACCTAATTATCTAAATAAACTAATAAAGGCATGAAAAGAATTTATTTAGGAATAGCCACTATGTTTTCTAGTGTTTAGTTGATGTATGTTAACTACTGATAACATTGGTAGTGCTCTTGGTACTATTCTTATATGTAGTGAAATATTATTTTCCCTATAATTCACTTATGGCGAATTTCTAGATAGATTTTAGAGTTAAACAAATTAATTGGTGAAAATGATGTTTGCTTTGAATTTTGTCAATAACAAAGTTGTAGAGAACTTGTTTATCCAGCTTGTGTCAAAATTTCAAGGCATTTGGCCTAGTAGTTTGAGAGTTATATCAGTTGGAAGACAGCACTCCCAACTGCCTGCTCTCTGGAATCCACAGACAGTTTTGTAAGATCATTCTGTTTGACCTAGTTTTAGTTTGAATTAGACTTTGGTGATTAAACAAAAGTTGTAGACAATTTTATAAGATTTCCAGAAAGTCTTAGATCATGGTAATTGGACCTGCATAACTCCATTTATGGATCAAACTTGTAGCTGCTGTTTACAACCAGAAAACTGTTGAATGTAATGAATGACTTGTTTGCTTGATATGAGTTGATGTGATGATTTAGGTGCTAGGCTAATTAAGATAAATTGTTAGTTGCAGGTTCTAGACCTCTCACTAAAGATGAACAACTTTATCTTAGGTTGTTAGAGCTTGGTGAGTGTGTAGTTCTTATTTTCTAAAAGAGATATGCACCTACTCAGTAAAATAGATATTAATCTTGTATCATCGTGTCATTCATGTGTCCATCTATACATGGCTGTACATTTCATCATCACCTTCCATCTCATGTGCATGCATGACTCTTATGCTATGCATATGTATGCAATAGGTGTTCCGGAGGGAGTCACGCTTCTAGAATTCGAGCAAGGACTTCCGGAGGAGCAGCAGCAAGCTCAAGAGTTGGAGATGCAGGCCCCAGAAGAAGGAGCCAACGAGGAAGTTCTTGAGTGTCCCGATCACCAACCATCCTCTTTTCTAAAAGGCAAGCCCCAGAGCATTCTAAGTCTCCTATGTTTTGAAAATGATTACTTTGAATATCTTTATATGTTTGATGCGTTAAGTGATAGGAACTGGATGCAAACACTTGTTGCATATATATCTATTCCTTGTCTAGTACACGTACCCTGAATCCTATTTAGGTCCAGGAGCGAATCAAAGCTTAGCCTTGCTTAGACTGGTAAAGCTAGGTGATTTCCTGTCACCTGTAATCTAGGATGATGTCTGGTCACGGTTGGCTATATTTGCTATCATGAAAAATAACCATGTGTTAATAATGAATTGAGATCAGACGAGATGTCGATAGAGAAGCAACAAGGCAAGGAGGTCTTGGGTGTGGACCTATCCCCACCTGTGTCGGTTAAGGACCGATTCGCTGTACGTCCTCATATCATGTTGAACGCATGCCTATCACTTAATTGGCCGGATAACTCGTTTCGACCGCGAAGCCGAGTAGCTCAATTCAGGCCGGGAATTGAAAAGTGAAAGTGCGAACTCTGGCGGTAGTAAGGATGTGCGAGGAGCTATTGGCATAAGTCCAAAGGTGAGATTGACCACCTGGTAGAGTGGACTCCCTGAGAGTGCGGCGCTGGGCGGACCCATGAATTTGTTCCTGAGTTGTACCAAAGGTGACCCGAGGCAACCACTGATCAGGTTGATTGGGTTTGTGTTAGGAATAATTACCTAGCTGGGTAGGAATCGATTCGAATCACCATCTCTCCCGGATAGTGAGAACTTGACTGAGCAGCGGCAACGTAGATACACTTAATTGAACTTGATGGTTATAATGATGATGATGATGTAACAACATTGTACCGAATATGGTTACTAATGCTTGGAGTCAATTAGTTGCTTGCTCTAGTACAAGTGCTAATCTAGATGACATGTTAATATTGATAACTTGCTACTTAATTAATAATTTAAGTTATGCTCTTGTATCATTAAAGCTTTTATGCAAAATGGTTGTCAAGCAAGATCCACCGATAAAGCCTTGTATACTCCTTGGTGTCATTTATTTTTAGTTTACGACGGGTAAGTCTAGCAGAGTACATTCTTGTACTCAGGGTTTATTCCCTCTTGTTGCAGATGACGTGCTTTATAACGGCTACTGCAAGTATTGTCTCCACCCTACGGGGGATGAAGACTAGATCACGGGCATGATCTTCTATGTTATCTTATCATGTTGCTTTTGCTAGATATGACTATGGAACTAGCTTGTATTTGAACTAAGTGTGTGTGATGGTCCTAAACTACTTTGCTTCCGCTATTTGTGAACTCGTGTTGTAATAACTATGTGAACTCTAATGTATGAGATACTTGTGAACTACTTGTGAAATGTATGTAACATGTGGCTTGTTATGTTGAATTACTAAGATCTTGGTTGTATGCAGGTTGGTTTGAAATCCTTCGTGGTTTCAGTTGACTATCGGGTTTATATGGGTTCAAGTGTGACAAGTTTGATCACTCCAGTGATTGGTTTTGTACTTATGCTCTTATAAATTGGTCGGTTCTATTATAGCTGACATCAGAGCTAGATTCAACATTAAACATGCCATATGTATATTTAAAACAAAGGTTTTTGTTTGCAAAAAATCAGTTTTGACAACTTATAGCTACTTATATATAGGCGTGTTCAAATATGAAATTTTATCTAAGTGTACCAGTGGTCATATCCTCTATGCCCAAATAAGGACTTTTAGGTGGCTTACTTAAGTAATGACTTTGGGGGGTAATTGCTTGGATTTTATTTCGTCGTCCATACGGCGTGCTATTGTATGGATGCCATCCGCTTGGGTTGTAATGTATGGATCAATTGCCTCTATTCCTAGGTAAGTGTGAGTTGTGAGAGCATGACCGTCCAACTGTCGGTCTAGGGGAGAGTTAGTTGTGGTTACTGGAATATTTATATGTTGCACACATGTACATATGAAGGTACTTAATTGTGGGTATATCTATCAGGTAGCTTTGGATACCGAAGTATATATATTCGAGGATGTATATATGGAGAGTATCTTAGTTTATTGCTTTCATTGTATGCTTATTTCTTTTTTGTTGGGATGGGCTACAATGAATTTGTCTGCAGGTACACTAACAATGCAACGTGTAGCTCGACTAGATACGTATATGAGAGAACGTATGTATGCCACCGTCTATGTCGCTAGAATTTTAAATTTTTCTTAGGATTCATGAGGACGTACGAAATGTGCATGCATCATGTTCACTCATGCCATTATATTTCTTCATCACTCCCTCCCTTATCTTTAATTATTCTATTATGTATTTCTCATCCTGTAAGATAATCCTCTCACACCCAAATTGCAATGTTGCTACACATGGCTGCACCAACACCACTGCCCAGGAGCAGTACATTCCTACATGTGTTTGGCACTCCAACCCTGTTGTGGAGGGTGCTGCATTCAGTGGGATATGCGGAGCCACCTCGTTATACTTGGAAGCAAGTGGAGGCTGAAGGAAGGTTGCTGTGGTATGACGTTGAGGTGGTTGTTCCACCTCACGCAAATAGACCCTAGTGGCTTGGTTGTAGCATCGAAGCTGATTGACAAACCCCTTGGGAAGGGGCTTAGGTGGTAGTTTTGGAAGTGCTAGTTGATATTTGTCAAGAGTTTGGTGACAAGTTGATCAACAGACCACCTGAGTCCATTCCTCGAGTAGCCCTGTCTGAGGCAGTCTGGCTGAACTTTGAGGATGATCCCTTGGTTATGACTGAGGCAGAATGGGCACATAGCTTGGGACCATCCATGAGTGCTATGATGGCTGTTCTAAAGATGTTCCATGATCGTTAGGGCACTTAGGTTAGTGCTTTGACATCCCTTCAGCAGGCACTGAATGAACAGCGCAAGTGGAAGAAGCATGCGCGCATGTATGGTAATGAGCTTAGGATAGCTCAAAATGATATAGGTGGCCTTATGAGTGCTTTGGAAGCTCGAAGTCAGCAGTTTGTATGTGCTGTCAGAGAAAGAGATGCTAACCATGATCAGATCATGCAATTGACTCATGAGCGAGATGACGCAATCAGTCTAGCACAAACTAGGAACAATGCTAGGATCATGGCTAAAATTCGAGCCGAAGTTAGAGAGAATGAACTCCTCCGCCAAATTGAAGAACTACAGATTGATGTTCACCACCTCAATAATCAGATCAATTCGATTCCTCACCCTATTCTAGTGTACCCTGTGGTGGGAGGACCATAGGTGATCTTCGCTGATGATGATGGCATGGAAATGATACCAATGTCATCGCAGAACCTGAAGCTAAAGAAGATGAAGAAGAGGAGGAACTCGATCCTATCGAGGATGAAGATGGTGAAGGAGTGATTGATGCTGACACTGATGAAGATGTGTAGTTTAGCTGTAGCACTAAGCTAGATGCACTAGTTCTTATCTTTTGCTTTCTTCTGGAAGAGCATGTAACTTAATTTCAGTTAGTGACTTGGATGTAATCTCAGGAACTTGCATGTTGGCTCCATGTGGATGTGAGCATTAATAAAAGTCTAGCTTTGATGTTGGCAAAATTTGGCATGTAAGCATATGCATCACGAGAATGTGTGGAGTAAAATATTGGCGATGTTATGAGGATGAATTATTGTGCCTCTGTTTATTATATGAAATTATTCTCTCCAATAAGTTTAGTTTGGCATGAGTCTATAATTCATCTGTAATGTTTCTGACATCGTCCATCATTACTCACAATTGCACTTCTGCAGATATCACACAATCTATGCTCAGGTAGAGTTAGGGGTAGTGGTGATGATGATCTTCCACCGCCACCACCACCCACACCATCTGATCTATTGGCCATGCTTGTGGAAGGTCAGCGTGCTTTGGGAGACGCCTTGCGTACCCTGGCCCAGCATTAAGCATAGGGTCGCAATCAACATCAGGGACCAGAGCTAATTAGTGTAGTGATTTTAAAGAGTTCCAAGATACCAAGCCACCAGTCTTCAAAGAAGCTGAAGAGCCACTCTAGGCAGAAGAGTGGCTGAACATGCTTGAGCACAAGTTTTGTTTGCTCAGGTTGATGGAGCAGATGAAGGCGGAGTATGCTTCACATCAGCTGCAAGGACCAGTAGGTATATGGTGGCATCATTATAGGTCCACCTTACCTGAGAATGCCTAGATCACTTGGAATTAGGTTCTAGGAGGCTTTCAAGAGTCATTATATTCCTCCTGGTTTGATGGCCGTAAAGCACAATGAGTTCATGAAGCTGGTGCAAGGCACCAAGACTCTTACTGAATATCTTCATGCATTCAATCATCTGGCAAGGTATGCCCTAGAATTTGTTGATTTAGAATAAAAGAGAATCGCTAGCTTCAAGAGAAGGCTTAGTCCCAAACTGATGAAGTCCATGGGGAACAACAAGAGTACTACTTTTAATGAGTTTGTGAGTGACGCTCTCACTCAAGAGAACAATAATAATGTCTATGCAGCTGCCTCTCAAGCTAAAGCTCTAGTGGCTAAGACTTAGTTTCACCCACCGGCTATAGCTATTAGGTATCGGCCGCGTTAAAAGAAGAATCAGGCAAAGACTGGCTTCAAGAAGGCCTTTACTATTCCTCTTCCAAAGGGCACCACAGGACCAAGGAATTCTTTTGTTCCACCAACTAACAGGCCCTGCTGGAATTGTGGCAGGATAGGTCATTGGTCCAAGAATTGTCCTTATCCTCAGAAGAATAATCAGAAGTAGGGGAATTATGGTGCTCGTCAAGGTCATGTTAACTACACCAACATGACAGAGATACCCTTAGGAGAGGTGGTCACCACGGGTAAGTTTTTTGTGAATCAACATCCTATAGTTGTACTATTTGATTATGGTGCTTCGCATTCATTCATGAGTCCAGCTTTTGCATCAAGTACAATCATGAGGTAATTCACTATCCATGGGTAGTTATTGCATTGGTGCATCTAGAAGTAATATTTCTACCAATCAGATAGTGCAGGCTATGGGTATCAAAATAGGGGGACGAATGTATATGTCGGATCTGGTAATTTTGCTAGGATTAGGTATAGATGTAATCTTGGGAATGAGTTGGATGAGGGGTCATGGAGTGCTCATCAATATTTCCACTAGGGTTGTTATGTTAAGAGATCCTATTAACAATGAGGCTTTCCTATTACCACTTCCTAGAGATTTAAACCTAAACCACACTACCAATGCTATCCAGACCCCAAGAATTGAGGACGTTCTAGTAGTTTGTGAATTTCTAGATGTATTTCCTAATGATCTACCTAGTTTATCGCCGGATTGTGAGATCAAATTCAAAATCGAGTTAGTGCCAGGTACTGCACCTATTTCTAGAAGGCCTTATAGTATGCCACCCAATGAGTTAGTAGAGCTTAAGGTTCAGTTACAAGATCTATTAGAAAAGGGTCTTATCCGACCTAGTGCTTCTCCCTAAAGTTATCCTGCGATATTTGTGAAGAAGAAGGACAAGTCATTGTGCATGTGCATGGATTATCGTCCACTCAATGCCATGACAGTCAAGAACAAGTACCCATTGCCCCGCATCAATATTTTGTTTGATCAGTTGTCTAAGGCAAAGGTATTCTCCAAAATTGATTTGAGATCTGGTTATCATCAGATAAAAAATAGACCAGAGGATGTGCCTAAGACTGGGTTTTCCACTAGATATGGGTTGTATGAGTATCTTGTTATGTCTTTTGGTTTGACCAATGCTCCAGCATACTTCGTATACCTGATGAATTCAATATTCATGGAGGAACTAGACAAGTTTGTTGTCTTCATTGATGACATCTTGATCTTTTTCACGAATGCTGAAGAACATGCCGAACATCTGAGAATTGTTTCATCCAGACTATGAGAACATAAGATTTACGCCAAGTTCAGTAAATATGAGTTTTGGCTAAAGAAAGTACCTTTCTTGGGTTATGTGTTGTCTGACGAAGGGATTTCGGTTGATCCGACTAAGGTGCAAGAAGTCTTGAATTGGAAAGCACCAACTTCAGTGCATGAGGCTAGAAGTTTCTTTAGTTTAGCTGGCTATTATCGTCGCTTCATCCTGGATTTCTCTATGATAGCCAAGCCCATGACTAGGTTGCTTCAAAAGATGTGAAGTTTGTTTGGACTGCGAAGTGTGAGACTACTTTTTGCACTTTGCGGAATTTGTTGACCTCAGCTCTTGTTTTGGCACAACCTGACATCGAGAAACCTTTTGATGTGTTTTGTGATGCATGAGGTACCGGTTTAGGATGTGTTCTTATGCAGGAAGGCTGGGTTATTGCTTATGCCTCGCGTTAGCTAAGGACGCATGAAGCTAATTATCCAACTCATGATCTAGAGTTAGCTGTTGTTGTTCATGCTTTGAAGATTTGGAGGCATTACCTGCTCAGTAACGTGTGTCATATCTATACCGATCATAAAAGTCTCAAGTATATCTTCACTCAACCAGAATTGAACATGAGACAAAGAAGATGGCTAGAGTTGATCAAAGATTATAACTTAGAAGTTCATTATCATTCGGGCAAAGAAAATGTTGTTGCCGATGCTTTGAGTAGGAAATCTCATTGCAATTCTCTCTTGGAAGAAGATTATCATTTGACACATCTGTTACATCCTGCTATGTTGCACAGTATTACTCTTAATTGCTCTCTTGAAAGTAAAATCATCGAGCTTCAGAAGACCGATGTTGACCGATGTGGGTGTGTTCCACATAAAAAATAAGATGAAGGAGCAAGAAACAAAACACTTCAGAGTTGTTTACCCCAAAATTTGGGAGAAGAATGCAGGAATTCAAAAGCTTCCAAGATTGTGCCAATCAAGGAATCGATTGCATAAGGATCGATATCAGCTGATTCAGATATGACTCTAGAATTGGATCTCTTTGGATGGCGTCAGCAGATAGCGATAATGAGCTACGGTTGGTGCTAGGAAACTATATATCAGACTCTACAAAAAGGGAAAGATTAGGGTCTAAGTTATCTTAAATTAGGAATGTTTTCTTCTATGCCGAAGATTGTAATGAGTCGTGCTCGAGTAGGATTCATGTTTAGGCTCCGGGTATAAATATCAGACCTCGGCTATTGTAAAGGACAGACAATCAATCAAATACAAGTTACTTACTTTTTCAGCTCCGGCCACTGCTTTGAAGTAGGAGTAGAGTAGATCTTAGCGAGTTCTTCAGTGAGCAGGGCTGCATCGGTCCGGTCAACCTCTGGCTTGTCTGTAAGTACCGTCATGGCTTATACTTCTGTTCATACAGCTGCATCGATCTGGTCGTCCTCCACTGTGACTCTGGTATAAGCTAGTTATCGACTCTTGTTTAGTTCAAGTACAGCTGCATCGATCTGGTCGACCTCCACTACTCGAACTAGAATAAGGTCAAGTTATCGGCTCTATCTAAGGGTGGCGTCCTTCGGATAGATTTATTAAGTTACCGATATTGCTTATTGCTTTCATTATTTATTTAATTACAGCAATATCACTTTGCCTGATTGGGATTGATCTAGATCAGCCTTATATCATGTTTAACCCATCGTTTGTTAATCTAAACTAATCTAACCTGCATCTTGAATGATGAGTTATGTTTTATCGGCTGTTTTATGTCAATCTTGATCGTGCATAGTGTGCGATTAAGGCATGTCTGGTCTCGAATAGATCTATTGACTAATGAAAACCGTTCCATGGCCCATTATCATGGTCTGTGTGATTCTGCCTCACACCCTACTATTAGCACCATAGAGTGGGGATCGTTATTTGGTAGATCTGTTCCTGATAGGGCATGACCTTAATTGTGCGCTATGCCTGAATCAGCTGTTTTAGCCGATATCGAGCGCTTTCACATATGCAGTTCGCGTCATGAGACCGTTGAAGTAAAGATAGGTTGAAAGATGTGTTAGCCCCATGATCTTATTATTGTATTACGACCTACATGATTCTACCTCATGCCCCACTTATATTAGTAATAAGTTAGGGTCGTCAAATTTATCGTTGTTTCTACGACCTGTATGATTCTATCTCATGCTCCACTGGTCATAACGATAGATGAGATCTAATATGTTCATTAGATTTATCTTTATTAAATAGTTAAATGATGATGAGCTGCTTCTTTTATATAAAAAGGGATTCAAGTTACTTGTAGTCATTGGTTTAGCATAAACTGATTATTGTTGACATCCTATTGCCATTGACTAATATTTGTCTGAATAACAATATTCATCCTGAGTGATAACCAATTTTCCTTCCACAACCCCATGAGCTTTAACTAATTTATTCTTATGAGTATGCTAGAATCGACTATTTAGTCGATTTCCTTCCACATCGGCTCTCAGAGCCGCACATTCGAGACTGTCTGGCAACACCGGCATGTTTGCCTTAAATTACTGATTACCTTTCTCTCCTTGTCAATTGTAGGGTCAAATTGACTAGCACGTCTTGGGAGGAGTATGTAGGATCGAGCCACCCCTACGTTGAAGCCAAGCAGATCTATAACTCTATCGAGTAGACCCTTCCGCCTTGCTCGTGTCCCCTCGGCACGGATGAAATTTCATGCCAACACACGTTCTGGCACGCCTAGTGGGACACCACAATCGTCATGGCGGTTTACAACAACAATGACATCCTTATGGTACATTACGAAGACTTACCTAATGGAGATAAAGGTGTCATCAGCAAAGCTATAGAATAATTTTAGAACAAGTGTTTGTTGTCCTACACTAAAACACGTGACAATACAATTGTTCAGAAATATCCACTGCCAAGAGTTCTATTGTACGGGCAGACAGATGCAGATGAAGCTAAAGATATGTGTTTCTTCATGAAATCTGTAAACAAATATATTCATGATGCCATATCAAGCCATACTGAAGCTTTCTTGGACACATTCCACAATGCCATGAAAGAGGTGTTTCATGGGTTTCCAGTTGGTCAGGTTGGGCCGGCTTATTACAACATTCCACATCCATCAACCCAAGGGACTAATCAAGTCGGTACTAGCCATCAAGAAGTAGCACCAGCTAGTAATGATGATGTCTTGGCAGTTCAGAGTTCATCTGAATAAGCTCAAGGTACTACTATGAATCAAATACAGTATAATCCTAGATCGTCAGTGCAGCATGTGCAACAGCCGGTGGGGCAAGGTCAGCACTAGGTGATTAATTTTGGCACATTGGGCCACATATCGTCGCTGGCTCAAAAAATAGCACCATCAATTCAAAGGATCCATAGAGATATAGATCCTCATGTCTATAATCAGAGACTTCAAGCAACAAACCAGCAAAGAACCCAACAGATAGAGATTCCACAAGGGTATCATTATGGCACATATTATAACACCCTTCACATGATTCCAAATCTAGGGTATCAAGGCACATGGGATTTCAATCCATAGATGGGTCAGCAGGTGCAGAGAAATCCAAATTCACATGCTGACGAGTTGTTGCTAAAGGTGACCGAGATGATGAAGAATCAGTTCGGTCTAAAGCGAAAAGGGCTGACCTTTTTGTACAAACACACATATCTAGAATGGTATGATTTGGTCGCTCTTCCTTCAAATTACAGGCTTCTAGAGTTTGCTAAGTTCACTGGCCAAGACAGCACAAGAACAATAGAACATGTCAATCAGTATCTTACATAATTGGGCGAGGCATCAGTTGAGGAGGCCCATTGAGTTTGTTTCTTCTCCTTGTCCCTGTCAGGGCCAGCCTTCACTTGGTTTTCATCACTGCTAGTCAACTCCATTGCCAATTGGGCTGATTTGGAAAAGAAATTTCATACATATTTTTATACTAGGACTAGAGAATAGAAGATTACTGATTTGACAACTATAAGACAGAGAACTAATAAATCAGGCACTGAGTTTCTTCAGAGGTTCCGAGAGACTAGAAATTTGTGCTTCTCATTAAACTTGACTGATGATCAGCTAGCTGCTTTGGCCGTTCAAGGAATGGTTCCAACATGGAAAGAAAAGCTGCTGGGACAAGAATTTGACAACTTTGGTCAATTGGCTCAATAGTGGTAGTGCTCAATAGCCAATTCCAGAGTATGCGCAGGGATAACCAATTCCAGAAGAGTACCACAGTGGCCGAAGCTTATAATCCATACTTCAGTCGATGATGGCTATGAAGATGAAGAAGAAGAGGTTGCTGCGGCTGAATGGAATTGGGGCAAAAGGATAGTATGGTGCCAAATCCTTGGAGAAGAGGAGTCGAGGAGAGCTTATGACTTTGATGTCACAAAATCAGATAAGCTCTTTGATTTCTTGCTTGAGAAGGGATAGATCAAGTTGCCCGATAATCATGTTATGTTGTCCCCTGATCAGTTAAAGAATAAGAAGTTCTGTAAGTTCCATAATGCTACTTCTCATTCCACTAATGAATGCAGAATTTTCCGGTAGCATATACAGAGGGCTATTCAGCAAGGAAGACTCAAATTTGATACACCTCAGAAAATGAAAGTTGATGATAATCCTTTCCCAGGAGATCAAAACATGGTCGATGCTAGGCTGCTCAGAGGAAAGACTAAGGTCCTAACATCAACCAAATCAAGAGAAGCTGGAACAGTCGATCCCGAGAGGCAAATATCGGCCGACGAATACAGAGAAATTAAAAGACATCGCAACAAGCAAAAGAGCCAATATGAGCAGGGAGAAATGTCAAAAGAAGGGGCGATAAAGCCACGAGTTACATCTCGAATTCTATTGAATAAATGGCAGTGGCAGAAGGAAAAAGGATTATCAGCGTTGGTTAGAAAAGCAAGAATACCAGCGTCAATAGGAAAAAGAGAGGTATGAAAGAAAGCAAGCTGAATCACATTGGAATTGTCCTTTCTTCAGACATTGCTGGAACGAAGGTTTGAAGTTGCCTACCAGGAATGACTGTCTAGAGTGCAGTGATCAATATTGGGAGTTTAGGCAATCTCAAGCCAACCGCCGGTCTATCCATGCTCAAGATGCGTATCGTCATAATAACATGGATCGGCGCTTAAAAAATGGAAATGTTCATAATCGGCTTGGAAAAAGAGTTGTTGATCAAAACTGGACTGATTATGAAGAAGAAAGTAATGAAAGAAAATATGTTTGGTAGGAAGGCCAATGGTGTCCTAGGAGGTTTGATAAGAAGCCAGAAGAGAAGGGTGCAACGCCTAAGGAATAGAGAGTTGGAACAGGCTCAGGCATCCGGTAAACCTCAAGTATGGCGTACTAAGCAAACAGCGATAGAAAGCAACCATCGGCTAATATTCAAATGGCTTTTCTATTGCCATCAGAAGTTCAGAGCTCCTGCAGATCAAGAAGTTTATTCAGATTTCTGATGAATTCGGAGTATGAAGAGATAGTTGCCAAGCTAACAGTTATACAGTAGGCTATATTTGATAAACCAGTCAAGCATCGACACTTAAAGGCTTTATATGTAAAAGGTTTGGTTGATGGGAAGCCGATGAACAAGATGTTGGTAGATGGAGGTGCTTCTGTCAATCTCATGCCTTACACCACTTTTTCGCAAACTTGGCAAGGGACCAGGAGATCTAATTGAGACTGACATGATGCTTAAGGACTTTGGGGGTAATGCGTCCAAGACCCGGGGGCAATGAACATCGAACTAACAATCAGGAGTAAGACTCTGCTCACCACATTCTTCATCATTGATGGAAAAGGGTCGTACAGTTTGCTCCTTGGTCATGATTGAATTCATGCAAACTATTGTGTACCATCAACCATGCATCAGTGTTTGATTCAATGGCATGGAGATGATGTCGAACTGGTTTGCGCTGATGAGTCTATAAGCATCACAACAGCCGATCTAGTCTTTTGGGAACTAGGAGACTTCGAATGCTTTTCTAGCAAGATATGGTAAGGAGGCTTCATTAAAATCAGCAATGAAAGCCAATAGCCGATGCAAGCAATCGGCTCTAAGAGTTTGTTTTAGTAAATAGTCATGGCTCCACGTCAGCCATTGGATTAAGGAAGAATAAGCACTGGTCCTAGAGATGGGCTTAGGCTGACGTATGTGAATGCTAAGTCGAGTCATAAGTGTAATTCAGAGTTGATAGATCTATTAAAGGAAGTTCTATTTCGCTTAATGACATGCTTGGCCTAGATTGATCGATCGTTGAACCTTTGGTATGAAAAGTTGTAGTGCAATCTATCAATAGCGATCGATGAAAAATATTTAAAGGGATGTTATCCTAGCATTTGATCAACACTTGATAGCTGATTCGTTTAGTCATCGGCTCTAATAGCCGGTACCAAAAGGTATCACCTCTAGTTCAAAAAATAAAGATCTTTGAATATATAAAAGCCGATACGATATGTATCGCCTCCAGAGAAAAAACAAAAACAAAGACATTCATGACACATATAGGGGCATTGCACTGAGATACATTCATGAAAGAACAGAAGGTTTCATTCATTAGTTTGCCCTAAGTATAGACTAATCAAAGACCTTATTCACCACATCCTGAGCAGATGTGATGTCCACAATGGCCTCCGCCACTACAATGAATTCTTCGATCAGGTCCTCATGCTCCTCGGGGCCATCGCCCATCGGGAAGCCAGTCTCCATGGCATGGAGCTCATACCCTATCTAGACTTGCACCGCGGTCAGTGCCACCGACGTGCCATGACGAACGCCATGGAGGGCGATCTCTTGAACACGGGCCAGGATGTCTTGGAGGCGAGCGTTGATGAGGGAACCCCGAGCATTGACAGTGTTCACGGCCGCGTTCGCCACTAGTTGGAATAGAAAAACTATCAAGATAAAGGCAATGAAATTAGAATAGAAGCGTTCATGGAGCTCATCTTACCCACCACCGTGGTGTTAGACTCGGCCAGCCATGCTCAAACAGCACTGGCCTCCTCCTCGGCTGCATGAAGGGCCGCTTGGAAGACCCCGAGATGGATCTCAAGCTGGCCATTTTTCAAGTCGCCTCAAAATAGCGATCCTGGGCCATCCTCCACTCTCGGAAGAAGCGTCAAGCATTATCGCCGTTGTACGAGTCGGAATAATCTGACGACAAGGCCAACACAGAAGATGTAGCGTTAGAGGTCTCATCGGCCCTAGGAAGAGGACAGAGACTATCATTCAAAATGAATCTATAGACAAATCAGAACAGTTCATCATCACAAGCAGAAGATGTTGATCTCACCTCATGCGTCGAAGGCGCTGATTCACCGGCATGTTCTCCTCCGGAACCTCCTCCGCCATTGCTTGCCGTGGTTCTCCTCACTAGCCATGAAGTCGATCGGATCTATAGGAATGGAGGGAGGCTGCTACAGAGTTCTACGAGGGTAGAGAAAAGCAAAGGAACAGGAACGGTTGCGAGTGCAGATGTGTTCGAGGCCGGAGCCCTTGGCTAGTATTTGAAGCCACAAAATGAAGAGGTGGACACCTCGGGACATGCAAAAGACAACCGCAATTAATACGAGGTGAAGTGCCACCTCGCTAATACTGAAGATAATACGACACCGGGTGACTAAGAATAGAAGATTGAAGGGCTCTCTTAATAAAGGACGTGTTTTCAGACCTAAATGGGATTAAGATCGGGAGTCTAGAATTAGCTATTTTCAAAATTGGCTCTTTAGCCGGAACAAAGAAAAACACAGTGAGACAACAGAAAGTGTGGTTGTCATTGGTTCTACACAAGACATATGTCGATACACGAATTACAAGTCTAGAACATCTTGGATCGCTTTCAACACTTCTAGCCAAATAGCATCAGCTTCTATGATCTATTGTTTATCTTCTTTGGTTGATCCACGAATGCTCTCGAGGCTACTTCAGATGGCTTCGCCTTCTCTGACTTTGGCTAGTAGTTCCTATTTCTTTTGTTGAATGGCATTAGGTATTTGAGCCAGGGTGGACTAATGACGATCAATGATAGCCTTCACATTTTCTAGCTCCTTCTCAAGTTCTGCACGCCTGGCTTCTAGTTGAGACAATTCTGGGTCAATACTGAGGGAGGAGTTCTTCAAGTGATCAATCAACTGTGACAATTCTTTAGCCTCTTGCCTGTTAGAGTTCCCCTTGGCCAATAAAGTTTCACGATCAAACAGATTCCTCTGAGCCTGTTTCACCTTCAGGTCATGATCTTTAAAGATAGAAAAAGGAGACAAGACTCTAGAGAGAGCTGGGGATGAATTACCATTGATGGCCAAGAAGACTCTATGATTGGATTAGTGTCTTGTACCAAATCAGCTATATTTTTCTCAAATATTGGCAGAACATCTCTTAGCTGATTTTTTGTCTCTTCTGGCAATGTTTCCTTGGAGGAAGTGGCTAATGAACTGATTTCATCTTCATCAAAATACTCCTCAAGATTGAAAGAGTAACTCAGGGCTGGAAGATTGAGTGCCTATGTATAAGGAAATCTTGATTAGGAGGCTTAAATCAATTTATAACAAATGGATGGCAAAGAGGATATAGTACCTTCTCTGCAGTAGCCTCTATCTAAAAAGAAGGAACAACTGATGATGCACCAATAGCATCTGGTTGGATCGGCTCTGAGCTTTCAACATTGGTATATGCAATGTCACATTTTAGTTCATCATTATTGCAGAAGAATAAAAGGGACATTTGAAAGGTCTTTGTGTGGTTTTGGTAATTGAGTGACAACCTAGGTGGACTAATGGTGTTTATGTGTGATACATAGGTGATTAGTCCATAGGTACATGTGTGTGAGCAACATATGCCATGAAGGTGAAAATGGCTTGGAGATGTTACAAAGCTCACACATGTGATGATGAAGGAGCTCATTGCAAATGAGACATGACATTGAGTCATGTGATCAAGGTGGAGAAGATCAAGACATAACTTGGCTTGATGGACAGGTTGCAAGCGTAAAGGGCAAGTTGGAGGCTTTGGAGCGATGGACCACATGGTGGTGAAGCTTAAGCAAGACTTGGCACTGATGGATGAAGGCAACGGTGAAAAGCAAGTGAAGTCAAGATCGATGAACCAGTATGATGATGTGATGATATGAAGTGGATCATATCATTGTTGATCGTGTTGGTGCATGTGTACATTGGAGGAGATGGAATGGAATGCGCAAGGCAAAAGTATAACCTAGGGCATTTCATTTCACCGGTCATAGGTGTGTAGAGAAGTTTATGACCGAGTTTAGGATAGATGGCCGTACTATCAAGAGGGGCAAACTTGTTTGCATATCGGTCATCTAGTGCCACTCGAGTGATCTAACTTTGCATCGTCTATAGGATTGAGTGGCTTGGCAAGTTGAGTGGCTAATCCTTTGAAAAATGATTGTGAAATTGCTAACACACATACACATGGTGGTGTACACTTGGTAGTGTTGTCACATTTATAAAGGAGATGAAGTTGGAGTTGATGTGGATCAACTCGGCGATGGAACAAAGGCGTGAAGGGTTCAAAACTCCACCAGCGGAGTGTCCACCCATAGAATGCGGATAGTCCGATGGTGCCACTGATGCCCTATATAAAAAAGATAGGGTGTCATAGAGTGGACCGGACGCTAGTCACATGGTGACCGAACGCTGGGGTTCTGCATCCGGTCAATGGCAGTAGAGAGCGCGCAGGCATCGGTCTTCGACTGGACGCTGTCGCTAAAAGTGACCGGATGCTAGAAGGGTGCATCTAGTCAGGCTGACATACGGTGATGTAGGCAACACAGAAAAGTTGGAGAAGGACCAGACGCTAATGCTACGTCCGATCATGATCGATCGAATGCGTCCGGTCACGACTGGAACCTTACTAGAAACAATTGAACACTAGAGTCCTACGTCCGATCACTTTGAGCAGCTGTGTTCGGTCATCACTTGACCATTGAGATTGAGCGACTGTGTTTGAATGGAGGCGACATGTGGCGAGCATCCGTTGACCGGATGCTGAGGTCCTACGTCTGGTCGTTTCGACCGGCACGTCCGGTCACCCCGAGTTTTGCCCAGTGAAGGGGTAATGGCTAGTTTAGACCATGGGGCTATATGTAGAAGGTGGTCTTGGCCATGGCTAGAGTGGAGCACCTTAAGGGACTTTGTGTCCATGCTTGAGAGTGCTTAGGAGCCCTCCATCTCACATATGCTTGATAGTGATCATTCGATTGTGTGAGAGAGCGATTCTAGTGCGATTGCATCGTGAGGTTGCATCGAGTGGCACTAGGTGATCGAGTTGCAAGCTAGTGGTGCTTGTTACTCTTAGAGTTTGCCACCTCCTAGATGGCTTGATGGTGGTCTCCGTCGAAGCCCCCAAGAAGCTTGTGCGGTGCTCTGGAGAAGAGCTTTGTGAGGGGCATTATGCTCGCCCTGTGGGAGCCACGAAGAGCAACTCTAGTTGAGCGTGTCATTGAGCTACCCTCACTTTTGGGGTACGTTCTTGCGGTGCCCGACGTGCAGGCTTGGAGGGTGATGCCAATTAGCCACCGAACCACCAAGTGAGCGGTCGACACAACAGGGACGTAGTGTGTTTGCAAGCATGTGAACCTCAGGAGAAAATCACCATGTCAACCTTGTTCTTCCCGTTGGTTTGCAATCCCCTCACAGAAGCTTGTGATTACTTTTATATACATTGTGTTTGTGTAGTTGCTCTTGTAGTTAGTTAGCTTATGTAGCTCACTAGTTACCTTCTTGCTTGTGTAGCATAGAAGTAGCTCCCTTGCGTGGCTAATTTGGTTTGTGTAACCTTGTTAGTCACTTTGCTTAGTTTGTGTAGCTAAGTATTTGCGCTCTCTACTTTGGCATTGGTTGCCTTGTTATTGAGCATTGCTAGTGAGCTTAGTTGGCTTTGTGCTTTTGCTTACTAGCATGTGTAGGAGCTCCCTCATTGCTTGAAGCACTAATGGCATAGGGTTGTGTGACCTTGCTCCTAGAATTGGTTAGGTGAGCTCTAGCTAGCCCGACACCTTTGTTGCTTAATTTGGATCTTAGGGAGGTGCTAGAGAACATAGATAGAGGGGTGTAGTCTTGGCTATATTGATATTTTTAATTCTGCACTTGTTTCGGTTAGCCAGCACAATTAAGTTTTAGAAATGACTATTCATCCCCCTCTTGTCGCCATCTCGACCCTACAATGTTTAACTTCCTTACCATTAGTTGCATGCTGAGCTGGGGAATCAACAGGATCACCTTTGACACCGATAGGATCATTAAGTGGGCTGTCAGGCTCCTACCCTTGTGTGGGTGTTTCCTTAGGAAGTATCTGGCATGGTAAGAAGCCAGATTAAGAATGGAAACCAAGTAGATCAAAAGGTTACAGAAAATGCTCTAACAAGCATCAAGGATAAAACTCACATTTTCTACTATTATGGAAGCATTGGTTATTTCAACTAAAATTGGCTCCTTTTGAGGATCACCCGATGGGGGTTCAGTTGGTGCTGAGTCAAACGCCTAGGATAGTAGTCCCACACCTAGAGCAGGTTGGGACGCAATGCTCGATAGCTGTGAAGGAACGGGATCAACAGTTGAATAACATTTTTGAGAAGGAGATAAATTGTTTACTTGAGCAGCTAATGGTCTTGTTCTATGGAGTCTCTTCCCAGTAGTGGTTTTCTAGATTGTCCCTTGAGCCGCCTTGCACTTTGAAGAATGATATGTTACAATAGTGGAGGCAGCATGAGTTTTCATCAATTTTTTCAGTGAAGGAGCAGTCGATCCCATTCTTGAAACTGGGCACAGTGGCTGGTAATCTATAGGACACCTCTTCCTATCCAAGCTTGGAGGATCAAATTTAGCATCCTAGAAAGGTCAATTAGAATAGTTGGTAGAGGAATTTGTCGAGCAATTTTCTTGAAAAGAAATGGCAAGTTACATCTCCGTCAGAAGCAAATCCCCCATTCAGGGATATACACAAAGGATGGACCAACCCACAGAAAAGATGGGAGTGCCATTCTTGCCACTAGGAGTCAAAGAGAACGGAAGATGAGCTGACTCTGATCTAGTTGTGCACAAAAAGGGAAGGAAGGTCCGATCCCAATTGAAAAACTCTAGAGGCTTCCATCACCTCACTGATGTCTTCTCTTGGCTTCAATGTCTCTGAAGAACAATTGAGGGGGGAGCTGGCCAAAGCCAAACTGATGGGCTACGAAGGATGGATTGTAGAACTCATAAGTTGGGGGCTTGCCTAGAAGGGAGGAGCCTATAGTCATTTTGCCATGACCATGACAAAATTCGATGGGAAGAACATAGGGCTTGATGAAGGAATTAAAAATTGCAACCGTCGCCTTGTCTGAATAGCCTGACTCGAATCAAAACTTGAATGGGAAAATCAGCTCATCATTCTCATCATCATCGTATGGTAGCCAAGTCAGGATGTCTACATCAAACCATTTGTAAAACTTCTTGAAGAGATGACCAATATCAAAATCAATTGTTATGGCCGATGCAGCCTCACCATAGCTCATGCACTATCAAGTTCTTCCTTCTTCACCTCTATATTCCTCATCAAAGTTGGAGGAAGGGAAACTCAAGCTTTTGAGATTAGGCCTTGTAATCTTATGCATATACAGGTTGAGCCACATTTGTATCAACCACCAAGGGCCACTAATGGTATGCACTAGTTCATTCTTCAGTAATTGTGTGGCTACTTGGTACATCAAATGATAGATAGCTCCTAGCAGATACTTTCCAAGAGGGATGTCCTTGCCTACTACTAGATGCTCTGCCATGAGTTTGTGATTATAAGTCAGACCACAAGATGACCCACAAAAGACAAATCTCTCCAACCACATGTTCAGAAAGGCCACTAACAATCGATTCATCTCCGATATGGTTTAGAATATAACTTGCCCATCCTATGCAGTCTGATATTTTGGCTAATTTCTTGGAACCAGCACTCAAGTACTCATAAGGATGCACTGACCTAGTTATCCTAAGGTCGGTCAATTGTAAACATTGGCCAAGGTAATAGTCATCGGGCCATGACCAAAGACAAGCATTCAGGGCATTAGATCAGAAATAGGATGCAGAAATCAAGAGTGAATCATTCCTCTCCATCCCGGACAATGAAAGTCACAAACATTGATTCAAATCATACACCTCCCAATCTCCGCCCTTTTTCTCAGATACCATACGAAACCAATTTCTCCACCCCTTGGGCATTTTATGTAACACCCTAGGTGTTAGCCTTGCATAAATTGACTGCATTGCATGAGCATGAGCATCAAGCATTCATATTTAAGCTTTTACAATTAAAACATTTGATTGAAACATATGAATCATGCTTGTTATTTCATGTCTCCTTGTATCTATGCATATGATCATGAGAGAATACATGTAAATGGTTTATGTGAGTCACTAAAACATATTAGCTACACTTATGATGACTAGGGGAACAATGTTCATGAAGATCATTTTGTCTAATCAAGTACTTAAGTGATGCTATGCATGTGGACCTGGATAGCTCTATGTGTGACCAATGCATGAAATGAGTGTGTGACCTTACAAATAGCTTAAACATGTTTAGAAGATCATTATGAACAACTTTGGTATTCATGGTTAGGGGTAATTTGGTCACTAAGCCATAGTTTAAGTGTATACCATCATTTGAATGTAGCATGTTTGACCAAGTTTGAACTATGTGCTAGAGACCTTGCATGGAGGTGGTCACTAAAGCAAAGTTTTAGTACTTGACAAGAGGAACAACTTTTATTTTTGGGTCATAGACTGGTTTAGCTCCTAACATGATTGAATTAGGCTCACAAGAATCAACAATGCACTATTTTCAGCACTTAGAGAAATTTTCTAAGTCATGTGCACTGACAGTTTGAGGGTCACTACTTTGAGTTGATTTTACTCTCTATCCATTACAAATTAGACCTTGATTTCTAAAGGATTTTTGTAGCTGGTACTTAGGGTTACGAGTTCTATTTAGATTGTTTGCACTATGGAGCTACGGTTTAGCAATTTGATCGCCTTGTAATCGTGTCATCAGGCTCAGGTTGGGGCTCTGATGGCCAACTCGTTCGGTCTTCAGTGGCCGACCGGCAACAGAGCATGGCCACCGCATGGTGGAAGTGAAGTCGTGCGTCACCGCTGGTCTAAGCAGCCAGGCCACGTTGAGCCACAGCGCGCCTTCATCATCCCCAGCACTCGCCCACTCCATCCCCGCGCTCTCATTTCGCTCTCTGCCTCTTCTTCCATAGCACCCGCAACACCCGCAGCAGCGGACAGTGCCGCCATCACCATTGCTAGCCACCCCACTCGCCTTTCGCTGCATCACATCGCTTCTCCTCCACCGCCTCACCGTGCCAACTCCGTCGAGCACCGCGCCACCTCTACCGAGCACCACACCAACTCTGTTGAGCACAGTGCCACCTCTGCCGAGCACCGCGCCAACTCCGCCGAGCACCGCAGCCACTCCACCATCATTCCAGAGTCTCACCGTGCCCACATTTGCTTACTAACCGCGCCCAGTAAGTCATCGTGGCCGCACCGCCTCTGACCGCCTTTCGCCATTGTGGTTGGTACTCTAGAACCGACACCGCGTGCAGTAGCTCGTCGACTCATTAGATCCAGTCATAGCGGTCACCGCTGGTGTAGCGCCGTCGTCCTGCTCTGTCGTGCCGCCATTTACGTCGTCGCCGTGCTTAGCTCCGGTAATAGGTTTAGCTTGTCAGCTCAATAGGTGCGGGAGGTCATGGGGATCACCATTGGGTTGGTGCCATCACCAGAGAGAGAGTCACCGTCGGCGATCTTCGGTTGTCCTGTGCCGCGCTCTATTTTGCCGTCGCTGATGTGTGGGATCGACTGAACCGAGGGCTCCAGCTGTCAGTGACTCGATGGAGAAAGCTAGTTCATCTGTTTTCAGATTTGATGCAAACTTTGAAAAATGATAAAAATGTGATTCCAATTTTGGGAGTTTTGTATTGACATGCTCTAGCTAGGAAAAACTATATAAAAAATCTGTTGCTTAACACTTTGCGCTAGGGTTTCTATTTATGTTGTTTTAAGCTTTTATGCCTTGTCATTTTTGCATAGGATATTTTACTTGGTAAAATGGCATGAAACTTTTACAGTAGTCTATTGGTAGCACTAATAAGCCACTGTAAATTTCTAAGAATTTATGATGCACCTTTAGTATATGTTTATTATTTACCCTAATTATTTAATTAAATTAAGGAAAACAATTAAATAATTAGATTGTAATTAAGCATAATGTTTTCTATGGTTCTTATGATGCATAGTAACAGTTGATGTCAATGGTAAGGCTTAGAGGCCATTGATTGTATACAGATAACTAATTATCGCTTTATCATTCAAATACAAGACTGCATGTATAGTTTTGATTGTGTGGATGACTTCATATGGATAATGATCTTTGCTGTAAAACTTGTTAATAACAAAGTCGTAGATAACTTACTAATCTCCCTTGTGGTAAATTTTCACAGTCATAGGACTTAGGGTTTTCAAGTTCTAGCTGTTACAAGTTTGCTGTCCGAAAGGTTTACTTTCTGGGCAGATCTGATTGAATGATTTGTTTGCCCTACATAACTCTTGAATCACAGTGAGAGTATTAAAGGAAAGTTGTGGATAATTTTATAAGCTTTCCAGAAAGTCCAAGATCACCACATTTAGATAAGTAGAACTTCAGTTATGA
This sequence comes from Miscanthus floridulus, assembly GCF_019320115.1. Lineage (NCBI taxonomy): Eukaryota > Viridiplantae > Streptophyta > Magnoliopsida > Poales > Poaceae > Miscanthus > Miscanthus floridulus. Next base: position 40,259,655 of record NC_089585.1, read on the forward strand.
GTAAAACAAGTAGCTGCTGTTTTGCAGTATAGTAAATGCATTGTGAAAGTAGTGACTAAATAATCAAGAAGAGATATGCACATACTCAGTAAAATGTGATGCATATGTTATTACTTTAATACCATGTGGTTAAGAATGCTTGCAAGAATCCATTCATCATGTATCATCATACTATACTTGTCAACATGAATGCATTCGCAATATCTCATGTCATACTCATGCATCTAGGATCGACGGAGGAGATAACGTTGATGGAGTTCAACGAAGGAGAGGAAGGGGGCCAGCAGGAGATTCCTCAAGCCATAGCTCCCGAAGGCGAGGAGCAGACCCCAGAAGAGCTCCCAGAGTGCCCTGACCACCGCCCCACTTCCTTTCTGAAAGGCAAGCCCCAGAGCATTCTAAGTCTCCCAGTATTTTACAAAATATTACTCAAGTCCTTATGATTGATGCATTAGGTTATAAGAGTTGATTGGAACCACTTGATGCATATGATTTCCTTGTCCAGAAATACTACCTTTAATCCTATATAGGTCCAGGATCGAGTATATGCTTAGCCATGCTTAGACCGGTAGAAGTCGGGTGATTTCCTGTCACCTGCGAGATATAGGTGGATACCGAAGCACGGTTGGCTATATTTGCTATCATGGAAAAGAACCATGGGGTAAAAGTAAATCAAGGCCGGGCGGAGTCTATGGTAGGTTGACTCATGTGATTCCATCTGTGCCGATTAAGGACCATACCGTTGTTGGCACTTCTAACAAGATTGAACGCATGCCTATCACTTAGCTGACTGGATAACTCGTTCTGACTGCGAAGCCGAGTAGCTCAACTCAGGACGGGCCCCGCTCTATAAGAGTGCGCACTCTAGATGGTAGTAAGGATGTGCGGGGAGCTAGACTGGGCCCAAGGGTAGGTTGGGCCTGAACGTCCTAGCATTTGGTTGTCCCTGATTGTGCAGCGCTGGGCGAACCCGCAAAATGTGTACTTGAGTTGTACCAAAGGTGACCTAAGGCTACCGTGCCTGGTAGACCCGGGTTTGTGTTAGGAATAAATTCCTAGCTGGTTGAAATCGATTTGAATCATCGTCTCTCCCGGATAGTGGGAAACTTGGCTAGCCCCAACTTGTAGTAATTGTACTATGGAATATGATGGTTCAAACGAACATGGAATTACAATATCTACTATGGTTACTATTGTATGCTCTTAAAATGATATACGACATGTTTGGCATAGGATAGTTGCTAATTTAGAGATGGATAGATATAAATAACTTGATAACAGAATTATAATTGTATAAAGGAGTTAATCACTTTTTATGCAAAATGTTGTCAAGCTATATCCACTTATACAGCCTTGCATGATCCTTGGAGTCATTTTATTTCTGGTTTATGACGAGTAAGTCTAGCTGAGTACCTTCTTGTACTCAGGGTTTATTGCCCATTGTTGTAGATGGCACTGTGTATCATGGTTATTGCAAGAGTTGCTTCTATCTCGCTGTGGATGAGGAGTAAGCCTTGGGCAGGCTTCTTTATTAATCCCTCTACATGCTTTTGTGGACTATGATTGTATGTTGGCACTATATCAAACTATGTTGGCAAATGCTACTTTCAAACTTAATTTGCTTCCACTTTTGTTTATCAAACTTGGTTTGTAATAACTTTGTTTCATACTCTGATGATGGAAATGTATCTGTGAACTTTATGTAATATGTGACATGTATGTTGAATCATGTACGATCTTGGTTGTTGTAAATCATTTATCGAGACCCGTCGTGGTACTCGATGGACTACCGGGTTTATATGGGTTCAAGTATGACAGTGCGACTACTTGCGGGCTGTCATTGTACTTGTACTCTTATAAATTGGTCGGTTCTGCGATAGCTAGCATCAGAGCAAGATTTAACGTTAATTGTCACATGTGTATTTAAAACAAAAGTTTTTGTTTTCCAAAACCCTTTCCTAGCAACTAATAGCTATATAAATAGGTATTTGAAATCTAAAGTGTGCCAGTGATCACTTTCCTTATGCCCAAGTTAAGGACTATTAGGTGGCTATTTAAGTACTAACTTAGGGGGTTTTAATTTCGTCGTCCATACGGCGTGCTATTGTATGGATGCCATTCACTTGAATGGTAATGTATGGATCAAATGCCTCTACGCCAAGATAAGATGATGAGTGGCATGACCACAAGATGTGAGCGCTGCGGTCGGGGAGAGTTAGCTTTGGTACGACTATGTATGCATGCTTGCATGTGTATGTGATGCGTATTTAATTGTGGGTATAAACTGTTATCAGGTAGCTTTGATATGGAAGTATATATATGGGTATACATATATGGAAGTATTTAGATTTACATTTTGCATATTTAATTATGGGATGGGCTAAAATGAAACTTTTATGCAGGTACACTAACAACAAAACATGTAGCTCGACTAGTTACGCTATATATGAGAGAACATATGTATGCCACCATATATGTCATTAGAAATAATTTTTTCCTAAGTTTGTGAGGACGTACGGAACGAGCATGCATCATGATAATTATCATTCAAATAATTACATTGTTCCTCCCCTTATAAATTTCTTACTCGGTTATGTAACTCTTATCCATTATGGCTTTATCTCAAAAAGTTGTACATGTTGATGGTACAGATGGCAGCACTGGTTGGATGTGAGAATTTCCTAATGGTTTTCGGAACACCTACCCTACTGTGGAGAGTTTTGCACTTTGTGGGGTACCATGAACCGCCCCTTTATCATTGGAATGAAGAGTACTTGGAGGGACAGCCATGGTACGAGGTACGGCTAACTGTACTAGCCCGCACACAAGCACCCTTCTGGCAGGAGTGGAAGGCAGAATCAGAAGGGAAAACTCCTTGGGAGGCTGCCCGAGTAGTGGCCTTTGAGGTTTTGAGTCGGATCTGTCAGCAACATGGGGATGCACTTACTGGTAGTGCCGTGGGTATGTTTCCTTAGGTGGACCCATCCACAGCAATATGGGAACAACGCAACCACAATGCATTGATCAGAGACTGGGATGAGGGGGCCAATAGCTCTAGTCCCACTATGAGTGCCATGTTTGCGGTGATGAAGATGTTTTGTACCCGCCAAGACACCAGAGATTTCTGGTAGGAATCATACACCACTTGCATGGACAAGCTCATGAGAGCTGAAGCCGCACAACATAAGCTCAAGAAGTGTGTGCACAAGCAAAAGAAGGCCGCAAGTAAAGCTCGTTGGGAATCTGACCAAGCTTATGTAGCTTTGGGCACTCTCCATGCCCAAATGGAGCAAGTGGATCAATAGAGAGCAGCAGCCCAAGAAGCAAGAGCTGATGATCAAGCATTGCTTGTAGGACTATAGGAGCAGTTGGACGCCGCCCGTGCTGAGGTGTCCATAGCTAGATGCCAGCGAGATGCAGCAAAGAACCATGCCGCTATAGTAAGGATAGAACGAGATAGGCACCGTGACATGAGTAACGCGCAGGACCGTGCCGAAAGGGGCTTATGTCAGTAGCTTGCACAGGCTCAACTTCAAGTGATGAACCTTCAGCATGAGGTGCACTATCCGAACAACTAGCTAAACCCAATCCTTGATGGGGAAGAAGATGGTCCAAATATGGAGGAAGATGAGGACGAGGAAGATGAAGAAGTGGAGCCTAAGGAAGGAGATGATCCTATCTTTGACCTCGATAGTGATCATGATGAGGATTAGATCACTTAGTACTTAGTAAAAGTGCTTAATGTATCATCGTTGGTTATGTAATGGACCTGTAGTTCAAATTTGGTGTTGGTGATTGGACCATCATGTAATATTGTTATTTGCATGACTGTCGCACGTTTGGTTAAACGCTAATGCAAATTCCAGTTGATCTATCAGTGATCATGATTTGAATATTAACGTGCTATGAGTCCGATAAGTGATCAAATTGGTGGTGTCATGTTACAAGAATGAATTATTATGCCTCTGTTTTTATTGTATGAATTTGAGATTGTCTCCAGTAATTTCAGTTTGGCATGATTAGAAATTCATCTGCAATCTTTTGACATCAACCAATACTCGCTTATTGTTGCAACTTCGTAGATGACTCGTACCCATGCAGGAGCTAGTAGCAGCCATGATGGCAATGACGGTGACTTACCCCCACCGCCACCACCGTCTGCTCAGGAGTTCTTTGCCCAATTCTTGGGAAGCCAAAGGACAATGGAGGAAGCTCTACGCCTCATTGCGCAGAACACAGCTCGTGCCCACCCATAGCAACAAGGGCCCGAGCCTAATCAGCATAGTACCTTCAAGGAATTTATAGATACAAAGCCTCCTATCTTCAAGGTGGCAGAGGAACCACTATAGGCGAATGAGTGGCTCAACACCATTGAGCAGAAGTTTTGTCTGCTAAGAGTCACCAAGCACCTAAAGGCTGAGTATGCGTCCCATCAGTTGCAGGGACCAACAGGGATCTGGTGGACACATTTCTTGTCCTCTCTACCTGCTAATGCGTGAGTAACATGGGAGCAGTTCAAATTGGCTTTTCGAGGGCATCACATTCCTCCAGGCCTAATGCGCATGAAGGTGGCTGAATTTATGAGGCTCACCCAAGGGACAAAGACCCTCACAGAATATATGCATGCATTCAATAACCTATCTAGGTATGCTCTAGGTTTTGTGGATACCAAGGAGAAGAAGATAGAGAGCTTCAAGCGAGGGTCTTGGCACAAAACTGATGAAGACCATGGCAAATTCCAAGTGCACCACCTATAATGAGTTTATTAGTGATGCTCTGACCCAGGAAAACCATAACAACATGCATGCGAATAGCTAAGGGTCACAAGAGGGCATTTGAGGCAGGCTGCCTCCGGATCTTCATAGTCTAGAGCTCCTACCATAGCTAGGCCACAGTTCTACCCACCTGCACCTAAGTTCAGGCCTCCACCACCAAAAGCTCAGAACAGCAGGCCTTAGAAAGCGTTCCGTAAGGCATTCACTATTGCCTTACCTAAAGGAAATGGTAGTTAGGGAAGCTCCACAGGACCTAGGAGTAATCAACCCTATTTTAACTGCAATCAAGTGGGGCATTGGGCCAAGGAGTGCCCCCACCCAAAGAAGAATGTCAATTAGAATCAGAACAATTAGAGGTAGGCGAACTCAAGGGCACGTCTGGGATACATGCGCTATACCATTGTTGAGGAAGTGCCCGCTAGAGAAGTTGTCACGGCTAGTATGTTTCTTGTCAACAAGCACCCTGCTATTGTTTTATTTGATTCGGGAGCTTCTCATTCATTTATGAGTCAAGCATTTGCATCTAGACATGATCAGAAAATCATTGAAGTAAGCAAGGGTGGTTATAATATAAGTTTGGCTAGGGCTGCTATTTCTACAAATAAGATAGTCAGAAATGTGCTCATCTCTATTCTAGAGAGGGAGTATACAATAGATTTGATAGTGTTGCCCGGGTTATCCATAAGTGTAATCTTAGGCATGAATTAGATGAAGGATCATGGTGTTCTCATTGACACTAGCACTCGTACTATTATGTTGAGAGAACCCAAGGGAGGGAATGCTTTTCTAGTACCACTCTCCTGAAATTTTGAACTCCAACACTTAGCTTGTGCTATCCAAACCACTACCCTTTGTGATATCCCTATGGTTTGTGAGTTTCTAGATGTATTTGTAGAGGAGTTACCAGGTTTACCACCTGATAGGGATGTGGAATTTAAGATTGAGTTAGTGCCAGGTACGGCACCTATCTCAAGAAGACCTTATAGGATGCCACTAAATGAGTTAGCAGAACTTAAGATTCAGTTACAGGATCTATTGGACAAGGGTCTCATTCAACCTAGTCCATCTCCATGGGGATGTCCAGCATTATTTGTGAAAAAGAAGGACAAGTCCTTGAGAATGTGTGTAGATTACAGACCACTCAATGCTATGACCATTAATAACAAGTACCTGTTGCCCCACATTGCCATCTTGTTCGATTAGTTGGCAAAGGCAAAGGTATTCTCCAAGATTGACTTAAGATCAGGCTATCATCAGATAAAAATTAGGCCAGAGGATATACCTAAGACTGCTTTCTCCACTAGGTACGACTTATATGAGTATTTGGTTATGTCTTTCGGACTAACGAATGCTCCCGCCTACTTCATGTACCTGATGAATTCGGTATTCATGCCCGAGCTTGACAAGTTCATGGTCATGTTTATCAATGATATATTGATTTATTCGGAAAATGAGGCAGGTCATGAAGAGCATCTGAGGATTGTTCTATCCAGATTAAGGGAGCATAAGCTATATGCAAAATTTAGCAAGTGTGAATTTTGGTTGAGCAAAGTACCTTTCTTAGGTCATATCTTATCAAGAGATGGAATCTCTGTAGACCCATCAAAAGTACAAGACGTCATGGATTGGAAGGCCCGACTTTGGTTCATGAAATTCGGAGTTTTCTAGAGTTAGCCAGATATTATCATTGTTTCATCCCAGATTTCTCAAAGATAGCTAAGTCCATGACTAGGCTACTTCAGAAAGATGAAAAGTACAATTGGACACCAGAGTGTGAAGCAGCTTTTCACACCCTCAAGACTCTGTTAACTACAGCGCCTGTTTTAGCACAACCCGACATTGAGAAGCCTTTTGATGTATTTTGTGATGCATTAGGTCTAGGTTTGGGGTGTGTGCTCATGCAAGAAGGAAGAGTTATTGCATATGCTTCTCGACAGTTGAGAAAGCATGAAGTCAACTACCCCACGCATGATTTAGAACTTGCAGTAGTTATTCATGCATTAAAGATATGGAGACATTATCTGTTGGGCAATATATGTCATATATATACTGACCACAAAAGTCTCAAATATATCTTTACCCAACTAGAGCTGAACATGAGACAACGAAGATGGCTAGAGCTGATTAAGGACTACAATTTGGAAGTGCATTACCATCCTAGGAAAGCCAATGTTGTAGCCGATGCACTCAGTCAGAAATCTCATTGCCACACTAAGGAAGCATTGTTGGAAGATGGCTTCAATTTGTTACATCCTGTTGTAGTACACAATATCACTATCAGTTGTTCACTTGAGAGCAAAACCATAGAGCTGCAGCAAACAGATGTAGGTATAAGTCACATCAAGAGAAAATGCAAGAGCAAGAAACCAAACATTTTAGATTAGACGAAAAGGGTGTACTATGGTTTGAGGACCGACTTGTGGTACCGAAAGACCGTGAGCTTAGAAATCAAATTCTAGAGGAAGCTCATTCGTCCAAATTGTCTATCCATCCGGGTAGTAGTAAGATATATCAAGATTTGAAAACCCATTTTTGGTGGACTAAGATGAAGAAGGAGATCGCAGCCTATGTCGCTAGGTGCGATAACTGCAGTAGAATAAAAGCTATTCATATGAAATCTGTCGAATTACTTCAGCCATTGCCTATTCCAGGTTGGAAATGGGAAGAAATTAGTATGGACTTTATCACAGGCCTTCCAATGACACAGCAAGGTCACGATTCAATATGGGTCATTGTAGATAGTCTCACCAAGTCAGCACATTTTATACCTGTGAATGTAAGGTATCACGTGGGGAAGTACGCTAAGCTATATGTTTCTCAGATTATGAGACTACATGGAGTACCTAGAACCATAATCTCAGATCGAGGACCATAATTCGTAGCTCGTTTCTAGGAACATTTGCACTAGGCTTTGGGAACAAAGCTAATCAGAAGTTCAGCATACCATTCGCAAACTTTAGGACAAACTGAGTGAGTGAACCAAATCTTAGAAGATTTGCTAAGAGCTTGTGTTATATCTTCCAAAGGTTCATGGGAGAAATGGTTACATTTAGCTGAGTTCTCCTACAACAACAGTTATCAAGCAAGCATCAAGATGCCTCCATTTGAATCCTTGTACATCAGAAAATGTAGAACTCCATTGAATTGGATTGAGCCCGGTGAGAGGAGATACTTTGGTATTGACTTTGTCAATGAAGCTAAAGAGCAAGTGCGTATTATCCAACAACATATGATGGTAGCTCAATCGAGATAAAAGAGTTATGCTGATAAAATAAGAAGATCACTGACTTTTGAAGTGGGTGACTATGTATACTTGAAGGTATCACCCATGAAGGGAGTGAAGAGATTTGGAGTGAAAAAGAAGCTTGCGCCTAGATATGTAGGGCCATACAAGATTATAGAATGGAAAGGAAATGTTGCTTATAAGTTATAACTTCCAGCAGAGATGAGTGCAATATTTGATGTCTTCCATGTTTCCCAATTGAAGAAATGTCTTCGTATACCGGAAGAAGCTATTGCACCCACCAACATAAAACTTAAATCAGATTTGACCTATGAAGAAAAGCCAATCTGAGTGTTAGAAGAGATGGAAAGAGTAACATGGAGTAAGATCATTAAGTTCTATATGGTGGTGTGGAACAATCACAGTGAACAAGATGCTACGTGGGAACGAGAGGACTATTTACGAGAGGTTTATCCCGTCTTTTTCTAAGAATGGTAGGTCTTGCAAATCTCGGGACAAGATTTTTATAAGGGGGAGGGGCTGTAACACCCTAGGTGTTAGCCTTGCATAAATTGACTGCATTGCATGAGCATGAGCATCAAGCATTAATATTTAAGCTTTTACAATTAAAACATTTGATTGAAACATATGAAACATGCTTGTTATTTCATGTCTCCTTGTATCTATGCATATGATCATGAGTGAATACATGTAAATGGTTTATGTGAGTCACTAAAACATATTAGCTACACTTATGATGACTAGGGGAACAATGTTCATGAAGATCATTTTGTCTAATCAAGTACTCAAGTGACGCTATGCATGTGGACCTGGATAGCTCTTTGTGTGACCAATGCATGAAATGAGTGTGTGACCTTACCAATAGCTTAAACATGTTTAGAAGATCATTATGAACAACTTTGGTATTCATGGTTAGGGGTAATTTGGTCACTAAGCCATAGTTTAAGTGTATACCATCATTTGAATGTAGCATGTTTGACCAAGTTTGAACTATGTGCTAGAGACCTTGCATGGAGGTGGTCACTAAAGCAAAGTTGTAGTACTTGACAAGAGGAACAACTTTTATTTTTGGGTCATAGACTAGTTTAGCACCTAACATGATTGAATTAGGCTCACAAGAATCAATAATGCACTGTTTTCAGCACTTAGAGAAATTTTCTAAGTCATGTGCACTGACAGTTTGACGGTCACTACTTTGAGTTGATTTTACTCTCTATCCATTACAAATTAGACCTTGATTTCTAAAGGTGTTTTGTAGCTGGTACTTAGGGCTACGAGTTCTGTTTAGATTGTTTGCACTATGGAGCTACGGTTTAGCAGTTTGATCACCTTGTAATCATGTCGTCAGGCTCGGGTTGGGGCTCTGATGGCCAACTCGTTCGGTCTTTAGTGGCCGACCGGCAACAGAGCATGGCCACCGCGTGGTGGAAGTGAAGCCGCACATCATCGCTGGTCTGAGCAGCCAGGCCACGTTGAGCCACAGCGCGCCTTCATCATCCCCAGCACTCTCCCATTCCATCCCCACGCTCTCATTTCGCTCTCTGCCTCTTCTTCCACAGCACCCGCAGCAGCGGACAGCGCCGTCATCACCATTGCCAGCCACCCCACTCGCCTTCCACCGCATCATGTCGCTTCTCTGCCACCGCAGCAGTGCCGTTGCAACTCCACCGCATCACCGCGCCTACTCCGCCGAGCACCGCGCCACCTCTGCCGAGCACCGCGCCAACTCCATCGAGCACCGCAGCCACTCCACCATCATCCTAGAGTCTCACCGCGCCCACATTTGCTTACTAACCGCGCCTGGTAAGCATCATGGTTGCACCGCCTCCGACCGTCTTTTGCCATTCTGGTTGGTACTCTAGAACCGACGCCGCGTGCAGCAGCTCGTCGACTCATTAGATCCAGTCATAGCGATCACCGCCGGTGTAGTGCCGTCGTCCTGCTCTGCCGTGCCACCATTGACGCCGTCGCCGTGCTTAGCTCCAATAATAGGTTCAGCTTGTCAGCTCAATAGGTGCGGGAGATCATGGGGATCACTGTTGGGTTGGTGCCGTCGTCGGAGAGAGAGAGTCACCGTCGGCGAACTTCAGTTGTCCCGCGCCGTGCTCTGTTTTGCCGTCACTGACGTGTGGGATCGACTGAACTGAGGGCTCCAGCTATCAGTGACTCGATGGAGAAAGCTAGTTCATCTGTTTTCATATTTGATGCAAACTTTGAAAAATGATAAAAATGTGATTTCAATTTTGGGAGTTTTGTATTGACATGCTCTAGCTAGGAAAAACTATATAAAAAAATCTGTTGCTTGACACTTTGTACTAGGGTTCCTATTTATGTTGTTTTAAGCTTTTATGCCTTGTCATTTTTGCATAGGATATTTTACTTGGTAAAATGGCATGAAACTTTTACAGTAGTCTATTGGTAGCACTAATAAGCCACTGTAAATTTCTAAGAATTTATGATGCATCTTTAGTATATGTTTATTATTTACCCTAATTATTTAATTAAATTAAGAAAAACAATTAAATAATTAGATTGTAATTAAGCATAATGTTTTCTATGGTTATTATGATGCATAGTAATTGTTGATGTCAATGGTAAGGCTTAGAAGCCATTGATTGTATACAAATAACTAATTATCGCTTTATCATTCAAATACAAGACTGCATGTATAGTTTTGATTGTGTGGATGATTTCATATGGATAATGATCTTTGCTGTAAAACTTGTTAATAACAAAGTCGTAGATAACTTACTAATCTCCCTTGTGGTAAATTTTCACGGTCATAGGACTTAGGGTTTTCATGTTCTAGCTGTTACAAGTTTGCTGTCCGAAAGGTTTACTTTCTAGACAGATCTGATTGAATGATTTGTTTGCCCTACATAACTATTGAATCACAGTGAGAGTATTAAAGGAAAGTTGTGGATAATTTTATAAGCTTTCCAGAAAGTCCAAGATCACCACATTTAGATAAGTAGAACTTCAGTTATGAGTAAAACAAGTAGCTGCTGTTTTGCGGTATAGTAAATGCATTGTGAAGTAGTGACTAAATAATCAAGAAGAGATATGCACATACTCAGTAAAATGTGATGCATATGTTATTACTTTAATACCATGTGGTTAAGAATGCTTGCAAGAATCCATTCATCATGTATCATCATACTATACTTGTCAACATGAATGCATTCGCAATATCTCATGTCATACTCATGCATCTAGGATCGACGGAGGAGATAACGTTGATGGAGTTCAACGAAGGAGAGGAAGGGGGCCAGCAGGAGATTCCTCAAGCCATAGCTCCCGAAGGCGAGGAGCAGACCCCAGAAGAGCTCCCAGAGTGCCCTGACCACCGCCCCACTTCCTTTCTGAAAGGCAAGCCCCGGAGCATTCAAAGTCTCCCAGTATTTTACAAAATATTACTCAAGTCCTTATGATTGATGCATTAGGTTATAAGAGTTGATTGGAACCACTTGATGCATATGATTTCCTTGTCCAAAAATACTACCTTTAACCCTATATAGGTCTAGGATCGAGTATATGCTTAGCCATGCTTAGACTAGTAGAAGTCGGGTGATTTCCTGTCACCTGCGAGATATAGGTAGATACCGAAGCACGGTTGGCTATATTTGCTATCGTGAAAAAGAACCATGGGGTAAAAGTAAATCAAGGCTGGGTGAAGTCTATGGTAGGTTGACTCATGTGATTTTGTCTGTGCTGATTAAGGATCATACTGTTGTCGGCACTTCTGACAAGATTGAAGGCATGCCTATCACTTAGCTGGCCGGATAACTCGTTCCGACCGTGAAGCCGAGTAGCTCAACTCAAGCCAGGCCCCGCTCTGTAAGAGTGCGCACTCTGGATGGTAGTAAGGATGTGCGGGGAGCCAGACTGAGCCCAAGGATAGGCTGGGCCTAAACGTCCTAGCATTTGGTTGTCCCTGATTGTGTGGCGCTGGGCGAACCCGTGAAATGTGTACTTGAGTTGTACCAAAGGTGACCTAAGGCTACCGTGGCTGGTAGACCCGGGTTTGTGTAAGTAATAAATTCCTAGCTGGTTGAAATTGATTCGAATCACCGTCTCTCCTGGATAGTGAGAAACTTGGCTAGCCCCAACATCGTAGTAATTGTACTATGGAATATGATGGTTCGAATGAACATGGAATTACAATACCTGCTACGGTTACTATTGTATGCTCTTAAAATGATATACCACATGTTTGGCATAGGATAGTTGCTAATTTAGAGATGGATAGATATAAATAACTTGATAACAGAATTATAATTGTATAAAGGAGTTAATAGCTTTTTATGCAAAATGTTGTCAAGCTATATCCACTTATACAGCCTTGCATGATCCTTGGAGTCATTTTATTTATAGTTTATGACGGGTAAGTCTAGCTGAGTACCTTCTCATACTCAGGGTTTATTTCCCATTATTGCAGATGGCACTGTGTATCATGGTTATTGCAAGAGTTGCTTCTATCCCGTTGTGGATGAGGAGTACACCGGCCCTACCCCCACCGGTCAAGCTGTCGCAGACATGACGATGCCACGTGCCTGCTGGCTCATTTACTCACCCCGCCCATGCTCTTTCGCTTCGTCCGCGCCACTCACAGCCAAGCGCTGTGCCTTCGCCATTGCTACCGTGCGCGTCGTTGTCGCGCAGCTCCTCCACCGGCCAGCCGCTGAGCAATTGTTTGCGTGCATAGAAGCACCTTGCACAGCTCTACTCGCTCGAACCCTTCACAGTCTTGTTTGTGGACAGGTGAGGGCCCATTTGCCAATCCTGTCACCACCGCCATGTCTGCGCCTCGCCAGAGCGCGAGCTAGCCGTGGACCAAGCTCACCACCACTCCTCCGTGCCCCCTTTCCTCCGCATTGTCTTCCCTATGCCTCGTAGTTGCTCTAACCCTACCTCACCTAACCGCTACCGCTCGAACGTCACCCAAATTCTTTTGGGCTGCTTATGAAGTGTAGAATGTGGTAAAATTATAAAGGGAACATGTTTTGTAAATTTAATTTGAGAATTAAATAAATCTACAAAGGTGCTTTTTATATGTTTAGAAACTTATGAATTTCATATCTGGAGTTCTAGTGCTCCATTAATTGTGAAATTTTTATAGTGGGTTGCCCTGGATATGCTTAAGCTATGATAAAAATTCCATGTCTAGTGCATGCTTAATAATTTAGTTACAAATTTCTTTAGAAGCAACCCTATATCCTTATGCTATTTTTCATGGTAAAAATATGTATTCTTTGAGCATGAAAGTTTTTTACAGTGTTATTGTGTTGTAATGAACCCAAGAAAAATATAAAATCTGTTGCTTTACACTTTTCACTAGGGTTTCCTATTTATGCTATTTTAATCCCGGCTGTCTTGTCATTTTTGTGTAGGATGTTATATTTGTTGAAATGATGTGAAATTTATACAGTAGTCTACAGGAAACATGTATAAGCTACTGTAATTTTTGTAGAATTTTTCTATACATTTTGGCTAGGTGTTTTTTGTTTAACCTAATTATCTAAATAAAATAATAAAGGCATGAAAAGAATTTATTTAGGAGTGGCCACTATGTTTTCTTGTGTTTATTTGATGTATGTTAACTGCTGATAACATTGGTAGTGCTCTTGGTACTATTCTTATATGTAGTGAAATATTATTTTCCCTATAATTCACTTATAGCAAATTTCTGGAAAGATTTTAGAGTTAAGCAAATTAACCGGTGAAGATGATGTTTGCTTTGAATTTTGTCAATAACAAAGTTGTAAAGAACTTGTTTATCCACCTTGTATCAAAATTTTAAGGCATTTGTCCTAGTAGTTTGAGAGTTATATCAGTTGGAAGACAACACTCCCAACTGCCTGCTCTCTGGAATCCACAGACAGTTTTATAAGATCAATCTGTTTGACCTAGTTTGAGTTTGAATTAGACTTTGGTGATTAAACAAAAGTTGTAGATAATTTTATAAGCTTTCTAGAAACTCTTAGATCATGGTAATTGAACCTATAGAACTCCATTTATGGATCAAACTTGTAGCTACTATTTGCAACCTGAAAACTATTGAGTGCAATGAATGACTTGTTTGCTTTATATGAGTTGATGTGATGATTTAGATGCTAGGCTAATTAAGATAAATTGTTAGTTGCATGTTCTAGACCTCTCACTAAAGATGAACAACTTTATCTTAGGTTGTTAGAGCTTGGTGAGTGTTTAGTTCTTGTTTTCTAAAAGAGATATGCACCTACTCAGTAAAATAGATATTAATCTTGTATCATTGTGTCATTCATGCGTCCATCTATACATGGTTGTACATTTCATCATCACCTTCCATCTCTTGTGCTTGCATGACTCTTATGTTATGAATATGCATGCATTAGGTGTTCTGGAGGGAGTCACTCTTCTAGAATTCGAGCAAGGACTTTCGGAGGAGCAGCAGCAAGCTCAGGAGATGGAGGTATAGGCCCTAGAAGAAGGAGCCAACAAGGAAGAAGTTCTTGAGTGTCCCGATCACCAACCATCCCCTTTTCTGAAAGGCAAACCCCAAAGCATTCTAAGTCTCCTATGTTTTGTAAATGATTACTTTGAGTATCTTTATATGTTTCATGCATTAATTGATTGGAACTGGATGCAAACACTTGTTGCATATATATCTATTCCTTGTCTAGTACACGTACCCTGAATCCTATTTAGGTCTAGGAGCAAATCAAAGCTTAGCCTAGCTTAGACCGGTAAAGCTAGGTGATTTCCTATCACCTGCAATCTAGGATGATGTTTGGTCATGGTTGGCTATATTTGCTATCATGGAAAATAACCATTTGTTAATAATGAATTGAGACCGGGCGGGATGTCGATAGAGAAGCAACAAGGCAAGGAGGTCTTGGGTGTGGACCTATCCCTATCTATGTCGGTTAAGGACCAATTCACTATACGTCCTCATGTCATGTTGAATGCATGCCTATCACTTAGTTGGCCAGATAACTCATTCTGACCGTGAAGCCAAGTAGCTCAACTCAGGCCAAGAACCAAAAAGTGAAAGTGCGTACTCTGGCGGTAGTAAGGATGTGCGGGGAGCTATTGGCATAAGTCCAAAGGTGAGATTGACCACCTGGCAAAGTGGACTCCCTGAGAGTGCGGCGCTGGGCGGACCCATGAATTTGTTCCTAAGTTGTACCAAAGGTGACCCGAGGCAACCATTGATCAGGTTGATTGGGTTTGTGTTAGGAATAATTCCCCAGCTGGGTAGGAATCGATTCGAATCGCCGTCTCTCTCGGATAGTGAGAACTTGACTGAGCAGTGGCAACGTAGATACACTTAATTGAACTTGATGGTTATAATGATGATGTTACAACATTGTACCAGCTATGGTTACTAATGTTTGGAGTTAATCAATTACTTGCTCTAGTACAAGTGCTAATCTAGATGACAGGTTAATATTGATAACTTGCTGCTTAATTAATAATTTAAGTTATGCTCTTGTATCATTAAAGCTTTTATGCAAAATGGTTGTCAAGCAAAATCCACCAATAAAGCCTTGCATACTCCTTGGTGTCATTTATTTTTGGTTTATGATGGGTAAGCCTAGCTGAGTACATTCTCGTACTCAGGGTTTATTCCCTCTTGTTGTAGATGATGTGCTTTATAACGGCTACTGCAAGTATTGTCTCCACCCTTTGGGGGATGAAGACTAGATCATGGGCATGATCTTCTATGTTAACTTATCATGTTGATTTTGTTGGGTATGACTATGGAACTGGCTTGTATTTGAACTAAGTGTGTGTGATGGTCCTAAACTACTTTGCTTCCGCTATTTGTGAACTCATGTTGTAATAACTATGTGAAGTCCGATGTATGAGATACTTGTGAACTACTTGTGAAATGTATGTAACATGTGGCTTGTTATGTTGAATTACTACGATCTTGGTTGTATGTAAGTTGGTTTGAAATCCTTCGTGGTTTTAGTTGACTACCGGGTTTATATGGGTTCAAGTGTGACAAGTTTGATCACTCCGGTGATTGCTTTTGTACTTGTGCCCTTATAAATTGGTTGGTTCTGTTACATCCACATTATTCTAAGTCACTGCTCAATCTCTTGCCAGACCAAGTCTAGAAGATCATGCACAATTGTATAGATTATAGATTAAGATGGTAAGTATAGTGGGCTTAGTAGTGCATGCCAGCAAAATGGGTGTTCCATTAACAAATGGATGTGTGTAGAGATTTGAACATACCAACTAATAGCTCAGGTGAGTGTGCCACTGTAGTTAGTGCATGATCAATCTAATGCGCCTCTTCCCTAGATTTGATCGAGGGCAGCTCCAACAATTAATTTTTAAGATAGCTCTAAATATTTTTCTTATATTTTAATAGATAAGAGAAAAGCTAGCTTCTTGTCAGTTGTTTTGAGTTGCCACTGACTAGTAAATTTCTAATATTGTGCATCTAGCTCGTATGGTGTGCTAAGAGGACATGAGGTTTATATTGGTTCAGGCAGAATGTCTCTACGTCCTAGTTCGTTGCTACTGCTCAGTGTTACTAGCACTGAAAGTTTGTAGTAGGGGTTACAACATGGTCGAGAGAGGGATAGGTCCCAAGTCTATGGTGAGAGGAGCGAATGGGTGCCGAGAGCTTGATCGCTTCCCAGCTATGTGCTTGTGTAGTTCTAGTCGGTTCAGGGTTCGATGGATTCGAGTCCCAATTGATGCAATGTGTAGCGATGCCCTTTATGGGATGCCCTACTTTCCCTTTTATAGGCCAAGGGAAAGCATGGGTTATAGTGGAGGGAAAAGAGGAGGATGAGAAGGAGAAAAAGCCCTCTAGGATTGTCGGGTCCTTCTTTTCCTTCATGTGGGTCCCGCCAACCCTGTAGACATCAACAGGGATAGCTTCACATCGTGGCCCTATCCGTCATTGGCGCCATGCGCAGGCATTGTCTCCTAGTCATGACGCTCCACTCTATCCTAGCGAACATCACGGTGAACTGACGTGCTTGTCAGTGCTCATACGTGGCTTAGGTAGAATAGCACTGGTATGCCTGATGCTGTTCCTTATGTGAATCCCTAGATATGGCCCATCACGGCCACGGGTTATATCGGGGCATGTCGATCACCTCCCTAGTGTCAAAGCTTTGACCCAGGCCCATTCGCTTCGACCTAGAGTGGTTGGTGGTGGTATGGATCTTCATCGAGCGAGATGGATCCCTCGGCCTCGGGGTCGGTGTAGGGTCGAGATGGTATACTAGAGGGGGGTGAATAGTCCTTTCTAAAATTAATCACGTTGACTAACCGAAACAAGTGCGAAATTAAAACTATTGGTCTAGCCAAGACTACACCCCTCTATTTATGTTCTCTGGCACCTTCCAAAGATACTAATTAAGCAACAAAGGTGTTGGGCTAGCTAGAGCTCACCTAACCAATTCTAGAAGCAAGGTCACACAAACCTATGCCACTAGTACTTTAAGCAAGAAGGGAGCTCCTACACATGCTAGTAAGCAAAAGCACAAAGCCACCTAAGCTCACTAGCAATGCTTAATAACAAGGCAACCAATGCCAAATTAGAAAGTGCAAATACTTAGCTACACAAACTAAGAAATGTGACTAATAGGGTTACACAAACCAAATTAGCCACGCAAGGGAGCTACTTCTATGCTACACAAGCAAGAAGGTAACTAGTGAGCTACACAAGCTAACTAATTACAAGAGCAACTACACAAGCACAATGTATATAAAAGTAATCACAAGCTTGTGTAAAGGGATTGCAAACCAATGGGAAGAACAAGGTTGACACGGTGATTTTCTCCCGAGGTTCACGTGCTTGCCAACACGCTATGTCCCCGGTGTGTTGACCACTCACTTGGTGGTTCGGCAGCTAATTGGCATCACCCGCCAAGCCCGCACATCAGGCACCATAAGAACCTACCCTGAAAGTAAGGGTAGCTTAATGACATGCTCAACTAGACTTGCTCTTCGCGGCTCCCATAGGGCGAGCACAATGCCCCTCACAAAGCTCTTCTCTGGAGCACCGCACAAGCTTCTTTTGGGCTTCAACAGAGACCACCACCAAGCCATCTAGGAGGTGACAACCTCCAAGAGTAACAAGCACCACTGGCTTGCAACTCGATCACCTAGTGCCACTCGATGCAACCTCAAGATGCAATCGCACTAGAATCGCTCTCTCACACAATCGGATGATCACTATCAAGCATATGTGAGATGGAGGGCTCCCAAGCACTCTCAAGCATGGACACAAAGTCCCTCGAGGTGCTCCACACTAGCCATGGCTGAGACCACCTTCTATTTATAGCCCCATGGTCTAAACTAGCCATTACCCCTTCACTTGGAAAATTTCGGGACGACCAGAGCTCTGGTCAGATCGATCGGACGCACCCTGCCAGCATCCGGTCAACGAATGGCTGCCATGTCATCCCTGGCTTCAAATACTGAGCACCTAATCTCAACGGTTAAGTTGCAACCGGACGCTGCACAGTGAATGACCGAACGCTGCTACGACTGAGTCTAGTCATTTCTAGAGAGCTCCCCGAGCCTCTGTTTTGTGATTGGACGCGTCCAATCCACCATGACCGGACGTAGACCAGCGTATGATTAGTTCTATGCCTACATACCTAACTCTAGCACTGCCTACGTCACCATACATCAGCACTAACTAGATGCACCCTACCAATGTCCTATCACTTTTAGTGCCAGCGTCCAATCGAAGACCGATGCTTGCACGCACTCTGCTACCACTGATCGGACGTAGGACCCTTGCGTCCGGTCACCACATGACCAGCGTTCGGTCCACTCTATGAGACCCTATCTTTTCTATATAGGGCGTCGGTAGAGTTTTGAACCCATGCCTCCATTCCTTCACCGAGTTGATCCACATCAACTCCAACTTCATCTCCTTTGTAAATGTGCCAACACCACCAAGTGTACACCACCATGTGTATGTGTGTTAGCATTTTCATAATCATTTTCCAAAGGATTAGTCAATCAACTTGCCATGCCACTCGATCCTAGCGATGATGCAAAGTTAGATCACTCGAGTGGCACTAGATGACTGATATGTAAACAAGTTTTCCCCTCTTGATAGTACGACCATCTATCCTAAACCCGGTCATAAACTTCTCTACACACCTATGACCAGTGAAATGAAATGCCCTAGGTTATACCTTTGCCTTGAGCATTCCATTCCATCTCCTCCAATGTTGATGCAACACATGCACCAACATGATCAACAATGATATGATCCACTTCATATCATCACATGATCATATTGGTTCATCGATCTTGACTGCACTTGCTTTTCACCATTGCCTTCATCCATTGGCACCAAGTCTTGCTTAAGCTTCACCACAAGCGGTCCATCGCTCCAAAGCCTCCAACTTGCCCTTCACGCTTGTGACCGGTCCATCAAGCCAAGTTATGTCTTGATCTTCTCCACCTTGATCACATGACTCAATGTCATGTCTCATTTGCAATGAGCTCCTTCACCATCACATGTGTGAGCTTTGCAACATCTCCAAGCTATTTTCACCTTCATGGCATATGTTGCTCACACACATGTACCCTATGGACTAATCACCTATGTATCTCACATAAACACCATTAGTCTACCTAGGTTGTCACTCAATTACTAAAACCACATAAGGACCTTTCAGTCGGTCGAGGTAGAGTCCCCCGAGAGGCTGGGCGAGGCGGAGCCAGCCCTTAGTGGTCGGGCAAGGCGTAGCCTACCCTTAGAGGTTAGGCGAGATGGAGTGCAAACCCAAGGGCTGGGTGAGGAGAAGCCCGCCCCTAGAGGCTAGGCGAGGCAGAGCTAGCCATCAGAGGTCAGGCGAGGTGGAGCACAAACCCAAGGGTCGGCGAGGCAGAGCCCACCCCTAGAGGCCAGGCAAGGCAGAGCTTGTGCACCTAGGGGTCGGTTGGAGCTGTAGTTGCGCTCTTGACTACTTGAATGAATCAATGTTGATGGTTATTAGATCGAATACACCTTTGGAGGCTTTTTCAAATAGGAGGACTCTGAAGGCCTTAGCCTTCTTTTGTTTCCCATAGCGTGACCTAGGGGCGGTGATTCCCTTCCCTTGAGCCCCCTCCCATAGCAGGGGCCTGGTCGAGGATCAGTTTGTCTTTGTGATTGTCTTCCCTCAAGCATTTTTTTTGATAAAAATAGAGGGGCCGAGTCATGCCATGATTTTCCTTTAAGGATGAATTATGGCACCCGGTGAGCTGTTAATGGGCTTGTCTGAGTGGGGCCCCAAACAACCCATTCACAAGGATCCAACTTGGGTTAGCTTGGTGACTGACCCTAGATTCTCATTGGTCAATCCATATATTTCTCGGGTCTGTTCAACCAGTCCCAAGGGCTAAGTACCTTTCTTTGAAAAAAACCATGGATCGTAACCCAGCCGAGACTCAAACATGGGCCAAGATGCCCATGGCGCTCGTGCGCCTAGGTACTGGCCGCTAGCGTGGCCATCCCTTTCCTCCTCTCACCCTAAAGGCACCTGAAGTGGTTGTCGAACCTATTGATAGCCGACATGTGAACTCCTGGGCCTAATCAGGATGTAGATGTACTTTTAGATCTGTATTCCTCTTACGCATGATGAGTCATGCCCCATCTAGAAAGGTGAAATGTCCAACGAGTTTTTTGAGGGAACAGATAGAGATTGTGTGCACACATCCCAAAGTGGCACATTGTAATAGATCTTGGTAGGCGCAAAGATCTAGGTGGGTGGTTGGTTTTCTCGCATCTGTCACCCCTATAAAAAAAGGGTTTACCCCTCGGATTTCATACCTTGCATCCTTGCCTCCACATCCAAGACTGTCGTTGGCAATCGCTCAAGTTTCCTATCTCAACATCCCCACCACCATCGAGCTCACATCCACCTGCCCCCATCTCTAATGGATCCATGGTGCTGCTCTGACATCACCTTCCAACGCATGGAGGGCCTCATCTATCGTGGTGTTCTCTGCATGTGGACTGCAATCGAGGAGTGGCTGCTACCCAGCGAGGAGGACATGCTATCGCCGCCTGATGGCTACATGGTGTCGTTCGCCCCCTTCCACAAGCATGGGTTTGCGACCCCCCACACTGATTTATTTGGGGGCTGCTGCACTACTACAAGATCGAAGTGCAATATCTCAATCCCAATGGGATCCAACACATGGCGGCGTTCATTGCCTTGTGTGAGGGTTCCTAGGGATCAGTCCCCGCTTCAATTTGTGGAGGTACTTCTTTGCTATCACCCTCCAGAAGAAGAGGGAGAAGAGCGGTAGGCAGGAGCTGCACTTGCCGATGGGGTGCGCCGGCATCCAACTCCAGAACAATCGGGTCGGCGATTACCCATCAATGCAGCTATCAACATCCAACAAGGGGTGGCACTCACAGTGGTTCTACCTCAAGAACAATGCCGCCGCCCCTCTACCAGAGTTCATCGAGCGCCTAATCGAAGAGGCCTCGGAGTCATGGAGGAAGTGGGGTGTCCTAGAGAAGGACAAGAAGAAGATCCAGGACCACATCGCCACCATCCACATCCTCAAGGAGAATGGCTTTAAGGGGTTGGACATCATCGAGGCCTACCACACAAGGAGGGTGGCACCTTTGATGACATGAGCGCTCCCATTGTACATGATGGCGCCTGAGGCGTCGTTTGATAGAATGGTGCTCACCGAGGGGGCGCTCCCCAACTCTGAGATCGCACAACGCATCAAGGAGGTAATGGAGCTCTCATAGGATGATGTGGGTGCCCCCTCAACTTCATCTACCCAGTGCTAGGACATCCTCCAATGTGGTCGAAACCAGGCCATGTTGTCTTCGTAAGTTTACCTTTCTCATGCCTTCTCTTCGATAGATTTCCTGACCTCTTGATACTAACTTTGAGAGGGGTAGGATCAGCTGAGGGACCTCATCTTCATGGATCACCCAACAATATTGCTGAGGGATTTGTCCATGATGATGAGGACATCGCCACGCTGGACACACCGACGCCATGGTCTTCCCCAAGTTGCAATTCGTTTCCAACTCAGCTGCCACGTCGTCCTCGGATTCAGCAGACACGTCGTCACTGTTTCGGTCATAACTTCCTCATACGACATCGAAACGGGCCGTTCTTGGATGCGTTGGAAAGGGGACGACGATGCCGTCGTTTTGGATCTGGTCCCAGCTCCAGAAGGTCCGTGGATCATTCTGTGTGACCACGGCAAGGTGCTGCGTCACCTATTTGGGCCAACTTGGCCATGTATCGTGTCGGGCCTTAAGCCCAAGTTGTGGGCGCCCAACCCCTGGCCGTCCCCAACCCTAGGTCGAGTCTTAGACTATAAACACAGCCACCGCCGCTGCTACACAATTGGGTTTTGTTTAGAGTTTAGTTTTCCATCGAGAAACTGAATCGTTCATCGTAACTGTGGTGACAAATCCTTTTACAGTGATCCAGGGCCCCCGTTCTTGATCTCCTCCACTGTGTCGATTAGTCCTTTGGAACTGAGTTCTTGAACCCTCTATTGATATTCGCGTCATTCATATTTGCAATTTCAGATTGCGTGTTTTACCTTCTTGCTTGTGCTCTTCGATTCGCTTGCAGGAAAAGCCTTCTTGGTGAGGTCAATCAAGTTGTGCTTGGTTGATAACCAACGGAGCGGTGGTGTAACGGTTGCAGGGTTCGAATCGTGTCTGATTTGAAGCCGGATCGCCAACGTCGAGATCTCCACAAATCGAACTTACCGGCTACCTCTCGGAAGATCGGGCCTGTACTCATCAATTGGTATCAGATATTTTAGGTTGCCCGCGAGGTATAATCTTGTTTGCCTTAGATTCATATTTGTTCATTACCTAGAGTCCACAAAAAGCCCAAAAATATTTCAATTTCCGCTATCCTATCGCCCTTTGTGCCTTTGCAATTTCGTTTTAGATTCGTATTGTTGAGTTTGTGTCCGTGGTCGAGTCTTGTTGCTGGTTTAGGATTGTGTTCGTGGTCGTAGTTCAATCGCCCGTTGCTGTGATTTTGTTTTCTGCCGCTATCCCATCCACCGTTCCCAAACAACAAGTCGAAGCCACCACATTACTCGACTTGCCCCGCTAGCCGCCTTGTGTAACTTCTCGCCGCCGCGCAAACCCTAGATAGGTTGCCAGCCGCTCTTATTTTGCTTGCATCGCAGCCCTCCTTATATCATCAGGCGAATACCTACTGCTGTGATCGGTGTTAGAGTTTAGGGACGCTTTGCCCTAACTGCCGCCGCCGTGTTGTGCCTCCCGAAAAACATACCTTGAGATACCTTCGGTAAAACAGGCATAACTTTTCGCTCGTTTATCAGAAAAATCTGAAATTTTTTGTGCAGCTTCTTGACACCATTTGGACCCGATCCAAACTCGGCTTCGCCCTGTTTGGTTTCATCAGAATTGCCAAAAAAATTCGGGAAAATATAGAAAAAAAATTGTCAAAGTTTTTGCACGCTTTTCAGAGAACGTGCTGAATTTCTGTAGACATGTAGGTGCCAATTTTTGTGGTTGCCTCTTTTGTGATCCTTATTCAGAGAAAAGTATAAAAAAAATAGTAAAAAAAAAAGTTTGTTTCCTACTAGTGCCTTTTGGAAAAATCCGAGAAAAATTCAGGAAAAAGGAGAAATCCGGGCTATTTGCTTGTTCTGTGAGTTCTTTCGATCGTCCTTTGTTTTCACCTTGTTGCGCTACGTCTCGACACGTCTTAGCCAGCAACTGTGATTTGTACTTTGGATCCACATTGAACAATCGCTACTCTGCACTCGTTAATTGCTAATCCTTGCTGTCATATTGTGTGCCTACCCATAGCTCTACATATTCTTCTGTCAGCACAGGTTCATCTTGCAACTGTTACCCACGCTCAACAACAGATTGCTTCGCCACTTTGGTTTTGCTCCTGTTTGGCGTTGGTAAGAATACAGGCAAGACGGTGGTAAGCCGCTTGTGATTTTGCATTCCACTTTCACCACCACCACTTGTTTCCTTTTAGTTGATAGGGATAATACTTTGGTGTTGTCTTTTTCTATCTTCTAACCATGGCAGGAACTCCGACGGACTTCAATGAGTGCATGTCCAAGGGCGAGCTTGCAACGTTCATGACTGAACAACGCAATCTTATGACCGAGCTGACGCGCAACGTGAACAATCTGGTCACCCGCATTGAACAGCTTGAGCAACGCCCTCCACCTTATCGTGCTGATGATGAAGATGCTGGTGATGAAGATGCGTATGCTGACGGTGGTGCCCGTCGCCGCCTCAACTTCAATCGTCGCGGTATGGCAGGTAATAATCATGGTAATAATGATCCTTTTGCTAAAATTAAATTTAGTCTACCACCTTTTGCTGGTAATGTTGATCCGGAGGCATATTTAGATTGGGAGCTTGCTGTTCAACAAAAATTTGATTCTCATAATGTTCCTGCTGAGCATAGAGTTAGACTTGCTACCAGTGAGTTTACTAATTTTGCTTTGTTCTGGTGGAGTGATCTTTGCAATGCCAATAATGCTGCTGCTGTGCCTCAAACTTGGAATGTTTTAAAGCAACGTATGAAATCTCGTTTTGTTCCTCCTTATTACCAACGTGATTTACGTTTGAAACTACAAACTTTAAAACAAGGTGATAAAGGAGTAGAAGCATACTATCAAGAATTGCTTATTGGTTTAGCACGTTGTGGTATAAATGAAGATGATGATGATGCTAGTGCTAGATTTTTTGGTGGTTTAAACCATGATATACAGAACATACTTGATTACAAAGAATGGCGCAATTTTTCCCAATTGTATCATCTTGCTATTAAGGCCGAACGAGAAGTATAGGGACACAAACAACACCAGCCTCTTAGGTCTAACAATGGGAGGAATTTTCAGCAGCGTTCCGAGCCGGAGACGCCCAAGCTTCCTGTTGCACCACAGCCATCTACACCTCCATTTTCTTCCGGGGTAAGTAAATTGTCTAATGTGCAGTTTCCATAGCTGAAGAAAGGTGGCACTCCGGGTGCTTCTACTAGCTCCTCCTCGTCCAGCTCTAAAATCATTTGCCACCGATGCAAAGGCATGGGACATGTCATGAAGGAATGCCCTAGTCGTCGCGCTTTCATTGCTACCGAGGATGGATATGTAAGTGCTAGTGATGTTGAAGATGATTTAGCCCTTGCTGCTAACATTGATGCAGATCCCATCGAGGGCGATCATGACAAGGAGGCCATCACCATTGACTCTGTGGCTGCTGCCGTGGACTACCCTAGCCTTCTTGTGCAGCGTGTGTTGAGTACACGTGTGGGTCATGAAGAAGAGATGAAGATCCAACGCCACAATTTGTTCCACATGTATCTCATTGTGCAGGGTTGTCGTGTTCTCACTATCATTGATAGCGGGAGTTGCAACAACTTGGTGAGTTTAGATTTGGTTGACAAGCTTGGCTTGACCACACGACAACATTCGTATCCATATAAACTTCAATGGTTCAATAATAGTGCTAAGACTAAGGTAACTAAATCAGCACGCATTAGCTTTTTCACAGGTTCTTATCATGATACTGCTGATTTTGATGTTGTCCCTATGCAAGCTTGTTCCATTTTGTTAGGCCGCCCATGGGAATTTGATAATGATGCTTTACACCATGGTAGAACTAATACATACACTATCATACATAAGGACAAGAAAATTACATTGCTGCCTTTGTCTCCTACGGATATTATTAAACATGCTAATGAGATAAAAAATAAACCTCCAACAGACATTGCTAAAAATAATGGGATTAAGTTAAAAGGAGGTGCTTTTCTTGCTACAACTCCTGCTACTGCTGAGTTATGTGATAATCCTGATGCACCATGTTATACTATGTTTTGTCAACCTTTTATGTCTGGTGCATTGCCTGCTGTCACTAACCTTTTGCAGGAGTTCGCTGATGATGGGATGGAGTCGAGGACGACTCCAATTCTACAAGGAGGGGATAATGAGGACATCGCCAAGATGGAGTCGAGGACGACTCCAATTCGAGAAGGGGAGGATGATGAGGACATCGCCACGCTGGACACACCGACGCCATGGTCTTCCCCAAGTTGCAATTCGTTTCCAACTCAGCTGCCACGTCGTCCTCGGATTCAGCAGACACGTCGTCACTGTTTCGGTCATAACTTCCTCATACGACATCGAAACGGGCCGTTCTTGGATGCGTTGGAAAGGGGATGACGATGCCGTCGTTTTGGATCTGGTCCCAGCTCCAGAAGGTCTGTGGATCATTCTGTGTGACCACGGCAAGGTGCTGCGTCACCTATTTGGGCCAACTTGGCCATGTATCGTGTCGGGCCTTAAGCCCAAGTTGTGGGCGCCCAACCCCTGGCCGTCCCCAACCCTAGGTCGAGTCTTAGACTATAAACATAGCCACCGCCACTGCTACACAATTGGGTTTTGTTTAGAGTTTAGTTTTCCATCAAGAAACTGAATCGTTCATCGTAACTGTGGTGACAAATCCTTTTACAGTGATCCAGGGCCCCCGTTCTTGATCTCCTCCACTGTGTCGATTAGTCCTTTGGAACCGAGTTCTTGAACCCTCTATTGATATTCGCGTCATTCATATTTGCAATTTCAGATTGCATGTTTTACCTTCTTGCTTGTGCTCTTCGATTCGCTTGCAGGAAAAGCCTTCTTGGCGAGGTCAATCAAGTTGTGCTTGGTTGATAACCAACGGAGCGGTGGTGTAACGGTTGCAGGGTTCGAATCGTGTCTGATTTGAAGCCGGATCGCCAACGTCGAGATCTCCACAAATCGAACTTATCGGCTACCTCTCGGAAGATCGGGCCTGTACTCATCACATGAGGGCGGTGAATTGCATCAAGAGCGAGCGGCTAAGGAAGGCGAAGGAGGACAAGAAGAGGAATAGGCAGTGGAAGTTGCAGGCGTGGGAATGGGGGAGGACACTGACAATGATGATGATGATGATGATGGTGACAATGATGAGGTAGCTGATGATGTCGACTGGGACATCCTAGAGAAGAAGGATGCGCTGATAGGTATGGGTTTGTCCTTGTAGGAGTCGAAACCCTTCCCATTCCATGAAGGGGAGGGTACGTCTAGGGAGCCAGTGGAGGCGGGACGTACCATCGGCCTCTCTCTAGAGTCAATAGGGGTGGGCGGCTCTGCTGCCAGGCCTAAGATGTTAGCGAAGGTGGGTGGCTCCACCGTCGCACCCCAAGAGTCAAGAGGAGCGAGCCCCTCTGCCCAGGAGCAGGGGGCAGGCTCAAAATGGCATCGCCCCAATGAGGCAGAGCAGAGGTCGGGGGATTCACCCCGCAAACATATCTATCGCCCGATGGCACGGAGGTGAGTTATTAGCTCTTCTATTTTCCCTATTTTGGTTGGATTTCATCATGACTTATGTTTTTGGTCCCTTGCAGCATTGGTAGGCAGCGGAATCCTTTGGCGCTGGCGCCAAAGAAAAACATCACCCTTCAGGCGAGGCGGCAGCCATCGACTAGCGCCATGCTTGTTTTGGGTGGGAGCGGTGCCAACATGACTGTTTCTCTGGCCAAACAGGTGCTGCCCATGGTGGCACCCATGCCATCGGCAGGATGGGTGGATGCAGGGGCTCAAGGGGTGCCTTTGGAGGTCATAGAGCAGCCGGCGATGGCGGCGATACTGCTACCGATGATGGGGCGGATGGGGCTACCGACCATGCTCATGGCGCCAACTTTGGTAGGTGTCATGTAGCTGGTCGAGGCCCCATCGACACAAGTGGAGGTGGTGGTGGCTGTGATAGGCAGGCCATAGCCGGACACAACCATGGTGGCGCCTGAGGCACCGGTGCGACCCACGGCATCGGTGGCCCAAGTGATGGTGCCTAGCGTGGGTCGAATGGAGGGGGACATGGCCAAGGGGTCCCTAGACATCATGGTGCTAGGAGAGCAGTCGGTGTCCATACCGTTGACCCCTTTCATCACCGAAGGGAGTGTCCTGGTGGGGATGTCATGGCAAGAAGGGTCGGCAACACTTGGAGCTAGTGGGGAGCCATCCCTAGTGCTGACGTCGGTAGGCAATGACTAGCCCACATGGGGCGAGCCCCTGCTCTGGTGGACAAATCCGTAGGATCCGGCATCGACGCTCTTCACCCTCGATAATGCCACCAAGAGCATGGAGCGGGAGAGCCTCGATGTGGGGATCATGTCCATGCTGATAGCCCTAGACCATGCCAGGGGTGCCTTGCACGACGTTATTGTTCCCTCTGGCTAGGTATTTGCTTGATCCTACCTCTTGCCCTTTTCTTTCTCTATATATTTTTTGTATCCTAACCACCGTCTCCCTTTAGTCCTTCATCGCTCATAGCTGGGGGAAGTCTCGGTTCCTTCATGAATAGAAGGAAACCTAGGACCACCTCATCATGGAGGCATGGTGATGTAGAGAGGTGACCGCTCAGCTTGTTGCCACCCAGTAGAGGGTGGCTGAGCTGACTCCCCTCATAGAGAAAAAAGATAGTCTTTGGTCGTGGGTGGCCGAGGCCCGTCAGGACACTGATGAGGCCAAGAAGGTGTTTGAGGCCCTATCAGCGAGGTCATAGAGGCACAACGAGGAGGTCACCCAGGTCAGGAAGGAGCAGGATGATCTTCTCTAGAAGAACGCCGAGACCCGCTAATGGATCCTCGATCTTCTAGCTGAGGTTGAGAAGGAAAGGGAGCTAAAGCTAGGGGCCAAGCAAAAGCTCGTGGCCCTAGAGAAGAGGGCGAGCCTAGATGGCATGGTGGTCACTCAGCTACACAAGGTGTAGGATGAGCCGCTCCAAACCGTAGAAAGGCTCTACTTGAAATGCGTCATAGCTCACGAGGAGCATGACCAGGCCTTCCAAGAGCATGACCAGGCCTACCTAGAGCATGATGATGCATAGTAGAAGGTCAGCTCCCTCTAGGCCAAGCTTGGAAATGTGATAGCCCAAAAGCTAGAGGCCGAAAGTGTTTCCACCGGGCTGGTCGTGGACCTCGCTAAGGCGAGGAGGAATCTTTAGGCGAAAAGCGATGAGCTCGATATCCTGAGCGCTGCCCTCAGATTGGTCTACAATGACCTTGAGGTGGTGACGTCAGAGGGGACTAGTTCACTCGTGGCCCATGCCATCAAGATCACAGCGCGAGTGTGCCAGCTCAAGAGGAACGCCCTTAGTGTCGGGGTCAATCAATCCTTTGTGATTACTCATTCTCACTATGGGGACAACATCGATCTAGAGACAATGAGCCATGGCTTCACGCCTGGCTATTAAGTCCATGAGCTAGAGGAGATGGAAGTGGCGGTGGCTCCCCTTTTGCAGGACCTGGCGGATAGGATCAAAGGCATAGTTCTCCCCTAGATGGGTTAGTTAGTTCAATAGGTCAGCCGATCATTCTTATAATCAGCGGACAAGTGCGAACCCTTGTGTATCATTTAAACAAACTTGTTATCTTGTTTGTTTGACCAAGTTTGCTCTTTTGTTTTGATGTAAACAGATTTGTTTTCCTCCCTTTTATGTGTGAAAAGGGGTTCATGTGTTCTGACCCTTCTGTTTGTTAAGACTGTAGAGCTCAAGGTGTAGGAGGGAAACTCCAATCATGCTGGTAAGCAAGAGTGTCGTAGCTACTGGAGCGTAGGTTTCTCGTAGTCCAATCAGCCTTGCTCAGTCGTTCGCTTCCATAGATCTTGCTACTAGGTTTAACATAAGGAAGAGTGTCAGGCATGGTGACTATTTGAGAAAGGGTGTATGTGTACCCTTATTAGCCCCCGAGTGAGACCTGACCCCTTGCTATTGTTGGGGTCAGGTGTCACTAAAGATCGAGGAGAGGATAGCAAAACTAGTAGGAGAAAGCGTCTCTTGTTTTCATGCATACCCCCTCCCTAGGATCTGAGCCATCATTTTGCGACCACGTGTTCGGTCTCCTTGTGAGTCCAACTTTCCTTGAGCCCGCATGCGTAGTAGGGGTCTGGCCGAGGGTTGGCTCGTCTTGATGATTATTGCCCCATCCACGGTTACCACGACTAGAGGGGTTGAGCTAACGTCACTTGCCTCGATGGCTCGAGTGACGCGCTCTCTGAGCTCGCTATCGGGCATGTTCGAGTGGAATCTGGGTCTGTCATTTGTGACGGGGTCAGCGTAGCCCTCCTATGGCATTCTGCTGCTCCTTAACTCATCTCCTAGTAGATGCCCATGTTGCTCCAAAGAGCGACTTAGGTGGCCCACTGGCCTCCCCTCGATGGAGATTATGTGGGCTCGGCTCGAGGTTAGGATCGAACGAGAAGGTCAAAATGACCTTGTCCACTTCTGAGCGGGTCGAGCAAAGGCCACTGGGGCTCATTTGCATTTTCTCCCCTAGCTTTGTTAGACATGAGGCAGCCTCGAGCCCTTTGCGAGCCGGCCTTTGAACCCTGGTCAGGTGGATTCCTGAGTTCGGGTCTAGCAGCTTGAGCCCCCGAGCCCCGTGGGTCTCCATGGGTATCGGTCATGTTTCATGTGTCAACCCATCCATGGTTTTCACAACTAGAGGGGCTGAGCTAACAACACTTCCCTCGATGGCTCAAGTGTCGCGCTTGGTGAGCTCACTAATGGGCATGTCCAAGTGGAATCTAGGTCTGTCATTCGCTGACGGGGTTAGCATAGCCCTCATGTGGCATTCCACTACTCCTTAACCCACCTCATGGTAGATGTCATGTCACTCCAAAGAGTGACTCAGGTGGCCCACTAGCCTCTCCTTGATGGAGATTCTATGGGCTTGGCTCGAGATTAGGATCGAATGAGAAAGGTCTATATGTCCCTGTCTGCTTCTAAGCGGGGTCGAGCAAGGCTGCTAGGGCTCATCTACATTTTTCTCCCCTAGGTCTGTTTGATGTGAGGTGGCCTCGAGCCCTTTACGGGCTAGCCTTTGAACCTCGGTCTATCACCGCTCATATCGAATGAGATGACTACCGCTTTGTGACACGACATGAAGCGTTGTGATGCAGCAATTGCATATGCAATGCTTGGATTTATGGGATGAATGTATAGATGAATGAATGAATGAATGAATGCATGAGAATGGATGAATGAATGATCATGCAATGAAAAAGAAAAGTGGGGGTCGGTAAAGTTACCTCGATGGCTCAAGTGATGGGTTCGGGGAGCTCTTACCATATATGTCTGTGTGGGGTCCGGGTCCAATGTTCATGACAGAGCTAGCATAACCTACATGGGGCATCCCACTTCTCTGTACCCGTCTCTCAATAGCAGCCTGTGTCGTCCGACCGACCTGGGTGACCTATCGGCCTCTCCTCGATGGAGATTCCACCGCTGGGTCCCTCCAAATCCTTCTAAGGAAGGCGGTGGCTAAAGCTTGGGGTGCAGGGACAAAAACTCTAATCACACCGATGAGCAAAAATGTCGTAGCCGCTGGGAAGTAGGTTTCTAGTGGTCCAACCAGTTTTACTCAGAGTTTGTTTTAGCACACCTTGCCTCTAGGTTTTAGCTCGAGAAAGGGGTCTGGCATTGAGAATGTCTACCAAATAGACACTTTTGCCAGCCCCTGAGCGAGACTCGAGCCCTTGCCATTGCTGGGGTCGAGGGCTCGATAGCGAAATTAATGCGTGTAAAGTAAGGGTGACCCATCTCTCAGCAGTGACCTAAATCATTCGATCGACTTGGGTGGCCCGCTGGCACTAGACTTACCTTGATGGCATGAATGATAGGTTCAGGGAGCTCTTACTAGATATATTCGAGCGGAATCCGGGTCCATCGTTTGTAACAGGGTCGACATAACCCACGTGGGGCATCTTGCTGCTCCCTACCCATCCCTCAGTAGTGGCTAAGCCATTCGATCACTTGTATTGCCCTACTAGGATAGGACTTACTTGTGGAGATAGAGGATGAGAACATCCCATGCAAGAATTTAGTTAGGCAGATAAGCTAGGCGGCGAACTTGAAATAAATGGACAAGCTCTTAAATTTCGTTATAGCCAAACAACTTTTTAGCCCTTCTCCCCTTTTTGTATAAAAAGGTTAGTGCATTCTAACCCTTTCCATTATTATGGTCGTAAAGTTCAGGGAGTGGGTGAGAAAATTCTAATCACGCTAGTGAGCAAAGGCGCCATAGCCACTGGGGTGTAGGTTTCTCGCAGTCCGACTAGTTATACTTAGAGCTTGTTCCCGCAACCCTAGCTCCTAGGTCTTAATGTGATAGGGGGTTGAGCACAGAGAAAGTAGGCCAGGTGGATAAACTCTTATATGCGCACTAACACTTCTCGTGACTAATAAGGATAAAAAAGCCCGAGTGTGGAAAAGAACTCTGATCATGCTAGTGAGCAAAGGCGCCATAGCTACCGAGGCATAGGTTTCTCGTAGTTCGGCCAATTTTACTTAATGTTTGTTTCCGCAAACCTTGGTTCCAGGCCTTAACATGAGAGAGGGTCGAGCGTAGAGAATGTCTACTAGATAGGTACACTATTATTAGCCCCCAAGTGAGGCCCCACCCCCCGCGGTTGCTGGGGTCAGGTGTCACTAAAGGTTGGGGAGTTTGATAGCGAAACTGATAAGAGAAAGTATGTGTTTTTAAAGGTAAAAGCGATGTAGCTGCTCGATGTTCAAGGCATTGATGAAGACTCTGCTGTCAATGGTCTTGATCTTGTAGGCACCCGGTCAAAGCACCTCCATGACGATGTACGGTCCCTCCCACAATGGAGAGAGCTTGTGGCAGTCCTTGCTGCTCTGGACAAGGCAGAGGACTAGGTCTCTGATGTTGAAGGCCCGACCCCGCCCTCAATGGCTATGGTATCAGCGCAACACTTGCTAGTATTTGGCCAAGCAGAGGAGGGCAATGTCATGCGCTTCATCCAGCTGGTCCATGGCATTCTTGAGGGAAGCCTTGGCTCCCTGTTTGTCGTATGCCCTGAGCCTTGGCGCTCCATAGTCAAGGTCGGTCAGGAGGATAGCCTCGGAACCATAGATCATGAAGAACAGTGTGTAGCTGGTGTCCTTGCTAGGGGTTGTCCTTAGACTTTAGAGCACCGTGGGAAGCTCTACGACCCATCATCTACCAAACTTGCTCAACTGGGTGAAGATTCTAGGCTTGAGGCCCTATAGGACCTTGCTGTTTACGTGCTCAACCTACCCATTCATGTGGGGGTGCGCTATGGTGGCCCAATCAACATGGATGTGATATTCATCGCAGAATTGGAGGAACTTCTTCCTGGTGAACTGCGTGCCATTGTCCATGATAATGGAGTTTGGTACTCCAAAGCGATGGATGATATCAATGAAGAACAGCACGGCTTGCTCAGACTTGATCATGGAGATTGATTAGGCCTCTATCCACTTTGTAAACTTGTCTATGGTGACAAGCAAGTGGGTATATCCCCTAGGCACTCTTTGGAGAGGTTCAACCAGATCGAGACCCTAGACCATGAACAACCATGTGATGGGGATTGTCTGGAGTGCTTGGGCTAGCAGGTGGGTCCACTAAGCGTAGTACTGACACCGTTCATAGGTGCGCACAATCTGTTCGGCGTTGGCTACTATGGTTGGCCAGTAGAAGCCTTGATAGAATGCATTTCTGACCAAGGTTCTAGGCATGGCATGGTGACCATAGATCCCACCATGGATATCACTTAGTAACCGCTTCCCTTGTTCAATGGGGATGCAGCACTATAGGATCCCGGTGTGGCTTCGCTTATAGAGTTCACCCTCAACAAGGACAAAATACTTAGCACAATGTGTGAGCCACTAAGCCTTCATTTTGTCCATCAGCAGTGCCTCATGGAGAAGGTAGTTGAGGTAAGGCATCCTCCAGTCAGCTAGCGGGTCGAGCTCTATCACTAGATCCTCGTCAAGCTCCATGACCTCAGGGTCAGATGGAGCCGATGGCTGGTTAGCCCCTGAGCCTAGGGTAGGCAGCCCATCACCGGCTTGTTTTAGCTCCTCATAGCAGACCGAGGGTTTGTGTTGATCACTAGTGAAGATGCCTGTCAGCACTGGTTCTCGGCCGAACACCGCCTTCACCAGCGCGTCGGCCACCTCATTGAGACACCTCGGGATGTGATTGAGCTCAAGGCCATTGAACTTGTCCTCTAGCTGGTAGACTTCTCAGTAGTATGCAGCCATCATGGCATTGTGGCAGCTCGACTCCTTCATGACTTGGTCGATGACTAGCTAGGAGTCACCCTAGACATTGAGGTGTCGGATACCCAACTCGAAGGTGATGTGTAGGCCATTGATGAGTGCCTCATATTCGGCCACAATATTGGAGGAGGAGAAATGGATGCGAACCATGTACCTCATGCATACCCAAGGGGCAAAACAAAGACTAGCCCTGCGCCGATGTCTTTCTTCAACAGTGATCCATTGAAGTACATTGTCCAGTACTCTAGGTCGATGACTGCTGGCGGTATTTGAACCTCGGTCCACTCTGCAACAAAATTAGCCATCACTTGGGACTTGATGGCCATCTAAGAGGCATACGAGATGCCTTGTCCCATTAGCTTGAGTGCCCACTTCATGATTCTTCCCATGGCATCCTAGTTTTGGATGACCTCAGCAAGGGGGAAGGATGTCATGACTGTCACCGGATGTGACTTAAAGTAGTGGCACAACTTCCTCTTGGTGATGAGGATGGCATAGAGGAGCTTCTGGATTTGAGGGTAGCAGGTCCTAGAATCAGACAGGACCTCGCTAATGAAGTACATGGGGCACTGTACTTTTAGGGTGTGTCCCTCTTCTTCTCGCTCCACCACTAGGGCAGCACTGACCACTTGCATGGTGGCCACAATGTAGAGTAGAAGCAGTTCTCCATTGGTCAGAGGTGTCACAGAACCGACCAATTTATAAGAATACAAGTATAATGGCAATCCGCAAGCGGTCGCACTGTCATACTTGAACTCATATAAACCCGGTAGTCCGTCGAGTACCACGACGGGTCTCGATAAACGATTTACAACAACCAAGATCGTACAGGATTCAACATACATGCCACATATTACATACGGTTCGCAGATACTTTTCATCATCAGAGTACGAATAAAAAGTTATTACAAACTGAGTTTGGTAAACAAAGCGGAAGCAAATAAGTTCGAAGATAAAGTTTCCAACATAGTTTGATACAGTACCAAGCCAGATCACGGTCCACAAAAGCAAAGATAGGAATTACTAAAGAAGCCTGTCCAAGGCTTACTCCTCATCCACAGTGGGATATAAGCAACTCTTGCAATAACCATGATACACAGTGCCATCTGCAACAATGGGAAAATAAACCCTGAGTACGAGAAGGTACTCAGCTAGACTTACCCGTCATGAACCAGAAATAAAATGACTCCAAGGATTATGCAAGGCTGTATAAGTGGACGTAACTTGACAACATTTTGCGAAAAAGGCAATTAACTGTTGTACAGTTGTGATTCTTTTATCAAGTTAATTGTAACTATCCATTTCTAGATTAGCAACTATCCTGTGCCAAACATGTGATATATTATTTAGAATCATACAATAGTAACCATAGCAGGTATTGTAGTTCCATATTCATCTGAACCATCATGTTTCATAATATAGTTACTACGATGTTGGGACTAGCCAAGTTTCTCACTATCCGGGAGAGACGGCGATTCGAATCGATTTCAACCAGCTGGGAATTTATTCCTAACACAAACCCAGATCTATCAGCCACGATAGTCTTAGGTCACCTTTGGTACAACTCAGGTACACATTTTGCGGGTCCGTACCGCGCCGCACAATCTGGAACACCAGATGCCAGGATGCTCAGGCCAAGCCTACCCTTGGGCTCAGTCTGATCGTTCCCCGGAAGGAGCGCACAACAGAACGGTTCCCGGCCTGAGTTGAATTACTCGGCTTCGCGGTCGGAACGAGTTATCCGGCCAGCTAAGTGAGAGGCATGCGTTCAATCTTGTCAGAAGCGCCAACAATGGTACGGTCCTTAATCGACACAGACAGGGATAAGTCCACACCCAAGACCTCCATGCCTTGTTGCTTCCCTATCGACCTCCCGTCCGATCTCAATTTACTTTTACCACATGGTTCTGTTCCACGATAGCAGATATAGCCAACCGTGCTCCGGTATCCACCTATATCTCGCAGGTGATAGGGCATCACCCGACTTCTACCGGTCTAAGCATGGCTAAGCATATATTCGATCCTAGACCTATACCGGTTAAAGGGTTAATATCTGGACAAGGAATGTACATGCATCAAGTGGTTTCATTCAACTCTTATAACCTAATGCATCAATCATAAATACGTAAGTAAACATTTGTAAATTACTGGGAGACTTATAATGCTTTGGGGCTTGCCTCGTAGAAAGGAAGTAGGGCGGTGGTCAGGGCACTCCGGAAGCTCTTCAGGGTTCTGCTCCACGCCTTCGGGAGCTGCGGCTTGCGAATTCTCCTGCGGGTTCCCTTCCTCTGCTTCTTCGAATTCCAGCAACGTGATCTCTTCCTCCGATCCTAGATGCATGAGTATGGTATGAGTATTACGAATGCATAATGTTAACAAGTGCATCGCGTTGTTTGAGTAGGTGCATATCTCTTCTCGATTACTACCTAACTATTTCTACAATGCATC
Source organism: Miscanthus floridulus (assembly GCF_019320115.1). Classification (NCBI taxonomy): domain Eukaryota; kingdom Viridiplantae; phylum Streptophyta; class Magnoliopsida; order Poales; family Poaceae; genus Miscanthus; species Miscanthus floridulus. The sequence continues at coordinate 40,296,208 of NC_089585.1, forward strand.
GACTACGCCATACAGTAGTTACTTGTTTCACTCATAACTGGAGTTCTACAAATCCAAAAGCAGTGATCCTAGACTTTCTGGAAAGCTTATCAAATTCTCTACAACTTTGTTATTAACCATTTTTACAGTCTACCTCAGTTTCCACATGCAACTCATCATATTCTAGGATCAGTCCGGAAATGACTTACATGCAATATAAAGTAATAACACCTCTACTTCATGTAATCATTCACAAATTTGACAAACTAGAACCTACCAACAGTGTAAGCATACCAATTACAGTTAAGATGATATAATGGTGAAGCCCAAACTATTTATTAAATTGCCTTTATTATTTTATTTAGATATCTAGGTTAAATAATAAATATATATCAGATGTGCTTAATAAATTCTCAAAAATTTACAGAGCCTTACTAATGCTATCAAAGGACTACTATAAAAATTTTATGTCATTTCACTAAGTAGAACATTCTATACAAAAATGATAAGGAAGCAAGGCTTGAAATAGCATAAATGGAAAATCCTATTGAAAAGTGTCAAGCAACAGATTTCTTATTTTTCCTAACATCCATATGGTACTAGTATCACCTCCTACAAATTTCATGAATTTTGGACTCATAATTAATTTATAAAAATTCATGCAAGGATTAACTATTTATAAAAGAAAAATCTATAACTATAGATCTACACATGCACTGGTCTTCAAATTTTTATCCAAGCTCATATATGCTAAGACTAGATTACCACAAAAATTTCATAATTTTTGGAGCACAGGAACTCTAGATATAAAATAAACAAATTTAAATACATTCAAAAGCACATTTCAAATCCTAATTTAAATCTCCATAAATTTCTACTGTTGAAGCTAAGAACATATTTTTCTTAAATACTACACTTCCTAAGCAACACAATCATATTTATTTCACAATTTTAGGAGCTACCAAACTAAAGATACAAAAATAACAAAACACATTAAAAACTGGGTTCAAAATGAGTTGGCCTTCACTACTGCTGTCGCTGACAGGTGGGACCCGCTGGTCAGGGGACCCCACGCGTCAGTGACATGGAGCAGAGCAGCGGCGCTGCTGGGCACTGCGCGGCTGCGGCTCGTCAACGGCGAGCTTCGCCGGCGGTGAGGTCATCACCATACGACCTACATGACCTAGCGCGTTGATTGGTATACTTGGCCGGCCCTATTGTCGCCACCCGCGACGACGGCGGCGGCCATGGCAGAACGGCGGAGCTGGACCACGGCAAAACGCCGGTGACGACCTCGGTGGCCCGATCTAAGGCTCGGACGAGCATAAACTACCTAAGACGCACTCGACGCACTAGCTAACGCATGGAGAGGTGGACTGTGGCGCTCCGGCCACGGTGACAGGGCTTGCGGCGGAGCTCCGGCGAGCTTAAACGCGCGGCGATGGCTTACCAAGCTTGGTCAGCGAGCACGGGAGGGAGCAGTGGGTCGCTGGGGAGACGGAGGAGCTATGGTGGTGGTGCTAGAGTGGCTAGGCATGGACTGCGCGCGGCTATGGCGACGGCGGGGCTCCGAGAGCTCGGCGGCTGCTGCTGCGAGGAAGAAAAGGCGCCGGGAGCGAAATGGGAGCGCGGGATGGCTCGGGCAGGCGCTGGCGACGTTAAGGCCGCGCTCGGGCGCGGCGTGGCCTGCGCGGACAGAGCGCTGGCGACGCGCGGCCGTCGCCGGGGACACGCGGCGCGCGATGTCTGAAGCCGGTCGGCCATTGACGTCGCGATTCAATTAGTCAGAAACGCGATGGCCGAGCCTGACGACGTACTTTCGTGGAGCTTGATCTTCTAATCCGTGACGTATTAGTGCATACAATCTACACCAAAGTTGTAGCTCTAAGTACCATCTATAATTCATATAAAACGATCAAGACCTAATTCGCAACGGTTAAGGAGGAAAATCGTGCTCAAAGTTGGCTTGTCAGGCTGTCGGTGTTCCCGACTTAGCAAAAATTTGCTAAGTGTAGAATTTGTGATTTCTCTGATTTTTGAAACCCAAATTAACACATGTTAGGAGCTGAATCCGTCAAAGGCCCAAAAATCAAAGTTGTTCCTTATGTCAAACACTACAACATTGCTTTAGTGAACTCCTCCATGCAAGGTCCCTAACACCTAGTTCAACTTTAGTCAAACATGTCACTTTGAAATCATGATACACATTCAAACCATGGCTAAATGACCAAACTAGCCCTAGCACTAAATACCAAAGTTGTTCCTAATGATATCCTAAGCATGTTTGAGCAATTTGTAAGGTTATTTAAGCATTTCATGTAGTAGTCACTCATATAGCCATTCAGGTCAACACATGAAATATCACTGTGCTGGATCATGAAATGTGGCCTTCATGAACAAGATTCTTTTTGTTAACCTAAGTATAGCTAAGGTGTTTTAGTGACCAACATTACCCACTTGCATTCATTTGTACAAGATCATATGCATATGTTCTAAGAAACACGAGGTAACAAGTAATGTTTCATATGTTTCGATCAAATGTTTCAATTGTAAATGATGATTTAGGAATGCTTGATGCTCATGCTCATGTTATGCAAGTCAAGTTATGCAAGGCTAACACCCGAGGTGTTACAGCCCCTCCCCCTTATAAAAATCTCGTCCCGAGATTTGCAAGACCTACCATTCTTGGAAAAAGGCGGGATAAACTTCTTGCAGATAATCTTCTCTTTCCCATGTAGCATCTTGTTCACTATGATTGTTCCACACCACCTTATAAAACTTAATGATCTTACTCCTTGTTACTCTCTCCATCACTTCTAATACTCGAATTGGCTTTTCTTCATAAGTCAAATCCGATTGAAGTTGCATGTTGGTGGGTGCAATAGCTTCTTCCGGTACTCGAAGACATTTCTTTAGCTGAGAAACATGGAACACATCAAAGATTGCACTCATCCCTGGTGGTAGTTGTAGCTTATACGCAACATTTCCTTTTCGTTCCAAAATTTTGTATGGCCCTACATATCTTGGTGAAAGCTTCTTTTTCATCCCAAATCTCTTCACACCTTTCATGGGTGATACTCTCAAGTACACATAGTCACCGACTTCAAAAGTTAGTGGTCTTCTTCTTCTATCGGCATAACTCTTCTGTCTTGATTGAGCTGCCTTCATGTGTTGTTGGATGATACGTACTTGTTCTTCGGCTTCATTGACAAAATCAATACCAAAATATCTCCTTTCACCGGGCTCAATCCAATTCAATGGAGTTCTACACTTTCTGCCATACAAGGCTTCAAATGGAGCCATTTTGATACTCGCTTGATAACTATTGTTATAGGAGAATTCAGCTAAAGGTAACCATTTCTCCCATGAACCTTTTGAAGATATAACACAAGCCCTAAGTAAATCTTCTAGGATTTGGTTCACTCGCTCTGTCTGTCCTGAAGTTTGCGGATGATAAGCTGAATTTCTGATTAGCTTGGTTCCCAAAGCTTGGTGTAAGTGTTCCCAGAAATGAGCTATGAACTGCGGTCCTCTATCCGAGATTATGGTCCTAGGTACTCCATGCAATTTCACGATCTGGGATACGTATATCTCAGCGTATTTCCCAACTATATACCTCGTGTTCACGGGTATAAAGTGTGCTGACTTGGTAAGACGATCAACAATGACCCAGATTGAGTCATGACCTTGTGGCGTTGTTGGAAGGCCTGTAATAAAGTCCATACTGATATCTTCCCATTTCCATCCTAGAATAGGCAGTGGCTGAAGTAATCCAGCGGTTTTCATATGGACGGCTTTCACTCTACTGCAGTTATCACACCTTGCAACATAGGCCGCGATCTCTTTCTTCATCTTAGTCCACCAAAAATGGGTTTTCAAATCTTGATACATCTTACTACTACCCGGGTGGATAGACAATTTGGATGAGTGAGCTTCTTCTAAGATTTGATTCCTTAGCTCATGGTCTTTTGGCACCACTAGTCGGTCCTCAAACCATAATACACCTCTTTTGTCCAGTCTAAAATGTTTGGTTTCTTGCTCTAGCATTTTTCTCTTGATGTGACTTATTCCTACATCTGTCTGCTGTAGCTCTATGATTCTGCCCTCAAGCGAACAACTGATGGTGATATTATGTAGCACAGCAGGATGTAGCAAGTTGAATCCATCTTCCAATAGTGCTTCCATAGTGTTGCAATGGGACTTCCGACTAAGTGCATCAGCTACTACATTTGCTTTGCCCGGATGGTAATGCACTTCCAAATTATAGTCCTTAATCAATTCCAACCATCTACGTTGTCTCATGTTCAGTTCTGGCTGCGTAAAGATATACTTGAGGCTTTTGTGGTCAGTATAGATATGACATACATTGCCCAACAAGTAATGTCTCCATATCTTTAATGCATGGACAACGGCTGCCAGTTCTAAATCATGTGTAGGATAGTTGATTTCATGTTTCCTCAATTGCCGAGAGGCATATGCAATTACTCTCCCTTCTTGCATAAGTACACATCCCAAACCTATTCCTGATGCATCACAAAATACATCAAAAGGCTTTTCAATGTCTGGTTGTGCTAGCACAGGTGCTGTAGTCAACAAAGTTCTGAGGGTGTGAAAAGCTGTTTCACATTCTGGTGTCCACTTGTATTTCTCATCTTTTTGAAGTAGTCTGGTCATAGGCTTAGCTATTCTTGAGAAATCTGGAATAAACCGACGATAGTATCCTGCTAACCCTAGAAAACTCCGAACTTCATGCACCGAAGTTGGGGCTTTCCACTCCATGACCTCTTGTACTTTTGATGGGTCTACTGAGATTCCATCTCTCGATAAAATGTGACCTAGGAAAGGTACTTTGCTCATCCAAAATTCACATTTGCTAAACTTAGCATATAGCTTATGCTCCCTCAATCTGGATAGGACAATCCTCAGATGTTCTTCATGATCTGACTCATTTTCTGAATAAATCAATATGTCATCGATAAACACGACCACGAACTTATCCAGTTCAGGCATGAATACCGAGTTCATTAGGTACATAAAATAGGCTGGGGCATTTGTTAGTCCAAAAGACATAACCAAATACTCGTATAAGCCGTACCTAGTAGAGAAAGCGGTTTTAGGTATATCCTCTGGTCTGATCTTTATTTGATGGTACCCTGATCTCAAGTCAATTTTGGAGAATACCTTTGCTTTTGCTAGTTGATCGAACAAGATGTCAATGCGGGGCAATGGGTATTTGTTCTTGATGGTCACAGCATTGAGTGGTCTGTAATCTACACACATTCTTAGTGACTTATCCTTCTTTTTCACAAACAATGCTGGGCATCCCCACGGAGATGAGCTGGGTTGGATAAGACCTTTGTCCAATAGATCTTGCAATTGAACCTTGAGTTCTGCTAACTCATTGGGTGGCATTCTATAGGGCCTTCTGGATATGGGTGCGGTACCTGGCACTAATTCAATCTTAAATTCCACGTCCCTATATGGTGGTAGACCTGGTAATTCCTCTGGAAATACATCCGGAAACTTGCAAACCACTGGAATATCACATATGGTGGTGGTTTGGATAGCACAGGCTAAATGTTGGGGTTCGAAATCGCGGGAGAGTGGAACTAGAAAAGCATTCCCTCCCGTGGGTTCTCTCAACATAATAGTACGGGTGCTAGTGTCAATAAGAACACCATGATCCTTCATCCAATTCATGCCTAAGATTACACTTATCGACAACCCTGGCAATACTATCAAATCTGTTGTGTACTCCCTCCCTTGTATCACGATGAGTACATTTTTGACTATCTTTTTGGTAGCAACAGTTCCCCCTGCTGAACTTATGTTAAAACCCCCTTTACTTACTTCTATTATTTCTTGATCATGTCTAGATGCAAATGCTTGACTCATAAATGAATGAGAAGCTCCCGAATCAAATAAAACAACAGCGGGATGCTTGTTGACAAGAAACATACCAGCCGTGACAACTTCTCCGGCGGGCACTTCCTCCACAGTGGTATAATGCACTTGTCCCTGACGTTCCCTGGCATTCACCTGCCTCTGATTGTTCTGATTTGAGTTACTATTCCTCTTGGGGTGGGGGCACTCCTTGGACCAATGACCCAGTTGGTTGCAGTTGAAACAAGGTTGATTACTTCTGAATCTGGTGGAGCTGTCCTGATTGCCATTTCCTTTTGGTAAGGCAATAGTGAACGCCTTACGAAACGGTTTCTGTGGCCTGTTATTCTGAGCTTTCGGTGGTGGAGGCCTAAACTTGGATGCAGGTGGACGAAATGGTGGCCTAGCTGCGATAGGCGCTTTTGACTGGAAAGATCCGGATGCACTGGCCTCATATGCCCTCTTGCGACCCTTAGCAACTGCATGCATGTTGTTGTGGTTTTCTTGGGTCAAGGCATCACTAATAAACTCATTGTACGTGGCACATCGAGAATTTGCCATAGTCTTCATTAATTTGGTACCCAAACCTCGCTTGAAACTCTCAATCTTTTTCTCTTCAGTATCCACAAAACTTGGAGCATATCTTGACAAGTTGTTGAATGCGTGCATATATTCTGTGAGTGACTTGGTTCCCTGTGTGAGCCTCATAAACTCGGCTGCTTTCATGCGCATCAGGCCCGGGGGAATATGGTGTCCCCTAAAAGCCAGCTTGAACTGATCCCAGGCCACTCTCGCATCAGCAGGCAGAGACGACAGGAAGTGCGTCCACCAGATTCCTGCTGGTCCTTGCAGTTGATGAGAAGCATATTCTGCTTTCAGGTGTTCGGTGACCCTTAGCAGACGAAATTTCTGCTCGATGGTATTCAGCCACTCATCGGCCTGCAGTGGTTCCTCAGCCACCTTGAAAATCGGAGGCTTTGTGTCCAGAAACTCCTTGAATGAACTGTGCTGATTTGGCTCGGCCCCTGGTTGCTATGGGTGGCCACGAGCAGTGTTTTGCGCAATGAGGCGCAAGGCTTCCTCCATTGTCCTTTGGCTCCCTAGGAATTGGGTAAAGAATTCCTGAGCAGATGGTGGCGGTGGGGGTGGCAAGTCATCATGGTTGCCATCCTGGCTGCTGCTAGCTCCAGCACGGGTGCGCGTCATCTGTGAAGTTGCAACAATAAGCGATTATTGGTCGATGCCAAGAGATTGCAGATGAATTAGGTACTCATGCCAAACTGAAATTACTGGAGAAATTTCTCAAAAGCACAATAAAAACAGAGGCACAATAATTCATTCTCGCAACATGACATCGCCAATTTGACCACTTATCATGCTCATAACGCATGCAATTTAAAGCGTGATTACCGACAAGGAACTGGAATTGCATTAACATTTACCCAAATGTGCGATTTAACATTACATGATAGTCTAGTTACTAATGCCAACTTGGAACTACAGGTCCATTACATAAATAAAGGTGATACATTAGTCTTCCCACTACACGCTAAGCGATCTAATCCTCATCATGATCACTATCGAGGTCAGACGCAGAATCATCTCCTTCCCCAGGTTCTACTTCTTCTTCAGGTGCCACTTCTTCTTCTTCCTCATACCCCTCTAGATCCATTTCTGTGGCTCCAGGTGGTACATAAGGGTGGAGCTGATTGTGCAGTAGGTGAACCTCTTCATGCAGATTATCATTGTATTCCTCCGCATTGGCCAGCTGCTGTCCTAGCTCAAACTGTCGAGCTCTCAGGACATCTTCCCTGGACCAAGCTGCATTTCGCTGGTGAGTTAACCGAGTCATTTCTTCAGTGAGCCTCTCAATCTCGGCGTCGTGTTCCCTCTGAAGCTGACGTCGGTCTTCGCGGGCATGACCAAGAGCACCAGACACACGTCTGAGGCTACCTTCCACTCCATCTAACACTCTCATCACTGCGAACATGGTGCTCATTGCAGGGTTATCACTGTTCTGCCTTTCTGCTGCACCAATCTCCAAAGATCTTCCTCTTGCCTGCTGCCATGAGTCAGTGGAGGGATTACCTCTTGGAAAGACTCCAACCATAGCGGCTGCCAGCTCTTGAGGAAAACGATCCATGATATCCCTCAGGATCCCAAAGGCTACCCTGCCAGCTGCTTCTTCAGCAGTCCTGCTAGTCGACTCATAACACCAACCTGTCCACTCAGAATCGTCACCTCGAGGACGGACAATGGCCTCCACAGTAACTAAGAGACCTTCTCCCAACCGCTCATTTGCCCAAAAGTAGCGGGGTCCCATTCCATCGGGGTAACCTACATAGCTGAGCACTCTCCACAAGAGGGTAGGCATCCCAAACTCTCCAAGGAACGTGTGACGTTGACGGGTACGTGGAGCAAGCTGATGGCTAGGAGCTCTACCTCCGGTGGACTTGCGAGCAGTCTGCTTGGTGCGTGCCATCTGCACCATCAACATGTATCCTTTTGTGAGACAATGCCATAATGGATAAGAGTTACATAACCGAGTAAGAATTTTATAAGGGGAGGAACAAATGTGATTATGTGAATGGTGTTTAACATGATGCATGCTTGTGCCGTACGTCCTCACAAACTTAGGAAAAATTTGTTTCTATCGGTAGACACGGTGGCATACATACGTTCTCTCATATAGATCGTAACTAGTCGAACTACACATTTCATTGTTAGTGTTCCTGCATAAAATTTCATTTCAGCCCTAAACCCATAATAAAATATGCAGAATGTAATTGTAAATACTTTCATATATGTATCCCCATACATATACTTCCGTATCAATCTACCCAACAATAATTTAAACCCACAATTAAATACGTACCATGTACACATGCAAGCATGCATACATAGCCGTACCAAAGCTAACTCTTCCCGACCGCACGCTCACATCTTGCGGTCATACACTCATCTTACCTTGGCGTAGAGGCATTTGATCCATACATTACCACTCAAGTGAATGGCATCCATACTATAGCACGCCGTATGGACGACGAAGTAAAAACCCCCATGTTAGTACTTAAATAGCCACCTAATAGTCCTTAATCTGGGCATAAGGAAAGTGATCATTGGCACACTTTAGATTTCAAATACCTATTAATTACTATTAGTTGCTAGAAAAGGGTTTTGGAACACAAAAACTTTTGTTTTAAATACACTTGTGACAATTAATGTTGAATCCTGCTCTGATACCAGCTGTCGCAGAACCGACCAATTTATAAGAATACAAGTATAATGGCAATCCACAAGTGGTCGCACTATCATACTTGAACTCATATAAACCCGGTAGTCCGTCGAGTACCACGACGGGTCTCGATAAACGATTTACAACAACCAAGATCGTACAGGATTCAACATACGTGCCACATATTACATACGGTTCGCAGATACTTTTCATCATCAGAGTACGAATAAAAAGTTATTACAAACTGAGTTTGGTAAACAAAGCGGAAGCAAATAAGTTCGAAGATAAAGTTTCCAACATAGTTTGATACAGTACCAAGCCAGATCACGGTCCACAAAAGCAAAGATAGGAATTACTAAAGAAGCCTGCCCAAGGCTTACTCCTCATCCATAGCGGGATAGAAGCAACTCTTGCAATAACCATGATACACAGTGCCATCTGCAACAATGGGAAAATAAACCCTAAGTACGAGAAGGTACTCAGCTAGACTTACCCGTCATGAACCAGAAATAAAATGACTCCAAGGATTATGCAAGGCTGTATAAGTGGACGTAACTTGACAACATTTTGCGAAAAAGGCAATTAACCGTTGTACAGTTGTGATTCTTTTATCAAGTTAATTGTAACTATCCATTTCTAGATTAGCAACTATCCTGTGCCAAACATGTGATATATTATTTAGAATCATACAATAGTAACCATAGCAGGTATTGTAGTTCCATATTCATCTGAACCATCATGTTTCATAATATAGTTACTACGATGTTGGGACTAGCCAAGTTTCTCACTATCCGGGAGAGACGGCGATTCGAATCGATTTCAACCAGCTGGGAATTTATTCCTAACACAAACCCAGATCTATCAGCCACGATAGTCTTAGGTCACCTTTGGTACAACTCAGGTACACATTTCGCGGGTCCGTACCGCGCCGCACAATCTGGAACACCAGATGCCAGGATGCTCAGGCCAAGCCTGCCCTTGGGCTCAGTCTGATCGTTCCCCGGAAGGAGCGCACAACAGAACGGTTCCCGGCCTGAGTTGAATTATTCGGCTTAGCGGTCAGAACGAGTTATCCGGCCAGCTAAGTGAGAGGCATGCGTTCAATCTTGTCAGAAGCGCCAACAACGGTACGGTCCTTAATCGACACAGACGGGGATAAGTCCACACCCAAGACCTCCATGCCTTGTTGCTTCCCTATCGACCTCCCGTCTGGTCTCAATTTACTTTTACCACATGGTTCTGTTCCACGATAGCAGATATAGCCAACCGTGCTCCGGTATCCACCTATATCTCACAGGTGACAGGGCATCACCCGACTTCTACCGGTCTAAGCATGGCTAAGCATATATTTGATCCTGGACCTATACCGGTTAAAGGGTTAATATCTGGACAAGGAATGTACATGCATCAAGTGGTTTCATTCAACTCTTATAACCTAATGCATCAATCATAAATACGTAAGTAAACATTTGTAAATTACTGGGAGACTTATAATGCTCCGGGGCTTGCCTCGCAGAAAGGAAGTAGGGCGGTGGTCAGGGCACTCTAGAAGCTCTTCAGGGTTCTGCTCCACGCCTTCGGGAGCTGTGGCTTGCGGATTCTCCTGCGGGTTCCCTTCCTCTGCTTCTTCGAATTCCAGCAACATGATCTCTTCCTCCGATCCTAGATGCATGAGTATGGTATGAGTATTATGAATGCATAATGTTAACAAGTGCATCGCGTTGTTTGAGTAGGTGCATATCTCTTCTCGATTACTACCTAACTATTTCTACAATGCATCGACTACGCCATACAGTAGTTACTTGTTTCACTCATAACTAGAGTTCTACAAATCCAAAAGCAGTGATCCTAGACTTTCTGGAAAGCTTATCAAATTCTCTACAACTTTGTTATTAACCATTTTTACAGTCTACCTCAGTTTCCACATGCAACTCATCATATTCTAGGATCAGTCCGCAAATGACTTACATGCAATATAAAGTAATAACACCTCTACTTCATGTAATCATTCACAAATTTGACAAACTAGAACCTACCAACAGTGTAAGCATACCAATTACAGTTAAGATGATATAATGGTGAAGCCCAAACTATTTATTAAATTGCCTTTATTATTTTATTTAGATATCTAGGTTAAATAATAAATATATATCAGATGTGCTTAATAAATTCTCAAAAATTTACAGAGCCTTACTAATGCTATCAAAGGACTACTATAAAAATTTTATGTCATTTCACTAAGTAGAACATTCTATACAAAAATGATAAGGAAGCAAGGCTTGAAATAGCATAAATGGAAAATCCTATTGAAAAGTGTCAAGCAACAGATTTATTATTTTTCCTAACATCCATATGGTACTAGTATCACCTCCTACAAATTTCATGAATTTTGGACTCATAATTAATTTATAAAAATTCATGCAAGGATTAACTATTTATAAAAGAAAAATCTATAACTATAGATCTACACATGCACTGGTCTTCAAATTTTTATCCAGGCTCATATATGCTAAGACTAGATTACCACAAAAATTTCATAATTTTTGGAGCACAGGAACTCTAGATATAAAATAAACAAATTTAAATACATTCAAAAGCACATTTCAAATCCTGATTTAAATCTCCATAAATTTCTACTGTTGAAGCTAAGAACATATTTTTCTTAAATACTACACTTCCTAAGCAACACAATCATATTTATTTCACAATTTTAGGAGCTACCAAACTAAAGATACAAAAATAACAAAACACATCAAAAACTGGGTTCAAAATGAGTTGGCCTTCACTACTGCTGTCGCTGACAGGTGGGACCCGCTGGTCAGGGGACCCCACGCGTCAGTGACACGGAGCAGAGCAGCGGCGCTGCTGGGCACTGCGCGGCTGCGGCTCGTCGACGGCGAGCTTCGCCGGCGGTGAGGTCATCACCATACGACCTACATGACCTAGCGCGTTGATTGGTATACTTGGTCAGCCCTATTGTCGCCACCCGCGACGACGGCGGCGGCCATGGCGGAACGACGGAGCTGGACCACGGCAAAACACTGGTGACGACCTCGGTGGCCCGATCTAAGGCTCGGATGAGCATAAACTACCTAAGACGCACTCGATGCACTAGCTAACGCATGGAGAGGTGGACTGTGGCGCTCCGGCCACGGTGACGGGGCTTGCGGCGGAGCTCCGGCGAGCTTAAACGCACGGCGATGGCTTACCAAGCTTGGTTAGCGAGCACGGGAGGGAGCAGTGGGTCGCTGGGGAGACGGAGGAGCTATGGTGGTGGTGCTGGAGTGGCTAGGCGCGGACTGCGCGCGGCTATGGCGACGGCGGGGCTCCGAGAGCTCGGCGGCTGCTGCTGCGAGGAAGAAAAGGCGCCGGGAGCGAAATGGGAGCGCGGGATGGCTCGGGCGGGCGCTGGCGACGTTAAGGCCGCGCTCGGGCGCGGCGTGGCCTGCGCGGACAGAGCGCTGGCGACGCGCGGCCGTTGCTGAGGACACGCGGCGCGCGATGTCGGAAGCCGGTCGGCCATTGACGTCGCGATTCAGTTAGTCAGAAACGCGATGGCCGAGCCTGACGACGTACTTTCATGGAGCTTGATCTTCTAATCCGTGACGTATTAGTGCATACAATCTACACCAAAGTTGTAGCTCTAAGTACCATCTGTAATTCATATAAAACGATCAAGACCTAATTCGCAACGGTTAAGGAGGAAAATCGTGCTCAAAGTTGGCTTGTCAGGCTGTCGGTGTTCCCGACTTAGCAAAAATTTGCTAAGTGTAGAATTTGTGATTTCTCTAATTTTTGAAACCCAAATTCACACATGTTAGGAGCTAAATCCATCAAAGGCCCAAAAATCAAAGTTGTTCCTTATGTCAAACACTACAACATTGCTTTGGTGAACTCCTCCATGCAAGGTCCCTAACACCTAGTTCAACTTTAGTCAAACATGTCACTTTGAAATCATGATACACATTCAAACCATGGCTAAATGACCAAACTAGCCCTAGCACTAAATACCAAAGTTGTTCCTAATGATATCCTAAGCATGTTTGAGCAATTTGCAAGGTTATTTAAGCATTTCATGTAGTAGTCACTCATATAGCCATTCAGGTCAACACATGAAATATCACTTAAGTGCTGGATCATGAAATGTGGCCTTCATGAACAAGATTCTTTTTGTTAACCTAAGTATAGCTAAGGTGTTTTAGTGACCAACATTACCCACTTGCATTCATTTGTACAAGATCATATGCATATGTTCTAAGAAACACGAGGTAACAAGTAATGTTTCATATGTTTTGATCAAATGTTTCAATTGTAAATGATGATTTAGGAATGCTTGATGCTCATGCTCATGTTATGCAAGTCAAGTTATGCAAGGCTAACACCCGAGGTGTTACAAGAGGAACTAGGATCGGAGCCTTCATTAGGAGCTATTTGACTATGTCAAGTGCCTCCTAGGCCTCGGGCGTCCATTCGAAATGGTCAGCCTTCTTCAGAAGCTAATAGAGGGGGAGACCTCATTCGTTGAGGCGTGAGATGAAGTGGCTGAGCATGGCAAGGTGCCCTATAACTCACTGTATCCCCTTCATGTTCTGAATCAGGCCCATCCTTGTGATGGCTGAGATCTTCTCTGGGTGGGCTTTGATGCCACGCTCAGAGACGATGAAACCAAGCAGCATACCCCTTGGGATCCTGAAAGTGCACTTCTCAGGGTTGAGCTTAATGCCATTTGCTCAGAGTTTTCTAAAGGTCTGCTCAAGATTGGCTATGACCTGGTTAGGACATTTGGACTTGACCATGATGTCATCCATGTAGGCCTCAATGGTTCACCCGATGAGGTCTTTGAGACACTTGAGCGTACAACGCTGGTATGTAGCCCCTGTGTTCTTTAGACCGAACAGCATTGTCACGTAGCAGAATGATCTGAATGGGGTGATGAAGGATGTCATGAGCTAGTCGGACTCTTTCATCACAATTTGATGGTACCTAGAGTATGCATCAAGGAAGCAAAGGGTTTCACACCCTGAGGTAGAGTCAACTACTTGGTCTATGCATGGCAAAGGAAACAGATCCTTTGGACATGCTTTTGTTGAGACCTGTGTAGTCAATACACATTCTCCATTTCCCTCTCTTCTTTCATATAAGGACAGGATTGGCTAACCACTCTAGGTGGTATACTTCCCTGATGAACCCTGCTGCCAATAGCTTCACGATCTCCTCACCGATGGCCCTATGTTTCCCCTCATCGAAGCAATGCAGGCACTGCTTCATCGGCTTGGAGCCTGGCCTAATCTTTAAGGCAAGCTCGGTGACTTCTCTTGGAATGTCCATCATGTCCAAGGGTTTCCACGCAAAGATATCTCTGTTGGCATGAAGGAAGCCGATGAGCACACTTTCCTATTTAGAGGAAAGTGTTGTGCCAATGTGCACCGCTTTACCTTTGGAGCCGCTAGGGTCTATGAGGACCTCCTTGGTGCCCTCCATTGGCTCAAAAGACCTAGCCAACTGCTTGGGGTCGGGTGCTTCCTCAGTGACCTCCTTCCCAATGGCCGCAAGCTCTTTGGAGGTGATGACTACTGTGGCATGATTGTAGCACTCAACCGTGCATTTGTAGGCATGCTAGAAGGAGGTGTCGATGGTGATGACCATGCATGGTCCCAGCATCTTCAGCTTTAGATAGGTGTAGTTGGGGATGGCCATGAACTTCATGTAGCATGGACATCCTCGGATGGTGTGGTAGGTTCCATGGAACCCGACCACCTCAAAGCTGAGGGTCTCCATCCTATAATTGGACGGATCCCCAAAGGTGATGGGTAGATCAATCTACCCAAGTGGCATGGTCTGCTTTCCAGGCATGATGCTGTGGAAAGGTGCTCCAGTCGGTCGAACGCCCGATCGGTCGATGCCTATGGCAACAAGTGTTTTGGTGTACATGATGTTGAGGCCCCTGCCTCCATCCATCAGTACCTTGGTGAGCCGCTTTGTGCTGATGATCGGGTGGACCATGAGCAGATATCTCCCTGGTTGTGGGACGTTCTCTAGGTGGTTAGTCTGATCAAAGGTTATGCTAGACTCTGACCATCGAAGGAAGACAGGCGTGGACGGTTTAGCCATATAGACCTCACAGCGCGTGAGCTTCTAGCAACACTTGGAGTTATAGGCCGCCAACCCTCTAAAGATCATCAGCTAGCCATCCAGCATCGAAAAGCCATCATCCCTCCCCTTGGCGTCGTCCATGGTCGGCTTAGGGTCCTTCCCATGCCCTCCCTTATTGAAGCCTCTGGACAAGAACCATTTCATGAGGCCATAGTCCATGTATAGATGCTTGATGGGATGGAACGGTTCAGGCATGGCCCTTCGAGTAGCTTCTCGATGTGGTCTGGGGTACCCTCCATAGGCTTCTAGCCCCCTTGCGGTCGGTGGTGGCCATGAGTGAGCTCTCATGCCACTGCTTGTTCTTCTTCTTAATGGGATGGTTGGAGGTGCCTTTTCTAGCGTCCTCGTCTCACTTCACCTTGCCTTTCAGGCAGTCAAAGATTGCTCCGACCACATCCTCACCCAAGGCATGGCTGGTGGTGATGTCGAGGAGCTCCTTGGTGGTTCACAAGCCCTTACGTCCTAGCTTGTGAACCAAGGACTCACAGGTGGTCTCAGATAGTAAAGCCCCTATAACATCGGCATTGATGATGTTAGGTAGCTCATTGCACTGCTAGGAGAAGCGCTAGATGTACCCATGGAGGGTTTCTTTGGCCTTCTATCGGTAGTTTTTGAGATCCCATGGGTTCCTAGGACGCTATATGTGCCTTGGAAGTTCCCCACAAAGATCTCTTTTAGGTCCGCCCAACTTTGGAGTCTGTTGGGTGGAAGGTGTTCCAACTATGTTTGTGCTGAATCGGCCAGGAATAATGGAAGGTTGTAGATAATGAAGTCATCATTATTCACTCCATCGGCTTGGCAAGCAAGCCAATAATCCTCAAGCCATAGTTTGGGGTTCATTTCCTTAGAGTATTTCGGGATGTTGGTTGGTGGTCGGTACCATGGCATGAAGGCAGTGTTGACGATGTGTTGGCCCAAAGCCTAAGGTCCCAGTAGTTTGGGGCTCGGGCTTCGGTCCTCGCTGCTGTTGTAGTGTCCACCACAACAAGGGTGGTAGCTGCGGCTAGCTCCCTCCCTTGGATTGCCATGGGTACGCCTATGGGCATCGAGGGTGTCATGTGTGTCATGGTTGTGGCTGAGATGGTCATGTAATGGGACCATGGTGTGCAGCCTGCCACCTTATGGTGCCTGGTGGACTGATGCATCCTTGTTGGGTCGCTCTGAGGGCATGAGCTAGCTCACGTTGAGCTCACATCACCGAGATAGCGAGGTCTTGGCCTACTATGTCGCTGCACGCTTGTGTAGCATACGAATCCCATGATGGGCCTGATGGTCTTTGGGCGTTGCGGCCCTAGAAGCCCTCGGAGCAAGGCTACCATAGTGGTGATATTCTGGCTCACCCAGGCGAAGTGCAGGAGTGCTTCATCATCATTAATGATCCTCTAGTTCACGTTGTGGGCCATGGCGCGTGCACGCCCACTGTCTCCATGGCACTCGATCTCTCAATCGAGCTCCGTGCATTCCTATTTGAGCTAGAGTCATGCTTCCTTAAGCTCTTGGTGTCAGGCTTTTAGCTGCTCCACCCATAGGCAAGGTGGGGCCCCTACATCCCTCTTGACCTCGTCGTCGAGGTCATTCGTTGGGGTAGCCTCTTCCTCATGGATGCTTTCGACATGTCCCTCAGGGGCACCTATCATGAAACACTCATGAGAGGGGTGATGGCTCCCCCTACTAGAGTCAGAGCTAGAGGGTGACTTCGATTCTCCTACAAGGAGGTCATGGAAAGACTCTGCAACATATTCGGTCATCCCTACGAACTCATCGTTCACTGGGGATGGAGGCATGTGCTATGCCATAGGGTGGCCATCAGTCTCTGTGGTGTTGTGGAGACTAGACAAGAGCATTGTCGAGGCACTCTAGATGAGGTATTCTAGAGAGAGCGGTTCACCTCCGACGAGCTGCGCCATGACATTGGCAAACGAGAAGGTGAGGTGGCGTAGGTCCTCCTAGGACAGTCGGGGTCCTAGGAAGGCACCAAGCTGGCGCTCTAACCTCTCATAGTCAAAGTCAAGGAGCTAGTCACTTCCAACAGCGCAGGCCTCCAGTGCTAGCAGCTGCTGCTCCTGAAGTGCCTCAGCGATCATGTCGAGGCCAACAAAGTGGAGAGGTCAGACGGCAGCGAGAGCCATCGCCAACTCTCCCTCCATCATGATGATGAAGTCTAGGTCCCCGAAGTGCACATGCACGCCCAAGACCCAGCTAAGGTTGTGGCTAGCCATTCGAGGCCTAGTGTGGATGTCGAGATGCGTAAAAGGCCCCTATCTAGCGCGCTAACTGTCGGTGTTTCAAATTGCCACCGACTAGTAAATTTCTAATATTGCGCGTCTGGCTCGGATGGTGTGCTAAGAGGACATGAGGTTTATACTGGTTTGGGTAGAATGTCCCTTATCTAGTTCATTGCTGCTGCTCGTGTTACTAGCACTAAAATTTTGTAGTAGTGGTTATGAATGGTCAAGAGAGGGATAGGTCCCAAGTCTCTAGTGAGAGGAGCGAATGGGTGTTGAGAAACGTCATTTCATCAATACTATACTTCTCTATATATATTTGGTCAACAGAGTTTAACCCACCTAATGATAAACTAAAGAACATCATAATTGTCTCTAGTGAACATTGAAAACATAAATCAGAACATTAGTTATGAGATACTTGAACATCACACCTATTTTAGAAACAGAGAATAGGGGCATATCTCTAATGCCATAGATACTAAACGTTAACATAATCTAACCATGTTGCTACTGCTCAGTTGAAAGAAACTACATGAACTTCACCAATCTCTGGAACATTCGAACAGATTGTAAGATAACGGATACAATGAGAAAATACTTCTGCACCATAGAACTCATAGCGGTATGAAAGCAAAGTCTAGAGATCTGCATTTGAATGAACTGCAACAAACACATAGGGTCCTAGATGATCTTCAGCAAGACGGTAGTTTCGATGGCCAAGAACTTGATGAACAACTATAGAAGTAATGTACCACCTACTATAAAAGTTAGAATGCACTGCAAGCACTACAATCCTTGTTTGTAGGCCATGGTGAACACATAGCTTGCAGAAGACATAGCGATACATAGACATGTCCTAAGAATGATCATAGTTATCCATGATCTATGTAAAAAAGAAAACAATATGTAGAAGAAAGAACAAAGATGCCCAGTAGTAGGGTGGAGGGCAAAAGCTTTGGGATGGAACTAAAGCAAGAGCCCTAGAGAGCCTTCCTCTCACCCCTTGTCTCTACTGCTATATAGTTCGCGGGTCATAGACCACCCCATGACCGACGCGCGTGCAGCTGCGTGCCCACAGCCCGACATATACAAGCTAGAGTTGACACGATCTGTATTTTATTGTTTCATCAAAACTATGATTTGGCCTGTTAAGATTTCTTTAGTATTAGACTGTCTTAGGCCCTGTTTAGATGGACTGCAACTAGTTAGCCATGGCTAAAAATAGCCAACTAAAAATTAGCTAATTAGTTGTGTTATTAGTCCGTACCTATTTGTATCCTGAACTAATTGGTGGGTTCTATAGATTAGAACTAGTTGTTAGCCCCTGGTAGTCGGGTTCTATGAACTAGTTGGATGGTCCTTGTATTTCATAGTGATCCGGATCATCTATATTTTGTGGGGTCGAACTGTCTTAGGGTCTAGAAAATTTCAACATTTATAGACCCACGTCCTCTGATCAGAAAGGGCAAACACCGTTAGTATAACCAGTTAACCAATGACCAAAGGACCTAAGCTACACCACGCTGAACAGAGTTTAACCATCCTAATACAAAGTCCAACAAAAGTTAACACATACATACATGCAAATAAGACTACACATATAGTCATCCCATAGACCAAACCTATTCATGACTTGTACTACTGATACGTCCCACAAATCAAGGGTCGATGCGGACATGCAAGATGTTGTCGTCCACGTTCACCTTCACTAAGATGGAGTTGGCGACCGGCTCAAGGCTCACGAACAATGGGAACATACTCGAGCGATGGAAAGTATAGCACTAACTACGACTCTTGTGAGGAGGACTATCCGGAGTACTAGCGAGTCGGTGAATCACAAGAGCGCTAGCAGATGGAGGATGCTTTAATTTTTTCTCTTCTCTAGAAACTAAAAGCACCTTAGAATCCATGACTACGTTTTTCAGGGTGGGAAATACATGGGGATATCATTTGAATAACCCATTTAGTTTTTTGGAAGGTTTTCCATTCCTGGGCATGCCTTCCCCTTGCTTGCTAATTATAGGCCTTAGTTCAAACAGTCATAGATGCAGTCACACACACACACACACAAAATCACCAGTTGCAGTGCAATAAGCTACAACGAGCAAGTTTAATTTTTTCATTTTTTGGTAATTTTTAGGTGTCAAATTCATGGATCTTTTAATTGTTTATTATCATCCCCTTTTAGTTTTATGTTTATTTATATTATGAAAAAACCAAAAAGGCAACAACTAACTGATCGGATATATAAACAGGTGCACAAGAGAAACAATGAAAAGACAGATATTAGGTAAGTACAACATTTTGTCGTAATCATTTTCTATTAAAACACCGAATAAATTCCGGTCTCTGTTGAGCCGACGGGGTGGTCTGTTCGCCTAAAAATTTGATTTCGCACCATGCCAAGTAGTCCCGCCAACATGCACAAAAAATTAGATGTCTCTCTTTTGCCCTCCGCGCGGAAAATAGGATTACCAGGCCATCGATTTCAGACAAGGTCATTTGTGGTAATGTGATGGCAACATAAAAGCACAAAGAGTCATCGTCTCCACCTCCATCTCCATTCTATAGCTACACCATCTCTCCTCCTGCTCCAAATCCTAGTCCCGGGCCTCCCTCTCCACTCTCCAACCGCCCCCTCTACCACCCCACTCTAGACCCTTGGCTCTAGTGGAACAGTAGCTTGACTCCCTCTCCATACTCTAGCCATACCCTCTCTCATACATTTTCGAGCCCTAGCCAGAGCTGGATCCCCTTTGATTCATTGACAACAGGTCGATCAGCTAATGGCGAATGGACTGCCTCGATGATGGTACAAGCCGGATCTAGATCTAGATCCCCTACCTAGCTTGGTACCTTTCACGATCGACCGAATCTAATCCCTAGCCGGAGCCAGATCTGGTACCCATTCATCAACGCTGGCTGTGATGAAAGGATGATGGTGCCGACAACAAAGCAAAGCCAGGGAACACGAAGGAAGAGGTACCCAAATTCCATTTATGATGTGTGCTCTACTGTAGTGGCTGAACCAAGGATATGTAGATAGCGATGGAGTTACATATTTCCTATAGTTGAGTGCAGCTGACATGTGCTTTATTGGATTAATGACTTCCATATAAGTTGTAGTTACTAATTAGGTGCTTATTTGCACACTCTTCCTCTATTGTGTTGACATTCTGTCAAAGCTTTAGTTAATAAAATCATTCGTAATCTAGATAAATAGCCACTAACTGCTTATGAATGAGACCAGGATGCACAAATTGCAAGGAATCATAGAAAGATGGAAGAACATGGAATACGTGTGGGCCCAAAACCTGTGTCTCCAAAGGCAAAAAAAGTCAAGCACAAAGGGTAGACACATAGAAGATTTGGAATATATCCATGAACCAAGGGATGTTGTTGAGGGATTTGATGATACAGATGAAACAGATTCATATTTAGAAGATAAGTTAGTGCCCCTATCAATTAAGGTGCTTGTTCTATCTTGTATTTAGTTCAGAGGGGGAGGGGGTGTGTGTAGGTAGCCATGCAATGCTTTACTATTTGGATAGCAATGGAATTTGTGCATGCTTGCTGCTTAAGTTTGTATCTCCAATTTCAGTGTCTGGGTCAAAGAAGCCATAGAGGAGGCTCTGCCAGCAGGAAAAAGGCAGCGCTGCCATGAGGCCTGGGCGAAAGCCCTCCAAGCAAGTGAGGTTAACACCACCAGAACATGCTGCTCATGGAGTTTGTACTCAAAGGTCTACCGCTAGCAAAAGTGTGGAGGTAGCAGCAGTAGGTGAACATAATTCTCCATCACGACTGACACCTATACCCAGGGATTAATTCCAAGTGCATGAATTGACTGGAGATATTTATCAGGACGACACCCTACCTAGCCCTGTGAGAGACTCCTCACCACCAGATGATGATAGCCATGTCAAAGAGGAGCCCTCTCAGCAAACTCCCATCTCCCCCACCCACGGAACGATGAAACTTGCCAAGGTTGGTATTACCTTATAGATGTCTATCATTCAATTCACACTAGCTATTTGATATCCATGTAACTTTTCTAATAATCTGAATGTATGAAAACTATGTAGTACCATTACCGGGAAGAGCAAGGAAGCCGAGGCCGCGAACTCATGGAATTATGCTTGACAAAATGAGCAAATCACTAGGAGGATTGAGGATGCCCATCTCTGTTGCCGAGGGGAATAGAAGGCCACATGATCTAGTGCAAGCTGCCAAGTTTGCCTCAGAGGCAGGTGTAGTAGTCAGGCATGAAGTACCAATTTTGATGCATTGGAAACAATACAAGGTGTAGAGGCCCGACACTGTCTATTGCACACGATTTGTTGATAGGCTAAATGTATGTATGGGTATCCCCTCTTGACATTCAACTCTACTTTGAGCAACTTTAAGAAATTTACTTTTCATTCACACTACTGTGTGCAGCAAAGGCTACACGTTAACAGTGCTCACTCACCAACAAAACAAGCTTTCTAGAATGTAATATAGTCTGCGGTACGGTAGGCATGCTACAGGTTGAAAAAAAATACTTCATTGGTGTCCCTACTGATCAGATCTATTTGAGCTCTCCTATCTCATCCATGAACAATGCATAGTGGCGTGAGCTTGTCAAGATTTGGTCTAGTGTTAAGAACAAGGTGTGTGAACGCAAGAATTTCTTGTCTAGTCTTGCTATGGTCTACTTTTGCTGCAGTCTAACACAAATGAAGCTATAGGAAAGATCTAAGAAGAACAAGCAAAATTGTGCAAAAGTGAAGTACCACGAGGCTACAGGATCTCACTCCTATATTGTTCAGATGCAAAAATTTGTAAGTGATGGCTATGTTTTATTGTTACTCTTACCTTTGTATAAATATAAACTGAAACTCAAGTGTAATGTGAACAAAAGGAGAACAAGAGGAAGGCAGCAAAACACAATCAAGGACTTGAAGAAGAAAATGGTCCACCTGATGAAGATGTTAATGCTATGGAAGTCTTCAAGGACTTCCATACTAGTAGCAAAAAGGGCCTTAGCGATGCTGCAAGAGCAGCAGTTGTAAGTACCTTCTTTTGCTTCCCTTGAAATCTACCGAAGCCATTGCCATAAAAGAAGGAAACGTAGCAGGAGCCTAGTGTTATGGAAATCTACTAAAATCTACTGTAGCTTATGTAATCTCTATCAATAGTAGGTTGAGGAAGACCTATGCACTACTTGTTATGAAACAATCTCTTGGGTTTTCAATTGAAGTCCTCTTACACTATCTGTAACCTAATGTTTTACTGATTGAATTTCGTAGGAAGCTATAGAAACTATGCAAGCAGAACATGTTGCTGATGGGTGGCAACCAATGACTAGTGCTGATGTTGTTTGGAAGGTCCTCTGCATCTACCAGGTGTTGGTAGTGCTTAACTCACATTTTTAACTACCAACCTTCATATAAAAACTGCTAAAATGAACACCAAGCTTAGACATAGGGCTTTAGAACTAACAATCTCCACAAGTTTTGGTATTTGACCATTTGTAGGAGGGGATGTAGGGAATACATGGAAAATACATTCAAAATGTGCAAAGCATGACACCATATTGCGCAAAGCAAAAGAACTCAAGGGGGGAAGGCCTACTACTAGACCAAATCAGGGAAAAGCATATGGAGAGAAAGGGCGAAAACACAAACCAATCGATCTCTAAATGGCATGAAACTTTACAGGCATGGCCCACACATCCCCAGAGGCCCACCAGACAAAACTTGGGCTAGGACGCCACCTCTAGGGGGCAACCGACCCATGGGGTCACCCTCCCCCCTATGGGCTTCGTTCAGCCCAAACTTTGGTCAGCTGGCTCTTACCGCCTCTCCAAACATCGGTTGCATGTGCTTTGCAGAAGACTTGGCATAGAGGATGGTGGTTTGCTCAAGATAGGAAGGCATGCAAGGAAGCAAAACTCCACTCCATCTCCACCATCCATCCTATGACGGTTCGATCCAATGGCTATGGTGAAGAGGCGCACGGATCGTTGACATGGAACATTGAGTAGCCTTTGTTCCTCCTCACCACCTATAAAAGAAGGCCACCCCTCCTCATTTCACAACACCATTTGGGCTTCCACAACACAACACAAGAGAGTCACAATGTGACAAGAAGAGAAGAGCTCCATTCATATCTTAGTTCTCTACTAGTTCTAGTTTATGGAGTGAGTGAGTAAGAGTGGAGAAGTACCAGAGTTGTTGGCTACCTCCACTTGTGTACTTGGGGCCCTATATATTTAGCGGAAGGAATGCCAGGAATCATAGGCTCCTCTCCACTTGTACCTCTATGTTTTGAATACTACTTGGAGTATAAGGTTAGTGTTTATCTTTGGTGGTGAGTTCTACTTTAAGTTGTCTTGTTCATTATTTACTAGCGGGTTCGTCATCCGCTCTCGTACTGGATACTCTAGCAGAGGGCCCTAATAGAGACGGATAACCCTGATCAATGCTAGAGTAGTAGTCGCTAGTGTAGATATGGTGTCTAGGCTAGAGGCTACCTTTGTTAGCCTCATTTGCCATGGTTGAGGGGTAGGCGATAGGTGGTGATAGCCCTATCCATCCTTTGTACTCCCCCATGTCTAGGTTCGATGTAGGCTACAAACCGGTATCGCCTAGTAGACTAGGTGCGCTCCAGTGCCTGAAGCAAGTCTATAGTGCCAAAGTTATCTAGACTTAGGATCTCTATCCTTAGAAAACCTCACTACCCGAGCTAACTTTCTTGTTGTCATCCTTGGTGAACTAGCTAAGAGACTTTTACACATCTGTTCCTCATGGAAATACGATACCCTGAATACTTCCGGGTGAAATACTACAACGGTAATTCCGTGTGGTTGCGGATAATTTCTATATGCATTAAGAAATACCAATAAGCATTTCTGGCGCCGTTGTCGGGGAATGGTTGTCGTAATTATCACTGAACCTAGTTAACCCGTGTATCCTTGTGTTTTATCTTTCTTTTCAAAAAGAAAAAAAATATTATTCATTCTATTCTTTTTCACCATGAAGCCCTTCCATTATATATATATATATATATATATATATATATATATATATATATATATATATATATATATATATATATATATATATATATATATATATATATATATATATATATATCTTTCTGATCCTTAGGACGTGTTCTTAGAACCACCACCATCGAAGCCAATCACAGCTTCTGGCTATAAACTCCATCTTGGCTTTGGCGGTCAAGCTTATGACCATAAACTAAGCACTGCCGGTAGATACCCTAGATTATCATAAAAAACAAACATAACTTTTTCTTATCAATAACAACAAGATCATGTTTTCAAGTTAGTATGCACCTTAGGGTATTCTTGTTTGCTAACCTTGATAGGTTAGGATCAAGAAGAATGGGGAACATACGATGCTCAAAATTATGGGAGCTACATCGACTACATACCTTGATAACCTTTGGTGATGCAACACACTCAAAAGGGCACCCCCAACACTACACACTTGACTTTCACAAAAGTCCAAGTGTGGGGGATAATGGTGAGACTCTCACCAAAATGCCATCTTGGTTAAAAAGAAAAAAATGATGTTAGCCCTGCCTTGCTAAAAAAGTATTATGAAAAAAGGGGATCATCATGAGCCCAAGGTGCCCGATCATTCATGAACAATAAACACCTCCACCCTGCCATTTCATAGAAAGGTATATATATACTAACCATATGCAGAAAGAGAGAAGGTCGTCGTCAAGCAAAAACAAAAGCATCATATGTGACGGAACAACTACATTACATCACTCACAATTCAATCACAAATTGTGGGTGATGGTACAATTAATCAAGGTATGAGAGAACCAACCCAAAAATATCTTTCCTATTTTTAGTTACTTTCTACCACTGCATGTTTGCATTCATGTCACTCATTTAATTTCCTTTTCAAAAAACCATGGCATGTTTGTTTAAATTGCATTCATCCACCCCGTTTGCATTGCTTGTATATTAAAAAATGGTTCTCTGATTCACCATTCAAAGTTATCACCTTTGTTTAAGTGAATCTCATGTTACTTTCATGCACCTTTTTTCTATTCTAGCATGCTTTGGTTTGGATGTTGGTCGTACATCTTTTAAATTAGGCATGGTGCTTAGTTTGGATGTAATGATCATACTTACATAGGCTATTTAAATTAAGCATGGTGCTTAGGTTAATTAGCCTACCTTAATCAAATTGGAGATGGAGTCTAGTTTGCTTTTTTAACTAAAACTGCTAAATAAAGACTTTGGTTGCATGCATGGACTAACCCCTGCGGGATATTATCAAATTCATGTGGGTAAGTCCTTGAGATAAATTCATAGCGGATATAAACCAAAACTTATTTGGTGAACTTTGAATAAACAAAGGTTTCAAATTTAAAAAAGGGGCCCCTCTTTGCTAACTAAACATGAGTGCCAACTTTTCAATTAGCATAGAGGAAAACCTTTAGCTCATAAACATCAACCGCCATTGTTTCAAAACCTTTGTAAAATCCCTCGGGTATGTATTCTCCACTAACCTTATGTAGGGATAAAACCTTGATCAAAAGAAAGATGGATCACACACCCGCCAAGTCAAACCACATGAAGATCAAGATGGCATGGTAGAAATAAAAAGTGCAATCATCCTTATCCATCTCTAGAATGAGATGATGCCAATTCAAGCTAAAATACAATGGATAAGTCCTGCTCAATGGCCTTAAAACAGTGAGCCCTTACCGAAGGTAAATCGGTAGTTATCTTTAAAATTCAAAATAAATATTTCTAGATTAAAAATTTGAATTTTTACTTTAAAGTAAAACTCTTAGAAGAAAAAAAACTATTATAAAAATTGAATGATGAAAAAAATACATAGAAAAAAAGAGAAGAAGAGGAAGAAGGAGCATTCTTCTCTTCTAGACCTTTGCCATCACAAAAGCCCATGGTCTATACACACTAGTTGTGTGTGTGACCTAACCTTGGTGATAGCCTAAGATGGACCATATACAGGCGCCCCTGCAGCAGTTTCAAAGCTTCCATCTATAAATGCTGCTGATAAGAACTCAGGTATGCAAAGGTAAATAAAATGTTCACCAACACATTTTACTCATGTTTGTCTCCATGAAAATGTAAACTTGCTTATACTAGTTCATGCTTCCTTTGTTCATGACATATGCTCTAGTTTGGGTGTATTCTTAAGGTACATCTATAGGTTTTTTAAATTAAGCATGGTGCTTAGGTTAAAATAGCCTTCCTTAATCAAAATTTGACATGGTGTTGAAATTTGATTAATGAACACTGAGTATTACTTTCATAAACAACAAAAGTAATCTACTATGGAGATAAATCAAGGCTATGTTTATTTTTGCAAACTTTACCTTAGCCTTGTTTATGCTACATGATAAAAAGTTGGGTGAACCCTTAAAATAAAAAAATTAATAATAATAACGGTAGTAATATATAACAAAAATAAAAGTAATAACAATTATAATAAAATTAAGGCTCCCTAGTGTCTCAACTAGTAGAGCTCTTGTCTGTTTCTTTTTGTTTTTCTTTGTTAAATAAAAAGTAGGTACAAAAAAGTGTGGGGGAGGTCTCTCAAGCATGATGAACACACATTCAAGATCTCCCACCAACACACTGCACAAAACATCGGATAATACAACATGCAGAAGGACAGGACAGATAGCCCTAGAGAGGATTGGCTGAACCCCTAGTTTAGCCAAACCATATCTGACTCCTCGTAGCTCCTTCATCTTCAATGATGGTTTGTGCAACACTACCCTCAACTCCCTACAATTTTGAGTTTAAAAGAAACATAATTCTGACCACTAAAATTAAACTCAATGCCTCTATGCAATTTGACAAACCACACTTCATTCAAAATAAATTTTGAAAGGTGACATGCTCATAACATCTCTAAGATAGAAGCCTGCATAAAGTTTGTTCCATATACATACACTTATGCTTGTGGGAAAATATTGTAATAGGACAACCATGTTGACTAAGTTGTTGTGAAGTGTGATATAGTTCTGACTTAGAAATCCAACCTTTTCTATTCGAAGCACTTGGATAATTTGTTTTGGTAAAAAAAGTTATAAAACCATAGTATCACATACTCCTCAATTGGTGAGCAGTTCCTACCAGAGCCAAATTTGAGATCTTACAAAGTTTCAAGCCTTCCACATAAGTTGCTTGTTATTATGTTGAGTTTGATCAAGTCTTTGTCACAGAACCGTCCAATTTATAAAAGCACAAGTACAATAGCAATCACCGAAGTAATCAAACCGTCGTACTTGAGCCCATATAAACCCGGTAGTCCCACGAAATCACGAAAGATCTCAAACAACCAACATACAAACCAAGATCGTAGAGATTCAACACAACCAGTCACATGTTACATCACAGTTCACAAATATGTCTCATACATCAGAGTTTGAATAATTATTACAAACCAAGTTTGAAAGTAGCGGAAGCAAAGTAGTTTAACATAAACATCACACGTAGTTTAATACAAAGCCAGTGTCATAGTCATCTCCAACCAAAAGCACAAAGGTGAGATGAAATACAGAATGACCATTGCCCATGGTCCTAGTCCTCATCCACAGCAGGAGCAAGACAGTTCTTGCAGTAGCCATGAAACATAACGTTATCTACAACAAAGGGAATCAAACCCTAAGTACGAGAAGGTACTCAGCGAGACTTACCTGTCCGACTAATATACTAAGACACCAAGGAGTATGCAAGGCTTTATAAGTAGAGCTGGTAAACATTATTTGCATAAAAGCATAAGTTATCCAACATCTCTTTAATTGGAAATCACTAGTTATTAATCCTGTCTCATACTAGATTAGCAACTATCCTATGCCAAACATGTTGATACCATTAATTCATCACAATAATAACCATATCCAGTTGAGTTCTTGCATAATCTCATAACCATCATTTTCATCCTTTCCATAACTTACTACGATGAAAGGAACTCAAGTCAAGTTCTCACTATCCAGGAGAGACGGTGATTCGAATCGATTCCTACCCAGCTGGGGAAATATTCCTAACACACACCCAGGCATGCCTCGTGAAGGTAGCCTTAGGTCACCTTTGGTACAAATCAGGAACCAAATTCATGGGTACGACCAGCGCTGCACAATCAGAGAACCACTCTGCCAAGGGTGATCGGGACTCTAACCCGCCCTTGGGCTTATGCCAATGGCTCTTCGCACATCCTTACTACCATCCAGAGTGCGCACTTGAACTGCTCGTGGTCCCAGCCTGAGATGAGCTACTCGGCTTCGCGGTCGGAATGACTTATCCAACCAACTATGTGAGAGGCTGCGTTCAACATGACAAGATGACCTCCAACGTCCGGTCCTTAAACGACACAGGTGGAGTCACTATAGTACCACATATAAGACTCCACCCGGTCTCCATTTGTTCAACAATACCAGGTTATGTTCCACGATAGCACAATATAGCCAACCGTGATTAAGTTATCACCTATAGCTCGCAGGTGATAGGGAATCACCCGACTTCTACCGGTCTAAGCAGAGCTAAGCATGATAAACGTTCCTGGACATAAATAGGATCCATGGTAGATATATCTGGTCAAGGAATGGTAGTATGCAGCAAGTGTTTACAAACAACTCCTGTCACATAATGCAGCAATACGAATAACTTTAAGTGACATTAATAAAATAGGGAGACTTATAATGCTCCGGGGCTTGCCTTTCGCAAACGTCGAAGGCTGGTGATCAGGGCACTCGGGAAGGTGATCGGATTTAGGCTCTCCTTCTCCAGAAACCTCCAGGCGCTAAACTTCCTGATTCTCCTCCTACGGCTCGGCGTCGAGTTCCACAAGTGCGATCCCCTCAGTTGCACCTATTGCATGCATATGCATAAATAAGTACCATGAATGCATAAGATGGATCACGGAGGATGTGATAACAGGAGGTACATGCTATGACAATGATGTTAAGTAGAAAAATGATAACAATGCTAACTCCCTACTAATTGAGTAGGTGCATATCTCTTCTCCATCTACTTACCAATTTCCCACAATGCCATGTCTAAACTACATATGGCAGTTACATGTTTACATCATAACTGAAGTTATACTTATCCAAATGCTTTGAGGTTAAACTTTCTGGAAAGCTTATAAAATTGCCTACAACTCTTATTTAATCACTAAAAGCCGAATCACAATCTATCATAGCCAAAATAGTAAATCTATGCTTTGCTGCCTAGGATCACATAACGTGAGAAAATAATTATTAACTTATGTTTCAAACATATAATTGGACAAGACCAACTTTACTAACTCATCACACATATCAAAACAATACCAGAAAGTAAGGTGTTCACCACCAAATCATTTCTTTTAATGCTTTTCTTAATTTATTTAATTAATCAGGGGAAATGGTAAACATATATGAAAACTCTACCATTAAATCTACAAAAATTACAGTAGGTACTACATGTTCTAAGTAGACTACCATAAAAATTTCACACCATTTGAGAAAGTATAACATCTCACACAAAAATGATAAGGCATAATGGCTTAAAATGAAATAATTAGGAAACCTTAGTGAAAAAGTGTCAAGCAATAGATTTCATATTTTTCCTAGCATCCTTAAGGTACTAGGATACTTCCCACAAAATTTCATGGTCAATGGATTCCTATATAATTTATAAAAAATCACCCAAGTATCAATCAGTGATGAAAGAAAAATCTATAACTCAAAAACTACACATGCAATGTCTCTCAAATTTTAACCAGAGCTCCTACTAAGCAATACTAGCTTACCCATAAAATTTCACAATTTTTGGATCACAGAAACTCAAGATATGATTTAAACAAGTTTACATGCATTCAAAAACACTTTTCAAGTTCCTATTTAATTCATCCAAAATCTCTACATAAAGTGCTCAAGACATATTTTTCTTAAATACTAGACCTAACTGTGAGTCTAACAAAATTGGAAGTACTAAATTTGGATCTACCAATTTGGAGTTACAAAAATCACAAATCAGCATTCAAACTGGAATTTTTGAACTAGCTTCTGACTCAAACAGCCACTGCCGTGCGGGTCCCGGGTGTCAGCCGACCCCACCCGTCAGCGAGATGAAAACAAAGGAGGCGGCTTCGACGGCGCGGCGACGGTGGAACTCGCCGACGGTGACTCCTCCGGCGACGCCGAGGTCACCTACGCGATCTACGTGATGTGGGGAATCTATTGGTGCTAGTGGCGCGACCTACGACCTAGCGGAGGTGGCACGTGGCCGGTGATGGCGGCACGGCAGAGCTCCGGTGCGAGCTACCGGCGACGGCAGCCCATGGCCGGCTCAACCGAGCACGGTGTGAGCTACCAGAAGTCACCACGGTGCTAACACAACAAAGAAACGGGGACGGGATGCTTCCTAGCTACCTCGGCCATGGTGGCCTCATCTCCGGCGAGGACACGCCCATGGCGGTGACGGCGGAAATGGTCACTATGACCTTACCAAAGCACGAATGGCGTAGCTAGGAGGTGGAGAAGGTAGAGGAGGACACGACGGAGCTATGGTGAAGATGGAGTTCGCGTTTTTGTGGTGGTTCGCGAGCTCGGCGATGGCGAAGCTCGCTCGGTAGCAATGGTAGGCGTAGAGCTCGGTCGCTGCTTGCGGTGGAGGCGATGAAATGAAAAAAATTGGGCTGCGAACAGGTCGGGCAGGCGTGGGTGAGTGTGCCCGTCGTGGCTGGCCTTGCCAGGGCGTCCGTGGTGCGTGGCCGTGCGGCCAGACGGCCGGCGACGGGTGTCACCACGTGTCGGCTGATTTCTGAAACGGTGAACACTATAGATGTCTGAACTTTTCGTTTCAGAGCTCAAAGGTGTCGACTGACACGGCAAGTTTAATACCGATTGGCTCCTAAACTGTGATGAGTTAGAGGAAACAATGAACATGAAAGTTGTAGAGCTATATTAGGGCTTCAACTTTGATTTAGAAATCAATAGCCAGATCTCCATGGATCAAGAGTTATATCAAGCCAAAGTTGGCGCAAACAAACTGAAATTGCATTTAGGACTTAGCAAAATTTTCAAGTGTTGCATCAACTTTCAATTCTGACTTGTGGGTCCTTTTTGAACATGTTGTGCACATTTTCATGACTTGGCTTCTAAACAAAGTTCGTTCCTTATAAAATTTGCTACAACTTTGTTTTAGGTTTCATAGACATGCAAACATCCTAAGCTACACTTTTTAAATAGTCAACCCAAAGTGTTAGGGGGTCAAAATGGGTCAAACCATGACTTGGGAACCTAATTAGTCAAAGTGATCAACATGAACAATGTCCCAAATGATATTCTAAGTGTAACTAAGTTACTTAAAAGGATTTTTAGCCACACCATACATTGGTCACACAAGAATCAAGCAAGGTATGTACTAAAACAATGAAAAACACATGAAATGTTACAATTGTTTCATAATCCTATTTCACATGTTTCATGATCTTGTTGCATAGCTAACTAACCATGTTTCACTAAAGTTAGTAGCACATGTTGCACTTAAGTGTTGCACACTTTTCATTTTATAGAACAACACACATGAAATATACAATACATTGCAATGTTTCGAAAACATGTTTCATATGATATAAGCTCATAAACGCATGACTGATGCTCATGATCATGAATGCTCAATGATGATTGTGATCATGAAATGTCAAGGTTAAGTGCATGCTTAACACTGAGGGTGTTACAGTCTTGTTGACCCCTGTTGAGAGATTTGTCATGCTCCCAAGATCAAGATCATGTACACCCACAAATACATGCTGCTCCTGCACTAGGAGTACGCGAAAAAATGCTTTCATCCACCAAAAACTCTGCTCCTACATTGGGAGTAGACAAAAAAATATTTGTTAGGGAAATACTCCATGTTCTAAAAGAGATAAAAGATCTCTCTCTAAATATGTGGTTTAGAAGAGACATGGGCTAGCTTAAAAAAATATGGACACATGAAGGTCCAAGTACAAAAATAAAGAAAAAAAATGATGAGCACATGAAGGCTCATGTATTGAAAAAAAGAAAAGAAGAAAGGAGATAGTCATGTTTCAAAAGAATAAGTTATAGAGAGAGATCATATCTATAAAAGGAGTATAGTTCTAGTTTACCTTTTTCCACACACATGCACATCTTGATCTAAGAGTATGCCACTTCTCTCCTTGGATCCTTGATTTGACTTTACAACATATGCAATACAAGTATGCTATATTGTTTACCCCTACCACTACAAGGATTGGACCCATTTAGCACCACTTGTTTTCTCAACACCACACATTTAGTTGCAATATTGGGTTCTATGGCAACCAACATCATAATTGGTAGCGATATGTGGGATTAATAGCCACCAAAAATTTGTGTTGTGTTAGTCATAAACTCCGTTGCAAGAGGTAGGCACTAATGCCATGGTGGAA
Source organism: Miscanthus floridulus (assembly GCF_019320115.1). Classification (NCBI taxonomy): domain Eukaryota; kingdom Viridiplantae; phylum Streptophyta; class Magnoliopsida; order Poales; family Poaceae; genus Miscanthus; species Miscanthus floridulus. The sequence goes on from NC_089585.1 coordinate 40,329,132, forward strand.
AAGGCGGTTGCGAGTATGGGTGCCTATTGCCACAACTAGTGTTGAGTTGTGATAATATTGATGTTGTGTTGTGATAGCTAGGTGTTGTTGCCACCATGGTAAAGTTGGTTGCTAGTAGTTGCACATATGGCAACGAAGTAATTACCTTGTCTTAAGTTTGACCTGCGTTGCAATAGATCAAATCGATATTGCATCCAAAAAATGATTAGTTGCAAGTAGTTGTGAATATAGCCACAATGAAACTCTGTTTCCTGAACATTGTCATGCATTGCGAAAGATCTTATATATTGCATCAAAAAATCATTTGTTGCATCCATTGAGGTTATATTGCCACCAACTTCATATATCACTATATTATTAGAGTATATGTAGTTGCAACAAGAGTTATATTGGCATTAATTAAAACATGTCCATGGACATTATGTATGGTGCACGTGGGCCAAAAGCAAAGGAGTTAGGCTAGCCCACTAGGAGAGCGATGCTGATGTCATTGTTACTCATAGCAACTAGGCACATTTGTACATGTGCTGCTCTATACACCCCCCCATAGGACATAGAGAGACCGTGTGACCCAACAAGGCATATGAACAATTTTTTTATTTTTGCCAAGCCACATATGAGTAAAACACCCCCTCAAAGGAGTACTTTTTTTTTTTAATATTTGGCGAGCCACACAAGAGTAAACCTGGAAACATCAAAGATGACAACGGGCACAATTTTTTTATTCAAGCAAATGTATTATTCGCTCTCAACATGAGAATCAAACCAGAGAACTAATGACATATAAGACTTTAGAAAAACAGGAACTACTTGATTTCTATCTGTAACAAACAAAATACATGAATATTTTACACTCAGACATCGCATATTTTCACTCTCAACGTAAGTCAATGTGTCTTCAACGTAGTTAGCAGCAATCGTGTAGGCTGCTGCATCCCATCATTCTATGCTGCCTCTCTTTTGGTCTGAATTGCTAATCTGCAACGATTCGAACAATAATCAGTAGAGAGCAACTAACAACATCAAGCAACTAAAGACTAATCTGTGCAAGATATAATATTTCACTCACTTGCTGATGGCTGATGGTTAGCTGAGTATAAATCATTCAATTTCAACATGTCTAATACAGGAAGGCTGATAGTAGATACTAATACTGCCAGAAAAGGTGGAGAATACTACTAGAGGTGAATATGAACATATATCTACTTTACGTAAATCTAATCAGCAGTGATGGATATGTTTGTAGCAGGTGCTGCATGTCCAATCTATGCAAGATATACTAATTGAACGGCAATATAGTAGAACATAAGTGAGAGTTATTTGGCCAATGATGAACCAAGATCATTACCTTTGATGCTGCGTTTGCCTTGCCGGTCACCAACCAATTTCCGCTGACCACCATGGTAGGACACTAGCACATTAGAGCACAAGACAATTAGAGCAGTATATAAAATTAATTCACCGCAGAGAGAGGGAGGGGAGACATGTTGTCATCTCTTTTTGCCTTCACGCCACACAGGCCTGAAAATATAAAATTAATTCACCGCAGGGAGAGGGAGGGAGGGAATACCTGTTGTCATCTGTTTTTGCCTTCACGCCACATAGGCCTGAAAATATCAGGATGTTAAGTCCGTAACAGAACTTAAAATATTCAGATGTTAAGTCTATAACAGGACTAAAAGTATTCAGATGCTAATTCCATAACAAGACTGAAAATATTCAAGATTCTTTTGTAATAAGTAAAGATTAATTTAAAAATAAAAGATAAGGTTTAGAGACAGATCTAAAACAGGTTTCTATCATAAAAGAGTGGGTTAGGGATAGGGAAATGCATATCTAATCCATTTCTGATGTTTGTTTTCCACTGGATTAGGGATTAGGGATTATAGATTGGGAAATAATTTTTGAAAGGTCAAAATGGGATATGGATATGCTTATCCAATCCATTTCTGAAGTTTGTTTTTCATTGGATTAGGGATTAGGGATTGGGAAATAATCTTTGAAAGGTAAAATGGCCAAGACAGATATGCGAGCATGATTTTGTCTAACCAATGACCAGGGAGGCAGGGATCTGCATCGACCAGCTTCTCCTAGAGGGACTCCTATCACGTAGCTTGACAACCCCATCTGCCATGATGGTTTCATCGACCTCGTGCACTTCCAGTGTGGCACATTGCGGTAAGGGCACAGTGCTGAGATGGGTTGTAGTAGCTCCACCCGAGCAGCATCTCAGACGGCCCACGTGGCAAGCTGCTGCTCCAGCGCCGTGAGAGGCGAGCAGCAATTCCATCCTGCGTGCACGGTCACTCTAGCCTCAGCACGTGCGGAGGGAGAAAGAAAAGCTTGGATTCAATCAGAGGAAGAAAAGCTTTGAGGAAGGAACAGCTTGTTTAAATGTCATGCTTCACTACACCACAACACCGCTTCACCGTCAAACATCTGACGCTAAAAATTATATTTGGCGATGGATGATCTGACGCTAAAGATAACTTAGAGACTATCTGACGCTAAATCCTCATTTAGCGATTTAGTGTCTGACGCTATAGGTATTCATATTTAGCGTTGAACCATCTGTCGCTAAAGCCAAATGTACCATCAATCTGTCTGTCGCTAAAGAAAATGGGCCCCACGCTGAGCTCGGGTGCCCCCACAATATGGATCAAGACAAATAGCCCGTCACGGCCCACACTCACAGCCGCAACAAGCCAATATGGGCCCAACATGGAACCCCATTGGCGGCAACCCTGCATACCTCCCCGCGAGTTCGCGCTCCGTTCCCCCAAAATTTCCCCATTTCCTCCCCCTCCCCTTCCACCCGCAGCTCCCCGTGCCTAGAAGGGGAACCTAGTTGCCACCGCCGCGCAGCACGCCACCCATGGCCTCCTTGTTAGAGAACACGGGTGCGCCGCTAGAGGAGGAGGAGCCCTAGGCCCCGCCGATGCCGAACCCGGAGCCTACCAAGGCGACGGCGCCCGACGAGGCAGAGGAGGAGCCGCAAACCCTAGAGCGGGCGCAGGAGCTCTTTGATAGGGGCGCCAAGGCCATTGAGGACGAGGACTTCGTCGAAGCCATAGACTGCCTCAGCTAAGCGCTCGAGATCAGGTTAGGGTTTCCTTTCCCGCTGACAGGCCCAAACAGCCTATTATTAGCTCAAGCAGAGCAGAGGAGATTCCTTTTGTGTGTAGTAGTAGCAGGATAGAGAGGGAGAGGAGCAGCACAGACTAGAGACTCAGAGAGCAGTGAGCGGAGCAGAGCAGAGGAGGAGAAGGCGGCTAGTCGGAGGCAGTTGCAGAGAGGAGGAAGAGGAAGAGGAAGCGAGCGAGGATGCTGTGCCTGAACGTGTCGACCAACGCAAACCTGGAGGGAGTGGACACCTCCGCCATCCTCGCCGAAGCCTCCAAGTCCGTTGCCAACATCATCGGCAAGCCAGAGGCCGTAAGCCTCCGCCTTCCCCTTCTCCTCTGGTTCCCCTCTTGTTCTCTTCTATCATGTTGCTTGTGTAGGCTCTTGTAGATTGTGGGTCTATTTGGTTGGTGGAGATTGTGCTTCTTTTTTTAATTGACACTTGACACTTGGCAACCTGTTAGGGTTTAGAGCAAGATGTGCATCGCTGCATGACACCTTTCTGTACGTTATCAATCAATTGATCGTGTCTCTTGATGTTAGTATAAAGAAAATTCGTGTGAATCAGTAAATCTTCCAATATTTCTACTCTTTGCCTCTTTGGTAAATACTGAAATGGGGATTTTTCACCTATAGGCTTTTATTTGGGGGGAATATCCTCGAGGCGCACTATGGACGCCCCTGATGTCGATTCTCACTGAACTCACTTTAACACTTTGTTAATATTCCCTAGGATGGGACTGCAATCTCCTGCATATCGTGGACATTCTTTAATTGAGTTCATATATAATTATTGTACTATATTTTTTTATTTTAATAGTTTCAACATTGAGGAAGACAATAACTCAAAAGTATTAGACTGCACACCCAGTGTCTATGTGGGACTGATAGACTGACCATTGTGATCACTCGGTACATCAAATCCCAAATCATTCATCTACCAATTTAACAGATGTATTTATAGCAAACTAACTGATGAAATTCTATGCCCATAGTTTTTCTGGACCAGATTTCTATCAACCAACAACCCCTAGTATACCATTCTTCAGCACTAATCTCAAGTCTTGTTAAATATAAAGGCCATGAGCTGCATGTGCTCTTCCTTTATGTTACCCTAGTACTACGGCCATCAAATTTACATAGATCAAATATGAACGTTCATGTTTATCAGTGACTTCGTGTTAGTGTTACACTGTTACTCAGGCAGGTGCTTTGCCATGTAGTTCAGTACCCAAACTTTTATGCCCTGTAGTAGAGGTCATAGCTTTTCATCTTATGTTAACCGTGTAGTCCACTTAGTATTAGTCAGGCAGCTGCTTTGCTACTTTCAGGGACAAAAATGACCTCTCTGAATACATTGTATTCATAAACTGACCACGCTAATCTCATTCTCATACTAACACCATTTGGATTCCTGGTTGGGTAATATGTGGTGCTAGGCTCAAATTACTGAACTTTAGCTTTTATTGTTTCTCTGTTCTTGACTTATTTGGATGAAGCCATTTCTCTTGAGTACTATCATCATGAGTAACTAACTGGAATGGTTGTCCTGCCACAGTAGTGATGGTTGTTCTCAAGGGTTCTGGCACTTGGCAATCTGTTAGGGTTTTGAGCAGGATGTGCATAGCTGCATGACACCTTTGTGTACGCTGTCAATCAATCAATCAATTATGTTTATTGATGTTAGTTAAAAGAGAATTTGTGTGAATCAGTAAATCAACCAATGTTTCTCTTTGGTAAATACTACAAGTCTGCAACAGGGATTTTCTTTTCCTCCTGGCTTTTATTTTCGGGGAATATCCTCTAGGTGCATTAACACCCCGATGCTGATTCTCACTCAAACACTTCGTTAACATTCGCATGACACAGCCTAGAATCCCTGGGACTGGAATCTCCTGCATATCGTGGACATTCTTAAATTGAGTTCATATATAATTAAACTGTATTTTTTCATTTTAGTAGTTTCAGCATTGAGGAATACTAGATAACTCGAAGTATCAGATTGCATACCCAGTGTCTATTTGGGAATGATATACTGACCATTGTGGTCACTCAGTACAAGAAATGCCAAACCATTCGTCTTCCAATTTAACAAATGTATTTACAGCAAACTAACTGATGAAAGTCTGTGCTCATCGTTTTTCTAGATCAGATTTCTATCAACCAGCAACCCCCTAGTGTATACCATTCTTCAGCACTAATCTCAAGTGTTGTTAAATATGTGGACCATGGGTTGCGTGTGCTTTTCCTTTATGTTACCCTAGTACTACAGCCATCAATTTTACATAGATGAAATTTGAAAGTTCATGTCGATCGGTCACTAAGTGTTAGTGTTACTCATGCAGCTACTTTGCTATGTAGTTTAGTATCCAATTTTTTATGCCCCGTACTAGAGGTCACAGCTTTTCATCTTCTGTTAGCCGTTTAGTCCATGTAGTGTTAGTCAGGCAGCTGCTTTGCTACTATCAAGGACAAAAATGACCTCTCTGAATAGTGAATACATTGTGTTCATAACCTGTGGGGGTATTAACCCCTATACCCTTACGGCTAGGTTTGGGCCGGCCCGGACCAGGGGGTTCGGCCCACTAGAAGACGACGTGCGGCCCAGCCGATCTGCTCGAAGTAACGTGCAAGGAATCAAGGCAGACCTGGAGATCAAGCAAGATCCTGGTCGGTTAGAATAGGAATCCTTATCCGGCCACCTATAGCAAATGTAACTGGTTGGGATTAGTTTCCAGATCTGTAACCCGGCCCCCCAGACTATATAAGGCGGGCAGGGGACCCCTCTAAAAAATCATCTCATTGACATATAGCAATACAATCAGACGCAGGACGTAGGTATTATGCCTTCACGGCGGCCGAATCTGGATAAAACCTCATGTCTATCTTGCGTCACCATCTCGTTCGTAGCTTGCGCACCTGTCTGACGATAATCTACTACCTTGGGCATACCCCTAGGTAGACTGCCGACCATATTTTGTCGACAGTGGCGCGCCAGGTAGGGGGTGTGCATACTGCTCCCTAGATGAACAAGATGGTCATCATCCCCGGTTCCATGGCTACGCCGAACGGCCTCACGTTCACCATCGGCCAGATCACCTAGACCACTGGCTCCGACAACTTCATCGCCATGACCACGGAGGAGGCGCAGATCCAATCTGCATTGGCCACTGCTTCACCAGCATCAGCTATGGCTCTAACCACGTTGGATCTGGCTCTGGCCACACTAGCATGGTCTTTAGCCACGCCGACAACCTGTCGTTCGCTTCCTCGCTACAAAGGGAGGCAGATCGACAACACCGACCTGCTCGACTCCATCAATCAGGTCAGCACCAAGCTTGCTGAAACCCTAGCTCTAGTAGATTCGATTCAAAATCAACCTACCGAGCAGGTAACCACTACCCACAACAGATCTACCCGACCAGCTCAGGCCAGTCGTCCTGTACGACTCGGTACAGATCTCGTGGTCATGTCTACTCCTGAAGGGCGCTCCGTTCGTCATCGACCAGCCCCCGCAATGGGTCTCCAGCTCTCTGAGTGCAAAGCCTTGATGGAGAATTACCAGGCTTAGCCCTACGGCCTACGAAACACTGCTTCCAACTACACATACAATATACAACGCTAATCGGATCTGTGTTTTATACATCGACCTTGGCCAAAGCCACGCAACTTCATCAACATGGTTCGGATTAAGGAATATCAAGAAGGATCGGTCCACATAGTTCAAGAGGGTGGCTTAAGCTCCCCGTCCAGCATCGCATCTAATGGCTCCATCCACACTGAGCTTCAGCATCGTGATAATGAAGAAGTTGAATACGATCTGGATATCCCAGACCACTCCCCGGGGTTCCCACGATTCCCATCTTTCCCACCAAGGCGAGGAGACTTGATCAATGTTGTTAGTAATGACGAACCACTAGCAGTTGGCGAAACAGAACAAGAAAGGCTAGCACATGAAGCACGCAATATTGACCAGTTTAATCGTAGACAAGACAAAGCCGAGGCAGAAGAGGAGGCACAACGCATAAGGTTCCAGCCACGCGATCTCAACAATGCCTTTGATAGGGTAGGGGAAAAGCAGGTCTTCAGGACTCCAAGCGCCAACATAGCTATTGCTATGGCGACAATGCAACGACTACCCAATACCCCAGAAATCCAGGCAATTCATGATGATGTACAAGCCTACCTGATGGCTGCTATAGCCCAGACCATAGAGATTGCAAACCAAGCCTGGGCTCCATCCGTCTTAGTCAAATCAAGCCACAGTCGCCAGTACTCAAGTCGCCCACAGCCACCCAACCAATGTGGCTCACGCAACAACGACCCACCAGACAACCGTCAAGGTGGAAACGGGGGTCATGATGGTGGTCGGGACGACAACCGCCGCAACAATCGGGACGATAATCAACGAGACAACCGCGACAATCGCCATGATAACCGCAGTCGCAGGGTCAACCAGGGTGGCAATCGGGATCGCCATGATGGCAATAACGATCTCCACCATTCCCTTAGAGAACGTGATCTGCATGATCGCATTAACCAAAGAGCCAATGATCATGCATCCCATGAAAGCTATCACCGTATGGAATATGATACTACCCACGGCCCTCCGGGTTTGAAGTAGTTTACTCCTCACCTCTGCCAAGTCGTGTGGCCAAAAAACTTCAAGCTCGAAAAACTCTAGAAGTACGACGGCAAGGAGAACCCTGAGTTATGGGTCATGCTCTACGAAACCACGTGCAGATCAGCCATGGCTGACGAGCACGTCAGGTCTAATTACTTCCTAGTCACCGTCGGTCATGCAGGCCACCAATGGCTGGTCAGCTTGCCGGCAAACTACTTTGATTCTTGGCAAGAGCTCAAGCAAGCATTCATCGACAACTTCATTGCTACTTGCGAACAACCTGGCAACAAATATGATCTGCAGCGGATTCGAGATCACAAAGATGAGCCACTGCGCGAGTATGTCCGACGCTTCTCAAAGATGCGCATCAAGGTCCCATCAATCTCCGACAATGAGGCAATCGAAGCTTTCATCACTGGTCTCTGCTTCCATGATGCCCAAAGGGACAAGCTCCTCTATAAAAGACCTGAATCGGTCACAGCGCTCCTAGCTACTACTAAAAAATATGCGGACGCCGATGATGCTAAAAAGATAATCATTGAAGAAGCAGCAAGGGTTCCACGCTCCGACCACCCCCCACATCACGACGACTACCGCGGCAACCATGGTTAGAATGACAATTTTGATTGCCACAACTAGCTCAATGATTTTCGCGACCACCACGACCAGCGTAATCAGCGGCGTAATTGCCGTGACGATTACAGGGGCAAGCATGCTCGGGAAGATGACGGCGAAGTCAACATCATTAAAAAAGGTGGCGGATGTCGCAATTACGAAGAAGACTACGCCAAAGCATTGAAAGGACCCTGCCAGCTCCATCCCTAGTCAAACCATACCATGGAGAATTGTCGTGTTCTCAAATCCATCTACACGGGCCAACAGGCTCCAGATAAATCCAACAAGCCTAACGATGCAGGGGAGCAGCGTAACGAGGACAACGATGATGAAGACGCAGATCCCCATCACAAGTACATCAAGCCAACCGACCGCGTCCACACCATCATTGGGGGCAAAGTGTCCATCGAGACCAAATGAGAGCGCAAGCTGCTCGCCCGCGCTTGCTTGAACGAGGCCAATGCCGACAACCTCAACGTCGATCTGCGGCTCCCTCCTTGGTCTCACCGTGAGATCTCCTTCAGCAGAAAGGACCAATGGGCTGCAATACCTGAGCCTGGGCATTTTCCTCTAGTTCTCAATCCTTGTATCAACAAGGTTCAGTTCGATAGAGTGTTGATTGACGGCGGCAGTTCCATCGATATATTATTCAAGAACAGTTTGCCAGCCTTAAAGATAACCCAGGCTGATCTCAAGCCATACGAGGCATAGTTTTGGGGTGTTCTCCCCAGACAGAGCTCCACACCTCTTGGGTAGATCATGCTACCTGTGCAATTTGGTACCCCAGACCACTTCTGCACCGACTACGTCAACTTCGTGGTCGCCGACTTTGAAGGCTCCTACCATGCTATCCTTGGCCGACCAGCGCTCACCAAGTTCATGGCCATACCTCACTATAGGTATTTGGTGCTCAAGATGCCTACTGAGAAGGGGGTTCTAACTCTTAGGGGCAACGTATACGTAGTTTACACCTACGAGGATGATAGCTTGAAAATAGCAGAGGCTCACGACCTCTCTATTCGCATGGCCAAGACCATGCTCGACACCAAGCAGACCCCAGCCGACCACCTGGAGATCCCAGACCTTGAGGCCCCACGCAAGAACATCAAGTCCAAAGAGCACAAAGAGATCCAGCTGGTCGACGGTGATCCCAGCAAAACGGCCCTTATTCGAGCTAACCTAGATCCTAAATAGGAAGACGCGCTCGTCAGGTTCTTGAGGAGCAACGTGAGTGTGTTCGCATGGAAACCCACTGACATGCCCGATGTACCTCGGAACTTGATCGAGCACTCCTTAAATGTTGATGGCAAGGCCAAACCCATCAAGCAGAAGCTATGACGGTTCGCTCGCAACAAAAAGGAGGCTATTAGGGGAGAAGTTACATGGCTTTTAGCAGCCGGATTTATCAAAGAAGTGTATCATCCGGAGTGGTTAGCCAACCTGGTTCTTGTACGCAAAAAGAATAAGGAATGGAGAATGTGTGTTGATTACACTGATCTCAACAAACACTGCCCTAAAGACCCCTTCGGCTTACCTCACATAGATGAGGTCGTAGATTCAACTGCCGGTTGCGAGCTGCTTTCCTTTCTTGATTGCTACTCTGGTTATCACCAGATCGCTCTCAAAAAGGACGACCAGATCAAGACATCCTTCATCATGCCCTTCGGCGCCTACTGCTACATGACCATGTTGTTCGGGCTCAAGAACGCTGGGGCTACCTACCAACGCGCCATACAGGCCTGCCTCAAAGACGAGATAAAAGACGACCACGTCGAGGCTTATGTTGATGATGTAGTTGTTAAAACCAAGGAAGCATACACCCTTGTCGACAACTTAGAACGTACCTTTGCAGCCCTTAACACATTCCAATAGAAATTAAACCCAAAGAAGTGCATTTTTGGTGTTCCATCCAGTATACAGCTCGGCAACATCATCAGTCATGACGGCATACGCCCTAGCCTAGAGAAAGTAAAAGCTGTCTTGGACATGAAGCCACCCAAAAAGGTGAAGGATGTTTAGAAGCTTACCGGATGCATGGCTGCCCTTAGTCATTTCATATCTAGATTAGGCAAAAAAGGACTACCGTTTTTCCAGCTGCTCAAAGCATCCAAGAAGTTTGAGTGGTCGGAGGAAGTAGACATTGCCTTTACATAGCTGAAACAATTCCTTACATCACCTCCGGTCCTCACTGCTCCCAGAGAAGACGAAACCCTCCTTCTTTACATCGTGGCAACTAATCGAGTGGTCTCCACTGCCGTGGTGGTCGAGCACGATGAGCCCAACCACATCTACAAGGTACAGCAACCAATTTATTTCATTAGTGAGGTGCTCAGCAAATCCAAGACCAGGTACCCACAGATTCAGAAACTGATCTACGCTATGCTAATTACATCCCGAAAGTTGAAACACTACTTCGACAGATATCATGTGGTGGTCATGACCGAGTATCCTCTAGGAAACATCATTCGCAACAAGGATGCAAATGGGTGCATTGTCAAATGGGCAATGGAGCTATGCCCTTTCTCCTTGGAATTTGCAAGCCGTACTACAATCAAGTCTCAAGCACTTGTCGATTTCATCGTCGAGTGGACAGACTTAAGCACACCTGCCTCTTAGGGGCCCGCCGAGTATTGGAAGATGTACTTTGATGGCTCTCTCAACATCGATGGCATAGGAGCAAGAGTCCTTTTCATATCACCATCCAAGGAGCAGCTCTGATACGTCATCAGGATTTATTTCCCGGCGTCTAATAACGTCGCCGAGTACGAAGCATGCCTACACGGTTTGCGCATTGTGGTCGAGCTCGATGTCAAGCGTCTCTATGTCTATGGAGACTTGGCACTGGTCATCAACCAGCTCAACAAGGACTGGGATACGACCAGCGAAAAGATGGACGCATACTGCAAAGCGATCAGAAAGCTAGAAGGCAAGTTCTATGGCATCAAGTACGCGCATGTGGTCTAGGACAAAAATCAAGCAGTAGATGCGCTGTCAAAGTTAGGATCATCTCGAGCCAAAGTCCCACATGGCGTATTTGTTCAAGACCTGCTCACGCCCTCCATCAAAGAAGAAGATCCCGCAGTCGATAAGCCTCTAGACCAGCCATTGGTGGCTACGGTTCTGGCGTCAAACACCACCAAACCACCTCCGACCACCAAGAAGCCTAACTGGAGAGTACCTTTCATCAAGTACCTGATAGATGGTAGCGGTTACACCGATTAGACAGAAAACGAATGCCTGATGCGTCGCAGTAAGCAGTATCTGCTCATCGATGGCAAATTGTGGCGCAAGAACACGAAGGAGGAAATATTAATGAAGTGTATAACCCAGGAGGATGGTGAACATCTCCTAGACAAAATCCATTCTAGCTCCTACAGTAACCATGCGGCCCTGAGAACGCTGGTTGGCAATGCTTTCCGAGCAGGGTTCTATCGGCCATCAGCCGTAGCTGATGCAGAGAAGCTAGTCCGCCATTGTGAAGGTTGTCAGTTTTTTGCCAAGAGAATCCACATACCAGCACATGAGATTTAGACTATACCAGCCTCTTGGCCCTTTGCATGCTGGGGACTGGATATGATCAGGCCTTTCAAACTGGCCCCTAGAAAATTTACATGCGTCTTTGTGCTGATCGACAAATTTTCCAAGTGAATAGAGTACATGCCCCTGGTCAAGGCATCTTCAGAAAAGGCTGTCACATTCCTCGACCAGGTCATCCACCACTTCGGCATACCTAACAGCATCATCACTGATCTGGGTACTCAGTTCACCAGGAGCGCTTTTTGGAACTTCTGTGATGAAAGGAGCATAGTAGTAAAATACGTCTCGGTGGCACACCCTAGAGCTAATGGACAGGTCGAGCGGGCAAATGGTATGATCCTGGATGCACTTAAGAAGAGGATGTACAGAGAGAATGACAAAGCTCCTAGAAGATGGCTCAAAGAGTTACTAGCCGTGGTCTAGGGTCTTAGAACCCAGCCTAGTCGCAATAACGGCGTATCACCATACTTTATGGTTTATGGTGGTGAGGCAGTGCTCCTAGTAGATATAGCCTTCAGATCAGCATGGGTAGAGAACTTCGACGAAGACAAGGCCAATGAAGTGTGGGAGCTAGAAGTGAATAGTGCAGAAGAGAAGCGGCTCGATTCTTGCGTACGTACAGCCAAATACCTTGTTGTTTTGCGTAGGTACTACAACAAGAACGTCAAGGAGCGGTTCTTCGTGGTCGGGAACCTAGTCCTGAATTGGAAGATGAATTAGGCTGGTGTCCACAAACTCGCAACCCCATGGGAAGGACCCTTCATGATCAAGGAGGTTACACGCCCTACGTCTTATAGGTTAGCTCACCTAGACGGCACAGACGTACCCAATTCCTAGCACATCGACAAGCTTAGGTATTTCTATACTTAGCTACTAAGATATGTACCCCTCTTGTACTTTTGATTTATTTCAATAAAGCTATTATGATTTCTTCGACAATTCTAATGTGTCACTTAGAAGTCTATTGTTATTCTAACTCTACCAATTAAAACTGACCACCATTCCTTCTCGGGTTCTCAGAGCAGGCCCTGTCTCTGGTTCCTCCCAACACGTGCATGGGATCTGCTCTCTACGCTATGGGTGATCGACAGGTGCTCTCTGGTTTGACTTGTGTGTTTCTACGTGTGCACAAGCTATGCACCTCACACTTCGACCGCAAGACAAACTAGGGCCATACAAACCTTTTAGGATGACATGTCGACTAAACTGGTACAACTAAACAGAACGCCAACATGTTCTAACTTAGTTACACCAACATGATATCTGAGCTTAAACACGTTTTCTACAAAACAAACAAGCTTATGTTGATATACAGTTACGTTATTACAAGCTTGCCTAAAAAGGTCCAAGTTTACAATAACCCAACTACATCTTCTTCTATAGCTATAGCCTACACTATTAGCTGGTTGGGGCACGCGGTGCCTGCTGCTCGCTGGTCCTGACATCATGCTCGGGTCTCGGGGACTTTGGCATTGATCGAGCTGAAGAAGATGGCCCCACCAATGCCTAGCTAGTCGAGACCACAGGCTTCACCGGTTGGCTTGACGATGACGGCGCTCCTAGCTGACTTGTTGATGGCGTTCCTTGTACGGGTGGTGTCGCACCTCCACATAGGTTAATATCGCCAATTTTTTTTGCCGACAAGTCCAGCTGGTTCATCTGTAGCTCCTTGGCCTTCTAGATCTACCTCCTTTGGGTATCCAGCCTCTAGGCGCTTGAGATCAATCAAGGGGTAGTGAGCACGTACCATGCTTAGCACATGTGCACCTGCATACTCTCCCGCCTCCTTCATGAACTCCTAGAACCATCCCCATGCCCTTTGGCATCTCTTGATCAATCCTAGCTACGGCGTCCTTGGCACATCTCCTGCTAGCGCCCGGATCGATGAGGTTAAAGACCGGCAAAATGCCCTTTGCCACCTCCTGGCACTGGCTTTTCCAAGTGTCATGGTCCTTGGTGATCTCTTGGCATTGCGCCTTCTAGCCGTCATGGTTTTTCATCATGGCCTCCAGATGCTTCTTTCCATTGAATTTTATAACTGCAAACCGCATGCACCGCAGATGGTTGTTTTCACGTTTGCAGTATTACTCAGCCTCGAGATCTATGCCAATATATGCGCCTCTTCGTTGCCAGTGTGGGAGGGCCCACGCTGACGCACCTACTGATAGGTGCCACGCAACTGTTTGCTTGACAAGACAAAAAGGCAGTATGACGTGCTATACCCGTCTACTTTTTTGACCAGACGTGTCAGACCGGACTTGTCAGAACAAATAAATAAATACATAAAATAATAGTAATAGTGGCATATGGTTTTTTGCCACACTTTTTGTGCTTAGGGACTATCCCGACCACCCTCGTGCTCGGGGTTTGTCGCGACTATCCTTGTGCTCGGGGACTGTCCCGACCACCATTGTGCTTGGGGAATGTCCCGACCACCCTTGTGCTCGGGGACTATCGTGACTATCCTTGTGCTCGGGGACTGTCCCGAGCACCATCGTGCTCGGGACTCTCTCGACCGCCCTCATGCTCAGGGACTATCCTGGCTACCTTTGTGCTCGGGGACTGTCTCGACTACGGTTATTCTCAGGGATTAGTCGTTTTCCCCATGTTGCGCTCGGGGACTGCCCTGACCACTCTCCGACCATTGCTCGGGGGCTGCTCTCCTCGGCTACATGTGATTTGTACTCACATACAGTTGTGAGGCATTTATTTTTTTCTCACTTAGACCTTGCTACAAGGCTGATACCTCACCTTCCAGCAAGCTCGAGGACTACATCGGTACGATGCACCTACCAGTGCAGCTCGTATTGCTTGTATGACGATTGGATTCTCACCTTAACTGGGAATTCTTTTTAGACCCTAGCACCACGTGCCTACATCACCTACTACTAGGCTCGGGGACTAAGTGGGCACACTTCACCTTGCGGTGAATGTGCTTATTTTATCGACCCCTACGCTCTGACTATTGGCCATAACTACTCCTGTACAAGGGTCACTTACATTTCTTTTCAGAAATACAAGTGGGCACACTTGATTAGGAAAGAAATCTTTTTCTTTTTTCTTTAGAGCACCATACATTCTTCGAACAACCAGAATCTTCGGCTATAATCGTGGTCTACTGCTCTCTATGCTGACCAGATTACTGGCACATTTGCTTGGTCAATGTTTCAACCAGTTGGAGATGACATGAAGACAGACCGCATTAGCCGAAGAAGATCAAATGGCATGTCGCAACATAATACATGGTGCTCGGGGACTAGCTGTGGGGGTATTAACCCCTATACCCTTACGGCTAGGTTTGGGCTGGCTCGGACCAGGGGGTTCAGCCCACCAGAAGATGACACGTGGCCCAACCGATCTGCTCAGAGTCCTGCGCAAGGAATCAAGACAGACTTAGAGATCAAGCAAGATCCTGATCGATTAGAATAGGAATCCTTATCCAGCCACCTATGGTAATTGTAACTGGTTGGGATTAGTTTCCAGATCTATAATCCTGCCCCTAGACTATATAAGGTGGGCAGGGGACCCCTCTAAAAAATCATCTCATTGACATACAGCAATACAATCAGATGCAGGACGTAGGTATTACGCCTTCACGGTGGCCGAACCTGGATAAAACCTCGTGTCTGTCTTGCGTCACCATCTCGTTCGTAGCTTGTGCACCTGTCTGCCGATAATCTACTACCTTAGGCATACCCCTAGGTAGACTGCCGACCATATTTCGTCGACATAACCTAACCATGCTAATCTCATTCTCATATACTAACATTATTTGGTTCGTGGTTGTTGACCTGTGGTGCTAGGCTCAAATTACTAAACTTTAGCTTTTATTGTTTCTCTGTTCTTGACTTATATTTGGATGAAGCCATTTCTCTTTAGTACTATCATCTTGAGGAACTAACTGGAATGGTTGTCCTCCCACAGTACGTGATGGTTGTTCTCAAGGGTTCGGTGCGTATGGCATTTGGAGGTACCCAGGAGCCCGCAGCTTACGGTGAGCTGGTTTCCATTGGAGGCCTGAACCCTGATGTGAATAAGAAGCTGAGTGCTGGCATTGTTTCTATCCTAGAGTCAAAGCTGTTCGTACCCAAGTCGCGCTTCTACCTCAAGTTCTATGACTCAAAGGTAAGCAGCCACTATTCCTTATTGATTGCTCATTCATGGGTCTTCATTACCATCATCATGTTCTCATTGGAATTTTGCTGTTTGTTAGGCCCATCCGGCACAAGAACATGCTCAACAGCGAATGGATGACCTGTCTAGAGATCCATTGTCTGCTTCAAGGGATAGCTTTATTTCCTCTGTTTACAGGTCTACAGATATAAGGTTACAACAATCTTGTTATTCTTTGCATTACATTGAAGTTTGATGGCTGGATCATGGTCTGCTTGTGCCAATCGATTTCTATTTTCTTTGATATAAATAGGTAATATGTATTGGTACTGCATAGAAGGATAGCACTATGCATGATTTTTTTCGTAGGATCTCTGAAAAAAAGGCTAACATACTTTCTTAAAAATGCATATGTACTTTTATGTAGGCCTTTATAACATATTTATACATTTTTGAATTTATAGCTTCTTCCCAGAGAAGCAATCTGTCCAAAGGTCCCTCTTCCATAGTGCAGCAACGGATGAAGAGGTTAGTAGCCGCTGCGGTGTAAATTTTCCCTTTTTTTATTTTCGTTCTCATAGTATCTTCAAATTTGGTGCTCCCGCAATATATCAAATAATTTTGTGTTATTTCCATATATGCATTTCAAGTCCTGAACTAATGTACATGTTTAAATTTGCTATGTCAGGTGCAGACCAAAACACCAGCTGAAGCATCTAACACAAACCTGGTTCCCAGTGATGGTCCAACTGAGAATGCAGACCCACCATTACAGAACCAAGCGAAAAAGTAAGCACACCGACATCGCGCTTACATATATACACAGATTTCTAGGCTGTCTATGTCCTCATCCTGATATATGTCCCAAACAATGCAGACCAAGACTTGGGAGTTCCAAACCTGAAACAAAGACCGCCAATTGCAAAGCTCAGTAACTACATATCTACTTTTGCAACAGGTCAACACAAACCTGTTAGGCCTCTTGTTTGTGTATTATATAGGCCATGCACTCTAAACTGTATTACTTTAGCTACAAGTAAAACAAGTAGTACCATCAGTACCATGTGTAATATAAATATGCATAAGCTCTTTGGAAACATCAGCATGTGTAATATACATATATATGTGTAGGCGCGCGATGGCGTGCGCCATTCACTAGTGTATGTTTGTTCTTAGTTGTGTAGTGACATTTGTATTATTGTCGACAATTGTTGATGGATTAATTTTTATTTTTTAACCATTTAAAATTGTCTCGTTGGACTGTCTATCGCTAAAACCATATGTACCATCGCACAGTCTGTCGCTAAAAAGTAGCAATGGACTATCTATCGCTAAAAAGTACCAATGGACTATCTGTCGCTATAAATATTTAGAGCAGCAGACTGTCTGTCGCTAAAAGTACTGTCTGACGCTAAAGATTTTTAGCGATAGGACTTACAGCGGCTACAGAAGTCTGTCGCTATAACTTTTTAGCGTCAGATTATCTGTCGCTGTAGCTGCTTTTAGCGTCAGACCATCCATCACTAATCTTAGTGTTGTGGTGTAGTGCTTTTAGAGGCAAGTGGCAGAGAGATTTTGACATGACTATGTGCGCAAACGATTTCTTTACACGCCTAAAATCCCTGTGTCCATCAAAACTCACTCTACCTGCCAAAATTACCTCTAACCCCTGCGTGGGTCCAGAGCTTTATTAGATTCATAATTATCTTCTATTTATTATCTATATTATTATATATCTCCTAAGATTACACTATTGTCTTAATTGAACTTTGTAGCCAATGTGGTACTGTGTACTTTTGGGCGGACAATGGTTGTTTCTTTGTTTTAATTCATCATTTTTTCTAGCTTAACCTTTTCTAGTTGAATCCTCCATGTCCATGTTGCACTGTAGCAGAACCAGCAAGAAGTAAAGGGCCAGGGAATAAACGATCAAAACATCTTAAGGTCTATATGGGGTGTATAATTAGTTCTGGCTTCTGTATATGCAACTACGCTTGGACTGGGTCTGTATTGGTTTGGTTCCACAGCATATGTTTTGTTCTAGATGACTGCAGTGTAACTGTACTTTACTGCTACTGCTATGGTGGCCACCCTGATCAGTACAACGACCACGAACAGGGAATCCTTTGCAATTAAATAGAGAATTGATTGCCAGGGATGATTTGAACACAAAACCACCTGTCCAAGCATGTCCCAATTCCTAGTTTCCATGCAGATCCTTCCACAGACTGCTCTTCTGAATTAAGACACTCACATTTTGTCCTCTACTCTACAATGGGTTTAGGTGGCTTGAAAACTTCAGTGGGCTAAGGGATGTACTTATTAAAATGGGCATATTTTCAGCCACATGCATATCAATTTTCTTGGAGTATTACGGCTGTTGCTAGATTAGTTCATTAGAACTTAGAGATTGTATTATCTAGCAACTTAGAGATAAAAATCAAAGGCTTAACCAGCGCTAGAGAATGTTCAGTCATCTATAATTAAACAAATCTGCATATTTATGAAATAGCTGCATGGATCAAGATCACATATATTTAGTGTACTTCTATAATGGTTTAACAATCAAGACAGGGGTACATGCCATCATTATACACAGCTCTGAGCAGATGTAGCTCCTGGATCTTCACAATAGGGATGCTACTTAAAAAGGAGAAAAAAATATAGAATTCTAAACCACAAGGAGAATCCGCTATAGGAAATATTCAGAAGGGGGACATTTTAGCGAACAGCTTGCGGGCCGTCTCGAATCCTTTTTGCGGGTGGTCAGGGAATCATGCCGGCTTGGGGAATGCGAGACGAATCAAGAGAGAGGGTGAGCAATATTTAGAGGCAAGTCGAAGATTCCGATGATCCAAGCATGTAATTTGCAAAAGACTGGAATTTTGGTCGAAAACAAGTCGAGGTTCCTCTTCTGCGTACCTGAGAACTCGCCCAGCAGGAGGAATGGGGTCCAAGGTTCTTGACCTCATGCCTGCATTCTCAAGGTGCCGAGGAGAAGTCAATGCCTGATTGAGGATCGGCGCAAACAAAATTGGGACTTGGCTAGCTTTTACTTACCTGTCGATGCTTCTCACGAGTCAGGACCGGGTGCCCTGTCCCTCGGGATGCAACTCCGCAGGGACCTTCTTGACCATGGTACTGGGCTTCTCGAATGGTAGGATTTTCCTAGGGGCGGCTGGAGCGGAGGCAGAGCAGGCAAGCGAGCCGCCGCCACCGCCGCCGGCTTTGGTGCGTTGTGGGGAGAGGGGAGGGGATAAACAAGACTCTGGGAAAATGAATCTGTTAGGCATATTACGGAGTAGCTAGGCTTTCGTTTTCGCCGGAGATAGAATTCTCGTCGGGAAACTAATCGTGACATATCTAAAAAGAGATTTAGATTTAGTAGTTTATATTATATATATATATATATATATATATATATATATATATACATTTCAATGAAATTTATATTCTACATCATATTATGAGTTTACTAGGTTACTAACGGGACAATAAACTAATAATAACTCTAATCTAGAATTCCACAGTCATGAGTTACGGTATTCATTTAATTTTCTAGTCACTTAGATTTATGTTATTGGGGAAACTAAGGTTTTAGGATAAACCTTTTTGATGATTAATTTTTTATGGGTTATGAATTAACTAGGAAAATCCAATATTTGCTCTTAATTATTGTATTCCATATCGAGCAATCCGCGAGCCATTTCGATTAAGCGGTGATTATATCTTGTATAAATACGACACCCAGTATCAAATGTAATTTATTTGTCCTCGGTTATATTATTGTATCGCTCTTAGTCTGTTCTCAATAGAAAGCTTTATGGCATTGTTTTCGAGACTTCTACATCATGTGAAATGAAATGAAACATGGATGAAATAATCATTCTCAATGCATAGTATTATTCTATAGTTTATAGACATTTAATTTTATGACTCACATAGAGTTGGTAATCGTGCCAAAGAGAGTTTCATCATTCTTCTCTCTATATGAAACTCGTTTCTTCTCTCTTTTCTTCAAAACCTTGTTATATATGTTATAAAAAAACACGTACTATGTGACAGTCTATTAAATACAAATAAAACTCGCATGAAACTACCATCGAGACTGATCTTGTATTCTATTTATATTTTGGGTCCATTGTTGGAGATCGTCAATCTTGCAATCAAAAGGTTCTGATAGCGGTTCCCAACACATCTAGCCACACCCATTCACAAGAAGTAGTCACTTTTTATAATAAGTCGACTTTAACTAATTACAATCAATTTCGTTAAGCTTTTAAGGTGTGAATGCGAGGTTTTAGTTTAAATTTGTATTTGTTGATTTCAAGGTAAAATTAAGATTGTCTACAAATTTGAAATGTATATAGTGAAGAAATGTTTTAAGGTTTACAAACCGTAAATGATCATTAAATTTTATGGAACTTTGATAATATTTTTATAAAAATTTTAAGTCTTATTTGACGTACATATAGTTCAAATTTAAATTACTTTCAATAAGCTCATCTAAATTAATTCGGTAGTGCTAGCGCCCGGACGTCCAAACGGATGCTCGCGCGCTTGCACTCTGTTTCGCGGTCCACACGGGGCCTGCGTCTCCCGAGCGATAAGAGGGGAAGGGTGCGCGGCGCCTCCGATTCGGAAGGACCCGGCCATGGCATCGTATGGATGCCCTGTCGGCACCGGAAGAGACGATGCAGCAGAAGGTGGGGAGGAGAGATGCAGCACCCGATGTACTTTTGAAACATCCAAATACAACAGTTGCAACATATGTCTGAAGACAACTGAAACACTTGAAACATACTTCTGAACACACTTGAAAAAAAACACCTGAAAACACTTAAAAACCATTGCAACAATACACAATATCCAAATAAAACACATGCAATGTATGTGTGAAACATATGCAACATCTAGATAAACACACTTGCAACATGCGTCTAGAATTTTATGACAAAACATATCTCTGAAACATCTGAAACACTCGAAAAGATCTGCTTGCAACATGCCTATGAAAACAATTGCAACATATGCAACATCCCTCTATCTACTTTTGCAACATCCATATGAAACAAATGCAACATACATCTGAAACGCCTAAAACACTTAAAATATACATATGCAACATAGGGGAGGGGAAGGCTAGGTCGACCGATTCCGCCCGCTGGGGTGGGGGGGAGCTCGGTCACTAGGGTGAGAGAGGGCCCGCCGGGCATGGGGAGGGCGCCGTGCTAGGGTGGGGTAGAGCCGTCCACTCCCCTGCAACATAGTTGGTCCCACCTCAATGGATCTCACTCGTGCTCCATGGATCTCGCTAGGGTGAAGGAGAGGGCCACAGGATCCACGAGCGTTGGGCGCTTCCGGTGGGTGAGGACGCCGGGATGAGGGGGGAGGGCGCCGCCGAGGTAGGTGAGAACGCCGAGGTAGGGGGAGGGGCGCCACCAGGTTAGGGGAGGAGGCCACCGGGGTGGGGGAGGAGGACGCTAGGGTGGGGGAACGCGCCGCCGCTGGCTAGGGAGGTAGCCATGGCCGCGCGCGTTGAGGTAGGCGCAGGGCGCGAGCGTGGAAGAGAGTAGGAAGCAAGGGACTAGGTGTGGGATTGAGCGAGTGAGGCATCTGTCTGTTCGGGATGTCTTAATAGGAGCATTATCGAAATTAATTTAGACTACAAAAATTATTGAAACTCCTTTGTAACAACATATGCGTTGATTATGTAGTACTTTCTCTATCCTAAATTGTAAGACATTTAGATTTTTTTAGATATATATTTTTATTATGCTTCTACATATATGTATATATAAATGCATAGAAAAACTCTGAATCTAGAAAAATTAAAATATGTTATAATTAGAAATAGAAAAATAATAGATTATGTTTAATTTTTAACATCTACTTAAAAATTAAAAAAATTCAGAGATTCCAAATTCTTTATACAGTGCCAAATTTTTAACTCCCATGGTCTGTCTCTCATATGACCACACGTAAACTCAGACGTAAGAAAAAATTTAGCAAATTTCGCGTTCGTGCAGAGAAAATTCCAAACCTTATCTACAGCGTCGCCTCGGCTCCCCAGCTCCACAGGTAGACCATCCCCGCTCTCTCTCTCTCCCTCCCCGTCCAAACACACGATCCCAGATCCGCCGCCTGGGTCACCCTCCTCCACTCCATCTCCTTCCTCCAGTCCCACACCGGCCTCCTCTTCCTCGTTACCGTGCCCCTCCGCCTGCCGCAGCTTACGGATTGGACATACGCTGCTGTGGTGAGTTATGGATACGTTGTTTTGGGGATTTAGGGTTAGATTGCCTGATTGCCTCCCGGGTTCCCTTCTGCTGTCTATGGTGCCGAGGGATACGTTGTCTCAGTTCCGGTATAGCGCAGCAGCCGTAGCCTGCCTCCAGGAACGACAAGGCGCCCCTCCGCCAGCAACGACAAGTGCGAACGGCCATGCGTGGAGCAAGAACGCCTCCGCCCTGTCAGCTACCCTATCCAGTGCCCACCCGACGGCCGACTGCCCACCTGTCGCTGATCTGTGGTGAGTCTCCCCCTCCTCGATCTAGTAATCATTTGATTTCTTCCGCTAGCTCAGAATTTCTGATCTCGTGATATGTTCTATGCGATCCGTGTAGTATGTCAGTTATGTTAATGACTTGGGTAGGCCTTAAATTTATTGACTGATAATGAACTGATGCCTGGACAATGACACATGGACTGAAGACTTGTGTGCAGTAGCATCTAGTTATGTTAATGGTCATCGAATGATAGTAGGCATGTTACATTTTCCTAGTGAAATGTCATGTGTGTATCCATGCACAGATGCATAATAGTGATGGCCTGCCACTCTTATCACCAACAACAGCAGCAGCATCTTTTGCAGTGTTCTTGTTCAGTACAAATAATTTGAATAACTCCTAGCTCCTATTCCTTTGACATTTGAATTCCTACTACTAGCACCTCTGTACAAAAATTAAATGACTGCTTGTTCACTCATCAATCATTAACATAAGGGGAGCTTGTTAACGTGAAATTTGGTTTCTTGTGTACTCAGGAGTATCAGTGCATCATTTGAGTTTCGGTAGTTAAATTAGCACTTTCAGTTGAATTGATTCATCAGCAGGTGCTCCAGTACATGTTAGACTTCGAGATTTACTTCAGAATTTTATCCTTT
This sequence comes from Miscanthus floridulus, assembly GCF_019320115.1. Lineage (NCBI taxonomy): Eukaryota > Viridiplantae > Streptophyta > Magnoliopsida > Poales > Poaceae > Miscanthus > Miscanthus floridulus. The sequence goes on from NC_089585.1 coordinate 40,352,309, forward strand.
ACTGACTACCAGACTTCGATGGCCACAGTAGTCAGTAAGTACTGTTGATAAAAAATGATGGGATACACTGTAAATTGATGAAGTCATACAGCTTTATGAAGCTTAGTTAACATGTAGGTTTGACCATATTAATACAGTCTGTCATATTCTTTTAGCATTGCAATCAATTAAAGTCAAATTTCCTGGTTACATTTTTATGCTAATCAGTCCTATTTCTACATTTTCATTGACTGCTTTATACTTTATTTTGACTTTTTTGCTTTTCTTTTTTCAGGTTGAAGGACAAAGGGTGACCCAAGTGATCCTTTGAACAGCTCTAGGAGTCCTGTTGGCCCCAGTAAACACCTAAGCCTGCCCAATGTGAGCCTGTGATTGAAGAAATTGCATCTAGTATTGACCTTGTTGTATTTTGGCCACAACTGGATTGTTTGCTCATGTTTTTTTTTCATTTCGAGGGGATGACATGGTTACTAAAATTGGACTGTGCTGTCCACAGAGGGAGATAAACCTATTCCTCGTTTCTATGTAATTAACTGAAAATATAATAACAAGAAGCTTACTTTGGATTCTGTGTCCTCCTGAAGTTTGTCAATCACCAAGCGGGCGTTCAATGAAGTTGCCGGCCTGCAAAGGTCTGGTATAGTGGTATAGCTGCTGTAAATCACTGATGTCGTGTAGTCCTCAAAACCTAAGTTAGAGATATAATCATTCTTTCAGATCTGCAGGTTTGGGATATAGGTTACGATATTTTGAGCAGATTTGCTGGAAGAAGCTAGAGCAGGTGTGTGCTTCTTCAAGATGCAATCACAAAGGTGACTACTTTGAATCTTTGATTTCTGCCTTGTGATACAACCATCTAGCTAGTGCAGGGAGATGTCATTTTGTAACATGATGTTGTGTGTTATCCTGAACGATGTGTAAATTCTTGGATTTTCTGTACAATGTGGTCATATTTCTCAATCTGCTGAGAACACATGGTATTCACAATGGTTGCAAATAATTTACTTAATAGTTTTTATCTGCGGGCACAGTATGGGATAGATACATGATGGTGACCTCTTGGTCAGCCATAGGAGGAAGCTGTCGGTGGGAGAAGACATGGCGATGGTCCTAGCTTTTAGGTGCTATTGGTAATTTCCATGCGCTTAATCACCAAGGTTCTTATATTAAATTAATAATAAATTCTATGTGTGTTCATGAATTGTAGGAAAGCGTGGATAGCCGGAATGTTTAGAGAAAACTTATGCTGGTGATGCACAACTAGAAGAATGAAGAATTACAGAAAGGTTTATTGGTGACTGTTGGTGCCGATGGATGATAGAGCATGAAGAGATCAATAAGCGAACTCATATTAGTTCTATTTTATTATGCCAAACATAGTTACAAACTTGTAGTTAGAGATGATGTTTTTATTTTGCTGTGGTCATGTTTATTTTAGTGGTACTCTGGTCATTGTGTTATTACTCTGATTAAGACATATATTTGAAGTTAATGAAGGTTTGAGTTCTTATATGTGATGATGAAATCTATACTCATAGCACAATTATTTTGTAACAACAATTAAATTTCTTGCTACAAAAAAATTTAAAAAGGCAGTGGCCAAAATGCCCTCGTTGCACAAACTACTAAACCACTGTTTGTTGCAATATATATTATTGCCACAAATTTTATGTGTTGCTTTATGACATGTCTACCACGAGCAATGTTTGTTGCAATATACATTATTGCCACAAATTTTATGCATTGCTTTATGACATGTCTGCCACGAGTAATGATTTGATGCTTTTTTCCATCTATTACCACCAACATTAATTCGATTGCATTTTTCATGTATTATCACCAACAATGATTTGTTGCATTTTTCAGTCTATTACACCCAACAATGATTCGTTGCATTACCTTTTATTGCCACCAGCAAATGAACGTGGCAATTGTGACTCTAGCCACCAAATTTCTTATGTTGCAAGATTTCTTTGATGCAATGGAGCATACTGCATAGCAATATTGCCATATTCCCATGTAACAATGGAGTGGCAATAAAGCTATTTTGCTGACAAGTTTACTATGTGGCAATACGGTCATATTGCAGCCATGTGTTTCATCATAGTAGTAACTCACGCAACCATTCTGCTGGTCGCAATATCCGTGTTTGCAACCTATATAGCGGTTGCATTAGTTTTTTATGTGCATTGCAAAATCACCATATTGCAACACAACATTCAAAAGGATGCAAGAACCTATTGCACCGTTCCAAATGCAACCACTTGTCAACGACCATACATTGATGCAATTGATCTGTATTGCAACCAAAATAGCCATATTGCAACCCAATATAGGCGTTACGACAGGGCTAGATCCTAGTAGTGTACCTAAAGTTCCACATAAACCTTTTTAGAAGTAGGAGAAAACAAAAGAAGGCAAAACATTGCTATGCCTTGGTAAGGATTGATACACCATTGGGTGATTTGAGGATGCCATTTGAGGAGTATAAAGTGAACTATGGTTTTTCTTGAGAAAAAAAACTTCCAAAACTCCAAGTTGCTAAGATGTGAAATTGGGGAGGTGACTTTGTTTCAAGAACTATTCTGCTTTTCAACAACCCAAGAAAACATGTTAGCTAACGCCACATGTCGGGGCAGAAAATGACCAACTAGTGAATATTTGTAGTTTTACTGTATGTTGTGATCGGAGGTGGCCTAGCACTCAATGACACAGGATTTATACTGGTTCGGGCAACGTGCCCTACGTCCAGTCGGGGTCGGTCGATAACTTTATTCCTGAGCCCAGGTGCTCGAAGTCTGTAGTGGGGTTACAAACGAGAGAGAGAAAGATGGGGTGTACAAGAGGTTCGGTTGGCTCCGACCGGAAGGGTTGCGGTCGGAGTTTGGTGGTTCTACTGTTGTGGGGTGTTGATGTCGATCTAAGGAACTCGAGTCTTGAAGAAGTCCGTCCCCTTTGTAGGAGGGAGCGCATCCCCTTTTATAGATGAAGGGGATGGCTTTACAGGTGAGAGGGAGAGAGTATGGATGTTTCTAAGCCTTGTTGCGCACGCTGATGAAGACTGGATAATGGTAGGCGCCCTCAACACTGTTGATGTCGCTGTAGAATGTCAGATGCGCATGGGAGGTCGAGCTATCTTCTTCAGGAAGGATGGACGTTGGTACCTGTAAATACTTCTTGATGCCTAGTGGCATGTGAGGAGCCACGCTATGTTCACCCGGTATGGCAAATCCTGGAGCCTATACTACGATCGATGTCTAGAGACATGCGGGGGGGCTTTCCGTATGGGAGTTTTTAGCGGCCCCTATAATACTTTGTGTCAGGGTGGCTACAGAGCACTGTTTCATGCAGGTATGGTCCCTGGTACAGTGGTTTTGACTTGTGAGTCATGCCTTGCCTTTCTCCGCACGTCTTCTGGTTCCTTCCGAATGGGGTGTCCCTGGTCGGATGGCTCTAGTCGGTTCTTAGTGCGTTGGTCGGAGAAGAGCGGTGAGCAGGGTTCCCACAAGCCCCAGTCGCAGGGTCGGAGTTAGAAGCAGCGTTTTGGGCCAGACCTTCCGATTGGAGAGACTGCTTGGAGACGGCTGGTGCCTGAAGCGAATGCTCCGGTCGGAGAGGTGGGCCGAAGAAGTTGATGAACAGGCACTTGTTCTTTTGGGTAGACCTTTCGGTCGGCGACCAGACTACCCTTTTGGCCCATTGTGTTTTAGAATTTTGGGCCGGGCCATGAACTATATGTTGTTTTCCTAGGCCGAGCCCGACGTGGAAGCCGATCCTCGAGGGACCCTGAGTTTATGAACCCGACAGGAGCCCCCAAGCCCCCGAGCCCTCGGGCGATTTGAGCCGAATTGTTTGGGGGATTTTTTTGTCTTGCTGGCGGGTGCGCACGAGCGCACCCGCGGGTGTAGCCCCCGAGCCCCCGGGTGGTTCGAGCGGAACCGGCTAGGGGGTTTTTGTGTTGTGTCGGTGGGTGCGCCTAAACACACCCGTGGGTGTGCGTGTTTTGAGTTTTGAGACATAATTTTGTTTAACCATGGCGTCATTGTGCAGCCGAGCTATTTTTAAGCACGGGGATTGGATTGAGATAGAACTTACTGATCCCGGCATTGGTGCGCGCTAGGGATCTGGCGAGGAAGTTTAGTTTGAGACAAGCCCTGGCATCGGTGCGCACCGTGAACGGAGATAGCTTAGCTTTGGATGCAACAGAGTTTGATCTTTGGCATCGGTGCGTGCCGTGGGATCGGGTAAGGTGGAGTCACGAGTAGACCTAGGCGTCGGTGCTCACCGTGGATTGAGAGAGTTAGTTTTAGTTAGTGAAGTCGTTACGTGAGTTCGGAGTCATGGTCCCAAGAGCCGTAGCCGGATGTCGCAGATCTAGTCGACGTGAGTTTGGAGTCGCGGTCCAAAGAGCCATAGCCGGATGTCGTTGATCCAGTCGACGCGAGTTCGGAGTCGCAGCCCCAAGAGCCATAGCCGGATGTCGTCGATCTAGTCGATGCGAGTTTGGAGTCACGGTCCCTTGGCATTTGAGCCCCCGAGCCTTGTCGGACCTTCATGGGGGTTGGTGTGAGTCATTTTGCGCTACCTCATCCGGTTCCTCACAATCGAAGGGGCTGAGTTTCGTCGCCTGTCCCGATCGCTCGGGCTCGAAGACTAGCTTGGTGAGCTCGCTAACGGGTGTGATCGAGTGGAATCTAGGTCCATCGTTCATGATGGGTTCGGCACAGCCCTCTTGTGGCATTCCACTACTCCTTTACTTGTAGCCCGATAGATGCTTAGGTCATTCCGAAGACTAACCCAGGTGGCCTAATGGCCTCCCCTCGATGGAGATTCTATGGGCTTGGCAAGAGGTTCATGATCGAATGAGAAGGTTGAGATGACCCGGTTTGCCAGATCAGGCGAAGGCCGCACGGTGCTCATCTATGGTTTTCTCCCGTGGCTCTGTTTGGTTGCTCATGTCGAATGAGGCAAGCCACCGCTTCATGGCGCAACATGGAGCGTTCTGGTGCATTTCGCTGCACGTGCGATGCTTAGTTCCTGAGCCCTCGGGCGGTTCATGCCCTAACCGTCCGAGGGGTTCAGGCGTATGAGATGAATGCGTGTATGGATGTATGAATGATTTGTAATGAAATAGAGGGGGTTTTGGTAATGTTTACCTTAACGACTAGAGTGACGGGGCTTGGAGAGCCTCAGTCAGAAAAGTTCGACTGGGACCCTGATGACCTGAGTGACGGGGTTCAGAGAGCTTTAGTCGGAAATGTCTGACCGAGACCCATACTCGTCGTCCACGACAAAGTCAGTGTGGCCTACATGGGGTGCCCCTTCGCTTCCTTACCTATCAGTTGGTGTCTATCCTTACCTATCATTCGGGTTCCTTTAGGTCTGGCCTAGGGAAGTGGGGAGCCACCCACGTGCGGTGGCGCTTCGGTTCCTATGCCCGTTGTGTGGTAGTGGTTGACGTGTGGTAGTGGTGGGCCATGACCAGGCCACGTCCCATTCGATCAGGAGCCGTTCCATCGAGCACGGCGTGTCTTATCTGCATTAAATGAAAGAAAGAGAAAATCTCACCTCATCGTTCTGGCTTCCCCGATCGGTGCGTCCCTCCGTAACCGTTGCTCCCTTTTCCTTAAGTACGAGAGGGGAGAGGGTTTTCATTCCACTCTTTTGCCTTTTCTTCATCTGCCACCACCTTCTCTCCTCCTCTTTGCCGTGAGCATTCTTGAGAGCCGCGGAGGTTTCTAGGAAAGAAGGGGAGAGAGCAAGGGAGAAGAGAGGAACTCACTAAAATGTTGGACTGGAGGTCGTCCACCATGAGTGCGTCGGTGCTAGAGGCATTCGTCATGAAGGGGTTCCTATCACCACAGGAGGTGGCGCACTGGAGGGTCCCCGGGAAGGAGGAGGAGTTCCCACAACCTCATCCTAATGAGGTGGTTTCTTTCCTTACCTTCCACGAGCGTGGATTAGGATACCCCACGCACTAGTTCCTACACGGGCTCCTCAACGAGTGTGGTCTGGAACTGCAGCACCTCAATCCGAAGGGGGTGCTGCACATCGCTGGCTTCGTCACTGTCTGCGAGGCTTTCCTTAGGATGGAGTTGCACGTGGACCTCTTCCAGCTCTTCTTCTCTAGGAGAGCTATGGCGGACTAGAGTTCGGCCGAGATCGCTCTGGTCGGAGGCTTCGCCCTATAGAGGAAGCCGCGCATGGGAGGTTCGTATCCCGCATATTCCCCATGTGACTCCAACCAAGGATGGCATGGGGAGTGGTTCTACATTAGGAATCCGGTAGAGGCACCATTTCCAGCGTTTACTGGTGGGAGGCCAGTGAAGCAGAAGAGTTGATTGTGGGGTTGTGCCCACACAGAGAAGCACAAGGTGGAGGCCATCGAGGAGGAGCTCCGAAAGCTCATAAGCGGCGGCCTCAATGAGGTGCAGGTGTTCCACACCCTTTACCGCCACCGGGTCGCGCCATTGGCGGAGAGGACGCACCTGATGTGGATGTATGATGGCCGGTCGGACCTAGACCCTGCATCGCCAAAGGAGTAGGTGGATGACAAGATTTGGAGTCACATTGGCCGAGTGCTGTAGCTAAGGCCTAGAGAGACGGTAGTGGGAAAACCCATACCGTTCAATGCCTCGATCGTGCCCACATTGGTATGCTCCTTTATTTTGTTCATGCTTTTTTCTCTGCCCCCTTCTTTTTTGATTTCGGTTCATTCATTCCGTAGGGGCTTGGGAGGTACAAATCCTGGCCACACCATCCCAAGGGACCGGTGGGCCGAGCCTGATAGGCCACCCAGAAGGAGGCGGCAGACGCCCAGAAGAAGAAGAAAACCAACGAGGTTTATCGAAAAGAAGAGAAGAAGGAGGTCGCCCGGTGCGTGAGAGCCGGGGAACGTGCGAGCCACATTGAGTTAGAACTCATGTCGGATGATCCAACGGATCTAGAGGACATGGTCTTCTCCAACGAGGAGGAGGGTCGGGAGGTCGTTGTGACCTCAGTGGTACGTCGTGACCCTACGGCGACGTCCGCTGGTGAGGAGCAAGAGGCCATGCGACGTGCGGAGGTTCCTTCATCGAGGAAGCATGCCATGAGTGTGGATGTCATTGGTGAATGGGCGGCGAAGCGAACGCGGTCACCATGCCCCTCGGTGGCATTGCCAGCTCTATCGTCACCTGTGGCGGACGTGGCTGGATGAGCCGGGCAGTCCGAGGAGCGGACCGATGTCCGTGTGGCGACGGAGCTGGTGCCAACACCAGACTTACGGCTAGAGGAGGCCCCACCTACCATGGGTGTGGTCGAGCAGTCCATGCGGTCTGAGAGGTAGACTAGCGCCCAGTTGACGCACGACTCGCAGTCGGGGGATGCCCCGCCCACTGCTCTGGTCGGGGAGCCCCGAGCCAGAGGTCGTGGCGACCCACAGGCCGAGCAGGAGCGGGTTGGGACAACTCCAACCCCATCTAAAGTGAGGGGGTGCAGGTCGCTATCTAGGAGCGATCCTCGTCCTGTGGGCCCGTCGTCGTCGAAGCCTGTCTTTAGGGTAGTGCCGCTCGCCACCCGGTATGTTTCCTTTCGTTGCCTCTTCGACTCTTGGTGGTTGAGTCTTTTTTGAGTGTGGCTTACCTATGATTTTTGTCAGCGGCCGAGGGATGCTGGGGTTGAGCATCGCCCTAGCCTCCGTGTAGGAGGTTTGGAGGCCCACTCTGCAGCGTGCTGTGGCGAGCGAAGGGGGTAGCAGGGCGGCGATGAAGCCTTTCCTCCTAGGGGTGGTGCCCCCCGGGGCAGCTACTGATAACGTGACAGCGGTGGCGATGTTGTTGGTGGTGATCCCGATGCCGGTGGTGGAGGTGGCGTCAGAGGTAACCCTTGCGGACCCTCCTCCGCCGGTTGCGGTGGAGGAGACGAGGGGGGTGAGCTCCCCATCTCACCGAGTGGAGGGCTGCATGACCCAACCTTGCCGTTGAGGCCGAAGTCGCGGGAGGGAAGCATGGCTAGGACGGAGTTGGGACGTAAGGCGGCATCCCATGCGAACATGGTGGTGGAGATCCCATCTAACGATGAGGCGGACACCATGGCAGACCCATCGGTGTTGCCATAGGAGCTGGCGGTGTTGTTGCGGGAGCTGGCGGTGGTCCGGTTGGAGGCTAGGCCCTCTAGTGGTTCATTAGAGGGTGACCTAGAGTGGCCCTTCCCCGAGGACCCGTTGAAGGCGAGGTTCGTCCTTCGGGATTCCTGGGAGCACTAGCTCTAGGAAATTTTTGGGGGGCAAGGGCATGCCGCGGTGTTCGAGCTCACCAAGTTGTTCGTGAAGCTGGAGAGTGCCCGAAAGCAGGCTCAGTTTGCCCGACAGCTGGTTGAGGTTGACCTGCAGCTCGCCGCAGAGGTGAGTTTCTGGTACTTCTCCTTGCCCTTTGAATCTTTTGTCGGTTGTTTTTGTAATGCTTGTTTTCCATAGGAAATAAGGAAGGTGTCATCCCGCAAGTCTCACTTCCTTTGGGCAGAACACGCCCGAATGGCTAAGCTTGAGCACTGGGTGGAGTCTGCTTGCCGCGAGTCCCAGGCCCAAGCGACCGAGGCGGCTGCAGTGTGGGCGGAGGAGCAGCGTGCGGTAGAGCGGGCGACTGCTGCTGAGCGAGGGCTCGAGGCAGCAAAGGTCCACCAAGCGGAGATTGAGGCAGGGCTACGGACATCCCTAGTGACACCGAGGTAGAGCTCCAAGAGGCCTTGGCAGCCCTTAAGCCAGAGCGAGCTGCCCTAGAGTCGGCACAAAAGGCCCTAGAGGCGAAGCAGAGGGCCCGGTCAGAAGCGGATCGGGAAGTGCTCATGCTCCGGGACTAGGTGATGGGGATGGAGGAAGCGAGTGCCCGACTGCCCGAACAGGTGGCTTGGCAGGCAGAGGATCTCTCCACCCTTGAGGCCTCTCGCATCGGTGCGTACCTTTTTGTTTTCTTGTGGTGTTGATTTTTTCCCCTAGCTTGTTTCTGAGCTTGTCGCCCTTCTTGTAGAGCTGGGTGAAAAGGTGAAGGCGCTGGAGCGAGACCTGGAGACGACCAAGGCGAACTTTAGCTGGAATGTCAAGGAGATGGCCAAGTCCCATGAAGAGCAATGCGCTCTTGAAGGGGAGCTTGGCCAGATCCACAAGGCTGCCCAGCTCGTCGTCTTGGAAGTCTTCGGGTCGGCGCCAAGTACCAGTGCGCCCACAGTTCAGCTAGCGAAGGTCCCAAACATGGTCAAGGACCTTGTCAGGAGCGGGCTATTTTATGGAGCGTTGGGGGTGCTAACCTCGGTGGTGACATACCACCCAAATCTGGACTTCGCCACTATTTGCGGCAGGTATGATGAAGGCCTAAGTATGGAGGACATCTTGTCAATCGGGGTGAGCCTGCTGCCGTACGCACGGTCGGTGTCAGAGCAAGTCTGCGCCGAGTGGGTGATGGATGTTCACCGTCAAGACATGGCCCGAAGTATGCGTGGAGAGGATGCCTCCGAGCCTACAGATAGCATGGAGCCTGGTTCAGGGGGGGAGATCACCTTGGCCCTGATCAAGCCAAATGTCATGCTGCCGGGGAGCGAGCAGCCCGCGCCTTCATCGGTCGCGCCGTCAACAGATGCCGCCGGGTCGGTTTAATACCTTTTTTAAATATAAGTAGTTAGTAAATGTAAGAAGTTTAAGTTCATGGGGGGGACCCCTATGTAAAACGTTCGTGTGTGTTTTAATGACTGCAATCGGTTTTTGTTTTTGTGATGGAGTTGCTCCGTTCAGGGAAGCTTGTTCCCTTTCGTTCCTTAGTTCTCCCTTAGCATAATTTTGTTTTTAATTTCTTTCTCTCTCATGCCTGCCTGTTTGTTCCGTGGGCTGCAACTTTGTGAGCCTGGGGCATGGCCCGCGAGGCTCGGTCGGTCGTAGCCATAGGAAAAGGCGGGGTGCGATCAGTCGGAATGTTCTAAAGCAAAGTTACATAAGGTAAATCAAAGGAATGAACTGCCCTTACGTTCGGGTAGGAACGAGTTTCTCCATATGAAAGTAAAAGAGTACTTAAGGTAAGAACAAAAATAGAGGGGTAGTAGAGCCCCCTAGTGGAGCCCCTGAGCGCCCTGAGCCAAAAAGTGTTCAGGTCAGGGTGCTCTTATAGGAGCGTTTGCTAAGTAAAGGTAAGACTGAAACTTAGGAAAAGAAGAAAATGACATAGCTGTTCCAAGGTCCTTAGAGAGAGTGTCGTCGTCATCGTCCTTCAGTTGGTAGGCTTCCGGTTGGATCACTTCGGTCATCTGGATCCTTGCCCGCTGCGCACCTACCTCTGGTTGCTGCTTCCTTGCCTTCTTCTTCCCTTGGGCCTGCCAGCCTACCTCAGTAGGCGCTTGAGGAGCTGGTAGTCCTTGTAGAGGTGCTTGATGGGGTAGTCGTGGTTGGTGCATAGGCTCTCCAAGAGATCCTGGAAGTGGCCTAGAGGGTCTTGCTAGGGCTATGTGCCTGCGTGATCGACCACGGCGACCGACGTGAAGTTAGCCAGTTGGCGGCAATCCTTTCTGTTCTTTTTTCCCCTCTACGTGGAGGGTCCCTCGTCTTGATCCTGGCACTTGGCCTTACCTTTGTCGTGGCCTCCGTTGAAGTGTGGTAGGAACGGCGCTTGCTGGAGCAGTTGGACAAGGGTCTGTGGTCCCAGGCGGTTAGGGCTGGGACTCCGGTCGATGCTGCGCGCGCCTCGGTTCGGCTCGAGCCGCGCATAGATAGGCAGTCGGCACGGAGCGGTCATCAAGTCAAGATGAGGTGCGGTTGCAGCTTCCTATGCTGGACTCGGTGGTTGTGGTGGTGACGAGGTGTAGTGTCCCATCTGCTGCGTCCCTGTTCCCTGAATGGGGAGCAAGGTCGCGAGTCGGCGTCACGATACGGAGCACTCCGCTTGTTGAATGGCGGCGGTTTCCACTAGTGCCTGGAGGTTCTGGTGGATCGCCTGTTCGCGAGGGTCATTCGGCTCGGACAGACTACGTAGGAGCATTGCCACGGCGGCAATGTTCTGACTGGCCCAAGCGAACTATGGGGGGTCGGTCCCCTGAACTGGGGCGTTGCACTGGGGCTAACGGGCGTGACCCCAAGCGCCGCTTGCCGGTCTATGCGCATGGGGCATAGTGTGGTGCGCCAAGCACATTGGTGCAGTTGGCGGCTGATGTGGCCACTATCGTCGTAGATCCTCCCTGGGCTCATGTGTGAGCTTGGGGGTCTCTATGTGAGGGCCCGATGGGGCATGGGTCTAGAAGGACTCTGTTACCCCTAGTGGCTGCTCCGGGGCATCCGCTGCAGCATACTCCTAGGACCGACAATGGCTAGGCACCACATCGCTGTTGCTAGAGCCATCACTCCCGACATTGTCATCCATGATGTCAAGGAAACAGGTGAGAGCATAGCTCACCATCCCCACGAACTCAAACGTGAGAGGGTGCAGCGCTAGCACCTTTTGGAGTCCCCGGGCATATGCATCCATGGAAGATGTGAGGCCATAGGGGAACCAGCCGTATGGCGGCTGTGATGGGGACAACGGTAACCCACTGGGTATTTGGTAGAAGATAGATCGTAGTAAGTAAATAACAGCATGTATATTACTAACAACAGGGTTTGAGTAGAGAGTTTGCTTGGAATGAAGCGCAGATGCTGCGTCGTTGAAGTCGCGCATCCTGGAGTTGATGGAGGATGTCCCTTCGACGGGTGCTAGGTCGCGAGTCTCCTCATGGAGGTGGAGTATGCCAAGCCAGTTGGTGATGAAGTCCAAGCTCCCGAAGCAGAAGGCCTAGGATGGTTCGAAAATAGGTGGAACCCGCATCCTAGCGGGCGAGGGTGCGGGGAACTCCAGCGAGCCGAAACGAATCTTATTGCCTGAGCCTACCACGGCGGGGGTGGTGGAAAAATGGGCCATCCGATGACCAAAAAGTGTTGAATGTACAATGTCTTCCCCACAAACGGCGCCAACTGTCGGTGCAAAAAATGACCAACTAGTGAATATTTGTAGTTTTGCTGTACGTTGTGATCGGAGGTGGCCTAGCACTCAATGACATAGGATTTATACTAGTTCAGGCAATGTGCCCTACATCCAGTCGGGATCGGTCGGTGACTTTATTCCTAAGCCTAGGTGCTCGAAGTCTATAGTGGGGTTACAAACGAGAGAGAGAAAGATGGGGTGTACAAGAGGTTCGGTTGGCTCCGACCGAAAGGGTTGTGGTTGGAGTTTGGTGGTTCTACGGTTGTGGGGTGTTGATGTCAATCTGAGGAACTCTGGTCTTGAAGAAGTCTGTCCCCTTTGTAGGAGGGAGTGCATCCCCTTTTATAGATGAAGGGGATGGCTTTACAGGTGAGAGGGAGAGAGTATGGATGTTTCTAAGCCTTGTTGCGCACGCTGATGAAGACTAGATAATGGTAGGCGCTTGAGGAAATAGGTGAGAGCATAGCTCACCATCCCCATGAACTCAAACATGAGAGGGTGCGGCGCCAGCACCTTTTGGAGTCCCCGGGCGTATGCATCCACGGAAGATGCGAGGCCATAGGGGAACCGGCCGTATGGCGGCTGCGATGGGGACAACGGTAACCCACTAGGTATTTGGTAGAAGATAGAGCATAGTAAGTAAATAATAGCATGTATATTACTAACAACAGGGTTTGAGCAGAGAGTTTGCTTGGAATGAAGCGCAGATGCCGCGTTGTCGAAGTCGCGCGTCCCAAAGTTGATGGAGGATGTCCCTCCGACGGGTGCTAGGTCACGAGTCTCCTCACGGAGGTGGAGTATGCCAAGCTAGTTGGCGATGAAGTCTAGGCTCCCAAAGCAGAAGGCCTAGGATGGTTCAAAAATAGGTGGAACCCGCATCCCAGTGGGCGAGAGTGCAGGGAACTCCAGCGAGCCGAAACGAATCATATTGCCCGAGCCCGCCACGGCGGGGGGTGTTGGAAAAATGGGCCATCCGATGACCAAAAAGTGTTGAATGTACAATGTCTTCCCCACAAACGGCGCCAACTATCGGTGCAAAAAATGACCAACTAGTGAATATTTGTAGTTTTGCTGTACGTTGTGATCGGAGGTGGCCTAGCACTCAATGACATAGGATTTATACTGGTTCAGGCAACATGCCCTATGTCCAGTTGGGGTCGGTCGGTGACTTTATTCCTAAGCCTAGGTGCTCGAAGTCTGTAGTGGGGTTACAAACGAGAGAGAGAAAGATGAGGTGTACAAGAGGTTCGGTTGGCTCCGACCGAAAGGGTTGTGGTTGGAGTTTGGTGGTTCTATAGTTGTGGGGTGTTGATGTCAATCTGAGGAACTCTAGTCTTGAAGAAGTCCATCCCCTTTGTAGGAGGGAGCACATCCCCTTTTATAGATGAAGGGGATGGCTTTATAGGTGAGAGAGAGTATGGATGTTTCTAAGCCTTGTTGCGCACGCTGATGAAGACTGGATAATGGTAGGCGCCCTCAACACTGTTGATGTCGATGTAGAATGTTAGATGCGCATGGGAGGTTGAGCTATCTTCTTCAGGAAGGATGGACGCTGGTACCTCTAAATACTTCTTGATGCCTAGTGGCATGTGAGGAGCCACGCTATGTTCACCCGGTATGGCAAATCCTGGAGCCCATACTGCGATCGATGTCTAGAGACACGCGGGGGGCTTTCTGTATGGGAGTTTTTAGTGGCCCCTACAATACTTTGTGTCAGGGTGGCTATAGAGCACTGTTTCGTGCAGGGTATGGTCCCTAGTACAGTGGTTTTGACTTGTGAGACATGCCTTGCCTTTCTCCGCATGTCTTCTGGTTCCTTCCGAATGGGGTGTCCCTGGTCGGATGGCTCCAGTCGGTTCTCAGTGTGCCGGTCAGAGAAGAGCGGTGAGTGGGGTTCACACGAGCCCCTGGTCACAGGGTTGGAGTTGGAAGCAGCGTTTTGGGCCAGGCCTTCCAATTGGAGAGACTGCTTGGAGACGGCTAGTGCCTGAAGCGAGTGCTCCGGTCGAAGAGGTGGGCCAAAGAAGTTGACAAATGGGCACTTGTTCTTTTGGGTAGACCTTCCGGTCGGCGACCGGACTGCCCTTTTGGCCCGTTGTGTTTTAGATTTTTGGGCCAGGCCATGAACTACATGTTGTTTTCCTAGGCCGAGCCCGGGCGTGGAAGCTGGTCCTCGAGGGACCCCGGGTTTATGAACCTGACACCACATATCCCACTTGTGTAATGCATGTGTTGGAATAACTCTTATGTAAGCCATATATCTTAGGATTGTATGCTCATGATTACTTTTATTTCTAAGCTTTGCTCAAGGACGAGCAAAGGGGTTAGTGGTTTGCTACTGACTTGTGAAATGTTAATTGTTGTTTGATTGCTAGGCCAAATAGTTATGTAGTCAGTCTATGCAGTAGTGATGATCTCGAATTACTTCTATGATGAATTGATTGTACTCCACATGATAGAACCATGACAGGCCACATGATCAAATAAAAATGCAACACATGGATGAACCAGTGCACAACATGTGAAATAGCAAGGACACAATACGTGGGCTACTAAAATACGACATGTGGAAGGAAGTTGTGAAGCCACGTGGCCGAATAAAAATACAAAACATGGACGAACAATGCCGTGACTCATGGTCGAATAAGAAACAACCATGTGGACTAATAAAAATATGACACATGATCCAAAGAAGAAGTGACACGTGATCCAACTACAACATGACATGTGTGCTAGTAGAAAACTGACATGTGGAACAATAGGGACCCGACATGTGGTCTAGTAAGAATCTAAAACCTGAAGAATTAGAGATGGCCATGTTGTGCAATAAGAAGGTGACACGTACCCAAACCATCTCCAATGCAACCGGCTATAGCATGTACATGTGGGCTATAGGATGTACACGTGGAAAGCATCTCCAATGGAAGCACCCACCAGCATGGCAGCCCCCTGCCATGCATGCTAAAACAGTTCTATGATGGTCTATTTTTTGTCACAGATCAAGACAATTCTATGATAATATTTTTGGATTCATCATGGATATTCAAATGTGACGCGACTTCTATAACGAACCGTTTTTCATCATAAATTCATCATAAAACTAAGATTATGACAAATTTGGCTCCTTCTGTGATAAAAATTGTTCATCGTAGAAATGGATATTCCTAATAGTGAATGAAAGAATATGTTAGTATTATATATTTTAAATTTTCATAAATTTTGAATGAATTTATCAAAAGTAATTAAATCTATCTTGTCTATTTCTAGGTTAGTGTTATAAGAAGGCTCTAGGAAAACTTTTAATCTTTGACCATTGACTTTGAAAATGTTACAGTCATCGTCTTGGATGGTCATCACGCCATGTGGCAAAGTGTGGATGATGATGTACGGTCCTTGCCATTTGCTTCTTAGCTTTCCTTCACCGAAGAGCTTGACTTGGGAGTTGAATAGCAGAACTTTGTCTCCCTCCTTGAACTCTTTCTGTTAGATTCGATGAGCGTGCCATCTCTTAGTTCTTTCTTTGTAGAGCTTGGCACTGTGGTAAGCCTTTTCTCGCCACTCTTCTAGCTAGGCAATTTGTTTCTGTCTATTTTTGTCGGCTAGCTTGAAATCCATGTTACCAGCTTTTGATCGCCTAGTGAGCTTGATGCTCAAGCTCAACTGGTAAGTGACAACTCTTTCCATAAACCAGCTGGAATGGTGACATGCCAATGGGAGTTTGGTAAGCTATCATGTATGCCCAGTGTGCATCAGGTAGCTTGTCTTTCCATCCCTTTCCCATTGAATTGACCATTTTCTGTAGGATATTTTTAATCTATTTATTTGAAGTTTTTGCCTGATCGTTGGTTTGAGGATGGTATGGGGTGGCAATGTTGTGCTTGGCCCCAAGCTCTTTTAGGAAGGCACTAAATATTTTATCAATGAAGTGGGATCTCCCATCGCTTATCACCATTCTCGGTGTTCCAAAGTGAGGAAAGATGACTTCATGGAACATCTTCCTTGCATGCCTAGCATCAACAACTCTATATGGTAATGCTTCCACCCATTTTGATACATAGTCAATGGCGATAAGGACGTACTCGCTGTCATGGGACTTTTGGAATAGCCCCATGAAATCAACGCCCCAAACATCGAAGATCTCCACTTACAAGTTGTAGTGGAGGGGTATTGTGTTGCGAGCAGTGATGCCACCTTGCAGCTAGCATTTTTGACACCTTCGGATGAATTCCTTGGTGTCTCCATACATCGTCGGCCAGAAGAATCCACACTGCCAGATTTTGGCTTGTGTATGGTGTTGCATGGCACTTCTCGATGATTTACAAGCCTTCCACCATTGGTACACATCTCCTCAATAGGCCATCAGAGCATACCCTATACAGGTATGGGTCATCCCAAAGGTGATGTCTACTCTCAGCTTGCAGCTTTCTTTTGTTTTTGTCTAGTGGTATGTATCCTGAAACTATGAAGTTCATGATGTTTGCATACCACAGGTTTGAATCCATCACCTTCAGTAGCATGTTGTCACGTAGGAAGTCATTTATTGGAAGTTCCTGCATGTTAGTGACTTGCATACGTGATAGGTGATCAGCGACAGTATTCTCTACTCCCTTTTTATCTTTTATTTCAAGGTCAAATTCTTGGAGTAGAAGACTCCATCTTATTAATCTAGGTTTTGCATCTTTCTTAGTGAGCAAATATTTTAATGTAGCATGATTAGTGTAAATGATGACTTTTGCTCCAACTAAGTAAGATCTGAATTTATCAATAACAAAAATGATTGCAAGAAGCTCTTTTTCAGTGGTAGCATAGTTAAGCTATGCTCCTGTTAGCATTTTGCTAGCATATATGATTGCACGATGCTTCTTATCTTTCGTTTGGCCAAGGACCATATCAACAACATAGTCACTAGCATCACACATGATCTCAAATGGCAGCGACCAATCGGGTGGTTGGATAATTGGTGTTAAGATGAGTGCTTTCTTGAGAGTGTGGAAAGCATCTAAGCACTCATCTATGAACTCAAAGGGTGCATCCTTAGCTTGCAGGTTCATGAGGGGTCTAGCGATTTGTGAAAAGTCTTTGATAAATCATCTATAGAACCTCGCATGACCTAGGAAGCTACAGATCCCTTTTACATTAATGGGGGGTGGTAGTTGCTCGATAGCCTTGATCTTAGCGTTATCTACCTCAATCCCCCTTTCAGACACAAAGTGCTCAAGAATGATGCCCTCTCAGACCATGAAATGGCACTTTTCCTAATTGAGTACTAGGTCCTTTTCTTGGCATCTTTGCGAGACTTTGTCTAAATTCTCCAAACAGTGGTCAAAGGTTTTTCCATAGACTGAAAAATCATCCATGAAAACCTCCATTATTTCTTCTATCACGTCTGAGAAGATAGACATCATACATAGTTGGAACAAAGCGGGTGCATTAAACAACCCAAAAGACATACGTCGATATGCATATGTTCCGTACGGGCATGTAAAAGTCGTCTTGCTTTGATCATTAGGGTGGATGGGAATCTGATGATACCCCAAATACCCATCGATGAAATAGAAGAAAGAGTGCTTCGCCAACCGCTCTAACATTTCATCAATGAAAGGCAGTGGGAAGTGGTCTTTCTTTGTTGCTACATTGAGCTTTTAGTAGTCAATACACATTCTCCATCCTGTGACGGTTTGTTGTGGGATTAACTCATTTTTATTATTTTCATCAACCGTCAGTCCTCCTTTCTTTGGCACCACTTAACCCAGTCACTATGTGGCATGGGATAAATAATCCCAGTGTGAAGAAGTTTAAGGACTTCCTTCTTCATGACTTCTCGCATCGCATTGTTGAGCCTATGCTGGGGCTCTAGAGAAGGTGTACTCGATGGATCTATTAGAATGCGATGGGTACAAATAGATGGGCTAATCCCGTTGAGATCTTGCAAGGAATACCCAAAGACTGGACTATGTTTCTCTACGATAGCGACGAGTTTGGCTATCTCATTAGTAAGCTTATCGCTTATGATAATAGGAGTTTCTTTGTCGCAATTCAGGAAAGCATAACGTAGGCTAGTGGATAGGGGTTTTAGCTCAACCGGAGGTCATGCTAGTGCTTCCTCTTGGGGAAGATCAATGGTTTCTCCTAAGTTGTCCTCTTCTTCTATGAAGAGTTTTGCATCCTTTTCTAAGGACAACTCAGGATAATCAAAGGGTAAGACCGACATAACTTCCTTGGGCAGGTCAGGATAGGGAAGGGCTTCTACCACCGAGTTTTTAGCTTGAGTGATAGGAATGGAAAATGTATTTCTCCCCAATTTTATGTCTAAATCCCCAGATGATGGTGGTTCTATGAAAAGCTTTTCTAGGGGATGCCCAATCAGGATGTCAAAGTCCTAAATGTCGAAGACATGGAAGTCTAGGATAAACTCAACATTATCATGGTATGATGATATGTTGTGAAGAATCCCTAGCCCTTCAAGTCTAGAACGAGGTGCAACCCTAAAGGTTTTAACTGTCGGAGCAATAGGTTCGTCACCTAAATAGGTGTGTGCAAAAGATGCGGACTTGAGATTTGCCCCGACAGTTGGATTGTAAAGCATGTTCACCATGATCCTGCTAATATGGCATTGGATGGTTGAAGAAGGAGTATGAATCTAAATTTTAGAAGAATGTTCTACTTCTTCCACCCATTCACTGCTCATGATAACAATCAACCCCTTTATGGATTCCTTGAGGAAATCTTTGTCTAACGGTTCAAGAGGGGTAATAGGAATTGGTGGCTTTCTTTAGCATGAGTATTTTGAGGTGTCTCCAAAATCTTCGAAAAAGTCATCCTCGAAATACGAAAGATCCAAAGGTTGAAAACCTTCCTCTAGATCTTTAGGTTCGAGTGAGTGTCTCTTTAAGGGTGCAAAAGGTTTGGCCTTAGCCGAAGAAACTTCCTCATGGCTTGGCTCGGGTTCTACATGGAGGGGTTCTACCGAGGCAGTGTTCTCTAGAATGCGGTCTAGGAGGGCTTCTCCTTCCACTTTGATTTTATGAGTGAAAGAACCTCCGATAGCTATATCGAGCTGTAGGGTAGACTCCTTGTTAAGCCCTAACTAGAAGTGTGGTAACAACACATGGTTGGGTATAGACAAGTCTTGGCCAGATCATGTTAGAATTGAAAATTTGTCCTAGGCTACACCTATGGTTTCCTTCTCTTTTTGTTGGAAGTTGAGTATCTCTTGTCATAGGGCAATGATTCAGGATATAGGGAAGAACATGAGATAGAATCTGTTCCTCAGTTCTTCCCAATCACCAGCTACCTTCCCTACGTTATGGGTGTACCATTGTTTCGCCCTCTCATCAAGTGAGAAGGGAAACAACTTCCACCGTAGTGTTTCTTATGACATGTCTAAAATGGTCAGGCAAGCATAAAGCTGCTCAAACTCCTTTAGGTGGTGGTAAGGGTTTTCATAATCTAACCCTAAGAAGGTCTGTTCCCGAACCATGGCTATGAAGCTGTGATTGGCTTTGATGATTATGGTGCTTCAACGAACTCACCCTTGGGAGTAGAAATGTTTTGAATGGTAGGTTGCTCCATTAGAAAAGAGTAAAAAGAAAAGAAAGGTAAAAACAAAGGATACATGGGCAAACTAGGTTCGGAGACTAAAATGACAACCGTTCTTCGACAATGGGGCTAGAAATGCTTGTTGGTGCTTCTTAGCGTAAGCAAAAAAGTCCACAAGCACACGGAAGTACCATTGTAGCACTTCACCTAGTGGTATTCAGGGTATCATATTTCCACGAGGAACGGATGTGTAAGTAGTCTCTTAACTAGTCCTCATAGAAAGATAAGATAAAGAGTAGCTTGGGTAGTGAGGTTCTTCTAAGGATAGAAACCTTAAGTGAAGATAAATATGCCGTTATAAACTTGCTTCGGGCACCATAGATCACCTAGTTTGCCAAGTGATGCTGGCCTATGGCTCTATGTTGAACCCAAACATGGGGGATTGCAAGGGATGGACAGGGCTGTCACCACCTGCTGCCTACCCCTCAACAGTGGGGAATGAGGCAAACGAAGGTAGCTTCTAGCTTAGACACCACGTCTATGCTATTAGTTACTACTCTAAGTTGGCTAGGAACTTTCATATTTATTAGGAGTCCTCTATTAGAGTATCCATCATGGTGACGGACGATGAACCCGCAAGCTTCAAACGAACAATGATAACTTTCTTAAGAAATCAATACCAAAGTTGAACACAAACTTCTTACTCCAAGTAGTAAGAAGTGCGTAGAGGTACAAGTGTAAAGGGAGCTAACAAGTCCGGCACTCCATCCACCCAATGTACAAGGCTTGCCGAGTACAAGAAGTAGAGGTAGCTACTACTCCGGGATTCCTCCAACTCTTGCTCACTCACTCCCTATACTAATCTAGCTAGAAGTTAATGGAAATGTGGCTTGCTCTTCTTCTTCTCTTCCAATGTGCATGATCCTTTCAAAAGTGAGAGGGAGGCCTCCTTTTATAGCTCACTACGGTCGGTTTGCTAAGGTATTTTAGGAAAGCACCCATGCAACCGACCTCTAGGTGCATTGATTGAACCACCTGAAGAAGGTGGGGCTAGGCGGTGCTGGGGGTGGTACGGCCACACCAGGCCTAACCTATCTCACCGCCTGTAACACCCTAAAAATTTGCATATTTTTGAAATAGGAGAAAATTGGTTAATTAAGCATTTTGTGGGAACTTGAACCTAGGAAAAATAATATTTTTTTAAATTAAAAACAAATATAGGTCAACGACTATGAGTGTGCATTCATGCTGTTGCATAATATTTTGTATTGCTTGGTTGAAGTCGGGTTTCAAATTGAGTCGAAATTTCATTTTGAACTTGCTTTGGAAAAAATAGAAAAAGAAAAAAAAATTCCTTTCTCGTTCCTCTGTTTTCGGCCCAGCTGGTTGGCCTGCCTGTGGCCCATTTTTTTCCTTTCCCAGACCGCTGCTCTCCCTTTCCTTCCGCTTGGGCCGAAGCCCAAGTCGGCTCTTCTCCCACGCCGGCCCAGCAAGGTGTTGGCCTAGCTCCTCTCGCCCGCAGACCCATACGCCTTCCCTCTGCTTGCTGACCGCCCGGGCCTAGGCATCAGGCCTTTTCCTTCCTCTCGCCATGGCCGGCTCGGACTCTAACTCGTGCTGACGCCGTGTCCGCCTCCGCCACGATCTCTATGATGTCGTGATGCCCAAGAACCCCGCCCCCATAAATAGCCGCCTCGTCTGCCACCTTATCCATCCTTGCCGCAAGCTCTTCGCCCAAGCAAGCTACAGCCACGCCTTGCCCTAGTGCCGCCATGACAGCCGCCATCCATCGAGCGCCGCGCCGCCTCTACTGCTTCCCGGTCATCTGTTTCGGCTATGGTGAGATCCCCATCTCCTCCGCTTTCCCCCGGGCTTCTCCATTTGAAAAACCGATCACTATGGGGCCTCAACCGAGAGCTCCGGCAAGCCACCCATGGCGCCGCCACGGTCAAGTCGCCGCCGGTCCTGTTCCGGTCGGCAAGGCTTCTCTTCACCCGCCAGATTGATTCTTAGCCGTCCAGTTCTAATCCGACAGCCCTTAATCCTGGATACCCCTTCACCGTTGGTTTTACAAAAAGACCCTTACAATTATTTCAGATTCAACCCGCAGTCCAAAGCACGATTTTAGATTCTGTTTTCTATTCTTGAAAACGTATTTTGGTTCGTTTAGATTGAAAATTCGTTTTCCAGTATTTACTGTTTTGCCACTCAAATTGTTTTAGCCATAAAATCTCCGTTTTAACTCCGATTTGATCTGTTCAAGTTGCATTAGGTTCATAATTAAGTAATCTACATGTTTATACTACTGTTAAGTGGGGTTTCAACTTTTAAAATTCGAGAGTAGATTTAATCTATTATTTTACTATAGGAAATCTTATTTAATTCATAACTTTTCTGTTTTAGCTCCGATTTTCGTGGTCTTCGCGTCTGTTTGTTCGTAGCAAGACGTAGATTTGTTTTCCCAAACTTTTCATCTTGATTTTATGCAGTTGGTGAACTATTCTAATCTATAGCCTTGTTTGCTTTGCATGATTGCTCTTGGATGTTTGTATGTTGCTGTGTTATCGAGTATAGACGGTGAGCAATTCGTGGGAGATCAAGTCTACGACTTTGACAAGCAGGACCAGCAGGATTACATTGCTCAAGGCAAGTATAGCATGGGATCATCCTTGTTTCCTATTCACTTTAATACATTAAATTCATGCTGCATGTGTCACCTTGATAGGAATTCCCTAGAATTGAACTTTTACCTTGTCACCTATGGGCTATGCATTTGGGTAGCTTTGCTAGAGCTCAATTAAACCATGATCTTGTAACTTGACTAATGGTATATGCAATAAACATTAAAATATGACTTTTTAGCAACTTGGAAATAGGGGGCTGGAGTATTTAGCTACTTTCTAAATGCTTCAGATTCCTCTCCCTAAGGACTTGTCTATAAGTGATCATCTAGGACTTACAGTACAGCTGTGAGGGCTACATGGCTCTGGCTTTAGCTTAGTATGAGGACCTTTTCTAGCTTGTTAGAGGTTACCTTCATGGCGCAAGAGGGGTGTGTTCTAGGTTAGATATAGTGTGGCCTTTGTCCGTCAGTGTATAGGTTGAGCGTCATTGTGCCTGTCGGAAGGAGAGCTCTACATTCGTAGGCCATAGAAACCTAGCGGCCCTAACTTGTTAGACGAACCTTTGAAAGGCTTCATAGTGAACCCTGCCGACCTTCCTTGGTAGTGGGTCAAGAGGTTGGCCGCCTCAGGCGAAAGGTTAAATCATGACTCATAGTGAAAGTGTACAACCTCTACAGAGTGTAAAACTGGTATATCAGCCGTGCTCATAGTCACAAGTGGCCTTAGAACCCTTATGGAATAGATGAACACTAAGAATTATCTATTTATGTTATTCATTATTCATGTTTACATTTGATCATGTGTTTTGCATTGGGAATTGAAACAACTTGTTGCTACTCTTAAGCTAAAATTGTGACAACTAAAAGCTGAATGCTATTGAACCTGTGTCAAGCCTTTTGAGACTCATGAACCCCGTGTTACACTTGTTGAGTATGACATGTACTTACGCTTGTTTATTTTCATTATTTGGATAAAAATCCTGGATGGGTAACAGATGGCTTTGGGTATGATGATTTTCCTGAGGACTACTAGACTTGTGGTCAACCAGTCGATGTCCCTATGAAATGGAGCTTCCGTGAGAGATCTTTTATTATTTTCCACTATATTTATGTGATAACTTTGTCTTATTTGTGATGTAATAAACACTTTTGACGATACTATTTATAATTTGTCGGCTTATGTGTGTGACTGATCTCTAGGCGTACATAAGATTTTGCACTCAATTTTATCCTTAAAATTGGGTGTGACAGATTGGTATCAGAGCTACGTTGACTATAGGACGCAAGCCTAGTTAGCAATGGTCATTTTAGCTTCTTTTGCTTCACTCATTTCATGCTTTCTATCTCACCCTTGTTATTTGCTAAAGTTTTATGCTTTTTTTGCCTTATTCTATTATGAAAATTATTGCTTCTAATCTAATCTAACTAAATCTAATTTTGTAGATGCCTCATGCCAGCAAGACTGCCCGTATCAGCACTAGAGGGTACTACCCACCTTGTGGGTTGTCCATGGAGCCTAAGGAGGAAGAACCCCAAGAACAGAAATTTGATTCACCAACACCACCAACACCTGTACCTATGCCTGCGCTAGTCCAGGAGGAACCCCAAGAAGTCGAGGTCATCCACTTGTCCGATGATGACGAGGAAGACAACGTTGAAGAGGATGAGCCGATCCCGCACCTAGAGTGGATGACAAAGGTGTGGTATAAGCCGGGATGTGAATCCTCTGTTTCACATCACCGACTCATGTGCATGCTTCAAACCTACTACGGCGACTGGGATGCAGCTGTGGAATACGTCTGCGAAGAACATACACACCCACTTGAAGATACCTATTGGAAGACCAGGGTGTAAATCACCATCAAGGATGAACAGAAAGGCGCATATCAGCTGGATTCAAACTATGCACACCATGGTCACCGTGCTACCATGGAGGACGGCATAGAAGATGCAGCGGCTGAAGCTTGCATAGGCCTCCATGGTCGCCGATTCAAGGACATGAAGAATGACCAATATCGATTCCTCCCTCACCAACACCTATAATTGGGATGAGCGATGATGGACCCGCAGGGCACGGATCCAACAACCTAGGTGATGGTACACTTTGGCCATGAGTCCGTGGCAAAGATTCGCCGACTGGAGGATCAATTGAAGGCACATCAGAAAACTATTAAGAGACACCGACAGGTGATAGATGAACAAAGGGTGTGCCTCAACTTGCCCAAGATGTATGAAGAGCTACCCCATAAGTCTCACCCATAGATGTTGGAGTCCCTTTTATGTAATAAAATGATAGTAGAACGAGTCAAGTTGGGTCTAGTCAGAGTCTATTAGTGTGGTGTGAACATTGATGTGCTTAGTTGATTTGTTATTATGTTTATGTGTGAGTTGAATCTTTGTAATGAGTGCTGGAACTTTATGGGCATGTCCGCAAGTTCCATAGTTAAGAATATTAAAGATTGGGTCAATAAATAAATAGTTGGGTTTGTTACATCTTGTTATCTCGGAATCTGTTTTTCGGAGCAGTCTGTCCTTATCTCTATGCCAACTAAAATCTACATGACCAAAAAATTATGAGTTTTTTATGGGAATAACTAGACTTAAGTATCTTTCCAATGCCTCTGGAATCACCCCCATATCTGATCTGGTTCGTGAGATATCTCTGTTTCAAGTTAAAGTTTCTGCGCAGTCTGGAATCAGGAAACAGTTTCGGTTGTATCCTGTTTTTGAGTAATCTAACGACATAATCTGGGAATGTGGTCTGGATGAAAGTTGTAGATAATTTCTTAAGCTTTCCAACCATATAAATTACACCTCATTTATATTTCTAGAACTCGAGATATGACTGTTTTACAGAGCTACTGATGTTGAGACTCGTCCAGAAAATTTTCAGAATGTAATCTAACTTGGAAATTTCTAAATTTTGAATATTTGATAGCAGATGTCTGGAAGAGGAAGAGTCCGAGGTCATAGAGGTGTTCCCCCACATCCACCACCACCACCGCCATCGACTATTGAATAGCTCTTGGCAGTACAGACACAGATCATGCAAACATTGGTGCAGAATCAGTAGAACCAACAGGTTGGTGGAGCACTGCATGATAAGCGTGGTGAATTCTTGAAGGGCCGTTCGCCCAGTATTCTCTCATGCTACTGATCCACTAGGAGCAGATGATTGGCTTCATGCAGTGGAGAAGCAGCTCAACATAGCACAATGTGATGATCAACAGAAGGTGTTGTACGCTTCAAGGCAGCTCTAGGGAGAAGCTCAAGACTGGTGGGAGTCATTCGAGTATGGACGTCCTGCCAATGCCCCTCCTGTCACCTGGCAGGAGTTCAGAGAGAATTTTAGATCCTACCACATATCAGAAGGACTGATAGAGGTCAAGCAGGAGGAGTTCAGAGCTCTGAAGCAAGGATCTATGTCCGTCATTGAGTACCGTGACAAGTTTGCTCAGTTGTCACGTTATGCTCCTAATGAAGTGGCGGATGATGCCGACAAGCAATGCCGCTTTCTCAAGGGTTTGTATGATGGTATGCAGCTCCAACTTATGTCCAATGCATACCCCAATTTTTTAGACGCCGGTGAATCGCGCTATTGTTATTGACAATAAGCGCAAGGAGATTGAGGCCAAGAAGAGGAGGCTTTAGGGATAGACCTCTAGAAGTAATACTCGTCCACATACCAATCCTCAGCAAGGCTTCCAGCAGAGGTTCTAGGGACCACCCAGTCACTGGAATCATTGTTAGTACCCTTAGCGCAACCCAAACCAATAGCCGATTGGTAATTAACATCCTCAGCAGCAGAGTGGTCAGCAGACACCACAATAGGGAACACCCAACAACACTCCTATGAAGACTAGTGCCTCTAGCACCCCAGCAAGTGCTTCCATTGTGGCAAACAAGGTCACCTGTCTTATAATTGCCCTGAGAAGCCCAACCCGCAAACCCCCTAGAAGTAGAATAGCAACCAGAAGCCATCACATTATGGCAAGGTGAACCATGTGTCTGTCGAGATGGTGCTTGCAGAGCCAAAAGTCATGCTTGGTACGTTCGATGTTAACTCAACCCCTACTACTGTTCTTTTCGATTCTAGAGCTTCGCATTCATTCATATCACAAGCATTTGTTACAAACCATAGCATACCATTATGTGCCATGCAAAATCCCATATTAGTAAACTCACCGGGGGGAAGTATGCAAGCTTCATATCATTGTCTTTCGACTAGTCTATTCTTAAGGGGGTAGAGTTCAAAGTTCACCCCATTATGTTGAGAACATCTGGTATTGATGTGATTCTAGATATGGACTGGATGAAGCAACAACAAGCTGTGATTCAGTGTAAGGAGAAGGTAGTTGTTGTGACTACACCGAATGGGGAAAGAATTAGTGTTGATGTTGTAATACAAGCACAACCGATAGCCACAGTGAACCAGCTTGATGATAGCGGCAACAAGGAGGACCCAGTGGTGGATGAATTTCTAGATCTATTCCCCAATGATTTACTAGGTATGCCATATGACCGTGACATTGAGTTTATTATTGAATTATTACCTGGAACTGCACCTATAGCTAAGCGTCCATATAAAATGGGAGTTAATGAATTAGAAGAACTTAAGAAACAAATAAAGGAGTTATAGGAGAAAGGTTTTATTTGTCCTAACTCATCACCTTGGGGAGCACCAGTGATATTTGTTGACAAGAAGAATGGTACTCAGAGGATGTGTGATGATTATCGGTCACCCAATGAGGTTACTATCAAGAACAAGTATCCATTGCCTAGAATTGATGACTTGTTTGATCAGTCGAGAGGTGCTTGTGTTTTCTCTAAGATTGATCTTTGTTCTGGCTATCATTAGTTGAAGATTCGTGCAACTGACATACCCAAGACAACTTTTACTATGAGGTATGGTTTGTACGAGTATACCGTTATGTCCTTTGGGTTGACCAACGCACCTGCCTACTTTATGTACTTGATGAATAAGGTGTTCATGGAGTTCTGCATAAGTTTGTGGTGGTATTTATTGATGATATATTGGTATTCTCCAAAATAGAAGGAGAGCATGCTAAATATCTAAGGTTGGTCTTGTAGAAGCTTAGGGAACATAAGTTGTATGCTAAGCGAAGCAAGTGTGAATTCTGGTTGAAGGAAGTTTCTTTCCTAGGACATGTCGTCTCTAATGGTGGAATCGCAGTAGATCCAAGCAACGTGAAAGATGTATTGAATTGGAAACCACCAACAGATGTGGGAGAGATTCGAAGTTTCTTGGGATTAGCTGGATACTATAGAAGGTTCATAGAAGGTTTTTCTAAACTTGCTAAGCCTATGACAACTTTGTTGGAGAAAAATGCCAAGTTTGTGTGGTCCGAGAAGTGCTAGGCTAACTTTGAAGAGTTGAAGAAGAGGTTGACTACAGCCCTAGTGTTGATTTTGCCTGATTTGAACAAGAGTTTTTCTATCTATTGTGACACATCTCATCAAGGTCTCGGATGTGTTCTTATGCAAGAAGGCAGAGTAGTGGCTTATGCATCCCGATAGTTGAGAAAGCATGAGTTAAATTATCCTACTCATGACTTGGAGTTAGCAGCAGTGGTTCATGCTTTGAAGATATGGAGGCACTATCTCATTGGACATAAGAGTGACATCTATACTGATCACAAGAGTCTGAAGTATATTTTCACTTAGATAGATCTGAATATGAGATAGCATTGATGGTTAGAGTTGATCAAAGATTATGATCTGGAGGTACACTATCATCCTAGGAAGGCGAATGTTGTTGCCGATGCTCTTAGCAGGAAGAGTTATGCCAATGAGGTGCAAGTGGCGCATATGTCAAGTGAGTTATGTGCTGAGTTTGAGCGACTAAATTTGGGCTTTGTCACTAATGCAATGGAGCTGGTGTTGGAGCCTAAATTGGAGCAAGAAATACGTAAAGGACAGTTATAGGATGTGAAGTTGAAAGAGATAGCGGAAAACATAGTGATTGGTAAGTCGCTAGGATTCCGTATGGATGACAATAGAACTCTATGGTTTGGGAAAAGGCTATGTGTGCCTGAGGATAAGGCTATATGAGAGGCATTTCTTCGAGAGGCACAAGAGTCTACTTACTCTATTCATCCTAGGAGTACTAAGATGTATTTAGATCTGAAAGAGAAGTATTGGTGGTATGGTCTGAAGAGAGATGTTGCTAAATATGTAGCTTTGTGTGATACATGTCAGAGAGTCAAAGCTGAACATCAAAGACCTATAGGATTGCTACAACCAATGAAGATACCTGAGTGGAAGTGGGAAAAAGTTGGTATGGATTTTATAGTTGGGTTATCATGCACTCAGAGAGGTTATGATTCAATTTGGGTAAGTGGATTGGTTAACTAAAGTTGCTCACTTTATACCAGTCAAGACTACTTATAATGGACCGAGGTTAGCCCAGTTATATATGGAAAGAATAGTGTGTTTACATGGAGTTCCCAAGAAAATTGTGTTTGATCGAGGTACCCAATTTACATCTCATTTTTGGCAGCAAGTACATAGTTCGTTGGGAACCAAGTTGAATTTTAGTATAGCATATCATCCTCAGACAGATGGGCAAACTGAGAGAATTAATCAGATATTGGAGGATATGTTGAGAGCTTGTGCATTGCAGTATGGTACAAGTTGGGACAAGAGTTTGCTTTGTGCAGAGTTCTCATACAACAACAGTTATCAGAAAAGTCTCAATATGGCACCTTTCGAAGCTTTGTATGGACGAAAGTGTAAAACCTCGTTGTTTTGGAATCAAATGGGAGAAACTCAAGTGTTCAGACTAGATGTTTTAAGAGACGCAGAAGAGCAAGTAAGGATGATCAGAGATAACTTGAGAGTGGCTTAGTCTCTACAGAAGAGTTATGCCGACAATATGAGAAGAGAATTGGTTTTCGAAGTAGGTGATTATGTGTACTTGAAGGTGTCACCTATGAGAAGTGTGAGAAGGTTTAACATGAAAGAGAGGTTAGCACCAAGGTATATTGGGCCTTTCAAGATTTTGGAGAGACATGGAGAAGTAGCTTATCAGTTGGAATTGCCTGAGAGTTTGTCAGGTGTGCATGATGTGTTCCATGTATCTCAACTAAAGAAGTGTTTGCGTGTACCTGAGGAGCAGATACCATTAGAGGAGCTTACAGTTAAGGAAGATCTCACTTATGAGGAGTTTCCGGTAAGGATTTTGGAGACGGCAGAAAGAGTTACAAGGAGCCAAGTTATAAAGATGTGTAAGGTTCAGTGGAATCGGTATACGGAAGATGAGGCTACTTGGGAAAGAGAAGAGAATTTGAGGAAAACATACCCGCAGTTATTTGAGTAAGCATCGTCTGAATCTCGGGGACAAGATTCATTTTAATGGGGTAGAATTGTAACACCCTAAAAATTTGCATATTTTTGAAATAGGATAAAATTGGTTAATTAAGCATTTTGTGGGAACTTGAACCTAGGAAAAATAATAAATTTTATTAAATTAAAAACAAATATAGGTCAACGACTATGAGTGTGCATTCATGCTGTTGCATAATATTTTGTATTGCTTGGTTGAAGTTGGGTTTCAAATTTAGTCAAAATTTCATTTTTAACTTGCTTTGGAAAAATTAGAAAAAGAAAAAAAAATAAATTTCCTTTCTCCTTCCTCTGTTTTTGGCCCAGTTGGTCAGCCTGCCCGCGGCCTATTTTTTTTCCTTTCCCAGGCCGCTGCTCTCCCTTTCCTTCCGCTCCGGTCGAAGCCCAAGTCAGCTCTTCTCTCACGCCGCGCCGCACTGGCCAAGCTCCTCTCGCCCGCAGACCCGCGCGCCTTCCCTCCACCCGTTGACCGCCCGAGCCTAGGTGTCAGGCCTTCTCCTTCCTCTCGTCGTGGCCAGCTTGGACTCTAACTCGCGCCGACGTCGTGTCCGCCTCCGCCACGATCTCCGTGATGCCGTGACGCCCAAGAACCCCGCCCCCATAAATAGCCACCTCCTCTGCCTCCTTATTCATCTTTGCTGCAAGCTCTTCGCCCAAGCAAGCTGCAGCCGCACCTCGCCCTAGCGCTGCCACGATAGCCGCTGTCCACCGAGCGCTGCGCCGCCTCTACTGCTTCCCGGTCATCCGTTTCGGCTCTAGTGAGATCCCCATCTCCTCTGCTTTCCCCCGGGCTTCTCCGTTCAAAAAACTGAGCACTGTGGGGCCTCAACCGATAGCTCCGGTGAGCCACCCATGGCGCCGCCGCGATCAAGCCGCCGCCAGTCCTATTCCGGTCAACAAGGCTTCTCTTCACCCGTCGGATTGAATTTCAGCCGTCTAGTTCTAATTCGACGGCCCTTAATCCCGGATAACCCTTTGCCGTTGGTTTTACAAAAAGTCCCTTACAATTATTTCACATTCAACCCATAGTCCAAAGCGTGATTTCAGATTCTGTTTTCTATTCTTGAAAACGTATTTTGGTTCGTTTAGATTGAAAATTCGTTTTTAGGTATTTACAGTTTTGCCACTCAACTTGTTTTAGCCATAAAATCTCCGTTTTAACTCCGATTTGATCCGTTCAAGTTGCGTTAGGTTCATAATTAAGTAATCTACATGTTTATACTACTATTAAGTGGGTTTTCAACTTTTAAAATTTGAGAGTAGATTTAATTTATTATTTTACTATAGGAAATCTTGTTTAATTCATAACTTTTCTGTTTTTGCCCCGATTTTCGTGATCTTCGCGTTTGTTTGTTCATAGCAAGATGTTGTCGATGTTTCACCACTGATAGCCTACCACGGGGTTATCTGGGGCAGTTTGTTCGAGCTTCAGCGTATGCAGAACTCGACGGTAAACGCAAGAGACAGACGATTTATCCTGGTTCGGACCCTCGACCGTGATCGAGTAATAGCCCTAGGTCCAGTCAGCGTTAGCTTTTGTGTTGGATTGATTGTAAAGTGTTGTGTTGCGTTCTGTTCTCTTCTCCCGATCTAAGGAGCCCTGCCCTCCTTTATATAGTTAGGAGGCTAGAGTCCTAGTGGGTTTATAATGTAGAGTCCTAGTAGGATTATAGGGTAGGATTACTACTAGGATTACATGGGAGGAATCCTAATCAAACTAGATCTCCTCTCTTCCTTGCGGTGTATCCCATGGATCCCGTATCGACAAGCCCCCGAGCACTTCATGGTTGAACTCCGGAAGCCTTGTTTTGTTCCTCTAGGTCTTGTCGAGCAGGAACAAGCATCGCCTGAGTGCTTTCTTGAGTGAAACCATGTAGCGCTTCTTGGGATCCTCGAGTGGTGTGTGCTTTTTTGAAGAAAAAGTACTCCCATCATGTAGCCTCGAGCCTCTTGCTATTTGGAACAAGGAGCTGGAGGGTCTTGCCTTGAAATTGCTCTGATTCTTTGTCGAAGGGCTCCCGAGCATATACCCGGGTTCTTTATCAAAAAGAACTCGGATATAGATCGATCCGAGTTCTTTTTGTCGTGAGGCCTTGAAGTAGTCTGTCTTGAAGAAATCGTCTTGGTGACGTGTGCTTTTTCAAAGAAAAAAGTGCACTCATTGAGTGTAGCCCCCGAGCCTCTTGCTATTTGGAACAAAAAGTTGGAGGGTCTTGAATCTTATGTTGTTTGAAAACTCCTGTCTTGAAGAAGTCTTCTGAGTGATGTGCGCTTTTTGGAAGAAAAAGTGCACTCACTAAGTGTAGCCCCCAATCCTCTTGCTATTTGGAACAAAAAGTTGGAGGGTCTTGAATCTGAGTTGTTCAAAGAACTAAAAACCTCTTCTGAGGATATGTAGGATCTTGTAGACATTCTCAAGGGTGTATCCAAGTAACCCGCGAACTATAGTAGGCTATCCATATACCATTGCAAGTCAACATAGTTGTGCCACCGAGTACTTTCCATAATTAGCTTGCGTGC
Source organism: Miscanthus floridulus (assembly GCF_019320115.1). NCBI lineage: Eukaryota > Viridiplantae > Streptophyta > Magnoliopsida > Poales > Poaceae > Miscanthus > Miscanthus floridulus. The sequence continues at coordinate 40,384,328 of NC_089585.1, forward strand.
TTGATGTCTTCTTTGCATGCAGCTATATGTCATGCCTCTTCCTTTGTTTCGCTTGAGTAATGAAAGTACATATAAATATGCACGTGCATCCTCATATTCGTGCTCATCTTGCTGACGCAAAATCTTCTCGTTTGACCATGATCCAATCCGAGCAAGGCAACCTAGATAATCCATCAAAAAGGCTTTGGGTGGGCAGTCCCCTCACCAAAGACCCCGTATCACCCCCACCTTAGAATTTCCAAATCACCGCAACAAGGTCGACCTTAGCTGTCGAGTAGTTGATCACCCCAACCGAGTAGTCAATCACCACGGCCGAGTAGTCGGACGTCTTGGCGACTTGTAGAGCAGCAACCAAGTAAGACAGCGCGGGGCATGTGTCTCACCCAACGAAGTAGTGGCCAAGTAAGGCAGCCAGCGGTGGGCGAGCTCCTTATTTGATGACGTGGTCCAGAAAATGGTTCCCTTTCTGGAGAGTAGGCTTCATGGATTAAGGCCTCAGCAACCTAGGTAAATCAACTGTAGTAGAGCCACGGAGGCATATGGATAATATCTAGAGATATATGATGATTAAAGAATATTTGAAAAAATATTAAACCATGACTTAGCTTGATTGACGACCGCGTGGTAGAATCAGCACGTGATCCTAACATTTTGCGCTCAGGAGACCCTAGTGGTTGTAGCCCCCGAGCATCAGCTTGCGAGTACTTGGACATGAGCTGTCGAGTAGTTGGTCACCACAGCCAAAGTAATCGGAAAATGTGATGACCTCATCGGCGGGCTCAAGCATCTTTTCAGCTCTTTTGATCTCGGTCGATATGCTCAGGCATAATTTCAGCCATTTTGCTTTTTGGTTTGGGTGTTAGCTTATTAGCTACCCTCATCGGCGGGCTCAAGCATCTTTTAAGCTCTTTTGCTCTCGGCCGGTATGCTAAGGCATAATTTCAGCCATTTTGCTTTTTGGTTCGGGTGTTAGCTTATTAGCTACCCTCATCGACGGGCTCAAGCATCTTTTTAGCTCCTTTGCTCTCGGTCGGTATGCTTAGGCATAATTTCAGCCATTTTGCTTTTTGGTTCGGGTGTTAGCTTATTAGCTACCCTCATCGGCGGGCTCAAGCATCTTTTCAGCTCTTTTGCTCTCGGCCGGTATGCTCAGGCATAATTTTAGCCATTTTGCTTTTTGGTTCGAGTGTTAGCTTATTAGCTACCCTCATCGGTGGGCTCAAGCATCTTTTCAGCTCTTTTGCTCTCGGCCGGTATGCTCAGGCATAATTTTAGCCATTTTGCTTTTTGGTTTGGGTGTTAGCTTATTAGCTACCCTCATCAGCGGGCTCAAGCATCTTTTCAGCTCTTTTGCTCTCGGCTGGTATGCTCAAGCATAATTTCAGCCATTTTGCTTTTTGGTTCAGGTGTTAGCTTATTAGCTACCCTCATCGGTGGGCTCAAGCATCTTTTTAGCTCTTTTGCTCTCGGCCGATATGCTCAGGCATAATTTCAACAATTTTGCTTTTTGGTTCGGGTGTTAGCTTATTAGCTACCTTCATCAGCGGGCTCAAGCATCTTTTCAGCTCTTGCTCTTGGCTGGTGTGTTTAGTGAAAACAACTCGGGTTAAGTCATAATAAGACATATGCTGTTGAGGAACACCATCTTTATTGATCATGAACGTTGATCTCTTGTGGCTTGTATATATATTCTTCCTTGAGTTGTTTTCATGCTTAGAATCTTCTTAGTTGGCTGATGTGCCATGTATTGTTGACTTCTTTTCCATCTTCAGTTATCAACTTGTACGTGCCTGGTCCGGTGACTTTCGTGACAATAAAAGGTTGTCTTGGTTGTTTCTATCCGGGAACCTTTCTTATGTCTTCTCCTCTGCAGTAATCATCTTTTGTACTATGCGTCTAAATTCTTCATTGTTTTTCGGGTTTTCTTTGCAGAAGTCCTGAAATTGCCACCTAGCCATGATTCCGTGAGAGAAAGCTTCAATCACTTCTCGTTCGGTGATGTCATGTACTTGAGCACGTAGTTCGCCAAATCGTCGATAGTAATTTCTGAGACTTTTGCCTCCTTTCTGCTTGAGTCCTTTTAATTCTACGTGGGTGATGGGGTGTGTAATGATACCCACGAAATTTTCACAAAAAACTCTTTGCAAGTCCTCCCAATTTCTGATTAACCATGGATTTAATTTGTCGAGCTATTGGAGGGCATGGTTTTTAGGGCCATGGGAAAGAACAAGGTCTTGATATCGTCGTCTCCTCCGGCTAGTTCAATCGACTGCGAGTAAATCCTAAGCCACTGCCTTGGTTCGGTCCTGCCATCATATTTAGAGTGGTTGGATGGCTTGAACTTGTGAGGTAGTCATACTGAAGCAAGTCTATTTGCAAAACAGGGGAATCTATCGTGCGTTCCAGCTTCTGTGTATTCTGATTCAGCACCTCCTTCTAGCCAACTATTGTTTTGGTGAGAGTAGTTATGTGGGGCTGTCTAAATAGGTACTTTACTTCTGATCTTTCTTGGTTGTTCGACTCGGTAGTTTTGACTATGGTCCCTTCTACTTTCTCTGTGTGACTTCCACTTGGTCCGAGTCTCTCGAAAGCAGACTTCCTTTGATTTTGATCTTCCTACCCATGAGATGTTGACCTGGTAGGTAGTTTTGAGTGGGTCCTTCTATCGTGTGTCCTTAGGGCTGTTGACCAAAGAAGGTCCCGGAGCTATTCCTGCCTTTCACTAGGATGTGAGGTCACTCCGAGTTCTTCCAGTGCTTCTCGGATCCTATTTTAGGGTGTATTCACCGCGCATCTTTCTTTGACTTCTTGCTCTGATTTTCTTCTATTGTACTCGACTAGATCTGACTCATATCTGATCCAAGCTTCCTTGCGCTGCCTAGCATGGCGTTGGCGTCCTTGTTTCAATTTGTTTCTTCTTTCTTTGGCTTGCTTCTGATTCTTGATCTCACCATTGTGTCCCTGGATAAAGGGTGATATGTTGGACTCAGATTCATCTGATGACCTGGTGTCGGGTGCTTCTGGGGGGGACCAATGGTGATCGAGGATGGCAAACCATGAATACTTCTCGTGCGTGAATTGTTCTATTATCGGTGTTGGTTTCCACACTGTCAGAGTTGTTGATGACTTTAGTAGAGGCTTCAAGGTCGCAGATCAAGTCTCCTTCTTGGTAGGGTAGAATTGTTGTTGTTGTCATGCCAACTAGTTGGGTACCGCTGTCCTCAGGAACAAAACCTAGCTAGTGGACGATGTAGTCTTAAGATGTTATAGTTAGTATGAGACCTTCCTGAGCTCCTTTTAGTAGCATTCTAAGCACCGGATCGAGGGATCCTTCGGGCCATGCCTGATAAGATTTTGCCATGTTGTGGAGTCCAAATGAAAAAGGACCTGACTTCTTGAAAGGACCCTGAGTGTACTCCGAGTTGTATTCTTGATAGGCCGAGGCCGCATTCTGGAGCCTCGCCAGAAAAGAACTTGGTTTCTCAAAAGAACTTGGGTAAGACTCCATCTCGAATGCGGAGCCTGAGTTTGAATCAGATGCGCAAAGCCACAAAATCTGAGTTGGATCGGACATCACGAGCTGCGCAAATCTTTCGGTGAGTTGATCTGACATAGTCGCTGAAATAGAAAGGTCTTCATGGTGATCCAAATCTTAGAGGAGACGGCTTTGGAGCTTGCCATCGTCGCCTACCTCGCAGATCCATGAACCGAAGATGAAGGTTGATCCCATTGAGAAGATCATGTTGTTGAGGTCCGTTGAGCTCTCGGATGCAAATTCGCTAAAAGCCCCTACCTGGCGCGCCAGCTGTCGATGTTTCACCACTAATAGCCTACCATGGGGTTACCTGGGGCAGTTTGTTCAGGCTTCAGCGTATGCAGAACTCGACGGTAAACGCAAGAGATAGTCAATTTATCCTGGTTCAGACCCTCGACCATGATCGAGTAATAGCCCTACGTCTAGTCGGCGTTAGCCTTTGCGTTGGATTGATTGTAAAGTGTTGTGTTGTGTTCTATTCTCTTCTCCCGGTCTAAGGAGCCCTGCCCTCCTTTATATAGTTAGGAGGCTAGAGTCCTAGTCGGTTTACAATGTAGAGTCCTAGTAGGATTACAAGGTAGTATTACTACTAGGATTACATGGGAGGAATCCTAATCAAACTAGATCTCCTCTCTTCCTTATGGTGTATCCTGTGGATCCCGTATCAACAGACGTAGATATGTTTTCCCAAACTTTTCATCTTGATTTTATGCGGTTGGTGTACTATTCTAATCTATGGCCTTGTTTGCATTGCATGATTGCTCCTGGATGTTTGTATGTTGCAGTGTTATCGAGTATAGACAGTGAGCAATTCGTGGGAGATCAAGGCTATGACTTTGATGAGCAGGACTAGCAGGAGTACTTTGCTCAAGGCAAGTATAGCATGTGATCATCCTTGTTTCCTATTCACTTTAATACATTAAATTCATGTTGCATGTGTCACCTTGATAGGAATTCCCTGGAATTGAACTTTTACCTTGTCACCTATGGGCTATGCAATTGGGTAGCTTTGCTAGAGCTCAATTAAACCATGATCTTGTAACTTGACTAATGGTATATGCAATAAACATTAAAATATGACTTTTAGCAACTTGGAAATAGGGGTTGGAGTATTTAGCTACTTTCTAAATGCTTCAGATTCCTCTCCCTAAGGACTTATCTGTAAGTGATCATCCGGGACTTACAGTACAGCTGTGAGGGCTACATGGCTCTGGCTTTAGCTCAGTTTGAGGACCTTTTTCTAGCTTGTTAGAGGTTACCTTCATGGCGCAAGAGGGGTGTGTTCTAGGTTGGATATAGTGTGGCCTCTATCCGTCAGTGTATAGGCTACATGTCATTATTCCTATCGGAAGGGGAGCTCTACATTTGTAGGCCACAGAAACCTAGCGGCCCTAACTTGTTAGACGAACCTTTGAAAGGCTTCATAGTGAACCATGCCAACCTTCCTTGGTAGTGGGTCAAGAGGTTGGCCGCCTTAGGCGAAAGGGTAAATCATGACTCACAGTGAAAGTGTACAACATCTATAGAGTGTAAAACTAGTATATCAGCCATGCTCACGGTCACGAGCAGCATTGGAACCCTTATAGAATAGATGAACACTAAGAATTATCTATTTATGATATTCATTATTCATGTTTACATTTGATCATGTGTTTTGCATTGGGAATTGAAACAACTTGTTGCTACTCTTAAGCTAAAATTGTGACAACTAAAAGCTGAATGTTGTTGAACCTGTGTCAAGCCTTTTGAGCCTCATGAACCCCGTGTTACATTTGTTGAGTATGACATGTACTTATGATTATTTATTTTCATTATTTGGATAAAAATCCTGGATGGGTAACAAATGGCTTTGGGTATGATGATTTTCCTAAGGACTACTAGACTTGTGGTCAACCAGTCGACATCGCTATGAAATGGAGCTTCCGCGAGAGATCTTTTATTATTTCCACTATATTTATGTGATAACTCTGTCTTATTCGTGATGTAATAAACACTTTTGATGGTACTATTTATAATTTGTTGACTTATGTGTGTGACTGATCTCTGGGCGCAAATAAGATTTTGCACTCCATTTTATCCTTAAAATTGGGTGTGACACCACCGCCTTCGTGTGGTCGCTTCCTGAGTGGGCTTGCGCCACTCCCACGCTGGTGCTTGGCCTAGATTTGGAGTTTGGATGGGTTTGCATGTGTTTTGATTGAATGCGCCTTCTCGGTTGTGCATTTTAGTATGTTTTCATGTGTTGCCCTACAAAACATATATGTACCAAAACTTGTGGAGAATGTGAGTTGAACAAGGCCTAATTCTACGTTTTGGTCTTCACATTTGTTTTGTTTTGTTAAATGTTGGCGGTAGAATTGTGAGTTAAGCATCACCAATAATGTTTCAAGTGTTTTAGATGTTTTAGAGGTATGTTGCAAGTGTTGTATATCAATGTTGCAAAAATAGATCGGGATGTTGCACATGTTATAATGGTTATACACGTATAATTCAAGTGTATGTTCTAAATATTTCATTTGTTTTGGATGTATGTTGCAATTGTTTTATCTGTATGTTGCAAAAGTAGATTTAGATGCTGCACATACATGCATGTTGCAAGCATATATTTCAAGTGTTTTTAGGTGTTTCATTCATATGTTTGCAAGTGTTTCATCTGGATGTGGCATATGTTTGCAATGTTTTCAAATGTTTTTCACACATTTTCGCAAGTGTTTCGGATGCTTGTTTTAAGTGTTTTATCTGTCTTCTTTTGTATGTTCAATTGTTGTATCTGGATGTTTCAAAAACATGAGATTCACGTTGAAAATGGCTGGCGGCATGGACAATGTTGGGGACGGCCCGAGCCCACTACTCGTGCGCTCGGTCGCGAGCCCGACGCGCTAGGCATTCGCTCGCTCCCTGTGTAGGCACTATTCGAACACTAGCGCCCAGATCGGACATCCAGCTGCTAGCAAGTCCATTAAAATAATTCTAAAATTGTTATTAAACCACAAAAAAAATTCCAAAAGCTCCAAATATTTGGTGAAATTCTTCGAGAAATTTTGGAACATGAGGAACACACATAAAGTATGTGGAGCTCATGAAAAGATATTTTGGGGCATATAAAAATTAGATTATTCTCGTAGAAACCGGGGAAAAAGTTATAGAAAATGCCAGAAAAATTCCTAGGAAGTTTTGAGAGATGTGTTGATGGATGATGAACTCAAATGAATGATTTGGAGCAGAAGAAAAGTATCTTGGGGTAGTCCAAACACAAAGATTAAGATCAAGAAAGCAAGGATTTGATTGCAGAGAAGATAGAGACAAGCCAGAGAAAGAGAAATGACTTACTAAACGCGTTTTAAAAACTTTACTCACTCACAACAAGAAGTCAAGCAATAGACAAACATCACATCAAGCAAAAGTCTGTTAAATTAATTTAGAAAAGTTTGAAGATGCACATTTTTCCTAATTAAATTTGTGCTAGCACAAACTAAACTTGGCAATTTTTATTCAAATTTTAAAACCATCTATTTTATTTAGTGTTTTCTATCCACAATCCAAAATTAAAAGTTTTGGTGTGTGACACTCACCCTTTCTCTTTATCCTTCTTATGGGGATTACAAAAACCGTGCGCCGCGCCAGGAGGTGCAGAGAGCGGGCGCAACATTGGGGCGCCATGGGAGGTGGCCAGAGCGGTCAAGGTAGGACTTGTGTGGATTACCAAAAGATGGCTATAGCAACAGGCACTAGTAGAGAACATACCTTTGATCCTCGGCCAAAATGGGCTCTAGTCTCAGAATTTTTTGCGCCCGGGACTAGAGATACCTTTAGTCCCGGTTGGTGGCTCCAATCGGGACTAAAGGTCCCTGCCCAATGGCTACTGTGCCAGATAGAGGTGGCAAGGACCATTAGTCCCGGTTGGAGCCACCAACCGGGACTAAAGGTATACTTTTACTCTCGGTTGGTGGCTCCAACCGGGAGTAAAGGTCTACTCCTAGGCCGAGGCTGTGCCCGAGGTTGGAAAGTTACCTTTAGTCCCGGTTGGAGCCACCAACCGAGACTAAAGGTCCCTCCTTTATATCCCGACCGTCTCCTTCCTCCCCGAGCCTGAGCTCAGCACATTTTGAAGCTAACTGCAGTAGTGTTCTTGCTTCCTCCCTCCCTCCATTGTTCCTCCATCCATTCTTCGATTCCTCCATCGATTTCTTTGATTTCTCCGTCGATTCTTCAGTTGTAAAGGTTACCAATCTCATACTCTCATTTTTCACCATTGTCTTATCTCATTTTGTTCACTATATATATGGTTCTTTATTGTATTTTTTTTCATTTGTAAGCAATTTGAGCTCAAAATCACTTCAAGCTTGCATATTTACATGAAAGAAGGTTAAAGTAGCTAGTTGAACTTGCGGACCGTGTTCATCTCGGTGACCATGTTCTCTGCCGAGCGGTAATGGACGTCAAGGAGGAGCTTTGATTCTACGAGGGAGAGCGGCAACGGTCGTGGAAGACCGTGTTCCCTTCCTCGTAGAATCGAAGCTCTTCCTTGACCAAGTACGGTGCCATCCGGTGGAGAAATGCTCGCCGAGATGATCACGTAAGCAAGTTCAACTAGTATGGATGGTTATTTATTCACATGTCCCGATATCGTCGCAGTAGTCTATCAATCACCGTACTTTTTATTTTAACTTTTTATGAAATGAAAAACTTAGAAAATAGTTAGAAAATTATAGAAAATCCGTACAAGTTGAACTAGCGGACCGTGTTCATTTCGGCGAGCATGTTCTCTACCGAGCGGTAACGGACGTCAAGGAGGAGCTTTGATTCTACGAGGGAGAGCGACAACGGTCGTGGAAGACCGTGTTCCCTTCCTCGTAGAATTGGAGCTCTTCCGTGGCCAAGTACGGTGCCGTCCGGTGGAGAAATGCTCACCAAGATGATCACGTAAGCAAGGTCAACTAGTACGGATGGTTATTTATTCACACATCCCGATATCGTCGCATTAGTCTGTCAATCACCGTACCCAAATGTAGTATATATATAAATATAAATGATAATCGATTGTTATGTGTGTACACTCCCATTCTTCTGTTAATTTGCGGAAATATCATGTGAATTACTTACCTGCCGCAGTAAAAGACGAGAACACAATGACCATTAAAAATATCATTGTTTAGAGATATAGATAATTTTATAGTTTCTTAATTTTATTTGTTTATAAAATGAGAAATTTATAGTGTATTAAAAAATGAGTTTAGAGAGTAGATGGCAACTGCTTCCAGGTCCTCGGCCTCTCATGGGTTTCCAAAGCGACTTAGGCCAGGCCTCCCTCTCATTCCATGCGGCAAGTGTCGTGATGAGACGAAGATTGTGATGGAGTACCGAGTGAAGAAGGAGGGTCCCAACAAGGATCGTATCTTCTACAAGTGTTCGGATCGCAATGTGAGTTATTTTATCGTATTTAATGATTATGGTTAGTTTATACCTATTTTTATGATGGTTGTGATTAAAGTTCTAATTTTTTGTTTTAATTTCAGTGGGATGGTAGTGGACGATGTTCAGGCTTCTACTGGGAGGAAGAGTATGTTGAACTCATGCAAAAATATCTTGCACAACAGGCAGATACGCGCGGCTAATGAGGCAGTGATCCAGCCGAAGAAGCCCAAAGATGTTGCACAATCGGGGGATCTGTCTATTTTAGTTGAGATTGGTCGCGAAATCCTTATGCTCCTGAAATGTATTTTAGCTTTAGTTCTTTTAGTGGTAGTTGGGATTGTCTACATTGTAGCGATGCTTTCATAAATTTGTACCTTTTGTGGTGGCACGCATGTTGTATAAATAATTAATTATGATCTAGGTTTTAATATGGTATTTATGTCATGTAATGCAGATGAGCCAGCACTGGATGTACAATGCTGATCGCCGCTCCCAAGAGTTCATTGACGGCGTGCATTCTTTGTTACGTGCGGTCGAGGCAAACAAACGCGACGGTTTTATGTGCTGCCCATGTGCCATATGTAAGAATACGGTGGAACATCCTTGCTCAAAGACTCTTCATTCACACTTGTTCAAGTCGGGTTTCATGTCAAACTATATTTGTTGGACAAAGCATGGAGAAACCGGTGTTGTAATGGAAGAAGGTGAAGAAGAATAATGGGACGACAATGATATTATTCCCGATGGTGTGTGCTTCAATGATACTACAATGGGAGAAGCTGAAGAAGAGGTAGCCACAGAAGATGATCTGGCTGATGATCTTTGTTAGGTCATTTGTGACGCACAAAGAGAATGTGAAAGTGAAAAGGAGAAGATCAAGTTCAAGCGGATGCTAGAAGATCACAAGAAATTATTGTACCCAACTTGTGATGCAGGGCAGAAAAAGTTGGGAACCACACTAGAATTGCTGCAATGGAAGGCAAAGAATGGTGTATCTAACAAGGGATTTGGAGAGTTACTAAAAATCCAAAAGAAGATGCTTCCGAAGGACAATGAATTGCCCGCCACTACCTACGAAGCAAAACAAGTTGTCTGTCCTATAGGGCTAGAAATCGAGAAGATACATGCATGTCCTAATGACTGCATCCTGTACCGTGGCAAAGAGTACGAGAAATTGGATGCATGCCCGGTATGCCATGCATCGTGGTATAAGATCAGGCAAGATGACCCTGGTGATGTTGAGGGCGAACGTCCGCGGAAGAAAATCCCTACCAAGGTTATGTGGTATGCTCCTATAATACCACACTTGAAACATCTGTTCAGAAACAAAGAACATGCAAAATTGTTGCGATGGCACAAAGAAGACCGTAAGGTAGACAATATGTTGAGACACCCTGCTGATGGGTCCTAGTGGAGAGCAATCGACAGAGAATTCCTGGAGTTTGCAAATGACGCAAGAAACTTAAGGTTTGCTTTAAGTACAGATGGTATCAATCCTTTTGGAGAGTAGAACAGTAGTCATAGCACTTGGCCTGTTACTCTAAGTATCTACAACATTCCTCTTTGGTTATGCATGAAGCGGAAGTTCATTATGATGCCTGTGCTCATCCAAGGCCCGAAGCAACCTGGCAATGACATCGATGTATACCTAAGACCACTTATTGATGAACTTCTCATTTTGTGGAATAAAGAAGGTGTACGTGTGTGGGATGAGTACAAATAGGAACACTTTGATCTGTGAGCATTGTTGTTCGTAACAATCAATGATTGGCCTGCTCTAAGTAATCTTTCAGGACAGTCAAACAAGGGATATAATGCATGCACACACTGCTTTGGTGATATTAGAGGTGTATTCTTGAAAAAATGTCAAAAGGTCATGTACCTTGGCCATCGTTGATTTCTTCCTGCAAATCACCCCATAAGAAAGAAAGGCAAGCATTTTAAAGGAAAGGCAGACCACCTGACCAAGCCTCGCAACCGAACCGGTGAGGATGTACTTGATATGGTCAATGATGTGAAAGTTGTCTTTGGAAAAGGACATGGCAGCCAACCTGTTCCGAACGACGCTAATGGTCACGCACCCATGTGGAAGAAGAAGTCCATATTTTGGGACCTACCCTATTGGCAAGTCCTAGAGGTCCGTAGCTCGATCGACGTGATGCACCTGACGAAGAATCTTTGTGTGAACCTGCTAGGCTTCATGGGTGTGTATGGAAAGCCTAAGGACACATTTGAAGCACGACAGGACCTATGTTGTTTGAGAGAAAGAGACAACCTGCATCTAGAGAAGACAGATGATGGACTCCATTACTTACGTCCTGCCAGCTACACTCTAAGCAAAGAGGAGAAGGAAATCATGTTTGAATGCTTAAACAACATCAAGGTACCATCTAGATTCTCCTCGAATATAAAGGGTATTATAAATGTGCCAGAGAAGAAATTCTGTAACTTAAAGTCCCATGACTGTCATGTTCTCATGACGTAATTATTTCCAGTTGCATTAAGAGGAATTCTACCTCCAAATGTACGTCTAGCCATCGTGAAGCTATGTGCATTCCTCAATGCAATTTCTCAGAAGGCAATTGATCCAACTGATCTAGCTAAACTACAGAATGATGTGGTTCAATGTCTCGTCAGCTTTGAGTTGGTGTTCCCTCCTTCCTTCTTTGATATCATGACACACCTCCTAGTTCACCTAGTCAAGGAGATTTTCATTCTTGGTCCTGTGTTCCTACACAACATGTTCCCCTTAGAGAGATTCATGGGAGTCCTGAAGAAATATGTTCACAACTGTGCACGCCCAGAAGGAAGCATCGCCAAGGGCTATGGAACAAAAGAGGTCATTGAGTTCTGTGTTGACTTTATTCCCGACCTTGACTCGATTGGTGTTCCTAAATCAAGACATGAGGGGAGACTAAGTGGAAAGGGGACACTAGGGAGGAAAACATATATTGGTACGGATGATGATTATTTCAATAAAGCGCACTACACAGTTCTACAGAACTCCTCTTTGGTAGATCCGTATATTGAGACACACAAGGATCTCTTACGATCCGAGTTTCTAGGGAAGACTGAAGCTTGGATTACGCGTAAGCACATGGAAACTTTCGGTGGTTGGTTGTGAAAAAAATGTCAAGGTGATGAGAGCATCCATGAGCAACTGTATTTATTGGCTATGCAACCATCATGGCATATCATCACATACAAAGGGTATGAGATAAATGGGAATATATTCTACATAGTAACCCAAGATAAAAGGAGTACCAACCAAAACAGTAGTGTCCGCATAGATGCCACAGACCTGAATGGGAATAAGCAGACATATTATGGACGCATAGATGAAATATGGGAACTAGAATATGCACCTACTTTGAAGATCCCATTGTTCAAGTGCCAATGGGTCAAGGTGACCAGAGGCGGGGTAACAGTAGACAACGAGTATGGAATGACAACAGTAGACCTTAGTAATATTGGGTACAAAGATGAACCATTCGTCCTTGCCAAGGATGTGAATCAGGTGTTCTATGTCAATGATATGTCTACCAAACCAAAAAGAGGGAAAAACGATAATGACTCAACCAAAGAGCCAAAGCGCCACATAGTTCTTTCAGGGAAAAGAGTCATCGTGGGAATTGAGGACAAGTCGGACATGTCAGAAGATTATGAAAAGGATGACCGAATTCCGCCATTCAAAGCAAACAATGACCCTAGCATCTTGGTAAATGATGAGGACACTCCATGGTTACGACGCGATCATAACCAAGGGACATACGTAAAGAAGAAGTTCACTCCTGTGCCCACTTGATGATATAGTGATTTAATGTAGTGTGTGTTTGAGATATTATGTAATAATTGTGAATTTAGATGTTTATTATGTCATGTTTCAAATTATCAATGTTTGATTTGGTGAGATTTCTCTCTCAAAAAGGTAAATTAGGATATTGAGTGATGAAAAATTAAAATATTAACGTTAAAATGATGTGAAAACAAATTTCCTATCCAAAACCAATAGTTTTAATAATTTTAATTAAACACTACATTTTTGCATTAATGAAATAATAAATATTAGTTACATTATGTTTTATAATTGTAACAAAAAATAAAAAAGTTAGGTTATAGATTTTTCCTATGTGCAATAAAGAAAAAGAAAATCCATATTTTTAACAAAATAATTTTATGCCTTTTATTTAATTTACTATGTATTTAACAAAAACTATTGCATTTCTATTGTATTTAACAAGACTATTGCTTAAAACACGCGGGAAACAAAACTGCAGCCCACCTTTACTCCCAGGTTGGAAGCCCACCCGGGAGTAAAGGTGGCCTGTAGTTTCGTGGCCCGCCAAAAAACCTTTACTCCCAGTGCTTATTACCAACCGGGAGTAAAGGTAAACCTTTACTCCCGGTAGGGGGATGGCACCGGGAGTAAAGGGATATGGCATATATATAACACTGCCATCTTCTTCCTTGCGTTCTTCGCTGATTCCTCTCCCCCTGCGCCCACGCCACTCGGCCCGCCACACCGAGGATGCCGCGCCGCCACCCCGCCTGACGTCGGTCGTCGCCATCGCCTCATGCGTGTCCGTGGTCCCCATGCCACCACACGCGCCGACGACCTCGCAGCGCCAGCTACTGCTCGGCCGCCCCGACCAGACGCAAGGCGCGTGCCACACCGCCGGTACTCTCGCCGCCCTGGCCAGACGCGCGCGCGTGGCCACACCGCGCTAGTACCCTCGCCTCGGCCAGACACGCGCCACACCACTGGTACCCTCGCCCTGGCCAGACGTGCGGCCACACCGCCGGCCGCCCTGAGGTACGCTAGCTGTGCTTGCTTCGATCCTATTCCATCGATCTCCATGCATGAAACACTACGTACATATGTTTTAGGCAACGATCATGGCAACCGTACGTACATGTTGTTCACGTTTTCTTTTATTCCTACGTGCATGCTTTGATACAGTAGCAAAACTTTGTTGGTTGTCAGTTGCATACGTACGTACATCAACAAATGTGTGTATCGATCACAAACCCAAACGTATACTTAGCTAATTTTCATGGCGCGTCACACACGGCGTTCAGACGGGCATTATTCTCTGTCGTGCTAACTATTATAAGAAAGAAAGCGCCAAAGGAATAGATAAAAAAAATCCAGTGTATACACGCCATCTATAAGCGCCATGTGTTTCTATGTATAAGCGCCATGCGTTTCTATGTATACAGCGGAGCACCGCCGCCCTCATTCGCCCTAGGGTTTATACGGTGGAGCACTGCCGCCCTCGTTCGCCCTAGGGTTTAGGGTTTATATGGTGGAGCACTGCTGCCCTCATTCACCCTAGGGTTTAGGGTTACGCCGCCCTTGTTCGATCATTTTTGGTGGGTGAAGCTTGGTTTGCAGGTGGTTGTGGATGATATAGCTGAGTCTATGAAGGGTGTAGCAGATGAAGTGGTTGAGAGTGTGCTTGAAAATACAATTATGGAGATGGCGAGGGATATGGCATGTGAGGTGTGTTTTGAAGAGGATGCTCCCGATGTTTAGGAGTTCCAACGCCAAGGGTCGACTTGATGTCTATTTTTTATCGATGTAACATGTGTTGTTTTATTTGTTGTAAATTTGGCGTGTTGTTGTGAACCTCTTCGAGGGTTCCAATCATTGTAAACATTATTTGGAGCTGTTTACTCGACGAGTCAGGATGCAGTGCGATTTTGTTGTCACTTTGGTTTGCAGCAACGCCCCCCTTTTCTTTTAGGCGAGGCTCATCGTTTATTGTTCTCAGAAACTTGACGCGCAATGATGCCCCCTTTCTTTTAGGCGAGGCTCGCTATTTTCTGTTTAATAAAACCTAATGCGTAGCGATGCCCCCCTTTTGTTTCAGGCAGGATCACCGCCAAAACCTACTCGCTTCCTGATTCTTCTTATCATACAAACCAACCTTCACCCATCAAAACCTACTCGTTTAGGGTTTAGGGTTTATACAGCGGAAGATTTTATGCATGTAAGCAAAGATTTGACGTACTATATATTGGTTTTGTTTTTTGAAGCTAGATGGCCAACCCGAGAAACATGGATGAGGAGGAGTTGATGATGAATTTGATCAACACTGGCACTCAAGTTGCCGGCGATGATGGTGCTAAAAATAACGTGCAAGAGGATGTAGATGACAAGAGTTAGTACTTAGCTCTTGAACAAAATGAGCAACAACATATTGGCCAAGTATATATTTTTTATTATTAGCTATATATATTATCATATGTCTTATGTGTGCTCATGACATTAAAAATAATGTTTATGTCTTGTAGCCCTCTGGATTGACATCAACAACTACAACGAAGAGTAAAAATGTTCGAGGTCCCAAAAAGCCATTGGAGGGCCGCTTCATCATCTCGGAGTTCAATGTGGATACAAGAGAACCAGGGGGCTGAATAAAATGAAATTCGTGCACCACTATGGTTACCTTGTATGGGACCAGCTCCCGATCAGTACCCGCGAATGGAAGAAGAACACCAATGCTCCTCATATCAGTTTTGTCTCCGATCATGACAAGACGTTAATTTGGAAAGATGTCTTGGTACATTTCATGCTCCAAACAGATGGTTATGATGATATAATAGATGGTGATGAATTGAAGGAGCGAGTTAGGGATTGGGCAATGAAGAAGATGGCCACCCAGTTTTAGACTTGGAAGAAACACCTATACACGACGTATGTCAAGAAGAATATAGCATTAGATTTTACTATCCCAGGCCCAATCTCAAAGCAGAGGCCCTATTGGGATGAGTTTGTATAGTACAAGACTTCAGAAGAGGGTGTGAGTCGGGTGATAAAGAACCAACGTAATGCCCAATAGAAGACATACCACCATAACTTGGGATCAGGTGGCTACTCGACTGCCATTAAGAAGTGGAACAAAATGGAAGCAGACCTTCTTGCCAAGGGTATCACACTAGAATCACTCGAGTGGGGAGAACATGCAAAGAATTGGTTTTTCGCTCATGGGGGAACACTGGACCAGGAGACAGGGAAGTGTGTTTATGGCGCAAGACTGCAAGAAGCAGCAGAAAGATTGTTTTATGCTCAGAGAGCTACTGCTAGTGGTGCGCTCAGGCCCAACAGAGAGAAGGATGAGCTGACATACGCCATTGGGACTATTGAACATGGTGGCCAAACTAGAGGCAAAGGAAGTGTCTCGTGGGAGCATGGATTCCCTCAGGACAGACCTTCCTACAGAAGCTGCCAGAGAAAGAAGGAAGAAGAGGCACAGCGGCTCCAGAGGTTGGAGGAAGCGGTGAGTGAAGCACAGGAGCGGAAAAAAGACCTTGAAGCGAGAATGCAGGAGAAAATCAGAAGGCAAGTGCAAATAGCAGTGAGTGCAAGCAAGCAGGCATCAGAGCTAGGAATCAACATTAGCCAATCTGTTCAGTCGAAAAGCAGCTGCGCTTCCATGGAGATACAAAATCAAGGGGACACAGGACTGTGCTTCCCTGTGGATGACGTCACTAAACCTTGTACATCGTGTGCGCTACACATTCTGAAGGGGAATTCCACAATCAAGGTGGCTATCGGTCTTGTTAATCCTATCGACCGAACCAAGACACCAAGGATTCATGGGAATATAATCCAAGAAGGATATGCTACCATCTCGGTAGATAAAGCTAAAAAAGGTTTTAGTGATTTGCCTCTTGACATCCCTAGAGGTGATGGCGAGAAGACTCTAGGAGAAGCAGAGAAGACATTCATTCTATGGCGCAAGCGCTACATCATCATTCCCGGGATGTCGGCTCCACCTCCTCCTGAACTACCTCACCATAGGTACGTGCGGATGAAAACACTACATCATTAATTTGTATTGGCTTAAATAATTAACAATCTACTCATAATAATATGTCATTCCTTTTTTTGTAGCAGATCCTCCCCCAACCTAAATCCAATTGTTCAATCGTAGATCATCATAGTGCTCTGTACGATGACATTATGTTGGAAGGCGAGGCTGCATCCACACCATCTCCAACGAGGTCTCCAACGCCACAGCCACCACCTCCAAGGAGGTCTCCAATGCCGCTGCCAACACCTCCAAGGAGGTCTCCAACGCCTCCCCCGCCCCCGCCTACCAAGAAGCCTAGCAAGAAGCCAGCCCCACAAATGAAGAACCAGTCCCCACCGGCAAAGAAAGCCACCGTGAAACCAAGGGCTATTCCCAAAATAATATCTGAAGAGAAGGAAGAAGGAACTGATGCATATAAAAAAGATATGTCTAGATTCTATGACAAACTTAAAAAGAATCAAGAAGCAAGGAGAAACCTGGAGAAACCATACTTCTTCGTAGCTCCAGATATTCTAAGAAAAAGGGTGGCTTCTTACCAGCAACAACAGCGGGAATCTTGTAAGCCGTCCAAATCAACGTTAACGGACTATGACCGCACTCTCACCAAGTCAATTGAGGCGGCACAGAAAAAGAAGTGGGTAGGGAAAGGAGTTGCCCAACTCGGACAACAAGCGCACCAATCAGTCCCCCCGCTAGTTGTTGGTAATGAATATGGTTTGAATTTAGGATTAATGCATCAGGCAAACATACCTCCGGATGTTGATTTGGATCACCTTGGTGAATTTATTGATGAGACTGGTCTCGACCTTTACCAGATGTTTAGTGATGGAAACATTGAGAGTGCGGCGGAGGTTGATATTTGGAAGAAAAAATTTGTACTAGGCCAGAGTCTATACAACCCTCAAGCCTTATCTGATATGGGGACGCAAATGTACCTGCTAAACAAGTGGTACATGCAGGCGTCTACCGGTCGAGACTTCTATGTTGGTGTCAGAATTAGAGACGAACATTGGTTCCGTGGCGATGATGTTATGTATGTTGACTTTGTAGAATTTCATCAACTATGCCACCTGACCTCTCTGGACAAAGTTATCATTAGCTGCTATTGCCTGTAAGTAATAATTCTTTCGATCTATTATTAAACTCATCATATGTGTGTATATGCATATAAATTATCCTAACAAGTACTATATATATGCAGATTTACAATGACAGAGCTCAGAAAGGAAGGCTGCAATGAAATTGGTTTTGTTAATCCCCATATAGTATTCAAAAACCCAGTTACTCCAAAGACTAATTGGAAGTCTGAGTCAGAGAGTAACCTCATGAACTTCTTAGTGAACCAACGCCATAAGAAGGATATACTCTTTCCCTACAACTTCAAGTGAGTGTTAATAATGTCGATCATCCTTAATGACTCATATGTTGATTCTAGTTAATTAATGAGTGTTATGCGTTATATCCTATAAACACATGCAGCAATCACTGGATATTGATGGACATCGATCTGGTGAAAAGTCACTTGATAATCTACGACTCGATGAGAAAACCACAACAAGACTACCAAGATATGATAGATATTACCCAGAGGTAATTTCGGTATCTCTAGCAACTATATATACACACAAACATGATGATTAACTATATCTGATGATGTGGCAAATTTTTTATTGGGCAATGTTTGAAAAACCTTTATTGAGAAGCAGCACATGGGAAAATGCAAAGCGCCACTGAATGTAATCCCTTTGAAAGTAAGTCCCCTAAATCGCATCATCTTTATTAATTAAACATATAGCTTTCACCAGATCACTAGATTGGATGACCAATCTTTTTCTCGTAAAGTGGTGTCTGAGGCAGGAACAGGGGAACAACTACTGTGGTTACTATGTTTGCAAGTTTATCAAGGTGGTCTCCAAAAGAACTCCTACAGAGAGACTAAAAGTATGTTAAAAATACACTATATATTCATTTAATTATTATTATTGATTGTGTTACTATGTCTTTATATATATATATATGTACATATATTAATTTATTTTCCTTTAATTCAAACCTGTAGACTCGATGGTTGGAGGAAAAGGTCATACGGCAAGACCAAATCAAAGCAATTCAAGAGTCTATAGCCAGATTTTTAATGAGCAGGTCATCGATTCCAAGGGCGAGTTCTACTTCGACCCAACACTGTCATGGAAGCCAAGCTAGAGGATGAGAGAAAACTTGTTATATCACAATAACTGTAATGCAATCTTTTTGTAATATATGCACATGAAATAATATAATGTAAAATACACATATGCGTGCATGCATATATATATATATTTCTATGCTTGAATTGTGTGATTTAATACGTTCATTGTGCTTGAACCGAAACATACTATACGCGCGTATAAATGTATAATTAGCAGCGTACAATACGACTTCAAAAACCTATTTTGAAAAGAAAACAAAAAAATGAAAAGAAAAGAAAAAAGAAAAAAAATCTTTAGTCCCGGTTCGTATTACCAACCGGGACTAAAGGTGCCGGCCATCGTGGCATGTCAGGAGGCACCTTTAGTCCTGGTTGGTGTTACCCACCGGGACTAAAGGTCCTCCTTTAGTCCCGGTTCCTGACCCGGGACTAAAGGACCCCCCTTTAGTCCCGAATGCTTGCTCCCGGGTGGGGAACCGGGACTAGAGGGGGTTCCCCACCGGGAGTAAAGCTCTGTTCTCTACCAGTGAGGCTAACACATCTGTAATAACCATTAATCAAGTATATTAGATTGATTTAGATTTACCATATTTTTCAAATTTGTAATGATACGTTGTTTACCAAGTTTATTTGATGAATGACTATTTAATGGGTGTTACCCTAGATGTTGCCGTAGCATTAGCATGTGCTATATACTAGTAGAAGATATCAGGGAAAGATGGAGTTCCCGAAAGATGGTGCTCGAGCTAGGCAAGTGTACCCCTGGTCAACTGCCTTTGGCAGATGGAAGACCCTGCTCCGCTAAAGTCCCTATGATGTAATTTTGTTTTCGACCCCTCAAGTCATTTTGTAATAAAGTTAATGTGTTTTTGTAATCAAACACAAAAATGTATTTTTGATATTTTCATTACATGTATGAATAAGCTGTTCCACGTAGACTTGTAGTTTACATTCAGTTTTTTCCTTAAAGCTAGGTGTGACATGTGGTATAAAATGCCCCTCAGCCACACTTCAAGCCTTCCAAAAGACCAATTTTGCCTGTTGCTTCACTTGCCTTGCCACGATCACTAAGCTTCAATCTACCACGACCTAGTGTGTTGCTGGAGGTGCCTTAGCTCTTAGCACCATGAGGGTGACAACCACCCTATCACCACCAGTTTGTAGCAATCCTCATGTGGGAGCTCCTAGGTGCACATACTAGCGATGACCTCCCTCGCCATCTCCATGCTCTGCATAAAGAACCATGGCGCTACTCAGTGATCAGGCCACACGTCCAGGCACTAAAGACTGCTTTGTTTCCACCTCCTATGATCATGATGCGGATCTGCATGACTAGAAGGAGAATGCTCTAGTTTCTTGGGCCATGCATGCATCTCCCTAACGCGCTCTACACTAACCAACCATGTCTTGAGAAACACTTGTACCTCCTTCCTGGTTTTCTTCTTCACCACCCGCATCAGAAGATCCATTAGGAGAGTGCCAAGAAGGTGTGCTTGCACATTTTTGTCCTGCCTCATGTTGATGTCCATCCCGACCGCCGACTTGATTGTCAACAAGACTCCTTGATCTTCCATGATTGTCGCCACCTGAATGGCCCAGCTTGTGTAGTTCATTGTCGTTAGTTGCAGATACACAAACAGCCTACCACAGGAGGTCTCCCATGAAGCCTGTCTATCAGTAATGATCGATATCAGATGAACCAAGGAAATTTGGGCATGCACAACCTCGCTCTGATACCTAATGATGGCAAATAAATCAATATTCATGCCCATGTTGTAGTAGATTTTTCCTCTATTCTGATATTAACAACATAACTAGAATATCTTAATCAAATTGCAGAATGAAACTGACGCTATTTATACTAGCATCGATGCTAGTATTTTTTTTTTCAAAAAAAAAATACTAGCATCGAGCTACATTGAGCAAACCATGAACACCGCATGTTATTTTTGGCCACGCAAACCCGATGTGGTCACCTGCATGCTCTGTCCATCAATGCAAGTGCTGATCGACCAACTTGCCATGACTAGGAATTGGTCCAACATGGGTACGTTAGAAAACTTCTGATTTGCTGAAGTCCTAACACGCCTTGCAATTTAGTAATCTCAACAATGCACAGTTTATAGATTTCCTGACACGACTTGCACTTAGAGAAAACTAGAGTATGCAAAGAGGAACAAGAAATGTTTTAAGATCAAATCTAACTAAATAACCGCAACATTTATTTGGGAAACAAGCCATATTTTATATTGGGATGCTAGTATTTTTTTTTCAAAAAAAAAATACTAGCATCGAGCTACATTGAGCAAACCATGAACACCGCATGTTATTTTTGGCCACGCAAACCCGATGTGGTCACCTGCATGCTCTGTCCATCAATGCAAGTGCTGATCGACCAACTTGCCATGACTAGGAATTGGTCCAACATGGGTACGTTAGAAAACTTCTGATTTGCTGAAATCCTAACACGCCTTGCAATTTAGTAATCTCAACAATGCACAATTTATAGATTTCCTGACACGACTTGCACTTAGAGAAAACTAGAGTATGCAAAGAGGAACAAGAAATATTTTAAGATCAAATCTAACTAAATAACCGCAACATTTATTTGGGAAACAAGCCATATTTTATATTGGGTTATTGTCCCACTTGTCATAGCTCAAAGCTATTTTGTGGTGATTCGTCCAAAAAGTTTGGAATCATGGAGATGCATGTGTAAGGAAAGAAAGTAGACTTTACTGGCATGCCTATTCTTTTGTTCAACGGAGCCACTTTGTTGGCAAACATGCGAGTAAGACCTATGATGACTGATGAGAGATAGTAATATTAGTAATAAAAGGAGTGCAAGCTTCCATGCTCTCCTTCCTAATTTGTTTGTACATCAATTAATTTTTGATCAAATCATCTATCAGCGAAGGTTTGAAAATCATGGTAGACCGTAAAGACTTTAGACATGTGCTTAAGAAGATAAACATTGGTAAATTTACTATTATAGTTAGTAAAGATGGCATAGTTTTCTCCTTACTAATTAATTTAGTAGTATGACACAAACACCATGAAACGCAAGCTAAACATTGGAAGATCCAGCAACAAATGGCTCTTGCCTTTTGGATGTGCATCAAAAATAGATTGTCCCTTGTGTTCACTTGTATAACTGATGAACAATGGGAAAAAAATGCGTGGCCTAACTGATTATGCCAAGTGTTGGATGAAGGTTTCATGGTGCCACAAGGAAGCTTTCCAACAAAAGCGCACCACATGGAATGGGGTATCGCCCACATCTACATTTCCCTTGCATAAGTGTTTTCCTTGTTACACTCTAACTAGATAGTCTTTTGGTCAAATTTGAGAAATCATTATTATTGGTAAGAAGTTTATGAACATAGATTGGATTCTTCGAAGCTTTAGGGACATGAATAACATCTTTGTGACCAAGATTGACCAACATATCTAATTTCCATACCTAAAGCATTTGCAACATGGATCTGGTCATTGTGAGTAAAGTTCTCCAACTGAAATTAGTTCAATACAAGCAAGAACTTCATAAACAATAGGGTTATATTCCCTATCCAAGTTGGTGACAATGTATGAAACCAATTATTCAACATCAAGGAGCATGACAATAAATGTCATCACACCAGCTAACGCCTTCATCTGCTGATATATTCAACAATCATTATGGTGCCCTTATAGGAAGTCGCTAGGCGATCCTATGTTCGATAACCATGGCATGAGTTTATGACGCATAGATGGCCTCGAGTCCTCTTCATACTTGAGCTACAATTCCATATATATATATATATATATATATATATATATATAGTTGCCACCATCTATGCCAATCCTGCCTAGAGAGGGTGATAGCAAGTAGCTAAGAGCATGCAAATCTTTAGCTAGCCACTAGGCATAGACATGGTTCAGCTTGTACACAATCTTGTTGTCATCCTTATCATTGATCTAGACATCAGGAATGGCCATAGAGACATCAAGGAAGCCTACTAGCCATATGCATTGTGCATCGCATGGATGACATGTTTATCTTTCATAGAGCATAGACTTGGTGAGCTTCTCACTCATCAGATGACGAAGAGCCTGCACTACTATAGAATTCATCACCAATGATACTTTCACCACCATTTTGCTCCAAATCTTTGGTGATGCTCATCACTGCCGGTTCGTGTTACGAACCGCTGTTGAAAATGGGGGCGATTATCACCATTGGTTGGTAACACGAACTGTTGGTGATAGTCCCTCATCATCGATAGTTTGTGTTCCCAACTTGCTGTGATGATCGCCCTATTTTCATTTTGGTTCGTAACATGAAGAGGCGTTGAAAAGCACTTTCACCAATGGTTTGACTTTTGAGCCGGCGGTGATGACCATATTGCAGTATAGTAAAATTAATAACTTCTCCAATTCAAGTCAGATGGAGATGAACTTTGTATCAAAGTTTTAGATCTCGATGAGATCGACAACTTTATAGTTGATGACCTTTTCATTTGAAATTTAGTACGGTCCCAAAATTCAGTTTAAAGTGTCATATATTTAAATTCAATTTTTTGAACTATCCAAACAACCTCATATAGAAAAAAGACCAAGACCAAAGTTGTAGATCTCGATGGGAATTGCAGCCTGGTAGATGGTCGCTTTGCCATTTGAAATCTTTTGCAGTTCGTAAATCAATTTCTCATAATTTGAAATTGAAAATTTTCAAACGATCTCGGATGGAAAAATGACAAAAACCAAAGTTATAGATCTTGATGAGAACTACAATTTTGTAGTTGATGTCCATTTCATTTGAATTCATTTAGGTTCCAAATATTCATTTAAAAATTAAACTGAGTACAATGCAAATGTATATGCCCTTTAGACACAAGTAACTTTGGGTGGAGTGGTTAGAGGAGTTACATGCGAGGGCACATGTCACAGGTTCTAATCCCGCTAGCGCACAATGTCGTATTTTCATGTGACAAATCGAGAGACTGGAGTTTTCTGTGAAAGGTCACCCTATGCCATTGTATTAACACTTGGCACATCACAAGCCACATAAATTAAAAATATATAGCTCCAACTAAAGTTTGGTAAAGACACATCTACAACAAATACA
Source organism: Miscanthus floridulus (assembly GCF_019320115.1). Classification (NCBI taxonomy): domain Eukaryota; kingdom Viridiplantae; phylum Streptophyta; class Magnoliopsida; order Poales; family Poaceae; genus Miscanthus; species Miscanthus floridulus. The sequence goes on from NC_089585.1 coordinate 40,408,393, forward strand.
TGAAATATTCTATTCTACGGAACAAACTTCAACCACCTAGTCTTTGTTGATCCTAAGCTAGAGCTATATGTCTATTACAAGGAAAAAGAAATTTGACAATATCTCTAACACATAGTCTCAGTCGATCCTAAGCTAGAGCAATATATGTATGGGGCCTTATGTTATTTTTCTTTCTTGTTACACCTAGTGATATATTTTGCATTTTATTTTTTACATTTTAGACCATCAAGAGCTCATTTGATTTCAACTTTGATAGATTAATGCATGAGAAACTTTTACATAAATTAAAAGATATCTCTAATAACTTGAAAAAAGATATTATTTTTTATTAGCAGTTTGCTTCACTTTCTAAGTAGTATTTTTTCCTGATACTATGGTGGTCAATTTATAAATTTATAGAAGATTTTGGTTATTGTTTTGTATGTGATGGCTGATTTTAAAAAGAGTGGACTTTTCTATTTTTTCACCCTTTGTTTAACATGGGAATTTTTGGACCTAGACAGACAATGCACATTATTTTTTTCTCGGTCTACTAGTGTACTTGGTATTTGCTGATAGTCTAAAACCATTTTTATGGAAATTTCTTGCCATGATCCACCTAGTGCCTAATTCAAATTTTCTACTATACTTGAAAATTTCATAATGTAACACAAAGTTATGATTCAATAAAATATCATCTCTTGAAGTACCAACATTTTACACGTGGATTTAGAAAGATTTGCCACTGTTTTCATATTATCTCAGGAAGGATGGAGGACAGCCTGCAATTGCAGAATCCTGCAATCTCTATTTGTGGCTATTCATCTAATCAAACTCCCAGTCGTCATCATTACAAGTATCTTACGCCCCACCATCAAGTAATTGAAATGATTATCTCACATTTCATATGGTTTATGCTTGAGATATTACATGGTTCATGCTCTGGTTAGACACACAGAAATGCTAACCAATAACATAAAGGAAAACTTAAATTTCTCCACTTTGCTAGAGCACAATAGCAAGAGACACACGAAAACATTCTAAAATAGGATCCTTACTAGCAGTAGACATAGACCACCAAGCAAGTAGAGCTGGCATGAATGGTTGCTGCAGGAGCAACGATGCCTCACTCCGTCAGAGGCCAAGGATCCCTTTCCCATGTGTATGGGAACCTTGAGAAATAATCCATATTGTAAGGGTGCATCATGTCAACCCCGCCACTGCTACCGGCGAAGGCACGGGAGACAACGGTGCCAAGCTCCCCTCCGTTGGTGGTGAGGCTAGCCATCCAATCCTGCTGCTGGGGTGGCACGTGTCCCACCACCGGCACCAATGATGTTTGTATCTCATTGAAAGTGTAGGGTGCTAGTGGCTGGGCTGACGATGACCCTAGCTGCAGTGGCAAAGGGGGCTCCGGTGCTGCTCCCTTTCCCTGCCAGATGCCAAGCTGACAAAGCTGTTGTATACGTTCTTTGACTTTCTTAGTCTTCTCTTCTACCATCTCGCCAAGGCTAGTGCATTCCTTCTCAGTGGTGCCGATGAGGCCAGGGCAGCGTCCATCCATGCTGTCATAGAGAAGGAACAAGACCTCATGTTTGTAGTTCTCATGGTCCAACCTGCTTACCTGGTGTTGGAGCTTGGGGATGCGGCTGCTAAGAAGTTCCTCCTGATTCTGCGTTTTCTTGAATCTTTTACCACAATCTGGCATCTCCATGAATTTTTGGAACATAGCTTTGGCCTCCGAGTCATTAGGAAAAGCTAATGGCTTAGCTTGATTCTCGCCGTACAACACCACACCCACCTTGCTGCCGCAGAGCGTGGCTAGCTCATCGACCTTCTTCTTAATTCCATCGCGGCGCCTTCTAAAAGTCACACGACAGCTGGAGGCTTTGGTGATCCATTGGAGATTCACCTTCTTGCGAGCCATGATCCTAGCGTTATAGGGTATCAAGCAAGAAAGCTAGCCTATAAATTTGGGACCCCGACCCCTTATTCAAACATTATAGATCTTTAAACTCTCATCCTTGTAGGTGGCAGAGTTAAAAGTCAGACTAGCGTCTACCACAACATTTATCCAAAACAAAAAAAAAAACAGGAAGGAAAAATTGTTGCTTTGGTTGAGATGTTAGATGATAGAGTGGGAAGGCTTATGTTTATATAGATCCTAAGGCTCTAGCCTAAATGAAATATAAGTGAATAGTTATTATTATAAACATGATATTATGGCAAACATTTACTTCTGGCCTAATTAGATCCATCATGAGGACTGCGTGATAGTAGTCAAATGCTCGTTACTACTTTCTACCAAGGCCACCAGCGTAGAACCTTCGTCTTGAGCAGGTAGGTTATGCAGAAGTCATGTGAGACATTGCATTTAGTAACTACCATCAAACCATTCAGCAGCTACAAATTGCAATCCATAAATGCATGCTAAAGAATCACTTGGAAAAGCTAGATCTAAGTTTAAATTGTGAGATTGTGCAAGAAAATGCCTCACTATATACGCACAAGATATGACTATTTTACTTAACATACATATGTTTTTTAGGTAATGGATGTAACCTTCGGCCATTGTGCTGCGATGTTGGTCTTGCACTGATGACTCCACTAGTCACTAGAAAAGGGTGCTCTGATCCAGTATAAGCATATATGAGAATAATGTGCAATTTTGGTGACATCCACATGGCCTACTGTGTCATGTGCTTTGCCTAGTTTGGTGCATACGTGTTTCAAAACTCCAATGCAGCACGTGTGATTTGCGAACAAAATCAACAGAATTCCTTTAATTTTGACCTGGCAAACATCAAGGCATATCGGAGACATACCAATGATGTAATTATATTACCAAGTACATATAGCCTCTCAATGGAAATCGGGTGGCCAACATGGCGTGCTGTGTGATTGACCTGCGTGGAAGCTGGACCAAAACTTAAAAATAAGCCTTTGTGAATTTAAAACAAAAAAATTGTCATGATTTGCTGTGGTCTCACCAGGCCTCAAACTAATAACTGATTTAAGCATTGTTATTTTAAGTGGACGAAGGTTCTGTGCTGGTGGCCTTGGTTGAACCAAGTAACGAGCATTTGACTGCTATCACGTAGTCCTCATGATGGAGCTAATTAGGATAGAAGTAAAAGCTTGCCATAATATCATGTTTATAATAATTGCTATTCACTTTTATATTTCATCTAGGCTAGCTAAAGCCTCGAGATCTATATAAACATTTGTCTTCATTCCCCTACTATCATCTAACCTGTCATGACCAAAGCAAGAAATTTTTCTTCACTTTTACTTTTTTTTTTTGTTTTGGATAAATGCTGCGGTAGGGGCTAGGCTAACTTGAACTCTGCCAACTATATGCATGATAGTTTAAAGGTCTATAATTTTTTAACAAGGGGAAGGGTCCCAAATTTGTGGACTAGCTTTCTTGCTTGATAGCCTAGAATGCTAGGCCCATGGCTCGCAAGAAGGTGAATCCCCAATAGATCACCAAAGCCTCAAGCCTTCGTGCGACGTATAAGAGACATAGTGTTTAATGGTGTCTCACCCAGGTTAGATCAGGCACTTCTCCTTGCACAGGATGAGGCTGATCACTGGATGCTGGCAGGCACCAAGGGTCTCAGAGGTCTGGTTGCTGCTAGTCATGGTAGATAGCAGCTCCTGTATTTGTGGTTTTGGTCGCCTTTTTGTTTTGAACAGGCACGTGTAATAGTAAAAATCCCGAGGTGTGTGCGTGGTGTAGTGTGAGTTTTTTGTATTGGCTATTTGAGCCTTCCTTTTCCCTATCTTAATGTAATGATACGCAGCCCTCCTGCGTATTCCAGAAAAAAAGAGGTGCTGCAACAGCAAGAAGAAGAAGGTCAATGAGCTAGCCACGCTCGGCGGCACCAAGGGGTGTCGTGTTGTAAGGAGAGAATCAGGTTAAGCCATTGGCTTGGCCTAATGACTTGGAGGCCAACGATATCTTCCAAAAATTCACATGCCAAATTTTGGCAAAAGATTCAAGGAGACAACATAGAATCATGAAGAACTTCTCAGCAGCCGCATCCCCAAGCTCCAACACTAGGTAAGCAGGTTGGAAAATGAGAACTACAAACGTGAGATCACGTTCCTTCTCTATGAGATCATGGATGGATGCCACCCCGGCCTCATCGGCACCACCAAGGAGTGCACCAGCCTTGGTGAGATGGTAGAAGAGAAGACTAAGAAAGTCAAAGAACGTATAAGACAGCTTCGGCTTGGCATCTGGCAGGGAAAGAGAGCAGCATCGGAGCCCCCTCTGCCGCTACAGCTAGCGTTGTCGTCAACTCAGCTGTCACTAGCACCCTACACCATCAAGGATATACAAATGTCATTGATTCCGGTGATGGGATGCGAGCCACCCCAGCAGCAAGATTGGATTGCCAACCTAAAAAAGATTTGACCAGGGGGAGAGATGTCCCCCTGATTTTCATCTTAAGAAGTTGGTGCCGTGACTCGAACCCGGGCTGGCTCAGCCAACCGCTTCTTTGGCGTGTTGTGCTGACCAGTTGCACCGTAAGAGTGTTGGCTAGGATTGGATTGCCAACCTCACCACCAACGGAGGGGTGCTTGGCTTCATTGTGTCCCGTGCCTTCATTAGTAACAACAATAGAATTGACATGATGCAGCCTTATAATAAGGATTATTTTCCAATGTTGCCATGGACATGGAAAGGGATCCTTGCCCTCCCATGGAGTGAGGCATCGTCGCTCTTGTTGTAGCCATGCATGCATGTTAGCTCTACCTGCATGGTGATCTGTGTACTACTAGTAAGTGTCCTATTGTAGAATTACTTTTGTGTGACTCTTGCAGTCTAGCTCTAGCAAAGTGGGAAAGTTTAAGTTATCCATTATGTTCTTTGTTAGTAATTCTTTGTGTCTAACAACTTAATATGGAATAGTGTTGTGTAGTAGGGATTAACATAGCATGAATTCCTGTAATATCTCAGTTGTATGGATCTATAAATCTCTGATATTGCTGGCCTATTATACTTTTGTATTGTTGTTGCTTGTGCATATACAAGGATAGATCTCAAGCACAAACCATATGAAATGTGAGATATTAATTCATTTCAATTACTTGATGGTGTGGCGCAAGATACTTGTCATGATGAGGACTGGGAGTTTGATGTGATGAATAGCCGCTACTAGATGACGCATGATAATGCAATTGTAGGCTTGTCTCCATGCTTCCTGAGATAATATGAACATAGTGGCAAATTTTGCTAGATCCAAGTGCAAAATGTTTGTATTTCAAGAGATGATGTTTTATCGAATGACAACCTAGTTTTACATTATGAAAAAGGTACTAGGTGGATCATATCAAGAAATTTCCATGGAAATGTCTTTAGACTATCAGCAAATATCAAGAACACTAGTTGACTAAGAAAAAATAATCTCCATCTCTCTAGGCCTGAAAATTCCCATGTTAAACAAAGGGTGGAAAAAATAGGAAAGTCCACTCATTTTAAAATCACCCATCACATACAAAAAAATAACCAAAATATTCTTTAAACTTATGAATTGACCACCATAGATATTATGAAAATAATACTACTTAGCAAACAAGCTAACTGGCAATGAAAAATAATATTTTTTTTTCAAATTGGCAGAATCTTCCAATTTATTTAAAGTTTTCTCATCATTTATGCATTAGCATATCAAAGTTGAAATCAAATAAAAAGTCGAATCGTAGAATAGAATGCAGTATGATGAGATAGAATCCAATATAAACAAGGATATTGATTGGGTTACCTAATCCTAAGGTTCAAAGGAAGCCTTTTAATTCATTTCTTTATTCTTACATTAAGGAATGAATCAAATCTCCCCAAGTTTGATTTGATACAACATATATAGATAGGTGTCGAAGAAGGAAAATAAGATAAGGCTCCACGCAAGGGCATGGCACAAGTGTTTGTGATATAAATTTTTTTGTTGTCCTTGTAATAGATATAGCTCTAGCTTAGGATTGACTAAGGCTAGTGTAGCACCCAGTTTTAAGGACAAAACTAGATACACACCATATGTGAGTCTAGGAAGTCAAATTACACATATGGCTACAAATGAGGGTAATATCAAAAGACAATGCTCAATACATAACATATTTAGTATAAAAGATACAACCTTAAAAAGCTGACAGTGGAAAGACAACTCCGTTCATCAGGTAAAGACTCCAATCCACAGGGACAACTGACTGGTTGATCACAAGCCTAACTCCTCCAATTTCTAGCAATCTGGTACCCATTTGGGATTTTTATCCAAGTAAAAAGTAAAGGCAAGCGTAAGTACATGTCATACTCAACAAATATAACATGGGGTTCATGAGGCTCAAAAGTTTGACATGGGTTTGTCTGCATTTAGCTTTTAGTTGTCATAATTTTCAGCATTTGAGTAGCATCAAATTGTCATATACCCTTCGTAAACACATGATCAAGTAAGCATGAATAATGAATAGCATAAACAAATAGTCAATAGTGATAATCTATTCCGTAAATGTTCCAAGGCTGCTCGTGTCCGTGAGCACAACTGATATACTAGTTTTACACTCTGTAGAGGTTGTACACTTTCACTATGAGTCGTGATTATCCATATGCCCGGGTTTATAACTCCCAAAACACTTCCAAGGTGAGTAGACAGGGTACACTATGAAACTTTTTAAAGGTTCATCTAACAAGTTAGGGCCGCTAGATTTATGTGCCCTGCAAATGTAGGGCTCCCCTTCCTGATGACACATTCCGCGTAGGCTATACTCACAAGGACAGAGGCCGCACTACACCCAACCTAAAACACACCCCATTTGCGCCTTTCGGTAACCTCTAATAGGCTAGAAATGGTCCTCATACTGAGCTAAAGCCAGAGCCATGTGGCCCTCACATGCTATATGTCCTAGATGATCACTTACAGATAAGTCCTTATGGAGAGGAATCTAGAGCACCATAAAACCCAATGCTCCAGCCCTCTTAAGCCAAGTTGGTAAAAAGCATATTTTAACGTTTATTGGATATACCATTAGTCTAGTTACAAGATCATGGTTTAAGTGAAGCACTAGCTTCATACTACCCAATGCATTAACCCAAAGGTGTCAAGGTATAAGTTCAAAGCTTGGTAACAAGGAAACACATGCAATATGAATTTAAGTGATTAAAGTGAATAGGACTACAAGGATGATCCCATGCTATACTTGCCTTAAACTCTGATCCTTCTTCTAGTCCAAAGCTTCAAAGAATTGCTTCTAGATTCACCACGTATAACTCACGAACTGGACAAGATCATCACGCACCACACAAGCATCCACACATACATGCATAACATACAAATATGACTAGATTAGAATAGTACAACAATCAATAAAAGGTTTGAAAACTAATCTACGTATTGCTACGAACACACAGATGCAAAAAGCACTCTAATCGGAGCTATGGTGAACAAGAAACATCTACCGAGAGATTCGCTTTATGAGACAAAGAAAACTATAGGCTTCATTTATTTTAAACATGTATAAGATATTTCATAGAAGTATATAAACTGAATTAAGCCAAATTATATTTGATTGGAAAACTAAGATGGATCTAATCTTATTTTTACTTAATATCGAAGTGGAAAATCTAAGTTACTTTTAATTGGAAAACCAATTACATATAGATTGATCAATTTATCATTTTATTTAAAGCAAAAAATAGTCCAAACAATGTTACCAACGTATAGACTACATCGCTATGAGTCTAACGCAACTTGAACCGGTCAAAATGGAGCTAAAACAAAGATTTTATGGCTAAAACAAGATCAGTGGCATTTTTGTAAATAAACAGAACTCAATTTCAAATTAAAATAAATAAAATCAGATTTTGAATTTGGGCCAGGGACTGTAGGTTCCAAATTGGCAAAACACAAGGGGTTTTCTAAAAAAACTATGAGGACGGGTCAGCGCTGACTCGGTCGACGCCACATGGCAGGCTACGGTTGGCCAGGGTGGTAGACCGGCTGTGAACCGGTCGCTGTGGTCCTCGTCCACACTATAGCGATGGACCGGCGCGGTGGCTGCCATTGCCAAAAGGCGAAGGTGCTCACTGTCATGAACAAATTCAGCCTTAGAGGACAAGGTTTGGCTCGGGGTTTGCACAGGAAGAGAGAGCGGATGAAGGCAAACTCAGAGAGAGGATCAAGGGCGGTTGCGACAGTGCAGAGGCGAGCTCAGGCTCAATTTAGCGGCTCGGGACTCTGGCGAAACAACAGCGACGACGGTACAGTAAAAGAGAGCAAGAGAAAAAGCTAGTGCCATACCTTTTGCTTTCTTATCTGCTAGAGAAGCTCAGCGAGCGGTCCCAGACGATGGCGGAGCGACGGAATGACAAGACGAGCATGGTGGTGGCGGTTAGGGTTTACGGCTGCCCTTTTGGTTTGAGGCAAGGGTGGCGGCTTACGATTAGGGTTGGGAATAGGGCGGTGCACCTGGGGCTTGCTTTTATAGGGGCCTTGGTGTGGAGAGCATGCCAAATCCCAAGGAAACTGGGGCAGCAACGGATTTCATCCTAGGTAGAGTTTGGATTGAAGACGATGGGAGGTTGAGGACGATGCTGACGTGTGGGCCCAACGCATCAATGAGAGAAAGCGTGGGACTTGGCTAGTAGCGGGATAGAGGGAGAGGGAAGTAGACATCCGCATGGCTTGCTGGGCCGGCCTGCTGATGCGGCCACAAAAGACAGGAAGGGAAAGATAAGCTGGGCCTGAGGGAAGGCTGGGCCTGCAGGGCGCGGGAGAGAGAGCAGTGAGCTAGACCAAGAGGTCGAAAGGGGAGAGGGAGAGAGGTGAAGGAGCTAGGCCTTTGGGCCAAAACTAACAAGGGGTAAGTTTTCCTTTTGCTTTTGCTTTTCTTTTATTTCAAAACCTTTTCAAATCCATTTCTAAAATAGTTTGAATTCATTTTGAACTTTGCTTAAAACCAAACAATACAAAAACACAAATGCACCAGCATGTATGCCCAACAATGTTGCTACTTCCTATGATGAATTTTAATTTAATGAAAATTTTTATTTTCTTATATTTTCATGAGCACAAAAATTCATAATTAAATCATTTTAACTCTATTTCAAAAGGAGCAAATTTTAGGGTGTTACAGCTAGGTGGTTGTAGTTTTCTCCATAGAATAGCATATTTCATGTATCCCATCATTGTAGGTTAGTCTTCATGTCCCTAAAGCTTCAAAGAATCCAATCTTTGTTCATAAATTTCCTACCAATAACAATGTTTCTCAAATTTGACCAAAAGACTTTCTACACTCATGCAAGGAAAATGTAGACGTGGCCTATACCCTATTTCATGTGGTTCACTTTTCTTGTGGCACCATGAAACCTTCATCCAACACATGGCATAATCACTTAGGCTAAGCCTCATTTTTCTATTGTTCATCAGAACACTGGTTATAATATATTTATACTAGTGAAAAAGCAAACATTCTATTTTTATGCAAGTCAAAAAGGGAAGAGCCATCTATTGCCATATCCAACATCTACTATTGTTTATATTGTGTTGCATGACTTCTATGTCCTGCTACTATATTAAGTAGTAAGGAGCAAATTGTATTAATTAGATTTACTGATGATTAATAGTAAGTTTATCTTCTTAAGCACAAATATTATAACTAGATTCTAACTAATATATATATCAATAGTAGTGTTACTGATCACGTCACTAGTAAGTAGGAAATGTAACACCCTAGGTGTTAAGCTTGCATTTAGCCTTGGCACTGCATGAGCACAAGCATCATTGATCATTCATGAGCATGAGTATTTCAAATATTATCTGTATGTTGGCTTATATTGCATGTGTTGTCACTAAATTGCCTTACATATGCTAGGGTTTATATGTAACCAATGTATAAAATGATTGTGGAACCCTAGGAGTACCTTAAACATGTTTAGAATATCACATGGAACAACTTTGGTATTCATGACTAAGGCTAGTTTGGTCTCTAAGTCATAGCTATAGTGTAAATCATCATTTTCAAGTTGTATGTTTGACTGGAGTTGAACATCAATTTAGAAACTTTGCATGGTTGTGCCCCCTAAAACAAAGTTATAGAACTGAAGTAGTGTAACAACTTCTATTTTTGGGTCATAGGCTAGTTCAGCTCCTAACATGCTTGAATTTGGATCAAAAAATCAATTCAGTGCTATTTTTCAAACTTGAAAATTTTTCTAAGTCAAGTTTGGTTTTACAGCTTCATGTGCCTGACTTTGTGATGATTTAACTCCATAACTGCTATGAATTAGGAGATGGTTTCTGAAGCAATATTGTACCCCTTATGTAGCTCTACGAATTTTGTTTTAGCATCGTGCACTAATTCGTCGTGTTTTAGGAGCTTGGAAGGGTCAAAATGGCGCTGTCAGGCAAACGTTTAGCACTCTGATGGCTGCGGCGTGATGCTGTCATGGTCGACCATTGACAGAGCTTGGCCACCGCATGGCTGCTACTGGCCGATGTTGGGCCCCCATTGTGGCTGGGTGGCGGGCGTTAATAGAGAGGTCACGCTGCTCATTTCGCTCACTCCAGCACACTCTCTCCCTCTCTGTTGCTCTCTCTCTGGCTCACAGCGGAGCTGCTCTCGCCGACGCACCACCGTGCTGCTCCACTGCCGCCTAGCACCCTTGCCACCGCACCATTGCCACCTCTAGCTTGCAGTTAGCTTCGCCATCGTCCTCTCTACCTCCTCGACATAGTAGCAGAACTAGGCAAGCCACGGTGAGGGCGAATTCGCTGTTCTTGCCCTCGCTGGAATCTCGGCTTTCATGGCCGCCTTCATGGCGAGCTCACCGTTGCTCAGCTAACTTGCCCTTTCTTCCATCTTCTTCTCGTTAGATCTTGGTTAGGGTGTGTCCTAGCTTCTAGCGTGATCCTACGGTGAATCGTAGTTTCGCCAGCGTGGAACATGACGGCCAGTGCCGCCGCACCACCGCGCACGCGGACAGACCTCGTTGACATTTCCCACTTCACCTAGGTAGCCTTGGTAGGTTTGCGTAGTCACTGTGGAGCCCTTGCGCTGCTCATCGAGCTTTGCCATGGCCAATAACGGCTGGCACACCTCCGCGCAGTGCCACCGTGTCGCCATGGCCCGTGACAAGGTCGCTCCGGTGCGTCCGCGCTTCCACCACTGGTACCAGTCGACGTGGGTGAGTGAGGAGAGCACGATGGTGGGGTCAGTTTCACCAAAAAGCTCGCCGTCGGCGAGCTAGCGCTGGTCAAACTCGCTCCCCTGTTTCAGTTCACTGACAGTGGGGTCCGCTGACCCATGGGTCCTAGGCGTCAACGACTGCAGTTAGGGTTTGATTTATTTATTTTCTAGATTTTTGTGCTAACTTTGGAAAATCATATCTAGAGCTAGGAGTGTTCAATTTTGGTGAACCAAATTTTGTTGGATTCCTTATGAAGTGTAGTATTTTATAAAAATATGAAATGTATTGTTTCTAGTATTTTTAAAGGAGAATAAAATGTAGCTAGATAAGTGCTTTTTGAATGTTTGTAATCTCGTAAAATGGATAACTTTAGCTCGGAAAGTGATAAATTGTGATTCCAATTTTGCTGGTCTTGTATTGACATGCTCTAGCTAGGAAAAATAATAACGTGTAGTAGACTTGATTGAAGTAGGGTCTCTCTATTTATCTATTAATAAATGGTGTTTTTTGAGGAAAACTATAGGGATAAAAATAAGTAACATAGTGCCATAAAAGTTTTTGTACAGTATTATGGCACTAGGGTGAAGCTAAAAAAATATAAAATCTATTGTTTGACACTTTTCTATTGGGTTAACTATTTTCACTAAAATAAACCTTGCTAGCTTGTCATTTTTGGTAGAGGATGTTATACATGTTCAAATGGTATGAAATTTTTACAGTAGTCTATTGGGAGCACTTAGAAGCTACTGTAATTTTATGAGAATTTATTGTGCAAATTTGGTATTTGTTTGTTATTTCACATAATTATCTAATTAAATTAATAAAGGCATTTAAATAAATAAATTGTGCTTGACCATGATGTTTTCTATGGTGCTTGTGATACATATGAACTGTTGATGTTAATTAGTAGTAAGGCTTAAAAGCAATTGGTTGTATGCAACTAATTAATTATTGCTTTATAATTCAACTAGATGGCTGCATGTATAGTTTTGGTTAAATTGATAATTTCATCGTGATAATGGTCGTTTCTGTAAAACTTATTAATAACAAAGTTGTAGATAACTTACTGATCTACCTTGTGTTAAAGTTTCATAGTCATAGGCCTTAGGGTCTAGGAGTTTTGGCTGTTAGAAGTTTGCTGTCTGAAATGCTTGCTCTCTGGACAGATTTGAAAAACTGAATTGTTTGACCTAGATAACTGTTGAATCGCATCAAGGGTATTAAAAGAAAGTTTTAGACAATTTCATAAGATTTCTAGAATATCCACAACCATATGATTTCGATGTATATAACTCCAGCTAGGGTCAAAACAAGTAGCTGTTGTCTTGTAGTACAGAAAATGATTTATAGAAGTGTTTATTTAAGTAGTAGAGAAGAGATATGCACCTAATCAAGTAAAATAAGATGCACGTGTTATTACTTTAATACCATGCTGTTGAAAACACTTATGAGGATGCATTCATCATGTTATATCATATTATACGTGTTCGTATATATGCATTCGTGATATCTTATTTCATGCTCATGCATATAGGATCGTCCGAAGAGATAACGTTGTTGGAGTTCAACAAAGAATAGGAAGGGGATTAGTAGAAGATGCCTTAAGCCACAGCTCCAAGAGAAGAGTAGCATACTCCCAAAGATCTCCCTGAGTGCCTAGATCACCGGCCAACCTCTTTCCCCAAAGCCAAGCCCCGGAGCATTCTAAGTCTCCCATGTTTTACAAAATATTATTTGAGTAATTTATGTTTGATGCATTAGGTTATAAGAGTTGATTGGAAACACTTGATGCATAGAACTACCTTGTCTAGTTACATATATCTTTAACCCTGTGTAGGTCTAGGATCGAATATATGCTTAGTCATGCATAGACAGGTAGAAGTCGGGTGATTTCCTGTCACCTGTGAGATATAGGTGGATACCAAAGCACGTTTGGCTATATTTGCTATTATGGAAAAGAACCATGGGGTAATGTAAATGGAGGCCGGGCGGAGTCTATGTGTAGGTTGACTCATGTGATTTCGTCTATGCCAATTAAGGACCTTACCATTGTTGGCTCTTCTGACAAGATTGAACGCATGCCTATCACTTAGCTGGCCGGATAACTCATTCCGATCATGAAGCCAAGTAGCTCAACTCAAGCTAGGCCCCATTCTATAAAAGTGTGCACTCTAGATGGTAGTAAGGATGTGCAGGGAGCCAAACGTGAGCCCAAGGGTTGGCCAGGCCTGAATGTCCTAGTAGCTGGTTGTCCCTGATTGTGCGGCACTGGGCAAACCCATGAAATGTGGACTTGAGTTGTACCAAAGGTGACCTAAGGTGACCATTAATCTGGTCTGCCTAGGTTTGTGTTAGGCATAAATTCCTAGCTGGCTGAAATCGATTCAAATCGCCGTCTCTCCCGAACAGTGAGAAACTTGGCTAGTCCCAACATCGTAGTAATTGTATTATGGAATGTGATGGTTCAGATGAACATGGAATTACTACACCGGCTATGGTTACTATTGTATGCTACTAATTGATATACCACATGTTTGGCATATGTTAGTTGCTAATCTAGAGATGAATAGCTATAATTAACTTGATGACCAAAGTATAATTGTATAACTGAGTTAATCGCTTTTATGCAAAATGTTGTCAAGCTACCTCCACTTATAAAGCCTTGCATAATCCTTGGAGTCAATTTATTTTTGGTTTATGATGGGTAAGTCTAGCTAAGTACCTTCTCGTACTTAGGGTTTTATTCCCATTGTTGCAGATGGTACAGTTTATCATGGCTATTGCAAGAACTACTTCTATCCCACCGTGGATGAGGAGTGAGCCCTGGGCAGGCATCTTTAATAACCCTTCTTATATGCTTTTGTGGATTGTGATCATGAGTTGGCACTGTATTCAAACTTTGTTGGCAAATACTAGTTTCAAACTTAATTTGCTTCTGCTACTATTTACCGAACTTGGTTTATAATAACCTTATTTCATACTATGATGAATGAACTATATCTGTAAACTTTATGTAACATATGACATGAATGTTGAATCATGTACGATCTTGGTTGTATGTGGATCATCAATCGAGACACGTCGTGGTACTCGATAGATTATTGGGTTTATATGGGCTCAAGTATGATAGTGCGACTGCTTGTGGGTTGCCATTATACTTGTGCTCTTATAAATTAGTCGGTTCCACGATAGCTGGCATCAGAGCAAGATTCAACATTAATTGCCACATGTGTATTTAATATAACAGTTTTTGTTTTCCAAAACCAATTTCTAGCAACTAATAGCTATATAAATATGTGTTTGAAACCTAGAGTTGAAATCTAAAGTGTGCTAGTGATCACTTCCTTTATGCCCAATTAAAGACTTTAGGTGACTAATTAAGTACTAACTTGGGGGTTTTCATTTTCGTCGTCCATACGGCGTGCTATAGTATGGATGCCATTCACTTGAGTGGTAATATATGGATCAAATGCCTCTACGCCCAAGGTAAGATGCCAATCATCATTACAGTGGCATCACCGCAAGTTGTGAGCATGCGGTCTGTGGGGAGAGTTAGCTTTGATACTAAAGTATATATATGTATCATAAATATGCGGAGGTATTTAATTGTGGGTTAGCTTTGATACAACTATGTATACATATTTATATGTATATAGAGGACATATTTAGTTTCGGGTAGTTTTGATATGGAAGTATATATATAGGGGTATATATATGGAAGTATTTAGATTACAACCTAGAGCCCAGATTTACATTATGCATATATAATTGTGGGGTTGGGCTGAAATGAAATTCTTGTGCAGGTACACTAACAACAAAATGTGTACCCCAACTAGCTACGCTATATATGAGAGAACATATGTATGCCACCGTGTATATCATTAGAAATAATTTTTCTTAAGTTTATAAGGACGTACAGAACGTGCATGCATCATGATAAATTATTATTCCATACTTGCATTGTTCCTCCCCTTATACATCTCTTACTCGGTTATGTAACTCTTATCCATTATGACTTGGTCTCACGAAAGTTGCACATGTTATTGGTACAGATGGCAGCACTGGCTGGAAGTGAGAGTTTCATGTTGATGTTTGGAACTCCTATCCTGCTTTGGAGAGTCTTGCACTATGCAGGGTATTACAAACCGCCCCTCTATTACTGGAATGAAGTATACCTAGAGGGACAACCATGGTATGAAGTATGGCTGACCATACCAGCTCGTACCTAAGCATTCTTCTAGTAGGAATGGAAGGCAAAATCTGAAGGAAGAACTCCTTGGGAGGCTACCCAAGTAGTAGCCTTTGAGGTACTAAGTTAGATTTGTCAGCAGCACGGGGATGAGCTTACCGATAGTGTCGCTGGTACTTTTCCTCGGGTGGATCCATCCACAATAGTATGGGCACAGCGCAACAACAATGCGTTGATCCGAGATCGGGATGAGCGGGCAGACAGTTCTAGTCCTGCTATGAGCTCCATGTTTGCAGTAATGAAGATGTTCTACACTCGTCAGGACACCTGGGACTTCTGGCAAGAGTCCTATACCACTTGCATGAATAAGCTCATGAGGGCCAAAGCTGCACAATGTAAGCTAAAGAAGCATGTGCACAAGCACAAAAAGGCAGCGAATGAGGCTCGATGGGAAACTGATCAAGCATATGTAGCTTTGGGAAATCTCCACACCCAAATAGAGCAAGTTGATCAGCAAAGAGCTGCCGCCCAAGAGGCAAGAGCGGATGATCAAGCAATGTTGTCAAGACTACAGGAGCAGCTGGAGGCCACCCATGCTGAGGCATTCATAGCTACACGCCAGCGGATCCTAGCAAACAACCATGCAGCTATGGTAGAAGCAGAATGAGACAGTACCCATGCCTTGAGTGTCCAGCAGGACCATGTTGAGAGTGACTTGAGTCAGCAACTTGCACATGCCCAGAACATAGTAGTTGATCTTTAGCATGAGGTGCATTTTTTGAACGACCAACTACACTCGATCCTTGATGAGGAAGAAGATCCAAAGATGTTAGTTGAAGATGACAGCTGGGACGAAAAAGAAGTGGAGCTAGAGCATGAGGATGATCCTATCTCTAACCTCGACAGTGAGCATAATGAAGAGTAGAGTTGCCTAGTGACTAGTTAAAATGCTAGATGTATCCTTGCTAGTTATGTAATGGACTTGTAGTTTGAAGTTTTGTATTCATGATTTATCTTCCATGTAATATTGGCACTCTACATGTTGTTCACAATGGGTTGAACTTTAATGAAGTTCTAGTTTTGTTTTACTGGTGATTATGACTTGTATGTTAACGCACTGCGAGCCCGATAAGTGATCAAATTGGTGATGTCATGTTGCGAGAATGAATTATTATGCCTCTGTTTTATTATATGAATTTAAGATTATCTCCAGTAATTTTAGTTTGGCATGATTATACAATTCATCTACAATCTCTTGGCATCATCCAATAATCACTTGTTGTAGCAACTTTGCAGATGACTCGCACTCGTGCTGGAGCAGGCAGCAGCCAAAAGGGCAACGACGGTGACTTACCACCACCACCACCATCGTCTACGAATGAATTCTTTGCACAATTCTTGGGTAGTCAGAGAACTATGGAGGAAACCCTGCGCCTCATTACGTAGAACATGGCTCGTGCCCATCAGCAACAACTAGGGCCTAAGCCGAATCAGTATAGCTCTTTCAAGGATTTCCTAGACACCAAGCCTTCTATCTTCAAGGTGGCCAAAGAACCGCTCTAGGTGGATGAATGGCTCAACACCATTGAGCAAAAGTTCCATCTATTGAGGGTCATGGAACATCAGAATGTAGAATATGCGTCCTATCAGCTATAGGGACTGGTTGGGATATGGTGGACCCATTTCCTATCCTCTTTACCTGCCAATGCACAGGTCACATGGGAGCAATTCAAGTTAGCCTTTAGGGGACATCACATTCCCCTAGGGTTAATGCGCATGAAAGTAGCTGAGTTTATGCGACTCACACAAGGGACTAAGACCCTTACTGACTACATGCATGCTTTCAACAATCTATACCGTTATGCCCTAAGTTTTGTTGATACGGAAGAAAAGAAGATTAAAAGCTTCAAGAGAGGTCTTAGCACTAAGTTGATGAAAACTATTGCCAACTCGAGGTGCACCACATACAATGAGTTCATCAGTGATGCCTTAACTCAGGAGAACTAGAACAATCTGCATGCGACAGTAAAGGGCCATAAGAGGGTAGCTGAGGCAGGCTCCTTAGGGTCTTCTCAGTCCAAAGCTCTAGTGGCAGCTAGGCCACAGTTTCGACCATCAACGCCCAAGTTTAGGCCTCCTCCACCAAAAGCCTAGGCCAATGGACCTTAGAAGGTGTTTCATAAGGCGTTCACCATTGCCTTACCCAAGCGGAATGGAGGGCAAGGAAGCTTAGTAGGACCTAGGAGCAATCAACCATGCTTCAATTGTAATCAAGTGGGTCATTGGGCCAAGGAATGCCCCCATCCTAAGAAGGACAAGAATCAAAACCAGATCAATCAGAGACAGGCAAATCCTAAAGTGCGTCTGAGATACGTGCATTACACCACTATTGAAGAGGTTCCTACGGGATTGGTTGTCACCGCTGGTATGTTTCTTGTTAACAAGCATCCCACCATTGTTTTATTTGATTCTGGAGCTTCTCATTCATTTATGAGTCAAGCATTCACATCTAGATATGATTAGAAAGTAATTGAGGTAAACAAGGGTGGTTATAGTATAAGTTCAGCTGGGGCTACTATCTCTATGAATAAGATAGTTAGAGATGTGCTCATCTCTATACAAGAGAGGGAGTACACGGTGGATCTGATAGTATTACCCGGATTATCTATAGATATGATCTTAGGCATGAAATGGATGAGCGATTATGGAGTTCTCATTGACACTAGCACTCGTACCATTATGTTGAGAGAACCAAAGGAAGGTAATGCTTTTCTAGTACCACTTTCCCAAAGTTTCAAACTCCAAAACTTGTCTTGTGCTATCCAAACCACTACCCTTTATGATATTACAGTGGTTTGTGAGTTTGCTGATGTATTCCTAGATGAGTTACCAGGTTTACCACCTGATAGGAATGTGGAATTTAAGATTGAGTTAGTGCTAGGTATGGCACCTATCTCAAGAAGACCCTATAGGATGCCACCAAATGAGTTAGCTGAACTTAAAATTCAGTTACAAGAACTATTGGACAAAGGTCTCATTCAACCTAGTTTGTCTCCATGGGGATGTCTAGCTTTGTTTGTAAAGAAGAAGGACAAGTCTTTGAGAATGTGTGTGGATTATAGGCCACTTAATGCTGTGACCATTAAGAACAAGTATCCTTTGCCTCATATCGATATCTTGTTCGATCAGTTAGCAAAAGCAAAGGTATTCTCTAAGATTGACTTGAGGTCAGTCTATCATCAGATAAAGATCAGGCCAAAGGATATACCTAAAACCACTTTCTCCACTAGGTATGGCTTGTATGAGTATTTGGTCATGTCTTTTGGACTGACGAATGCTCTTGCCTACTTCATGTACTTGATGAATTCGGTATTCATGCCTGAGTTCAACAAGTTTGTGGTTGTGTTTATCGATGATATCTTGATTTATTTGGAGAATGAGGTAGATCATGCAGAGTATCTGAGAATTGTTTTGTCTAGATTGAGGGAACATAAGTTATATGCCAAGTTTAGCAAGTGTGAATTTTGGTTGAGCAAAGTACCTTTCTTGGGTCACATCTTATCGAGAGATGGAATTTCTATAGACCCATCTAAAGTATAAGAGGTCATGGATTGGAAGGCCCTGACTTCGGTTCATGAAGTTTGGAGTTTTCTAGGGTTAGCAGGTTACTATCATCACTTCATTCTGGATTTCTCCAAGATAGCTAAGCCCATGACCAGACTACTTTAGAAAGATGAAAAGTTTAGTTGGACACTAGTGTGTGAAGCAACTTTTCACACCCTAAGGACCTTGTTAACTATAGCTCCTATTTTAGCACAACCCGACATTGAAAATCCTTTTGATGTGTTCTAGGAGGCATCGGGTATAGGTTTGGGGTGTGTGTTCATGCAAGAAGGAAGAGTTATTGCCTATGCTTCTCGGTAGTTGAGAAAGCATGAAGTCAATTACCCTACGCATGATTTAGAGCTTGCAGCAGTGGTTCATGCATTGAAGATATGGAGACATTATTTGTTGGGCAACGTATGTCACATATTTACTGACCACAAAAGCCTCAAATATATCTTCACTCAACTTGAGCTAAACATGAGATAGAGAAGATGGTTAGAGCTGATCAAGGACTACAATTTGGAAGTGCACTACCATCCAGGAAATGTCAATGTTGTAGCAGACACACTTAGTTGGAAATCTCATTGCAACACTTTGGAAGCATTGTTGGAAGAGGGATTTAATTTGTTACATCCTGTTGTGCTACACAATATCACTGTTAGTTGTTCACTAGAGAGCAAAATCATAGAACTGCAAAAGACAGACATAGGTATATTTCACATCAAAAGAAAGATGAAAGAACAAGGAACCAAGCATTTTAGGTTAGATGAAAGAGGTGTGCTATGGTTTGAGGACCGACTTGTGGTACCAAAAGACCATGAGCTTAGAAATCAAATTTTAGATGAAGCTCATTTGTCCAAGTTGTCTATCCACCCGGGTAGTAGCAAAATGTATCAAGATTTGAAAATCTGTTTTTGGTGGACCAAGACGAAGAAAGAGATCACCGCCTATGTAGCTAGGTGTGATAATTGCAGTAGGGTAAAGGCTGTTCTTTTGAAATCTGCTAGATTACTTCAGCCCTTGCCTATTCTAGGCTAGAAATGGAAAGAAATAAGTATAGACTTTATTATAGGCCTTCTGATGACACAGCAAGGTCATGATTCCATATGGGTCATTGTAGATCGCCTCACCAAGTCAGCACATTTTATACCAGTTAACACAAGGTATCTAGCCGGGAAGTACGCTGAGTTGTACATTTCTCAGATCATGAGACTACATGGAGTACCCAGGACCATAATCTTAGATCAGGACCACATTTTATAGCTTGTTTCTGGGAACACTTACACCAGGCTTTGGGGACTAAACTAATCAGAAGTTTAGCATACCATCGACAAACTTCTAGACACACCGAGTGGGTGAACCAGATCTTAGAAGACTTGTTGAGAGCCTATGTTATATCTTCCAAGGGTTCATGGGAGAAATGGCTACCTTTAGCCGAGTTCTCCTACAACAACAGTCATCAAGCAGGCATCAAGATGGCTCCTTTTGAAGCCTTGTATGGTTGGAAATGTAGAACTCCTTTGAATTGGATTAAGCCGAGTGAAAGAAGATACTTTGGCATTGACTTTGTCACTGAAGCTGAAGAGCAGGTGCGCTTATCCAACAACATATGAAAGTAGCTCAGTCAAGACAAAAGAGTTATGCTGATAAAAGAAGAAGACCACTGACTTTTGAAGTGGGAGACTATGTATACTTAAAAGTGTCACCCATAAAAGGAGTACAGAGATTTGGAGTGAAAAGAAAGCTTGCACCTAGATATCTAGGGCCATACAAGATTGTTGAACGGAAATGGAATGTTACTTACAAGTTACAACTTCCCCCAGAGATGAGTGCTATATTTTATGTCTTCCATGTTTCTCAGTTGAAGAGATGTCTTTGTATACCTGAAGAAGCCATTGCACCCACCAACATTGAGCTCCAATCAGATTTGACGTATGAAGAGAAACCAATCCGAGTGTTAGAAGAGATGGAAAGAGTAACATGGAGCAAGGTCATTAGTTCTACAAAGTGGTGTGGAATAACCATAGTGAACAAGATGGAACGTGGGAACCGGAGGATTATTTACGTGAGGTTTATCCTACCTTTTTCAAAGAATGGTAGGTCTTGCAAATCTCGGGATGAGATTTCTATAAGGGGGAGGGGCTGTAACACCCTAGGTGTTAATCTTGCATTTAGCATTGGCATTGCATGAGCACAAGCATCATTGATCATTCATGAGCATGAGTACAACAACAACAATAACAAAGCCTTTAAGTCCTAAATATGTTGGAGTAGGCTAGAGTTGAAACCCAACAGAAGCAATCAAGGTTCATGCATGTGAATAGCTGTTTTCCAAGCACTCCTATCTAAGGCTAAGTCTTTGGGTATATTCCATCCTTTCAAGTCTCCTTTTATTGCCTCTACCTAAGTCAACTTCGGTCTTCCTCTGCCTCTCTTCATGTTACTATCCTGGCTTAGGATTCCACTATGCACTGATGTCTCTGGAGGTCGCTGTTGGACATGTCCAAACCATCTCAATCGGTATTGGACAAGCTTTTTCCTCAATTGGTGCTACCCCTAATCTATCATGTATATCATCATTCTGAACTCTATCCCTTCTTGTATGACCGCAAATCCAACGCAAGATACGCATTTCCATGATACTTATCTATTGAACATGTCACCTTTTCGTAGGCCAACATTCTGCACCATACAACATAGCAGGTCTAATCACCATCCTATAAAACTTGCCTTTTAGCTTATGTGGTACCCTTTTGTCACATAGGACACCAGATGCTTGGCACCACTTCATCCACCCTACTTTGATTCTATGGCTAACATCTTCATCAATATCCCTGTCTCTCTGTAGCATTGATCCTAAATATCGAAAGGTATCCTTCCTAGGCACTACTTGACCTTCCAAACTAATATATTCCTCCTCCCGAGTAGTAGTGCCAAAGTCACATCTCATATACTCAGTTTTAGTTTCACTGAGTCTAAAACCTTTGGACTCCAAAGTCTCCCGCCATAACTCCAGTTTCTGATTTACTCCTGTCCGACTTTCATCAACTAGCACTACATCGTCCACGAAAAGCATACACCAAGGGATGTCCCCTTGTATGTCCCTTGTGACCTCATCCATCACTAAGGAAAACAAATAAGGGCTCAAAGCTGACCCTTGATATAGTCCTATTCTAATCGGGAAGTCATCTATGTCTCCATCACTTGTTCGAACACTAGTCACAACATTATTGTACATGTCCTTAATGAGCCCAACGTACTTCATTGGGACTTTATGTTTGTCCAAAGACCACCACATAACATTCCTTGGTATTTTATCATAAGCCTTATCCAAGTCAATAAAAACCATGTGTAGGTCCTTCTTCTTCTCCCTATACCGCTCCATAACTTGTCTTATTAAGAAAATGGCTTCCATGGTTGACCTTTTGGGCATAAAACCAAATTGGTTCATAGAGACCCACATTATTGCTCTCAAGCGATGCTCGATAACTCTCTCCCATAGCTTCATAGTATGGCTCATCAATTTAATTCCCCGGTAATTAGTACAACTTTGAATATCCCCTTTATTCTTGTAGATCGGTACCAATATACTTCTCCTCCACTCGTCAGGCATCTTGTTCAATCGAAAAATATGGTTAAATAGCTTGGTTAGCCATATGATAGCTATGTCCCCAAGGCATCTCCACACCTTGATTGAGATACCATCCAGTCCCATTGCCTCACCTCCTTTCATCCTTTTCAATGCCTCTCTGACCTCAGATTCTTGGATTCTCCACACAAAGCGCATATTGGTGTCATCAAAAGAGTCATCCAATTGAAAGGTTGTGTCTGTATTCTCACCATTGAACAATTTGTCAAAATACTCTTGCCATCGATGTCAGATCTCATCCTCCTTCACCAAGAGATGCTCCCTTTCATCCTTAATGCACTTAACTTGGTTGAAGTCGCTTGTCTTTCTCTCACGAACCCTAGCCACCCTATAAATGTCCTTCTCTCCTTCCTTCGTACTCAAATGTTGGTAAAGATCCTCGTACACTCTACCCTTTGCCACACTTATAGCTCACTTTGCAGTCTTCTTTGCCACCTTGTACTTCTTTATGTTGTCCACACTCTGGTCATGGTATAAGCATCTATAGCATTCT
This sequence comes from Miscanthus floridulus, assembly GCF_019320115.1. Classification (NCBI taxonomy): domain Eukaryota; kingdom Viridiplantae; phylum Streptophyta; class Magnoliopsida; order Poales; family Poaceae; genus Miscanthus; species Miscanthus floridulus. Next base: position 40,431,497 of record NC_089585.1, read on the forward strand.
TCTCCTTAATAGCCCTTTGGACTTCCTAGTTCCACCACCAAGTATCTTTAGCCTCGCCTCTACTTCCTTTGGTTACTCCACACACCTCTGAGGTCACCTTCCGAATGTTGGTTGCTATCTTCTCCCACATGTTGTTTATGTCCTCTTCTTCCTTCCAAGAGCCCTCTTTGATAACCCTTTCCTTGAATACCTCTAGCATCTCCCCTTTTAGTTTCCACCACTTTGTTCTTTCAATCTTAGCATGTCTATCCCTACGAGCACGCACCTAAAAATGAAAGTCTGCCACCAAAAGATTATGTTGAGAAACAATGCACTCCCCTGGTATCACCTTGCAACTCAAGCATGCTCATGTGTCCTTTCTTCTTACAAGGACAAAGTTAATCTGGCTAGAGTGTTGTCCGCTATTGAAGGTCACTAGATGAGATTCTCTCTTTCTAAAGAAAGTGTTGGCTATCATCAGGTCAAAAGCTACCACAAAGTCTAGAACTTCCTCCCCCTCCTGATTCCTACTACGATACCCAAAACCTCCATGACCTACCTCAAAACCTACACTTATAGTACCTACATGCCCATTAAGATCTCCTATAAAAAGCTTCTCACTACTAGGTACAACTCTAATCAGGCCATCTAAGTCTTCCTAGAACTGTGTCTTAGCACTCTCATCGAGGCCTACTTGGGGGGCATACACACTAATTATGTTCAAGACCATATCACCATTGACAAGCTTGACTAAGATAATCCTATCTCCTTGCCTTCTCACTCCCACCACACTATTCTTGAGGCTCTTATCAATCAAAACTCCTACTCCATTTCTATTCATGACTGTCCCTGTGTACCAAAGCTTGAAACCTGTATTGTCCACCTCCTTCACCTTCTGACCCTTCTATTTAGTCTCTTGAACGCATAATATATTTACACGCCTCCTACGGTATCAACTAATTCTCTTAACTTACCTATAAGTGACCCTACATTCCAACTACCTAAATGGAACCTAGTTAGTTCGACTAGCTTCCTTACCCTTTGCACCCGTCGACTCAGATGCGAAGACCCTTGCTCATTTTTCACTACACCTAGGCGCCGATGTAGCGCGCCACTAAAGATGTGACAACCCAATCCTTGCTCACTTGACACCATGCCCAGATCATGACATGGCGCATCATAGGGGTGATGACCCAGCCCTTGCTCATTTAACACCATACCCAGGTTCCAATATGGCATGTCGCTAAGAGAGTTACGCCCCAACGGTTTTCTTTTGGGTTTCATCTCCATTAGAATGGCTAGATTTAACATTGGCTTGCCATGCCTATCACAACTCTCCTCATTTACCAGGGCTTGGGACTTGCTATATTGAGACAACATAGGTGGAGTTAATTCATGAGCATGAGTATTTCAAATATTATCTCTATGTTGGCTTATATTGCATGTGTTGTCACTAAATTGCCTTACATATGCTAGGGTTTATATGTAACCAATGTATAAAATGATTGTGGAACCCTAGGAGTACCTTAAACATGTTTATAATATCACATAGAACAACTTTGGTATTCATGACTAAGGCTAGTTTGGTCTCTATGTCATAGCTAGTGTAAATCATCATTTTCAAGTTGTATGTTTGATTGGAGTTGAACATCACTATAGAAACTTTGCATGGCTATGCACTCTAAAACAAAGTTGTAGAACTCCAGTAGTGTAACAACTTCTATTTTGGGTCATAGGCTAGTTCAGCTCCTAACATGCTTGAATTTGGATCACAAAAATCAATTCAGTGCTATTTTTCAAACTTGAAAAAATTTCTAAGTCAAGTTTGGTTTTACATTTTCATGTGCCTGACTTTGTGATGATTTAACTCCATAACCATTGAGAATTAGGAGATGGTTTCTGAAGCAATATTGTAGCCCTTATCTAGCTCTACCAATTTTGTTTTAGCGTCGTGCACTAATTCGTCGTGGTTTAGGAGCTTGGAAAGGTTGAAATGGCACTGTCAGGCAAACATTTGGTGCTCTGATGGTGGTGGCATCACACCGTCGTGGCCGACCATTCATAGATCTTGGTTGCCATGTGGCCACCGCTGGCTGGCGTCGAGCCCCCATCATGGTCAGGTGGCTGGCGTTAACAAAGAGGCTACGCTGCTTATTTCGCTCACTCCAACGCACTCTCTCCCTCTCTATTGCTCTCTCTCATGCTTGTAGTGGAGCTGCTCTCGCTGATGCGCCACCGCGCTGCTCCGCCATTGCCTAGCACCCTCACCACTGCACCATTGCCGCCTCCAGCATGTAGTCAGCTTCGCCATCTTCATCTCTACCTCCTCGACATAGTAGCAAGGCCTGGCAAGCCATGGTGAGGGCAAATTCGCCGTTCTTGCCGTCGCTAGAATCTCGACTTCCATGGTTGCCTTCATGGTGAGCTTGCCATTGCTTGGCTCACTTGCCATTTCTTCCATCTTCTTTGCGTTAAGCTTGGTTAGGGTGTGTCCTTGCTTCTGGCATGACCCTACGGTGAATCGTAGCTTCACCGGCGTGGAACATGATGGCCAGCGTCGCTGCGCTCACGCTGTCGCACCACTGTGCACACAGACAGACCCTGTCGACATTTTCCACTTCACCTAGGTAGCCTTGGTAGGTTCGTATAGTGACTGCAGAGCCCTTGCGCTTCTTGCTGGGCTTTGCTATGGCTGGTAATGGCAGGCACACCTCCGCACAGCGCCATCATGATGCCATGGCCGGCAACGAGGTCGCTCCGATGTGTCCACGCTTCCACCACCGGTACCAGTCGACGCAGGTGTGAGGAGAGCACGATGGTGTGGTCGGTTTCACTAGAAAGTTCGCCGTTGGCGAGCTAGCGCCAGTCAAACTTGCTCCCCTATTTCGGTTCACTAACAGTGGGGTCCGCTGACCCGTGGGTTAGTGACTGCAGTTAGGGTTTGATTTATTTATTTTTCTAGATTTTTGTGCTAACTTTGGAAAATCATATCTAGAGCTAGGAGTGTCCAATTTTGGTGAACCAAATTTTGTTGGATTCCTTATTAAGTGTTTTATTTTATAAAAATATGAAATGTACTGTTTATGGTATTTTTAAAGGTGAATAAAATATAGCTAGATAAGTGTTTTTTGAATGTTTACAATCTTGTAAAATGGATAACTTGAGCTAGGAAAGTGATAAAATTGTGATTCCAATTTTGCTAGTCTTGTATTGACATGCTCTAGCTAGGAAAAATAATAAACTTGCAGTAAATTTTATTGAAGAAGGGTCTTTCTATTTATCAATTAATAAATGGTGTTTTCTGAGGAAAACTATAGGGATAAAAATAAGTAACATATTGCCATGCAAGTTTTTGTATAGTATTATGGCTCTAGGATGAAGCTAAGAAAAATATAAAATCTATTGTTTGACACTTTTCTATAGGGTTAACTATTTTCACTAAAATAAACCTTGCTAGCTTGTTATTTTTGTAGAGGATGTTGTTATATATGTTCAAATGGTATGAAATGTTACAGTAGTCTATTGGGGTCACTTGGAAGATATTGTAATTTATGAGAATTTATTGTGCACATTTGGTATATGTTTGTTATTTCACCTAATTATCTAATTAAATTAATAAGGCATTTAAATAAATAAATTGTGCTTGACCATGATGTTTTCTATGGTGCTTGTGATACATATGAACTGTTGATGTTAATTAGTAGTAAGGCTTAAAAGCAATTGGTTGTATGCAACTAATTAATTATTGCTTTATAATTCAACTAGATGGCTGCATGTATAGTTTTGGTTAAATTGATAATTTCATCATGATAATGGTCGTTTCTGTAAAACTTATTAATAACAAAGTTGTAGATAACTTACTGATCTACCTTATGTTAAAGTTTCATAGTCATAGGCCTTAGGGTCTAGGAGTTTTGGCTATTAGAAGTTTGCTGTCCAAAATGCTTGCTCTCTGGACAGATTTGAAAAACTGAATTGTTTGACCTAGATAACTGTTGAATCGCATCAAGGGTATTAAAAGAAAGTTTTAGACAATTTCTTAAGATTTCTAGAATATCCACAACCATATGATTTCGATGTATATAACTCCAGCTAGGGTCAAAACAAGTAGTTGTTGTCTTGTAGTACAGAAAATGATTTATAGAAGTGTTTATTTAAGTAGTAGAGAAGAGATATGCACCTAATCAAGTAAAATAAGATGCACGTGTTATTACTTTAATACCATGCTGTCGAAAACACTTATGAGGATGCATTCATCATGTTATATCATATTATACGTGTTCGTGTATATGCATTCGTGATATCTTATTTCATGCTCATGCATATAGGATCGTCCGAAGAGATAACGTTGTTGGAGTTCAACAAAGAACAGGAAGGGGATTAGTAGAAGATGCCTTAAGCCATAGCTCCAAGAGAAGAGTAGCATACTCCCAAAGATCTCCCTGAGTGCCTAGATCACCGGCCAACCTCTTTCCCCAAAGCCAAGCCCCGGAGCATTCTAAGTCTCCCATGTTTTACAAAATATTATTTGAGTAATTTATGTTTGATGCATTAGGTTATAAGAGTTGATTGGAAACACTTGATGCATAGAACTACCTTGTCTAGTTACATATATCTTTAACCCTGTGTAGGTCTAGGATCGAATATATGCTTAGTCATGCATAGACCGGTAGAAGTCGGGTGATTTCCTGTCACCTCCGAGATATAGGTGGATACCGAAGCAAGGTTGGCTATATTTGCTATCGTGGAAAAGAACCATGGGATAATGTAAATGGAGGTCGGGTAGAGTCTATGTGTAGGTTGACTCATGTGATTTTGTCTGTGCTGATTAAGGACCATTCCATTGTTGGCGCTTCTGACAAGATTGAACGCATGCCTATCACTTAGCTGGCCGGATAACTCATTCTGACCACAAAGCTGAGTAGCTCAGCTCAGGTTGGGCCTCATTCTATAAAAGTGTGTACTCTAGATGGTAGTAAGGTTGTGCGGGGAGGCAGACGTGAGCCCAAGGGCAGGCCGGGCCTAAATGTCCCAGCAGCTAGTTGTCCCTGATTGTGCGGCACTGGGCGAACCCATGAAATGTGGACTTGAGTTGTACCAAAGGTGACCTAAGGTGACCATTGATCTGGTCTGCCTGGGTTTGTGTTAGGAATAAATTCCTAGCTGGTTGAAATCATTTTTAATCGCCGTCTCTCCTAGACAGTGAGAAAGTTGGCTAGTCCTAACATCGTATTAATGGTGATGGTTCGGATGAACATAGAATTACTACACCAGCTATGGTTACTATTGTTTGCTACTAATTGATATACCACATGTTTGGCATAGGTTAGTTGCTAATCTAGATATGAATAGCTATAATTAACTTGATGACCAAAGAATAATTGTATAACTGAGTTAATCGCAAAATGTTGTCAAGCTACCTCCACTTATAAAGCCTTGCATAATCCTTGGAGTCAATTTATTTCTGGTTTATGATGGGTAAGTCTAGCTGAGTACCTTCTTGTACTCAGGGTTTTATTCCCATTGTTGCAGATGGTATAGTTTATCATGGCTATTGCAAGAACTGCTTCTGTCCCGCCGTGGATGAGGAGTGATCCCTGGGCAGGCATCTTTAATAATCCTTCTTATATGCTTTTTGTGGATTGTGATCATGAATTGGCACTGTATTCGAACTATGTTGGCAAATACTAGTTTCAAACTTAATTTGCTTACGCTACTATTTACCGAACTTGGTTTGTAATAACCTTATTTCATACTCTGATGAATGAACTGTATCTGTGAACTTTATGTAACATGTGACATGTATGTTGAATCATGTACGATCTTGGTTGTATGTGGATCATTAATCGAGACCCATCGTTGTACTCGACGGACATACTTGGTTTATATGGGCTTAAGTATGACAGTGCGACCGCTTGTGGGCTGCCATTATACTTATGCTCTTATAAATTGGTCGGTTCTGCAACAGGAAAAGCGTGCAATGAGTGTGAGGTAACAATATCCACCATATCACATCACAAACCAACCTTAACGAAACCCATCCATCCTCACAGATTTCTATTCACCATATGCCTAAGAACATTACCATCCTGAGGCTACATACATGATTAATCAAATTAATATAAAATGCACCCAACTAATGAAAGCTAGGTTTCAAGGATGATATTTTAAAGTCTAGTAAATGCTAACATGGTATTCAAATTTAGACTCTACATGCAACTATGTATGTTCAAGTTGGTCAAGCAAACTTGCCTCCACATGCTACTCAGATACTTGATCGTTCATTTTGGTTCATTCCTAATCAAGCCTTCTTTAGTAGATAGCACCAATAGGTACAAGGCATATCAAATAAACCTACAAACTATATACCAAACATTATAAGACATACTATAAAGGTTACTAATGTCTAGGTCTCGTTGCTATCATCGCATTAGCAAAAAAACCAATGAAACAGAGCTACATCTAAATTAAAAGATGAGCTTTTGAATTCCTAGGGACCTATTTGTAAATACTTTTAAAAATAGGGACTAAAATGAAAAGGTTTTGGACCTAAAGAGTATTATATAAAAAGCAGGGACCTTTTTACAAATTTTCCATTTTATGAATTATTTATACAAGAAATTAACATCTAAGAAAATAAATTGATTTTTGATTAATTAAAACACTATTTGTAAGTGTGGCAAGGAATCCCCTGCCTACCATTGTATTGGGCAACCGTTGCAGACACCCAACTGCCACCATGACATGATCACCTGCCCCCGTCTCCCCCTACTCCACCCACGTAGTGCCCCTCCAATGTGTTACGTTCTATATAATCTTCATACATATGCTTACAAAAATCCAATTCGAGTTTGATTGATAACTATGAATGGGAGGAAAAGGGTGGAGACAGAACCTAGACAAGGGGAGGAAGAAAAGAGACACTTACAGGTTTGTTCTTCCTTTTCCGCTCCAGTGGATACACGATGATTATATGCACCCAACCTGGGCTCATAGGCCCAAAACTTATTGGACCGAACCGGACCCAATCTACCTTCATTAAACTTCAAGTCTTGTGCCTTCGTTCTTGCTTTGCCAGTCGCTTCCTTAGTCGCTCTGGCTAGCTTGTCCCCAAACTAGAGAACTTGGTAATAGGCACCGCAGATCAAATACTTCCTCCCAAGTCAAACGTTGCGAGGGAAGGCCTGGCCACTGCACCTTTACTTGAGAAAGAGTTGCGGAGCCCCTCCTGATAAGTCGGGAATCAACAGTGTGAACAAGCAAAATTGCCTACTGCGAACCTTCTTGCAATGATGTCAGACCCGAAACAATTTGAGTTGGTGGAATGTGTTTCCTGAGCTCAGACACATGGATTATAGGATGAATAGCATCAAGAGGTAATTCCAGCTTGTATATATGCTACTTGCACTACTAATTTTTACCCTAATGCTCACAGAGGTTGACTCATAATGTTAACCATCAATGAGCCCAGGTTGGGTGCATATAATGGAACACGATATTGCTAGACTTTTTGTTGTTTTCTTAATACACAGTTCATCCTAGAAATATGTTGACCCTAAAGAAGATGACAAAAAAACAAAACAAAATCAGGCAGCTAATGATGGGAAAGCGACGTTTTGTTCTTCATGTGTTGGTGCTCAAGCTGGCAATGATTCACATCCTAATACTTCTAGAAATGAAAGAAAATATTTGGAAAAAAAATATGATGAATATGATGTGGTTCTAGTAGCAGTCTGTACGGTGAGAAGTATGGTTAAAATCTTTGACAACAAGATTGCTACTAGCACTATGTATAGAAGATTGATCAACATATCTACTTTCCATATACCTAAAGCATTTGCAACATGGATCAGGCGTTCAGGTCTATGTGCCCTAAAAATATCATTATATATTTGCATTGGACAATTACGATGGGCAGAATTTGTGCACAATATGAATTGTTTTCAAACTAAAATGTTGAGCATAATGTTTGCAAACAAGTAGGGGAGAACAGCGTTGAGCTATTTTCTTAAATTATATTACAGTCTCTACTGAGCCATCATAATAAGGCAAGCAAATGAACTTGTATAGAAAGCAAAGCATACATCTACTGAGGTTACCAGCTTACATGAAAAAAAAGTGGCAAGTGCTAGAGCAAGAGCAGCATCGTCCATGCCCATGTAACAGAAGAAACAGACTATAGAAACAAAGGAGTGGCTCTGTGAAAACTTAATGTTATAAACCGGATGATATAATGACACTATGACCTGTTTTCATTCTAGATATGTCAAAAACCGACACATCTCTTGTAGCTGTACTGATACTTCGAAGTCAAGCAAACCATGTTAATCCAGTCAGATCCAATAGGATTTCCTTGTAACAAACTAGGAAACCATAAATCTAGGTTATTCATATTTCCATCTATAACCCTACCTCCCTCACCATGTTCTCCTTGGCAGCATGGACTCGCAAGGAGCCACACCCTCTCTACATGTTCCTCACTGGGTCGTAGTGCACTCGCAGTCGCCCGCCACATATCATGGATATTCACGCCTTCAACTTCTTCATTAAGTATGGATGCAAGCACGTCCTTGATGGAGCCATTGGCTCCCCTAGTCTTCATGGAGATCGAAAACAACCATGGATGACCTATCGCATGACCTCCTGGTCGGATTTCTGACCACGCTGAGGAATGTGGCGGCTACTTAATCAGACGCGTTCATGAGACAGTTCCTCGGTGTATATTCATATTTGTTTTCCTTTTTATTAATTTTGTTTTCTACTTAATTGTTGTTATTTATTGTATGATGTAGTGGTCGACAATCGATTAGTGTACTACACATAGGAAATCAGAAGGGTAGTATATGGAACAAAGGTTTATACTAGTTTAGCTACGTGGTACCCATGAGATACCTATGATTACGTAGTATCCATGTGTTGTTTGATTGTTTATTTGAATTTGTTCTAGCAATATCTATTAGAACTTTTGCTTTTTATAATACTCGACATATGAATATTATACACCTAAACCAATATAATTTTATTCTTCTAAATATGGAATATTATTATCCTGAATCTTGAATATTTTTCTTGTGAAGGTGGAACATTATTCTCTTATCCTAGAACATTGCATTGCTTATTAGAAAGAAGAGTGAAATCCACTTCATCAGGTACCTAAAGTTGTCATATCCCAAAGTCTCAAAATGCATTTCTGGGTCCCTGTAGTTAGTTCGGGTATCCACGTACAAATGGGTGTTTAATAGACCCGGTACCTGACTTGGCATACTGACTCAGCGCTTACGTGGTTTTGATAGATGGAATCCACATATCAGCAACAAAGCTTAATGTAACACCCTCATTGTTACGCCCTAAACAAATTACTAAAATATGTCATGAGCATCATGTTTATGTGCTAATGCATGTGATAGAATGTGTAGATAAATTTCTTGTAACCTAAAATGACCAATAAAAATGTTAAATGAAAATTGATTTAATAGCTCATGTTATGTCAAGTAGGGTTAAAAACCAATTTTTATTGAGCAAAAATATCATAGAACATGTGTGCGACACCTATAAAGTTTGAAGTACAAACTTTGTAGATGATAATGCAACTCTTGCTATAGAAAAATAACATTGCTAGCTAGTATTTCTAATAGCTTAGAAATGGAACTTGAAATTAAATTCAGCTCAAGACTTAGAAGATTCTTTAAGTTTATTGATAGCAAGACAATGCCATGTTTGGGGATTTATTTTGTAAATTTGAGTTAAGAGGTGGTGTCATGTTTTAGCTCATATTGGTAGCTTAATAGACCCTCTTTAGCATAGTGAAGGCGGTTTAGTGTCGACCTCAATAGTTTGTTGCTATCAACGCTTTAAAATTCATGCACGACACGGTCTCGGGCTGGTTGGCCCAATGGGCGCGGTCACCACGCTTGGGCATGTGGCGTTGCCATGCTGGCTGCCCTACATGCACGCACGCTGTCGCATGTGGCTGGCCAAGGCTACATCCAGCCTAGCTATCGCTTGGCTGTGGCCTGGCGCTGCAAGCCACTACGTTGCAGCTTCCCTTACCACCGCGCCGCTGTCACCACCACTGCCGCATTGCCGAGCTACCGGGGCACAGCCACTACTGCCCTTGGCCGTTGCCGTGTGGTGTTGCTGTTGCCGTGACACCGTGCTGCGCTGCTGCTGCTCCCCTTGTCACCACGCGCACGTGGGCTGTCCTGGCTGCCTTGCACCGTCACATCGCCTTAATGGCGCTACGGCCGTGGATGTTGTGCCCCCACCTACCTCCATGCGTAGGCACACGGTCTGGCTACGTCATAATGTAGTGAGTGCATAGACGCTGTCTCAGTTCTGGCCGACTGCTTGCCGCCAAGATGAGGACGGCCAGAGCTCGGAACCATCCCCTCTCCCTGCCGCCTCTGTTGTCAGAGCCACGCCCTCGCAATTAGCCGAGGAGAGTTCACCTCAATCCGATTCAACGCATCCACGGTCTCATCATTAAGTCCTCTAGCTGCCTGACCCCACCCAGTCTTAAAGCAGGCATGGCCAAACTTCAATTTGGGGTTTTCCCGCTACCATGTCGATAAGGCCATGCTCGGCCATTATTGAGGGCCGCCCTCCATCGGTCCACCCCGAACCAATTCGAGTGCACCACTAGCTTTGCCTCGCCTACCTCTCCACCTTGCGCACATTAGCGGAACTGCTACCACTTCCCCATCGCCGTTGATGTGACCGCGCCACCGCAGTGTGCCGCCGCACGGCTCGGCCGCATGTGGCCACCCCTCCTCCACCATCCTCCACCCCAACAGTCACCTCAGATAGGTCCACGTTAGTCTAGTGATGCTCGCTCGCTAGCCAGTTAAGTTCTTAAATGCTCTAGATCGCTAGGGCAGCCGCACCACCATCGCGGATGGCCACGTGCCGCCACAGCTGGCTCTAGTGAGTCTTGCCGCCCTGTGTTGCCGCTTAGCATAGCCGCTTGGGTCGGGGATGGTGATCGACCCGATAGGTGGGCCAGCGCATGTCTGGGTGGCTGATGCGACCGTGCTGTGCCATGCACTGAGCAGTCTAGGGTGCGTGTGGGTGAATTAAGGAAAGGACGGGGGGTTAAGTGAGAAGGTCTGAGAGAGGGGAAAATAGTGTTTGCACTTAGTTGTAATTCAGGAGAAGTGTGAGGTCTCTTTTACAAAAACGCCAGCGCACGGGACTCCCAACCGCAGGCTGCCTTGCAAGCGGGCCAGCTTCGTGTGGGTCGCACCAATAGGATGCTGTGCGCGCACTGTGTCATGTGGGCCGCGCAGGAGATTTCGTTTTTCTTTTCCTAAGGAATGAGAAATAGTTTTCTAATTTAATTTTTGGGCTAATCTTTGGTAAATCATATAAAATTATGTAGGATTGCAAAAATTGTGAAACAAATTTTGTTAGGTTCCTAAAATTGTGCTCTATCTATTGGTGTCTTTGGTTCATATATGTATATGTTGATACTAGGAGCTATTAAATCGTTTGAGAATGCTTCATATTATTAAATTAATCATTGTAGGAATTTTTGTGGTAAATTGGTGATAGCTTTACTCCTAGAATTTTTATAGTAGCTTCATGGTATTATTATGTGCTCACTATAATTTTTGTAACCTTAGAATAGACTAAGCATTAGGGTAGTTAAATACTCTTTGTTTCAATATACATTAAATCACTAGTAGAAATAAAGATATATCCTTAATTTGCCAAGCTAAGGGTTTGTTAGTTGAATCCAACACTTTGCTTGATGAAGATGATAGTTAGCTTAGTATCTTAGTCATTAGAGCTAGCTTAGTAGCTTGGTATGCGCATTCTTATTTTTAGAGTTGTTGCCTAAAAGCTAAATTGTTACATCACCATCGCATGCATGTAGAGAATGAGTTGGTGGAGATAGTGACCATAGACGATTGCGAGTTTGAGGAGATTGTCATGGAGTATGAGGAGGAGATCCTCAGGAGGGAGGAAGTCCTGGAGCCACCACCGACTGACTCGGTTGACACCGCGCCTACCCAAGGCAAGCTCGGTGCATAACCTTTATTTTTTATAATCACTGAATATATATGTGATGTGCATTTATGTTACAGGAATTTTATAAAAACCACATGCATAGATATATTTGTCCTATGAGTCTTACTAGTACAGGTTCAAGTAGATGCTATGCTTAGGTTTTCGGTAGCGTGAGTAACCTGCCGTTACTCACCATAGGTGATCATTATAATTATTCTCATGATAAAAATGGTGAAATGAAAATGAAGACCGAGCAGGGATATGGTATGGTATTGGTGGGTGTAACAAGTTATGTCCCATGGCCATAGGGCTTTGCTTGGTTACATTGTTTTCCCTATCCGTATTGATTGAGGACCGTCCATTTCTATGGATGGTAGTTAGGTTACAGACTTATTATCCTGAGCACATACTTGCTTATAGGATCGGGAAGGCTTGTTACGCTCTTGTCGTGGGTTCTAGCTCTTTCTAAACTGACTGATTAGAGGTGGGGAAAGGTGGAGGTCTAAGCACCACATTAAGACCGGGTCTCAAGTGTGGGGGCTTGGAGTCCAAGTTTGGACGGGGACCTAGACCCTGATAGGAGTAGAATGGGTTGGTCTTGTTTGTGCCTAGGGTACAAATGTGAAGTGTGTTTCGGGGTACCTAGCTAGGATACAATGGTTTGCGAATCACCGTTTTCGTGAGACGGTACGACTTGTCTATGGTGTAGCACCATAGTAAGAACTGGAATATGAAAGATTGTAAATTGGTTCTGATTGCTCAACCCTTGCTTGAAAGAAGAAGAGGTGCTTACCTAGAATGGTTAGCTAATGAAGTAATCATGACTGCTAATTAAATTTGATCTTAAGGATGTACTTCTAGTAATGTTTTTCACAAACAAAAAGAAAACAGCAAACCCGTATTGCCTATCATACTCCTTGGAGTCAGAAAACTATTCCCACTAGTCAGGTAAGTCTTGCGAGTACATTGTGTACTCAGGGTTTATTTTACCCTTGTTGCAAGTGGAGGATTCTTCTAGTGAGCACAGATGGATCCTTGTATCATTTCCGCTAGATGCTTATTTTTATTCTGTTGTTTAATTATCGCACTCTGAACTTTGGTATTGTAATAAATAATTTTCAAGAACTCTTGTTGTATGAAATGGGCTAAGTATTGTAAACTCGTACTCATTATAAGATTCTATAGGCAAAGTGTGGATTGATTCAAGTTCTCCCGTGGGGTGTGCTCGACGGAATTATCTGGTGTAGCTAACTTTCGGGGTGCTTAGTGTCTAGTGGAAGACGAGCACCACCAAAAGCGTGTTATTTTAGGCGGTTTTGCCATAGGTGGTATCAGAGCCCAATAATGAGTCTACAAGTTTAAAAACTCTTTTCAAAATCTAAAATTTGACCAACAAAAGCTTTGCGAAAAGTAGGATATGATAAATTACGTAAACAGGTATAAGCCCTAGTAATATGGTCTTTCTAGGATAGTGGCACTAGTTTTATCTAATCAATCTTCTGTAGGTACACTAACTTACGCTGCGTAAGAATCATTTAGCGTACGGGAAGTGAGTGTGTGTTGTGCCAAAAATTATACGCAAATGTCGATATATTCTGGCTTGAGCGAACGAATAGGTCGATCCATGCATCAACAAAAGAGAATCTTGTTTAAACTAAACTCCCCTACGCATATAATTTTGGGTAGTAAATTGATAGGATAATAAATAAAGAGAAATGCTTTAATTCTTAAGGAAAAGTTCTCGCTTATAACCATTTATTGGGCCTTATCATCTCTCTAGCCATTTCTTTCTAAGTATGGAGGCCTGGTTCCTAATAGTGGATTCCTATCTGTTTACAGATGAACCTAAGGTCTGGTCGCGGGAGCACCAGTGCTGGGACAGGTCGTGGTCTTGGTGAAGACCAGGGCAAAAATGGTCATGACGATGATCATGGCAATGCCAACGGGGAGAACCATGGGGCCCCACCCCTTGGTCCTCCTCCTCCACCCCCACCACCACCTCCGATGACCCATACCAAGATGATGGATGAGATGTTGGCTGCTCATCACGAGTCAGCTCGTGCCTTGGAGATGCTAGCATAGGCTATTGGTGGCTTCGCCCGTGGAGGCCCCGGTGGCAATGGCGGGGACGGGGATGGTGCCCATGGTCCCGAGAGGCCCTGTTCCTATCAGGATTTCCTAGGAACACACCCACCCATGTTCACGCTGACTACAGAGCCTCAAGACGCAAAGCATTGGTTTCGTATTCTAGAGTAGAAGTTTTAGCTGCTCAATGTGATGGATGAGGAGAAGGTGCGCTTTGCCACACAATAGCTTCTGGGATGTACTAGTGCTTGATGGGACACTTTGAACACCATGTAGCCTATGGACCACCATGTGACTTGGTGGGAGTTTACCACTTCTTTCTGTTAGTACTATATTCCTGTTGGTTTGGTGAATAGGAAGCTGTCCGACTTTCTGGAGCTAAAGCAAGGAAACATGACTATGATGGAATATGTGACCAAGTTCAATCACCTTGCACAATATGCTGGGACTCATGTGGATACTAATGAGAAGAAGATGGACCATTTCAATCATGGTCTCTCTTGCATCTTGCAAGAGAAGCTATATATAGGGGGCTATCAGACCTTTGGTGCTTTGATGAATGTTGCCATTGCTATGGAGGGACTTTAGCATGACTATCAGGCTGAGTGGAAGCGTAAGAGGGTGATCACTGGGTCTTCTAGTCACCCACAGTTGTAGAAGGTATAGGTTGTGAGGATTGTGTCCTATCACTCTCTAGGTGGATAGTCATCTCGTTAGACTCAGTAGACTTACTAGGCGCTGCCTCCCACTCAGTATCGTGCACCTACTCAGTAGGTGCAACTACCTTAGGGACCGTAGGTTCCACCTCATTAGGGATAGGGGAACAAGTCGGGTGCTTGTTTCAAGTATGGCAAGGAAGGCCACTATGCTCGTGAGTGCCCCTAGAACCAGCTTACTAATCCTTCAGCCAACTCTCGTTTGGTCAAGAGGACTATCATCAGGAAGAAGGTGCCCATGAGTCGCTCGAGACAGGTTAACTTCATCGAGGCTAAGGAGATCCCATAGGGAGAGCATGTGATGGCTAGTATGTTCACCATTGATTCCCACCCAGCATATGTATTATTTGATTCTAGTGCATCACATTCATTCATAAGTATGGGGTTTGCACAAAGGCATAATATATCTACTATGGCTATTCCTATTGCCTATAGAATTAGAACTCTAGGTGCACAGTTGTGTGTTAAAACTCGGATGGACATAGTGAGACTAGTGCTAGCCACTCACTCTTATTGTCTCCATTTCATGGTGCTACCTGGGCAAGGCATAGATGCAATTCTAGGAATGAACTGGTTCAGAAACTATGGGATAGTCTTGAACCTAAGGCAAATAATTGTTGAGTTGAAGCTTCCTTCTTCTGAGAATAGAATGTCCCTCCTTATGCCTTTAGTTTCCTCCCTACCAATTATTGCTCTTACTGAAGCTTCTCTTGATCTTGCATCTATTCCTATGGTTTGTGAGTTTTTGGATGTCTTCCCTAAAGATCTACCTAGGTTACCACCGGATAGGAATGTGGAGTTTTCCATTGAGTTAGAACCTGGAACTGCTCTTATTTCGCTACGTCCTTACCTCATGGCTCCAAGGGAATTCGCTGAGATGAAGAAACAGTTAGAGGAATTGTTGGAGAAGGGATTCATCTATCCTAGTTCTTCACCATGAGGTTGTTCAGCTATTTTTGTGAAGAAGAAGGATGGCACTCTTCAGATGTGTGTGGATTATCACCCTCTCAATGCGGTAACCATTAAGAACAAGTATCTGTTACCTTGTATTGATACTTTGTTTGATTAGTTGGCTGGTGCCAAGGTGTTTTCAAAGATTGATCTTTGTTCTGGGTATCACCAAATTAAGATTCGGCCACAAGATATACCAAAGACAGCTTTCTCAATTAGGTATGACCTTTATGAATACCTAGTCATGTCTTTTGGTCTCACCAATGCTCCTACATTCTTCATGTATCTCATGAATTCAGTCTTCATGCCAGAGTTAGACAAGTTTGTAGTTGTGTTCATTGATGACATGTTGATATATTCTAAGAACAATGAAGAGCATGCACAACATCTTCGCATATTCCTGATTCGATTGCTGGAACACAAGTTGTATGCCAAATTCCACAAGTGCTAGTTTTGGTTGGATCAAGTATAGTTCTTGGGACATGTCCTGACACCTGAAGGCATCTCTGTGGATCCTAGCAAGGTGCAGAATGTGTTAAATTGGAAATCTCCAAAGTCAGTGTATTAGATTCATCAGTTCCTAGTCTTGCTAGTTATTGACGGTGCTTCATCCCTGAGTTTTTTAAAGTAGCTCAACCAATGACCAAGTTGCTCTAGAATTATGTCAATTTTGTATGGAGTCCGGCTTGTGAAGAAGCTTTCTAAGCCCTGAAGAAGTTTCTTACCTCTGCTCCTATTCTTGCCCAACTAGATATTAATAGGCCGTTTGATGTGTATTGTGATGCCTCTAGGACTAGACTAGGATGTGTGCTTATGCAAGATGAACGTGTGATCGCTTATGCTTCACGTCAGCTGAAAAATCACAAGTTGAATTATCCCACCCATGATTTAGAGCTGGCTACAGTTGTGCACGCTCTAAAAATTAGGAGACATTACTTGTTGGGAAATAAAGTGCATATCTACACTCAATTCGAGCTAAACATGAGACAACGGAGGTGCCTTGAGTTAATCAAAGATTATAACTTAGAAGTTCATTATCATCCTAGAAAAGCTAATATGGTAGTTGATGCCTTAAGTCGGAAGTCACATCAAGTTCAAGAAGAATCTTTGTCTCTCAACCATTCTGAGGTGTTAGCCCATATTACTCGTCTTGGATCTACTTGAGCAAATTATTATAGAGCAAAGGCAAGATGCTTTAGGAATTCTACATATCAATAAGCTAATCACCGAAGGGCGTAGTCCTCAATTCAGTATTGATGATCAAGACCCAATTGGTGGTTCCCTCAAGTGATGAGCTTAGTAGAAAATTTTTGGATGAAGCTCACAACTCCAAATTATCCATTCATCTGAGAAGTAACAAGATGTATCATGATTTGCATCACTTGTATTGGTGGCCAAATATGAAACAGGACATTGCTAAATACATCTTAGAATGTAACATTTGTGGAAGGGTTAAGGCGGACCATATGCGTATGCCTAGATTTCTATAGCCCTTGCCTATCCCTATTTGGAAATGGGAGGATATTTCCATGGACTTTGTTGTGGGTTTGCCCCACACGACAAATGGGTATGACTCTATCTGGGTCATTGTGGATCTCCTTACCAAGTCTGCTCATTTCCTCCTAGTAGAAACAAGGTATTCAGCCAAGAAGTATGCCAAATTGTATTTTGATCGGGTTGTGACCCTACATGGAGTTCCTCTTACCATTGTTTTTGATAGAGGCTCAGTCTTTGTATCTCGTTTTTGGGAGCAACTCAAGAAATGTCTTGGTACTCATCTCCTCAGGATTTCAGCTTATCACCCGCAAACTAACAGTCAGACAGAAAGGGTCAGTCAAGTACTTGAAGACATGTTGAGAGCTTGTGCTATTTCTTATCTAGAAAAGTAGGACGAATGCTTGACTTTAGCTGAGTTTTCCTATAACAATAGCAATCAAGAGAGCAGTCGAATGGCACCTTTCGAGGCTTTATATGGCAAGAAATGTAGAACACCTCTTAATTGGGTGGAAGTGGGAGACCAGGGTTACTTTGGACCTGATTTTATCAAAGAAGCAAGAGAATAGGTCAATGTTATTCAGAGTCATTTGAAAGCGGCTCAGAACTGTCAGAAAACTTGTGCGGATAAGAGGAGAAGACCTTTGCAGTTTGAAGTTGGTGACCATGTGTATCTCAAGGTATCTCTGATGTGAGGTGTGCATCAGTTTAGAGTCCGTGGAAAGTTAGCTCCTATATATGTTGGACCTTATAAGATTTTGGAGCGGTGAGGTTCTGTTGCTTATCGTCTTCAACTCCTGGATATTTTATCAACAGTCCATAATGTTTTCCATGTCTCCCAACTAAAAAAGTGTTTGCGAATTTCTGATGAAGTGGTGGAAATTTAAAGACTCCCTCTCCAACCTGATCTTTCTTATATTGAGCATCCTATCAAAATCTTGGATGAAAAAAAGAGTCACTAGGAAGAAAGTGGTAAAATTCTATAAAGTCTAGTGGCAAAATCATTCGGAGGATGAAGCCACTTGGGAACAACAGAGTTATATTATGGAGCATTATCCCCATCTTCTCCCCAAAGTATCGAGGTAATGGTTTATGATAAAAGTATACTTCTTATCCCTTTTCCTACACTAGGCACTCACAAGAAATCTTGGGACGAGATTTTGTTTAAGGGGGGAGAGCTATAACACCCTCGGTGTCACGCCCTAAACAAATTACTAAAACATGTCATGAGCATCATGCTTATGTGATAATGCATGTGATAGAATGTGTAGATAAATTTCTTGTAACCTAAAATGACCAATAAAAATGTTAAATCAAAATTGATTCAATAGCTCATGTTATGTCAACTAGGGTTAAAAACCAATTTTTATTGAGCAAAAATATTATAGAACATTTGTGCCACACCTAAATAAAGTTTGAAGTACAAACTTTATAGATGGCAATGCAACTCTTGCTATAGAAAAAGAACGTTGCTAGCTAGTATTTCTAATAGCTTAGAAATGGAACTTTAAATTGAATTCAGCTCAAGACTTAGAAGATTCTTCAAGTTTATTGATAGCAAGACAATGCCATGTTTGGGGATTTATTTTGTGAAATTGAGTTAACAAGTGGTGTCGTGTTTTAGCTTGAATTGGTAGCCTAATAGACCCTCTTTAGCATATTGAAGGCGATTTAGTGTCAACCTAAACAGTTTAGTTGCTATCGATGCTTTGAAATTCAAGCACGACACGGTCTTGGGCTGGTTGGCCGTGTGGGCGTGGTCACCACGCTCGGGCGTGCGTTGCCCCATGTGGCCGGTGGAGGCTCTTTCCGGCCTGGCCATGGCTTGGCTATGGCCTAGTGCTGCAGGCCACTGCGTTGTGGCTTCCCTCACCACCACGCCACTATCACCGCTGCTGCCGCCTTGCTGAGCTACCAGGGCACAACCACTACCGCCCTTGGCCGCTGCCATGCGGTGCTACTATCATCATGACACCTTGTTGCGCTGCTGCTGCTTGCCTTGTCACCGCATGCTCGTGGGCTATCCCGACTGCCTCATGTCGTCGCCTTGCCTTAATGGCACTGTGGCCATGCATGCTGCGCACCCACCTACCTCCGCACACACGGACATGGTCTAGCCACATTGTCACATAGCGAGTGCACAAACGCTACCTCGGATTCGGCCGACCGCTTGTCGCCAAGGCGAGGACGGCCAGAGCTCAGACCCATCCCCTTTCTCTATCGCCTCTGTCGTCAGAGCCACGCCCTCGCAATCAGCTAGGGAGAGTTCACCTCAATCTGATTCAACGCATCCACGGTCTCATCATTAAGTCCTCTAGCTACTTGACTCCACCCAACCTTGAAGCAGGCTAGGCCAAGCTTCAATTTGGGGTTTTCCCATTGCCATGTCGATAAGGCCGGGCTCGGCCATTGTCGAGGGCAGCCCTTCATCGATCCACCCTGAATCAATTTGAGTGCACCACTAGCTTTGCCTCGCCTCCCTCTCCACCTTGCGCACATCAATGGAACCGCTACCGCTTCTCCATCGACGCTAACACGATCGCACCACCACATGGCTCGGCCGCACATGGCCACCCCTCCTCCACCATCCTCCACCCCAACCATCAACTTGGCTAGGTCCACGGTAGTCTACTGATGCTCCGTCGCTAGCCAGTTAGGTTCTTAGGTGCTCTGGATCACCGGGATAGCCATGCCAGCGAGTATCGCCTCCCCGTGTTGCCGCTTAGCAGAGCCGCTCGGGTCGGGGATGGTGACTGACCTGATAGGTGGGCTAGCGCATGTCCTGGTGGCCGCTGTGACCGGGCTGTGTCGTCGTCCGCCGCGCCGCTATGCACTAAGCCGCCTGGGGTGCGCGCGGGTGAATTAGGGAAAAGATTGGAGGTTAAGTGAGAAGGTCTGAGACAGAGGGAAATAGTGTTAGCACTTAGATGTGATTTGGGAGAAGTGCGAGGTCTCCTTTATAAAAGCGCCAACGCGTGCGGGACTCCCCCACCGTGGGCCACCTCGCGAGCGGGTTGGCCACGCGTGGGCCACGCTAGTAGGACGCTGCGCACGCGCACGCGCACTGTGTTGCGCGGCCGTGCGTGTGGGCCACGCAGAAGATTTCATTTTTCTTTTCCTAAGGAATGAGAAATAGTTTTCTCATTTAATTTTTGGGCTGATTTTTAGTAAATCATATAAAATCGTGTAGGTGTGCAAAAAATTATGAAACAAATTTTGTTAGGTTCCTAAAATTATGCTCTATCTGTTGGTGTATTTAGTTCATATATATACATGTTGATACTAGGAGATATTAAATCATTTGATAATGCTTCATATTATTAAATTAATCATTGTAGGAATTTTTGTAGTACATTATTGATAGCTTTAGTCCCATAATTTTATAGTAGCTTCATGGTATTATTATGTGCTCACTGTAATTTTTGTAGCCTTAGAATAGACTAAGCATTAGGGTAGTTAAATGCTCTTTGTTTCAATATACATTAAATCACTAGTAGAAATAAATATATATTCTTAATTTGCCAAGCTAAGGGTTTGTTAGTTGAATCCAACACTTTGCTTGATGAAGATGATAGTTAGCTTAGTATCTTAGTTATTAGAGCTAGGTTAGTAGCTTGGTATGCACATTCTTATTTTAAGAGTTGTTGTTGCCTAAATGCTAAATTGGTGCATCACCATCGTATGCATGTAGAGAATGAGTTGGTGGAGATAGTGACCACAGACGATCGTGAGTTCGAGGAGATCGTCGAGGAGTATGAGAAGGAGATCCTCGTGAGGGAGGAAGTCCTGGATCCACCACCGACTAACTCGGTTGACACCGCGCTTGCCCAAGGCAAGCCCGGTGCATAACCCTTATTTTTGATAATCACTGAATATATATATATATATATATATATATATATATATATATATATATATATATATATGTGTGTGTGTGTGTGTGTGTGTGTGTGTGTGTGATGTGCATTTACGTTACAGGAATTTTATGAAAACCACATGCATAGATATATTTGTCCTATGAGTCCTACTAGTAAAGGTTCGAAGTAGATGCTATGCTTTGGTTTTCGGTAGCGTGAGTAACCTACCATTACTCACAATAGGTGATTATTATAATTGCTCTCATGATAAAAATGGTGAAAGGAAAATAGAGACCGGGCAGGGATATGGTATAGGTATTGGTGGGTGTAACGAGTTGTGTCTCGCGGCCACAGGGCTTAGCTTGGTTACATTCTTTTCCCTGTTCGTGTCAATTGAGGACCGTCCATTGCTGTGGATGGTAGTCAGGTCACAGACTTATTATCCTGAGCACATACTTGTTTATAGGAGCGGAAAGGCTCATTACGCTCTTATTGTGGGTTTTGTCTCTTTTTGGACCGACTGATTGGAGGCGGGGAAAGGTCGAGGTCTAAGCATCATATTGAGACTGGGTCTCAAGTGTGGGGGCCTGGAGTCCAAGTTTGGACGGGGACCTAGACCCCGTTATAGGAGTAGAATGGGTTGGCCTTGTTTGTGCTTGGGGTACAAACAGGGCGTGCGTTTTGGGGTACATAGCTGGGATACATTGGTTTGTGAATCGCCATTTTCGTGAGACAGTATGACTTGGCTATGGTCTAGCACCGTAGTAAGAACTGAAATATGAAAGATGGTAAATTGGTTCTGATTGCTCAACCCTTGCTTAAAAGTAGAACAATGCTTACCTAGAATGGTTAGCTAATGAAGTAATCATGACTGCTAAATAAACTTGATCTTAAGGATGTGCTTCTAGTAATGCTTTTCGCAAACAAAAAAACAGCAAACACATATTGCCTATCATACTCCTTGGAGTCAAGAAACTATTCTCACTAGTTGGGTAAGTCTTGCGAGTACATTGTGTACTCAGGATTTATTTTACCCCTATTGTAGGTGGAGCTTGAGGAATAGCTCTTGTGTGGAGGATTCTTCTGGTGGGCACAGACCGATTCTTGTATTATTTTCGCTAGATATTTATTTTTATTCTATTTAATTATCGCACTCTGAACTCTTGTATTGTAATAAATAATTTCCAAGAACTCTTGTTGTATGAAATGGACTAAGTATTGTAAACTCGTACTCATATCAGATTCTGGAGGTAAAACGTGGATTGATTCGAGTTCTCCCGTAGGGTGTGCTTGATGGAACTGTCCGGTGTAGCAAACTTTCGGGGTGCTCAGTGTCTAGTGGAAGACGAGCGCCTCCGAAAGCGTGTTATTTAGGACGGTTCTGTCACACTTAATCTTCAAAAAATCATATCGTTTTCATACAGCCTCGGATGAATTTGATTTTATATGAAAATTTTAGCCCTCGATGAGATCTATAACTTTTTTAGTTTTGAGCCTTTTTCTTATTTTGAGATCATTAAAATGCTAAAAAATATAAATTTTAGCAGCATAATAATCATGTACCGAACTTGTCACCTTAGAAAAATCATATCTTTCTTGTACATAATATTGGTTTCTTATACACAATTCCTTATACCTACAGGTTGACTTGTGATGTGATATGGTGGATTTTGTTATGGTTGTGTTATGATGTGGTGGTTGGTGTTGGGTTTTGTGCTAGTTCATGCTCGAATTCTAGGGACTGGTTCTCGGGGCATGTAACCCGACCGATTAACAAGGCAACCACGAGGGCTATATGGCTTTGGACTTGGCAAATTAATTAGTTTCCTCTAATTTATCCTACATTAGAACAGTTTAAGGGGCACAAGATGGGACTTCTATATTGGAGTTGAAAGATACTTTATATTAGCATTTTAAGTGGCATAAGCTTCGAGGAGCTTTGTAAAGGTGTTGCAGTGAAACCCAGCCACACATCTCAAAATTCTGATATGGGGTTCGCAAGTGGCAAACGAGAATCACATCTTCTGGTGAAACATAAACGAATTCAAATTTAATAAATTAAACCAAAAAGTTTTAGATCTCTTCATGTGCTATAACTTTAGTTTAGGTCATTTCTCCATCCAAGGTCATTTGCAAAATTCTAAAAGATATTAATTTCAAAATCATTAATCTCAAAACAGAATTTATAGACCCTAAATGATTTCAAATAAAAAAGTCGTCAACTACAAAGTTGCATTTCTGTTCGAGTACTACAAAACTTTGTTTTAAGTCATTTCTCCATCCGAGATACTTTCATAAATTAAAAATATATATAAATTTCAAAATCTGAAAACTTTAAACAAAATTTTTGTGCACTAAATGATCTCAAATGAAAAAATATTCAACCAACAAGTTACAGATCCTTTCAATAACTACAGATTTGGTTTAAGTCATTTCTCCGTCTGAGGTAATTTTAAAAACTGAAAATATCGAATTCAAATTGTAAAAAGTTAAAACAAACTTTTGAGCCTTAAATCATTTTAAATGGAAAAGTCCTCAACTACGAAGTTATGTAGATCTCTTCGAGTACTGTAACTTTGATATAAAGTTTGTATTGGTACTATTTCATTTGTAAAAGTTATGAATTTTAATATGCTCCTATTGTTTGAGGTGGGCCCAAGCCGAACCACCTTTGAGCACCTCTACCGAAAAAGGATGCCGCCTCTAAAAATCAGATCCATAGTGATACATAACTTTAGAGTTCAGACATCAAACTGAGAAAGACAAGGAAAGGATTGCAACATTCAAGATCCCACTGGGTGGCAATGTACATCTCTCCAATCAAGCACCTCAAAGAGAAGAGTGCTAGTGGGGATTCAAACTCTCAACTGAGCTACAACCTCCAAAAGAAAAGCTAAATCTCTGGCTACGTACAAAACGGGCACTTAGTTCCGGGCTCGATTGATCGGCGCAAGTAGCTAGCAATGGCTTGGATGACCGATCAGCTTTTCAATTCAAGGCCCAAGAAAGCAAGTGGTTTGGGAATGTTTGGTGATGAGGAGAAGATATTTTGCTATGTACTCCATGTCTGCATCTCCACTTTTATGGCTCTAGGAAAATGCATGAACGGTCGACAATTGGCGGCGGGTCACGAGCTGCCACTGAGATCCCGGATCCTTGCCTGGTCGAGCATGGACCACATGACCTGCACGTCTTCGTAGGCGCACGCCATCACCTCCCCGTGGAGTTTGGCTCTCTCGGCGTCGACGTGCTGCGCCATCGCTGCATGCATAAACAATGAAATCAGATTGAGTCGTCAGCTAGGAGTGCCTGCTATATAGCTCCACCGGTCAATCGGAGCGACCAGTCCAACACAAGTCTGCAGAAAGAACTTGAAAGGAATGCTGTGCTTGAACAATCTTGTGACTGAAAACTGAACTGACCTGAGTTTGGTTGCTGCGTCTTCTTGCCGCCATCCTTCTGTGGACCGAAGATGGTGCAGGCTTTCCTGAAGGGCGTTGTAATGGTGCGCACCCAAGAACCCATATACGTAAACACACACACAGCACAGGAGGGGTCAAGCTCTGCCGAAACAGATCGAGAGAGAGAGAGAGATCTCTGTCTGGCGCGTGCCGCGGCTGGCCAAGGCCAAATCAACAAGCTGATGTGTATGTAGCGGGGGTGTACGTTTATAGGAAGGCACTGCTCCAGGAAGCAGGAAGGATGTTGGCAAGGGCAATGTGTTGAGAAAGAGGATAACGGACGATGGAGCTCCTAACTAGCAGTTCACAGCGCGCGACCAAATCATGGGCGCTGCGTGGGCATCACGCGAGTATATATCGTGGCGAATGAAGGGGCGAGGAGATGGGAAGAAGGTGTGGGAGCTATATGCACACAACACAGCGGCATGACGATGAGAGGTGATTGGTACTGAGGGGAGGGGGTTGGGGAGGCAAGATCCGGGGGACAAGCGGCGTGCGCGGCCATGTTGAGCGCCGCGCAGTGGTTGCACGTGCTGCCCTTGCCCGGCATCGATCGATCCTAGAGCGAGAGATGATGGCACAGCAGCATGAATGATTGGGCCGTTGGGCGCGCGGGCGGGAGCCGCCGGGACGATCGATGGACCACCACGCCACGGAGTTTCGTCCGCCGCCGCCCGGCGCGCGGGCTGCGGGAGCCGATGGTTGGATCGATCGGTGGATCGCGCGCGCTTGTGCCCGTGCAGTGTACGTACGAAGCGATCGTACTTTTGTGGTGCACGCCACACCGCGCTGAACCATCCAACAACCTAATCAGGAAGGGAAGAATGCCGCATGTGATGGGAGTATGCCATGTGTGTAGTATATAGGCATGTTGCGCTGGGCTCGAATTGAATCGGCTCCCATATGCTAGCTTAGCAGCTTGTCTAGCGCGCGCGTTCCAACAGAATAATTCATGGACGTGCCGCCATGCCTCGACAGTCGATACCGTCCCCTTTTGGGCTGTGTGGTTGGTCGATCCCGTGCATGTGCGCCTAGCTGCGCATGTCTCCAGCCAAATCCATCGCGCTCGCCGCTCGCCGCTCGCCGCTCGCGATTTTTCTTTTATCTTTATTTCCTTTTCTTCCCACTTATTATTCCACTATGTCTAGGAAGGATTCTTTTTCCACGGAGCGTGTATATATACTGCTTATTACATATATACATTCTCACCGGAAGTTTATTTACTAAACAGTAAACACAATGTGTCCATCCACACGCATTTCC
This sequence comes from Miscanthus floridulus, assembly GCF_019320115.1. Lineage (NCBI taxonomy): Eukaryota > Viridiplantae > Streptophyta > Magnoliopsida > Poales > Poaceae > Miscanthus > Miscanthus floridulus. The sequence continues at coordinate 40,457,312 of NC_089585.1, forward strand.
TCAGCTAGCTAGTATATTCTCCTACCCTGATGAGGTAGACATGACAAGTTACCAGTGCAATTCATACGATGAAGCCATGAAGGTTCTTTCTTTAACTTGTACTTGCATTGTCATGTCATACAAATCTCAACAATGTGAACTCTTCTATCACGTACACATGTGCCCATCGAGGATCACAACTACCTCCTAGTTTTACCTCTCCCCAAATTTGCTTTTTTTTTTTTTTTTTGCCCATGTTCTGTTCCCAAATGCCTCCCTTGGGATTAATAAAATATTACATGTGCGGTAACAACCAAATGCTTCCCTTTGTGCGTAGCACGTACTACTATTGACACAGCATAACGTTTCATTATTATTGTCGTAGGCAATAATTTGGTCAATAGATGACATTGGGATTCAGAGCAAGCTAGGCTGCCAATAATGCCCACATATATATTGTGTGGTCGTTTGGCAGGGCTCCTTGGAGCATATTGTCCATGGACCATGGGAATCACTCCTTCTCAGCCAAATAGTAAAATTTTGTCTAAACTCTAGTGGAGAGTAGATTAGAATCACTTCTCCATTTACGCTGAGAATTGTGAGTAAAAAAACTGCTCCTAGCTCACTAGTCCCGATTCAATCCCCACTAGAATCAATTCTCATATGCTCCTAATGACCCTGCTTCTTCATCATAATCAACTAGAAACAATCCATCATGAATCGAGGAGCTAGAACTAAGAATGAGAAAAGTGAAGCTCAGCCAAACAAACCTTATGTATTCTACCCTCCTGTAGACCATAATAACAAACTAAAACTACTAATTCTCAACGGTTTCCATGGTTTATCCGATTTCTTTATCCCTCCCAACAAGAACCCTTTCCATCACGTGTTATGTTCACTGGAATCAAAAAGATTCGGGGACACGCCGTACAAAAGGGCAAGCTGACACAATAATATTGCGTGCCTGGCCCTTACCCCTGGACTAAGTGGGTGTTTGGTCCCCAACTAAAATTTAGTCCTCGTCACGTTAAATGTTTGGACACATGCATGGATTATTAAGCATAGACTAATTATAAAACTAATTGCACAGATTGAGATTAATTTACGAGACGAATCTATTAAGCCTAATTAGGCTCATGTTTAGTCTTTCTAATTAGTATGCAAATACCCGATGTAATATCTATTAAATTTTAGTCCCTGGATCAAACACCCCTAAATCGATCCTTCAATCATCATATGCACGCATATGCTAATGCCGGCCGGGCCGGGGGGACCTCCCCAATTCCAGTCGGGGTTCTCACATTGCAGTTTTGATTGCTGGGAAACCCAATTATGGCTCGGTTCCTTGCTCCTGGCTAGTTGTTAGCTACCACTATTACAACTAACTTCTCTGACGCGGTAGCAGCGATTTGCAGTGCTGTGATGCAAGTTGTTGTAGCCTACAACTACCGGCAAGTTGCACTGCTGCTATGTGATCATTGTTTTGGTCTGTTCATCGTACTTTGACCCGTTAAATGTTAAAGGTAACGGATGACGGGATGAGAGGTACTTTCACATGTGTTCTGCTTTGATCTTATCATTGGTTACGTCTGGCGTATCTTTAATATAATTTTACACGTCAGAATGAGACCTATGGGAGGAGCTGCCTCCTAAACATAGGGTGTGTTTGGTTTCCTGACCTATTTCTAGGCTGTCTAGAATTCTAGCCTGGGCAGCCTTAGCCTGCTCTCACCGAGCCAACCCCTAGTTGTTTGGTTGTCTGTGTTATTTAAGCCTGGCTAGCAAATGATGTGTTTGGTTGCCTGATTTGCTTTGCATAGAGCCACCCATTCTTTGACTTGGTAAGTTTACCCCCTTCTTCTAGTGGGCATCCTCGGAGAGCATGACAGCAGCAGGATGACCTTGCTGCCAGCGTTGTGCGCTCACTGCCACGCGAGTTCACCGCGAGTTCGTCGCATGATGGCGAGACCACATGAGTTCAGAAACGCAGTTCTTGTAAGTCGTTCTTCACATCAACCAAACATGTACAACAGAAAACAACAGAAATCATCGGACGCAAATCAGAAACGCAGGTAAGGTGTGGGAGCTTGCCACTGCCATGGGCATTAGGGGAGGAGGTGCCCCCACACACCCACCACAGGAACAATGGGAAGGAGTGCCATACGAAGGCCACCCTCGCCGCCGCCATCGGGCATCCCGCATCTAGGCTCGGGGTGGGCCTCATGCCTTCGTCGAGCCTCCTTGTCGCCAATAGAAGGAAGCCGCCGCCGTGGAAGAATGGGCTGGGGGTTGTCGCCACCGGCTGGGGAGTGGCCGGAGACTCGGCGGTGGTTGGTGAGCGGCCAGAGACCCGCCTGGTGCTCCATGGATCCACCACCGAAGGTGGGGGGTGGGCGTTACGGTGGGGGAGGACAAGGTGGGGTGCAGATGCGGCGGCGGGGGTGACCATCATTGTGGGGAAGAGAAAAGTAGGCCACAGGTGCGGCGAGGTATGATGGCAAAGCGGGGGTGACAGAGCGGCGCAGGAGGCGAACCGAACTTTAGCTCGGGCTTAGCCACAAAAAAATGAGGAGCAGCCGCATTCTTTGGTAGCCTGGCTAAGACCCCTTAGTTGGCTTGCTGGGGCTGGCTAGGAGGCTTGTTGAGCCAACGAAATAGGCCTAAGTTGGCTCTAGGAAGCCTGGCTAAGGGATTGCCAGGGAACCAAACAGGCCCGTAATGTTCCAAATATATATAGTTTGGTATCACTACAGAAATTATCTTATCAGAGGCTATAAACATTTAAATTATAAACTGAAGCATTTATATTATCAATACTATATCAATTTGAGAACTGCTCCAATACTCCTCATAACTAGAAACTCATTTCATTCTATGAAACTTTTACCATATCTCTTTTATTTAAACTATGTCATGTTAGGTTACTTAATGTCTATAAAACTTCCACTGAGACTGACCTTCATAAAAATTGCATAGATCTCAAAGCATGCTATCTAATTAGTTATATATTTTTCCTAATTATTTTCACTGGGTCCAACATGGGACCGGTCCATCCAAACTGAACTCATCTATTCCCGATCCACTTCCTTTGAATTCCATGTGTCTCTTTTGTTTCCGTGCGAGAAGGAGCAAACCTACGTCGGCGAGTAGCATACCTCTATGAAGGATCGAGAACTGCGACCAGAGGGAGTGAATGAGAGCCAAATCCAATTTTCATCCGATTTTGGCCTCTGTTCCATATTCAACCACAAATCTCAAGAAACTACTCGAAAAGCTGACACAAGTCAGCTAGTGACTGGACGAACCCTAAGCAGTAGCAAAAACACACCGGACAAGGTGTGGAAGCAAATTGAGCAAGGTACAGTGGAAAAACCGATTTCACAGTTCAAACCAAACTGGTCCAATGTGCATATCGGACCTGTCCGGTAGAACGTGATAGCACACATTACTTCGGGAGAAAAAGTGAAAACCCTACCAAAGGATGTCCAAAAGTTATGAAGTTTTAGATACATGCTCACAACACCGCCTTAAGGAAGCTCTCCACCAAATTTCAGCTTAAAACTCCAAAATCATAAATAAAACGCGAGCATACCAGACAATAAAACCGAACCGGTCCAGTATGAATCAGCCTGCGGGAAATTTCTTCTAAAATTCATATCTGATTCAAGTCAACTCTGATTAAACTCAAACTTTGCAAGGGTGTCCGAGAGGGTGTTGAGAGGATATCCTCAGAGCATCAACACCCAGAATTCAACAAACTCCCATGATCTCAAAATCCATAAAAGCGGTTGGGGTTTTCTCAAATTTCCTCACAAGGGGTGGATTTTTGTGCTCGTGATGAATATGCCCAAATCACTTGGTAGATTAGATCATCAGAGGTCCTAGCATGTATCCAAACCCTCAAAACATCCCCCAAACTCGCAGGAACACAAGAGCCAACAAATAGTCACAAGAGAAGGGGAGGGGAAGAGGAAGAACCAAACAAAACAAACATAAACTAGAACTCAAATCTTGAGCCACGAATTTCGGAGGGCACCTTGCTTTATTTCAAGCACAAACAAGATTTGGTTCTTACAGACGATAGATTACATAATAGAGGAATTACTGTCTACACTGCGGATCTCAAACATAGCGAAAACTAGGCTATTCCTAGAAACAACCTGGTGACTTAGACAAAAGCTAATGGAAGAGATGGCTAGTTGGGGCAACCTCCAATCTTATTCATAGACCTATTAAACATTCCTATCAAGCCCTTAGATATTTTGGCTGAACCACTAAACTCAGTGGTGAAATGGTCAAACTTGAGATTTGCATATCTAACAGCCACGAGCTCTTCACGACTATGCTTCGCTTCGAAGCAAGCTTTACGACGACGCCACGTGCTGCCTCCAAGACCATTCCGAACTCCAACTGGGTTTTGAGGCCCCAACCTGAGAAAGCGTCCGCCGGTGATTTTGAGGACCAAACTACCAAACCCCCTAGAGAGGCGTATCTGCTATGCCTCCTACACGATCTCAACAAGTGTCACCATTGTCCTCGATCACCTGATCACCAAGTCCTCTAACGCCTCCACTTGACTTGGTCAATTGCCGTCTTGACTTGGTAAACACGGTCTACTCGTTCGTATGTACTCTTCAAGTCAAAATTAGCACAAATTTATCAAAGTAAGTCCAATAGAAGTGAAAGAGTCCAAGATTAAGACATAGCAACCTAGCATAATCATGATAGCAAAAGGATCACACATCCTACACATGCTAGGAGCCAAACTCATGCCAAGGAAGATGTTATAAATTTGCTTTATACATTTTTTCTTGGTTGAATGTTATATATCATTGGTAGTTGTAGTAAACCACCAAAGTTATTGGTATCCTCTTCATTTGGCCTCCAAGAAAATATGCAACTTTCCTTGAGTGTTATTATTAACCGCTAAGGCAAGTGACCATTTTGTTGAGTTCTATTGTAAATAGTCAAGGAAAAACACCATTTCCTTGAGGTTGTGCAATTTCCTTGGCGGTTTGGCATCCAAAGAAATGATTGTTAGTATTTAAACATGACTTGCTCATTGTTTATATGTTAAGTGTTTAATGTATTGTTAGGTTCACAAAACACACATGACACTAAGCCTTGTTAAGTTCACTTAAACACATATGGCACTCTAACCCTTGTTAATTTCAAAACACATGTATATCACATGCACTTAAGCTATGACATGTGTACTTATTTTCACTTAAACATAAATGAAATACTCACATACATATATCACTGCTGAGCTTTGTTCGAGCCCATCCAGTAGTGATATCTCTACTATTAATACCGTTTTGTGGCTTAAACTGGCATTGACATATCACTATTGGGTCGTGGTTCAATCTGATAGTAATAGGGAGCTTCACTGCTGGGTTAATAAGATCCCAAATAATTGTTTGAATTCTAGGGTTATGATCTATAGTAACGAAGCTTTATTATTGTCCGCTCATGTATAACCAATAGGGATGAACTGGCAATGTGTAACTAACACACAATGGAATACCCTTGAGGGTCACCGATTTCCATAGGGGCGAGATTGAACCCTCAAGGAATATACCATAACCTTGGTGAAAGGTCCTTGTTTGGTTTCGGTAATTGAATGACACTAGTACAGAAAGTTAATCACCGCCGGCTCTAGAAACCCCCATTACCGAAGGTTTTGGCCCCCGTTGGTGTAAGTCGGCGGTGATCGGCGACCATTATCTCCGCCAGTGGAGGGCGGTGATGGTATTTTACCATTGTTGGTCTGGCGTACCAACGGCGGTGACGTAATGTTACCACCACCGGATCGTCGTATCATCCAGTAGTGATGATGTGTCCTTCGATGTCGGCACGGCGTACCATCCGGTGGTGATGATGCGTCCATCGATGCCGGCCCGGCGTACAGTCCAGCGGTGATGTTGAGCCCATCAACGTTGGCCTAGCGTACCATTCGATGATGATGTTGCGTCCAACGACGCTGGCTCGGCGTACCATCCGGCAGTGATGAGGCGTTCAACGATGCTGGCTCAGCGTACCATCCAGCGGTGATGATGCATCCAACGATGCTAGTTCGGTGTATTGTCCCACGATGATGATGCCCCCATCAACACCGGCCCAACATAGCATCTGATGGTGATGGTGCACATATCATCGCTAGGGTAGTGTACTAACCGGCGGTGACTGTAGACCTATCGATGCTAGTCCGGCGTACCATCCGGCTATGATGATAAGAACATCAACGCCGGTCCGGCGTACCATCCGACTATGATGATGAGAGCATCAACACTAGACTGGCATACCATCCGGTAGTGATTTAGGTGCCAACACACGCGGTCGGGGCTTCCTCCGACGGTAATGAGGGGCAGCATCACCGCCGCCGTTGTGTTTATTCCAGTAGTAATATTTTGTCCATTACCACCAGTGTTACCACTGTTCATCATTATTCTTCACAATGCATTATAACATCAACAATAATATAGACATTCCATGGCTTACGCATCACCAGCAACATATATATAGAGAGAGACAATGTATTGTATCCAAATATACATCACCACCGAGACACAAATATCCATACAAACAAAATGACAGCGACAAACATAGTTTTCAATCTACGTTGACATCCAAATCCAACAACAGCGAATATATAGTTTTTAGAACACTATCACCTTGATTAGAGAAGGTGATGGACTCCCTTGGTGCTCATGACTTGGTCTATAATGAAACTGGGGAAGATCTTCTTAGAACCTAGATATCTCCAAATCGGTCAGCTCCGGTGTAGATGACACTTCAGTCCAGAACATAAGAAAAAGGTGAAACACAGTTAAGAAAAGCTTTTCTAAACACTCTAAGTACGTCGCGAGGTCATCCAAATTTACTAAAGGGGCCAAGGGGCCAAACCTGTGAGCTAGAGAGAGCATTGAACGGTTCTTTATTCTCTCCTCAAGCTCTTGATGTAATTGTTTAGGGTTTTCTTTCATTTCTTGTCGAACAACCTCCATCATATGTTGGAACTCCATTTCTTCTCCTCTATATGAACCCTTGTGTACGACTAGGATGCTCTTAGGGAGCCACTAGCTCTTGACATAAGTGGTTGGGTCAGCTGATCATTCTCCTTATTAGGCTTGAAAGTACCATTACCAACTTCCTTGTGGACCACATTCAGCCTTTGTCTGAGTTCCTCAGTTGTAGCATCCCTATAACTTAGGGAGCCATCTGGGTTGAAGGTAAACCCCCTTGCAAGAAGGAAGCTTACAGAGTGAGGATCCTAGTCAGATGTATAGACCGTAACACCGCTCTAGGTCAGCTGCTCCTCGTCCTATTCCTAATCTTGGATTTTCCTCGCATAGCCACGTGAGCTGGTGCAATGTGGCCTCATATTTTTGTGGGAGTTGATCATATTTGCCTAGGAGGCCTATCTGATGTGGTTGTATTACTCTTGGTGGGAGCTTGCTCCTACACATATTGATCAAATACTCAGGCTATAAGATTATTCTACATATAACAGAGTAATTGAATCAGCTATGGCTATACGCAGATGAATTACCCCGCCGATCCCCCCCAAGGTCGAGGTACCATGAAGGGGATGGCTCCATAGGTTCTCTAGCCAGATCCAACTCGGTGATACCCCGACGCCTAGCAGGCCTATTTGTTGTGGTAATGTCACTCTTGGTGGGAGCTTGCTCCTATACATATAGATCAAATACTCAGGCTATAAGATTGTACTATATATAATAGAGTAATTGTCTCAGCTATGGAATTATGTAGATGGATTACCCCATCGATTCCTGCAAGATCGATGTATGATGAAGGGGACGACGGGAAGACACCCTTAGACACTGGTACTTCATGAACAATGAGCCTTGTTTTTTTCTACGTAAAACAGGTGGGGTTCCCCTTAATGGGATTTTTTAAAATGAGCTATGCATATACTCCCGCCATCCTCGTAAAAGTCATAAAAGAACACAATGTTGTCAAGCCATTCAATTCAAAAGTCAAAACATAGCGAAAAAATGACTTGATGCTAACTAGCAAGCTCCCACCAAGAACATTCAAAATATGTGTACACATAACCAAACTAAGAACTTCATAGGTGCTGACGAACCTAGCGATGAAGGTGCTATACAAGTCATTTTGGACCTGCACAAATAAAGCAAGCCTTGTTCAACACTAGATGCATGCCCAAGCTCCAGATGAGTACATATTAATGCTGTGAACTCAATAAAATATGAGCAAACTGAGTGTTCTAGCCATGCCTGGCACTCGGTTGCATTTACAATTTCTTTTTACATATTTATAATGCCTTATTACTACATTTACAATGAATTCTTCATAGATATTATTGGACACAGTGATGTAATTCGAGGATAACACAACTTCTGTTTCTATGAATTGCAGATCTCAGAGAAATATATGCCAAATTGTTCAGAAAATTTACAAATTATTTCTATGGACTGCGGATCACAGAGAAATATATGCCAAATTATTCAGAAAAAAATTACAAATTATTTCTATGGATTGCAGATCTCAGAGAAATATATGCCACATTGTTCACAAATGTGAGAGATAGAACATACCAAAACGCACATGCAAACGGATGCAATGGATCGGAAGCTCAAAGAATAAATGCCGATAATATCTTACGGTCACAAAATCACGTGTTGGGGACATCCAAAACAACCGAATGCCAATTAGCTTTTCTCTAAATGGTACTGAATGAAAACTAAAAGCTACGATGGATGTACCCATATGATAGTTCTACTTCGAAATAGAGGTCTACAAAATGTTATCTTTAACTATTTGTCTTATATGGAATGCAATCCAAAGTTTGTTACCTCAAAGGGCACCGGGGCCAATCCAAAGTTTGTTACCTCAAATGTGAGGGAATCAACAGCCGAAGGATGGAATTGGATGGCCAGCAAAATGGATAGCAGGCTCGACTACCACCAATGAATGGTGGAGCGAGGTGGGGGAGCTGACAAATGGTGGAGAGGGGTGGGGCAGCCAGCGAACGGCGCTATAAACCAGATTTATGGAGGAGAGCGGGTGGAACGACAGGGTGATGGTGAGAGGGAAACGGCTTCGGTGAATGGTGGAGCGGGGTGGGGGAGCCAGCGAACGGTGCTGCAAACCAGATTTCTAGAGGAGACTGAGTGAAACGACAACGATAGGAAGGGCGATGACGAGTAGGGAGCAGCTCCATTCTAAGTGGGGTGGGAATGGAAAATTTGGGGAAAAGTTTTTGCTGCGTGCACTTATATAACGGGTTCATTTACACTGCTAGTCAGAACCGTAGGACGGTGGTGCTACGTCAAACATCACCATCGGTGGTCCCACTGTGGACTATGAACAAACAAATGGAAGTGGGCACTCAGCCAGAACCATAGAAGTAGTGATGTTTTCCACTCAGCCATATTAGGGGGGCGACCGTAACAAACACTGATACCCAATTGGCATGTTTTCAAGCAACTTTAGAAACTCTAATTTTGGTTGCCAAATCAATATTATTGGTTGATACTTGATACCCAAAATTGCCATTACGAAATATATTGGTTGTGGCCAAAATTTGCAACTGCCTAATTGGTTTGTTGCCAAAATTTGCATTCTAATGTAGGAACCAGAAACTCAAACATTATACTAGCTAGTACCTTAGGAGAGTTAATATCACTAATATAACATGACTTCAATTACATTATAAGAGTAGTGCCATCCCACTGCTCGAAGTCATTTTCATACTAACTTACATCCTACTTCTACATGACTTCACAATATAAGATCAGTGCCATCCCACTGATCGAAGTCATGATTGCTAATCTAGATATAGTTCCCGTCTGAATTGGCACACGTCGAGCGGGTACATAGAACTCCTAGCAATGATGCATGGCGCCCTCATTACTCACTAGATTCATGGTAGCAGAAGCCAGCCCTCATTCCTTGCTAGGCCATGGTGGCGGCTCCTCTTCTTGTTGTCCTGGGTGTTGGAGTTCATGATCCCTAGGATGAGGTTTTTGGCCACGTCCTAGGTCCACTATCAGTTCACCAAACAGGGCAGATGGGGCAGTGTAGCAGCCCATCGATGTTGATGATGCATAGCTGGTGACCCCTTATGATGGGCGTCACATACCCATGGAGGCAGTCATCCTCGAAGTCAGTGCTGACGTAGTCCAAAGAGTGCAGAAATGGCAACTGTGGGGTGGGGGAGCACGCCGGTGAGGGCGAACAGTAGGGCGGCACTAAGACCAACAAGGGTGAACTAAAGCATGCTGGGACCATTGGTGCTAGCGAGGTTGATGGTGTCGAAGATGCCGGAGCACCGTAGAGCACACGGGAGGGCAACAGGAGCTATGAGCTGGGAGAGCGAGAGGGCGATGGAGGCATCGAAGACCAGCTCAAACGGTTGGGAGGCGAACGAGAATGTTAGTGGGAGGTCAACATGGCAAAGCAATGGGGATTGGGGAGGGCATGGGTAGAGGACTTGCAGTAGTGGGTGAGGAGAAATGGGTACTGGGCATTTTAATAACAGGAGCGGCCCTCTGCTTTAATGTGAAATGATGGGGAGCATTGGAGTGGTGCCTCGGTAACCACAACCGGCTGACGCGACCTTAGCGTGGGTCACCTCGGGAACCGAATAGTGTTGTTTTGGGCTAAGCATCCAGATCATGTGCAACGTCTAGGATCAAGTGCCATAGTGCAGCGTCCAATGACCGTATCAAATGCTGAGACCCAATTGCCTTGTTTTCAAGGCACTTTAGAAACTCTAATTTTGATTTCATCCTTGGGTTTTTGCATTCTACGACACATTTTTTGGCCCTGGGTGCAAAGAAATGTAGATATATTACTCATACATATAGCTAGTGTCAGCAATATGTGAAGGGTTCTGGAGTCCATACCCTCGGGTTTAGGGGTGAAGGGGTCATTTTTAAATATTTTAATCCATTGGTTATTCGAACTCACGAGTAGTTGTGGACCAATTGGTCTCAGGTTTGATCCCCGTGGGGGACAACATTTTTTTGCCTTTTTCCCAGTTTACAAACACAACTACCCTTTTTAAACTTTAAAACCACCCGTGTTTTGGAATTTTCTAGTGGGCTACTCTAGAAATTCCAAGTTACAAGACCAAAACAGGCTGCCTAGGGATTGGCTGCTTTGGTGCTTCAACAGTCGCATGTCTTCATTTTTCTTCTATTCTTTCATTCTAAATTTTTGTTGCATTTTCATACATGGTTTACGTGGTTCACATGGTTCAGTGGATAACGATTGACTTCCCCGAGACGTTCGACATCCCGCATCGCGGAACCTTAAAGAATACCAAGAGGGTTTTAGAGAAGCTCCCGACGGATGTGGCTATTGAGATTGCTAGCCATGTCACTATGGCTGCAGTGGATCCCATGGAAGATCTTGGCAGCCTATAGGCAACCTATTCATAGATGCATAGGGTGTGCAGCGATGCCATAGTGGGACCTAGAACCGATTCTACGACCACGAGTACCACTCCAAGCTCATTGCTAGGATTGCTAGCATCAGCAACCTAGATTCCTGCTTCTACACTAGGATGCGCACCATCTTTGTGGAAGACCGCAGCACGCTCATGCCATGGCTCGATATGCTTGAGCACTCCATGCGTGGCAGCCATGATGTTGCTGCATTTGTTCTCTCCCTTGTGCTTCATAGGTCCAATAGCGGTGCCGAAAATGACAACATTGCCTGGCAGTTGTTGAGGAAGGTCAAAGGTGATGAGTGGGCCTAGCGGAAAATGTGATGTGGAAGAACAAGAAATGTACATGGCACCTCAAACATGCCATGTTCATGTTGCTAGACATGGCTGGGTGGCTGGCCTTGGGTGAGTCTAGTCCTCTGCCTCCTCTGGTCATGCTGGTGCATTGCTAGGACAGACATTAGTGTAGAGGCAGAGGCTACAGTGACCACGAGGATGGGAAGGTTGGAAGGAGTGGGCTATGTTCTGCAGCGAGGAGTGTAGGATCCGCAATGAGTGTGATAGGTTCTTCACAAGTATGTGGTAAATTCTGTGCATATCAATATTGATATGTATATATCTGAATGACGGGGATTTGTACGATAAACTCTTCATTCTCCTTAATACAATGATACGCCAAGTATGATTCCTTTCTAAACTCGTTATAGAGTCCATCCTTCTCATATGATGCGGTTTAGATTCCCTTGCACATGTTTCCAAATTCTTAATACAAGTTATTCAAGTCATTTGCACTAATAAACACAATTAATATCAATATAAGAAATATAGAAGGTAGTCCTAATGCTAGAAACTATGTAGTTTCTATACCTATTAACTTTCATAGACACTATATAAAGAAACCATGGTCCCAATGGATAGATTCTACAAAACATTTTTTTAGAAACCATGCCAATATATAGAAAACATGCCACATTTGATTCCCTGACACATTTGATTCCCTAGCACATTTGATCTAATAGCGCAGAAGTACACCATATGATATGATGATTTACGTAAACCGCTCATGTCACAGCCATTCCGTTATTAATTGTTTTGTTAGGCAAAAACTATATATAATCAACACAGTAACAATCATCACAACAATTTCATTGATAACTTCAGTTACATTCCACAGTTGTACAATAACAAAGAACTGTCGAAGACTACTGGGTGTACAATAACAAAAAAATGTGATGCTGCTCCAGAGGAAGGAGGATTGCTAGGGCATCGGGACTGGTGAATCGGTAGTACAAGAAATGTGTAGGGTAGGGAAGAGAAGCGAGCTGTAAGCTTATAGCTGGCTTAGACACAAGAATCAAGAAACTTGTGAGAGAGATAAGTGGACCATGTATTAATAGTGATGAGCTAACTACCATATGGGTGGGTTAAGAGAAGGCTGCAAAGATCCTTATAGCCAATATCTAAGCGAACCCCCTTAATCGCAAAACTTCCACTAGCACCTAGATCGAGCAGCCCCCGCTACGCCTAGATGCCGGTAGTACCCAATCTTGAAGGTCTTCTCCCAATGCCATGGACATGATGAAAATATAGATGGTTGGCTCAAGAGATTTGTCTATATCTAAGGAGGAAGGAGTGTGTGGATTGCTAAGATGCGCATCTAGCCCTGGCTTAAATAGGCCACCCTTGAAGATGGAGAAGCGGAGAGGAGTCCACGTGATCTATGCATCCACATCATGGAAGGCGTCTGTTCCTAGGGAAGGTGGTGACCCTAGGTGGTGAGACGGTGTTGGAAGCTAGGACATTCATTACTCACACACGGAGTCGATGTTCCATACGATGCGGTTCAGATTCCCTAGCATTATAACTTAATGACGCGCCATATCTAGCATAGAGATCTTAAAAAAAGGGATGGGCACTTGCGTACATGGGAACTTGAAGTTGATACGCCAACGTACACCGTATGAATGTGCATTGATAAGAGTAGGTATATGAGGGATCATTATACTCATAGATAATCGCTTCTTTGTAAATCCTTTTATAAAAGTAGAAGCAGAATGAACATGGGTACATGGCAGCATGTGTATACACAAGAGAGAAAATTATTTGAGCCATCCAATTACCACTGTTCTAATTGCGCATATGTATACCGTATGATGCGCCTATGGTACTAAACAAGTTACCTTTATTTACAATGGGTACCCTTGCCGCTTGATGAAATAGCGCACATGTACACCGTATCATCCTCCTAAAAGATTCAAATGAGGTGAATATTACACAATAATAAAGTGATGCAAGCAACTCTTTACTGATAAAGTCTATTACATTAAACAAGTTTACAATCATAAAGACCTATCAAACCCATACCTGACTGCGCGAAGGGGAGAGCTCCGAGAAGGAAGGAAAATAAGCTGAGTTGCGTACGAGATCATGATGCTTAATATATCACTACTATAGTGCGACGGCGCAGAGGGCATGATGCGGTTCAGATTCCCTTGCACTTGTTACCATTACTTACTAATAAGAGAACTAGTGTTGTTTGATCTAATAGCACACATGCCCACCATTTTGATACAGCTATTTACATAAACTGATCACCGTTAGTTACTTTGGAAACCAGTGTCATCTAATCTAATAGAGTCGAACATACAACAATAAAATTGGTAAATGAACTTTTTATTGATAAACTCCATTACTTTCGATAGGTGTACAATAACAAAGACCTATCGAATACTTCCAAATTTACAATAACAAAGACCTTTCAAGTATGGGGTTTACCCATACCCGAGTACATAGGACACCTCCCAGCAGTGCTAGAGTCGATGCAGGACAAGGGAGGCTTGAGCTTGTGCATGAGAAATTGGTCACTTGTACCAAGGAGACACTAGAACCCCTTCAAGCGCTCTCTGCCGTGTACCCGATGAATTCCGGTGAGGAGAAGGAACCCCGCAAGGAGACCAACCCGCATAGGAAACTAAGCAGAAGAGAAGGAAGGAAAACAATCATGTTTCCTTGCACCATGGCATCTTCAAGCGCTCCGTTGCACCATTGCATCTACATCTGCAATGTGGACAAAGCCACCACCCTGCACAATGCGTCTTATGTCGCAGCAAAGCTCCATGGCTGCATGCTTTCCTCCCTATCATCGCAAAACTTCCGCTAACACCAAGGTGACAAGCCAACATATAGCCGTGCATTGTTGTTGGTGGAAGCTGATCTTGAATGCCTTCTCCCAGCGGCGCTGGAGGCGATGCAGGACGAGAGAGGTCATGGCAATGGGAGACTTTGTGCAACTCAAGGTTTTCTTTGTTTTTTGTCTGATGCTAAGGGATGAATAAGGTTGGAGTTTACTAGATAGGCTCCCCTTACCTTGGCTTAAATAGCCCCACCTCAAGACACAGAAGGCAATAGTCTAGGTCCATGACATCCGCAACCACGCATGTGAGTCACAGGCGATGGAGCCATGAACACGATGCCACTTTTCCCTGGCACATTTGATTCCCTATCACATTTGATTCCCTACCACATTTCATCCTCATCTATAATACTACTTAATGATGCGCAATATCTGGTAGACTAAAGGACGCATGCATGCGTACATGGGAAGTCGGAGTGTTTGGGGTATAATCCGAATACCCTCGCACATGCACAACGTATGATACGCCTATTGTTCAAATCAAATCATCGTTAGTTACCACGAGAACCAATGCCATTTAATCTAATAGCGCGGAAGTGCACCATGTGATATGACTATTTACATAAACCACTCACATCACAACCAATCAATTATTAATTGTTTCTAAGGCAAAAACTATATAGACCATATTCCCTTCCACATGTTACTGTTACTTACTAATAAGAGAACTAGTGCTGTTTGATCTAATAGCACACATTTTCACCGTCAGATACGGCTATTTACCTAACCTAATCACCATTTGATCTAGTTTGCTAGAGATGCTCCCCTTACCTTGGCTTAAATAGCCCCACCTAAAGACGCGCCCGGGAAAGGCAACAGTCATGGTCCATGACATCCATGGCCACCCCATGCGAGTCATGGGCAATGGAGTGGTGAACACGATGCCACCTTTCCTGGCACATTTGATTCCCTATAACATTTGATTCTCTGCCACATTCCATCCTCATCTATAAATAGTACCACCATGCGCGATCACCACTCCTCCCACCTAACACAGCTGCTCACACTTATAAAACTAGCCACCGCTGGCGCCATTGATCTCCCACGACATGTAGTTTGTCTTTGTTATTGTTTTGCCCAATTCGATCCCTATCCATGTGTTGTTGTTTGCCCAATTTCCTATCCACATATACGGCCTCTCTATGGGACGAAGCCCTCCACATACAAATTTTATTATGTGTAGTCAGCAATGATGCACACAAGAGGTACTAGAAGAATGTTTCTGAAGATGGAACCACACTGAAGCCTGGAGAAGCTTGGTGTGATACCCATGCAACATAATTGTTGCATGGGCTATCTACGAGGTTGATGGATCCATCCTATGCGGTGTGCTCTGGACTGTCTGTGGACTATCTATCCATTAAAGGCATGAATGAACTATCTCTGGAGAGGCATGGGTTCATAGGACCTCACGCAACCACCCCCTTTATCTCCAAACAGGCGTAGTTCGTCCTCCACCTTCGGCATCCTTTGGCACTTATTTGCTCCTACTTTGGCGCTAGAAGAATGCTTTTGAGGTGGTTAAACTAATTCACAAACACAACAAAGATGGCACACTAGTTTAGCTACAATTATGACAACATTCATCCTAGAGGAAATTAACATGTCCATAGACAATCAAACAACATTGGTCCATTTGAACATGCCGTTATAGAGAGATACATCAAATGCAACTTTATTTACTCCTCTATTAATGAATCCTAGAACAAAGGAACATAAGGAATATAGTAAGGTCTGCTCATGTCCTCTTTCATGACCCTACATATACAGTACCGAATGACAAGGGTAGGAATATAGTAAGGTCTGCTCATGTCCTCTTCCATGTCATATGTGATGATGGTTCTTTGTTCCCAAACAAAGAAAATCATATTCCATTCTAGGTGAACTCTAATCACTATGTAGTCTGCATCACAATCTAGGAAACCAAATTGAATATCAGTCCATCCAAACACATTCAGCATGCTAATAGTATGCTTCAATGTCCATTCATTAGTACCATAGTCTTCAAGGATCCATATTGAAAGCTGAGACATTGCGACCACCAATAGTACATACACACAAGTGACCCTGAGCTTGATGGATGGAGGGTTGAGCACCACTAGGCTTACAAATTCTCCTCCATGTGTTTCCCTCCATATCCACAACAAGTATCTGAGAGTACCCATCTAAGTACCCCCAAAATGTGCAGAAAACCATTAAGAAACACACTTGCTGACTAAAACATGTCACATCAGTACCTTGGCCCCATTGAGATTGCTTATAGATCCATGCTACAGTTTGAGATGAGTAGATCTCCACACCTACGCACTCACCCTCCTCCTCCACATTTCGAATCACATGGAAGTGCAAGGAGGCTGTCGAATCAAACCCCAAGCAAGCCTCACCATCATAATGGCTGCTAAGAATATTCAAGTTATGGGTTACCAGATTACAAATGACATAGTGGTATCTAGCAGTAGCCCCAAGGTAGAAGCATAGGATGAGGCCATTGCAGCAATCTAAGACAGCTAAATTGTCAATGAGGAAGGGCAAGAAGGACAAGTCGGGGTGTTCACTAGTGACACTGGTGAAGTTTTGATTGCCATTCTTGATGTTGTAGAAGAAGCCAGCCATAGTCTAGGGTAGCACCTCATGGTTGTTGGAGATGAGGCGGTTCTAGGAGCGATAGACACATTTGTAGCATAGCAAGGAGCGAGCGGGGAGGCGGCAGTGGATCTCAAGAACGACATCCTCTGTGAGGCTGGCCAGTGCATTCCTATTACTGGGGGCCTACAATCATTAGTGTGCAGTAGGATGAGAGCTTCCTTACTAATGAGATTAAGATCTCATTTGGATGTAGTCAGGTTCACATCAATCCACATGTGTTGGGGTGGATTGAAGTGGATCTTGAGCTAAATTTTATAGCAATCCACCTCAACACATGTGGATTGAGATGAATCTGACAATATCCAAACAAGGCTTAAAGAGGAAAATAATCTAACAAAGATCCATCATTGAAGTGCAAAAGCATACCTTGCCTTTGGATCTAGCGGCGGCATGGCACGAGGCGTGCACACAAATAGTGAGATAGGAACAATCGGCTAGCCATGCAGGAGGTGGCGGCAGCCGGCCGGCCTTATCTAGACTTCAGTCTAGATGAAGGGTTTGGATTCAATACGCACTAATGGATGGCATAGATTTCAAGCATCAACCATCACCGTATGAATGTCTCAGCGGTTGTAAGACCACCGTAATACACTAACGTTGACTTCAAATCATCATTAGTTACTAGGAGGCACGCATGAGTACATGGAAGTCAGAGTGCTTCATGAAGATTTTGTTACCCGAATACCCTCGCACATGTAAACGTATGATATGTCGAATGCTCGAATCAAGTCACCGTTAGATACAAGGAGAACTAGTGCCATTTGATCTAATACCGCACATGTGCACCATTTGATATGCCTACTTACCTAAACTGATGACAATTAGTTACTACAGAAACCAGTGCCATATGATCTTATGCAGCCATCGATTGCTAGCCTTATTTATTGAAAAATGGATGCGTTACTCGCAACTATTATAGTACGGCATCATCTACATGGCTGCACACTTGATAAGAGAGATATGTTGATGTTGTTGCCAAATTAAAATAAAGTAACTTTGAACAATGAGATACATATATAGTTGATGTTGTTGCCAAATTAAAATAAAGTCACCAACCACAGATATACATACATAGATGCTTAATACAAGTTAACATGCACTAATTCAGAATTAATGTACCACACTGATATGAATAACTTATAGCACTCCTGTGAGATCCTACACTCCTCGCTACAGAACCTAGAACACAAGTCCCATTCTTTAAATTTGATGGGCTCGCCACAGTCACCACCTATGCACTGATGATGTAATAGAACCGTCTAATTTATAAGAGCACAAGTACAATAGCAATCACCAAAGCGACAAACCATCATACTTGAGCCCATATAAACTCGGTAGTTCGATCAAATCATGAAGGATCTCAAACAAACCAACATACATACCAAGATCGTACATGATTCAACACAACCAGTCACATGTTACATAACAGTTCACAAATAGTTCAAAAATATCTCACATACATCGGAGTTCACATAGTTATTACAAATCAAGTTTAAATAGCAAAAGCAAAGTAGTTTGACATCAGCATCACACTTAGTTCAAATACATGCCAGTACCACGGTCATTTGCAGCAAAAGTAGAACAGAGGGGATATCTTAGGAGTGACATGCCCCATGGTTTAGTCATCATCCACGGTAGGATGAAGGCAGTTCTTACAGTACTCATGATACATCATGTCATCTGCAATAAGAGGGAATAAACCTTGAGTATGAGAATGTACTCAGCTAGACTTACCCATCATAAACCAGAAATAATATGACACCAAGGAATATGCAAGGCTTTATCGATGGTGTTAGCTTGACAACATTTTACATAAAAGCTTAAGTAACACAACTTGGAGATTTAGTTCCTTTAACATCAATTTGAATACCTATTCAATTAAGCATCTCTAGATTAGCACCTATACTAGAGCAATCACTTGGTTAAGCTAACAAGCATTAGTAACCATATCTGGTGTAATAATTTGAGCATCATCATAACCATCAAGTTCCATCAATTAATGCTATGTTGCCACTGCTTAGTCAAGTTCTCACTATCTGGGAGAGACGACGACTCGAATCAATTCCAGCCAACTAGGGAGTTATTCCTAACACAAACCCATACTTCCCCCATCATGGTTGCATCGGGTCACCTTTGGTACAATTTAGGTACAGTCATGGGCGCGAGCAGTGCAGCACCCTCAGAGATTCTACCAGTCTTCTAAGAGGTTCAAGCCTGGCCTGCCCTTGGACTCATGCCACTGGCTCCCCACACATCCTTATTGCCTCCAATGTGCGCACTTTCACTTACCGAGTCCTAGCCTGAGTTGAGCTACTCAGCTTCGCGGTCGGAACGAGTTATCCGACTAGCTAACTGTTAGGCATACGTTTAACATGACATGAGGACATATAGTGAATCAGTCCTTAACCGACATAGATGGGGATAAATAGGCACCAAGACCTCCATGCCTTGTGCTTCTCTATCATAATCTCACCTAGTCTCCTTTTTATTCATCAACACAAGGTTATTTCCATGATAGCAATTATAGCCAACCGTGATCAGATATCTACCTATATCTCGCAGGTGATAGGAAATCACCCGACTTCTATCGGGCTAAGCATATATTCGATCCTGGACCTACATAGGATTCAAAATATATTTGTCTAGATAAGGAAAATATATGCAGCAAGTGTTTCCAATCAACTCTTATAACCTAATGCATCAAACATAAAGGACGCAAGTGATGTTTGTAAAAACATAGGAGACTTATAATGCTCCAAGGCTTGCCTTTCAAGAATGAGGAAGGTTGGTGGTCAAGACACTCAAGAAGATCTTCCACATTGACTCCTCCTTTCTGCCTGAACCTCCTACCCCTGGGTTGCCTGCTCCTCCTCCTGACGCTTGGGTTCAAACTCGAGGAGCGTCACTCCTTCCAAGGAACATATTGCATGCATATGCACAAATGAGTATCATGAATGCATAAGAGATGAGATGATATGATAAATTGTATATGCATGAGCATGGTTAGCTGCAAGATGTATGATAAGTTTAACATTCATTAACCAAGTGGATGTATAACTTTTTTCTAGTTAATCTTTACTGAGTAGGTGCATATCTCTTCTATAGTACAAGAAACATACACTCACCAAGTTCTAGCAACCTAAGATAAAGTTGTTCATCATCAGTAAGAGGCTTAGAACCTACAGCTAACAACTAATCGCAATTAGTCTAAGCATCTACACAAGCATCACATAAGACAAACAATTTCAATTGTCTTAGTCAATTCTTGCTGTAAACAACAGCTACTTATTTTGGCTATATCCAAGATCTACTCAACCAAATACTATGATCTTGGACTTTCTGGAAAGCTTATAAAATTGCCTACAACTTTCTTATAGTCATCTCATGATTATTCAATGGCTATCAAGGTAAAACAAAGTAATTTTCTAGATCTATTCAGAAATTCCAGAGAACAAGTATTTCTAGAGACTAACTTTCAATAGCTATAACTCTCAAACCATTTAGCCTATTGCCATAAAAATTTGACACAAGCAAGATAAGTAAGTTATCTACATCTTTGTTATTGACAAGATTCACAACAAGCATCATTTTACCCATCTAATTTACTTAACAACCAAAATTGTCCAAAGCAGTCACTAAAATTGAATTATAGACCAAATAAATTATTTAAATGCATTTATTAATTTATTTAGACACTAAGGTGAAATAATGAACATATATATAATATGCATAGTAAATTTTGAAAAAATTATAGTATCCTACATATGACCCCAAAAGTCTACTATACAAATTTCATGTCATTTGGATAAATATAGCCATCTCCACCAAAATGAGGATTGACATAGGCTTATTATAGAAAAAATAGTTTAGCCTAGTGAAAAGTGTCAACCAATAGATTTCATATTTTTATTACATTCATCCAAGCACCATATCACTGTGTAAAAATTTGCATGATCATTAGTTATGTATTTTTACCTCATTTATTTTCACTAGAAACTAGCAATTTTTTAAGATTAAATAGGAAGACCATATTCCATTTATTCTTACTATAGGTTTAGTATTTTTCTTAGCTAGAGCATGTCAACACAAGATCAGCAAAATTGGAATCACAATTTTATCACTTTTTGAGCTCAAGTTATGTATTTTATAAGATTGAAAACAATTTAAAAGCACTTATCTAGCTCAATTTAATTATCCTAGAAAAATATCTTAAATAGTAAGTTTCATATTTGTATCAAATAGTACACTTCATGATGAATCTAACAAAATTTGGTTCACTCAATTTGAACACTCCTAGCTCTAGATATAAATTTTTGAACATGTATTCAAATATGTGAAAACAAATAAGAAAATCAAAGAATCACTCAGACTGATAGATGGGGCCTGCTTGTCAGTGAAACTGAAATAGTGGATGGAGGTTGATCAGAGATAGCTCGTTGATGGTGAGGTCTCCAGCAATGAGGTTACCTCCATCATGTTCCTCACGTCAACCCGCATCGAATGAGGTAGGTCGTCGAACCTCTAACGGCGGATGGCTATGGCGGTGGCACTAATGGCGGTCTAGCGAAGGCACGCGGTAGTGCTTAGGCCATCCCTAGCCATGTTGTGCTCAAGCGAGCATGGCTGTAGCTTCGTGGTGACCTAGCAGAGCTCTTAGGTTAGGTCTAGGTCATGGTGGAGCGGCGGCATGCTCTGGCCATGTGCATGGCGGCGCGGCGGCGCACAGCGCTTGGTGCCGGCGCTTTCCATCTCAGCTAACTGGCAGTGAGAGGTGGGTCTCCATCTTTGGGCTACATGGTGAAGGCTGGTTTAGGCCTATGATTGGTGACTGACAGCGCAAGTTCAAGCCACTGGTATTCCTAATTCAATCTTGTCATTGGCTTAGCGATTTTGGAGAAGTTCAGAATGAACCGACGGTAGTAACCTGCTAAACCAAGAAAACTCTAAATTATGTGAACTAAAATCAGGGCCTTCCAATCCATAACTTCTTGCACCTTGTATGGGTCTATGAAGATCCCATTTTCTGACAGCACATGCCCTAGAAAAGGTACCTTTGGAAGCATAAACTCACACTTGCTAAACTTAGGATACAACTTATGTTCTCTTAATCTGGTCAGAACAACTCTAGGTGCTCTACGTGATCCTCCTCATTTTCTATATCGATCAGAATGTCATCGATGAATACAACCACAGTTATTCAGCTCGAGCATGAATACCGAATTCATCAGATACATGAAATATGCAGGAGCATTTATCAGCCCAAAAGACATGACCAAATACTCATATAGGCCATACCTAGTGGAGAAAGCAGTTTTAGGTATGTCTTCCAGCCTGATTTTAATCTGATGGTAACTAGATCTCAAATCGATCTTGGAGAACACCTTAGCCCTTGACAACTAATCAAACAAGATATCAATTCGAGGAAAGGGATACTTGTTCTTGACCATTATGGTGTTAAGTGGTCGATAGTCCACACACATCTTCAAGGATTTGTCTTTCTTCTTCACAAATAAGGCGAGACAACCCCATGGAGATGAGCTAGGTTGAATGAGACCTTTCTCTAAAAGTTCTTGCAATTGAACCTTAAGCTCGGCTAGCTCATTTGGTGGCATTCTATATGGCCTCCAAGGGATGGGTGCTGAACTAGCAACAACTCAATTTTAAACTCTACATCTCTATCAGGTGGCAACCTAGGCAATTCATCTAGACACACATCTGAAAACTCACATACTACTGGAATATCAAGAAGGGTCATGGTCTAAATAGCATAGGCTAAGTTTTGGATATCATAACTCCTAGGAAGAGACACTAGGAAAGCATCATTACTCTAGAGTTCCCTCAACATGATAGTTCTAGTCGAAGTGTCAATGAGAACTCCATGGCCACTCATCCATTTCATACCCAAGATTACATCTATCCCCAACCCTGGCAATACTACAAGATCTAAGGTATACTCTTGGTTACTTATTGAGATGCGCACATCTCTGACTATCTGGTTGGTGGAGATATTATTTCCAGCTACACTTATGCAATAACCACCCTTATCTATAGTAACTACCCTTTGATCATGCTTGGATGCAAATATTTGACTCATAAATGAATGTGAAGCTCTAGAATCAAACAAAACAACTAGAGGGTGTTGGTTCACAAGAAACGTAATCACAGTAACAACTTTAGTTGAAGGGATCTCTTCTAGGGTGGTATAGTACATGTGTCCATGATGTGCATTTGGATTACCCTACTTCTAGTTGTTCTTCTTCTTGGGATAGGGGCAATTTCTTGCCCAATGGCTAGTCTTGTTACAGTTCCAGCATGGCATGTTGCTAGGTGGAACATTGGAGCTTCCTTGTCCTTTGCTACCCTTTGGTAGGGCAACAAAAAAGGCCTTGTGATACACTTTCTAGGTCTAACTGGTCTGTACCTTCTTCTGAGGTGGTCTATACTTTGGAGCCGGTGGGTGGAACTAAGGTCTCATAGCAATAGGAGCTTTTGACTGAGATGCACCTACTTCATAAGCTCTCTTATGACTCTTAGATGCTGAATAGATGTTGTTCTGATTCTCTTGAGTTAAAGCATCACTAACAAACTCATTGAAAGTGGCACACTTGCTATTAGCTAGAGTCTTCATCAGCTTCGAACTAAACCCTCTCTTGAAACTAGCAATCTTCTTTGCATTAGTGTCAATAAACTCTGTGGCATACCGTGACAGATTATTAAAGGCATGCAGGTACTTAGTTAGACTCTTGGTACCTTGTGTCAGCCTCATGAATTATGTACGCTTCATGCTCATAAGACCTGGGAAATATAATGTCCCCTAAATGCAGCCTTAAACTAGTTCTAGGTAATTTGAGCATCCTTAGGCAAAGTGGATCAATGATGACTCCACCAAATGCCTACAGGCCCTTGTAGCTGGTGTGATGCGTATTCTGCCTTCAAGTGCTCTGTGAGCCTTAAGAGATGGAACTTCTGTTCAATTGTATTTAGCCATTCATCTGCCTACATTGGCTCCTCTGCTTCCTTAAAGGTAGGAGGCTTGGTGTCAAGAAAGTCCTTCAAATTGCTGAACTGGTTAGGTTCAGGTCCTTGGTGTTGATCCCTTCCTCGTCCATGGCTAGTATTCTGTGCAAGACCATGCAGCACTTCTCCCATGGAACATTGGGTCTCCATGAGCTAGGCCATCATTTCCGCTGGTGTGGGATGCGATGGCGGTGGGAGCTCCTCATTACCATTGCCACGGTAACCACTACCACCTGCATCATCTCCACCAGCTCCCCTACGGGTGCGCGTCAACTACAGAATTACAACCACAAGTCATTATCAATGATGTCAGAAAAATTGTACAGGAATTATATAATTATGCCAAACTAAATTTATTGGAGAGAATTTACATTCATATAATAAACAGAGGCATAATAATTCATTTCCACAACACAACATCACCAATTATATTACTTAGCGATCACGCAATACATTCCCGTACAGGCCAAATACTTGCCAGCACACAATCTAGACATTTATGAAGGTTCAACAACAACATAGATTAAACATGCAAGGTTCTGAGATTACATCAATGGAGTACATCATGAGAATGAAACCTAAATTAAGAGTTCATTACATAAAGGATTGAATATAGAGAGCTAGTGCATAAAGCTAGGTACTATAGCTGAGCTACTCCTTGGGGTGGTTGCTATCGATGTCGGACACATCATCACCGTGGGCATCCTCAAAAGGCTCGACCTCTTCCTCAGGCTCATCCTCGGTGTCCACCTCCATGCCATCGTCCTCAACAATCAACACATTGGGATAATCTTCCACTACTGGAGCTAGAGGAAGAATTAGGTTCAGCATGTTGTTGAGACGATGAACATCCAGCGGAAGCTCCTCAATCTAGCATATGAGTTCCTGCTCTCTATGATCAAACTTTGTTGCCTGCCTAGCAGCCTGAAACAAGTATGAATTCTAGCTGCCTCCCTAGCCTCAGCAAGGCAAATGACCTCATCCCTCTTAGCATGGACATCCTATATCTTTGCCTTAGCTACATCTCTTTCTATAACAGCATTGACCAACTAAATCTGATGAGCTTCTAAAGCTATAATAGCATTATCAGTCTCCCGCTAAGCCTCTCTAGCTGCCCTTCGATGCCTATGCACATGGCCTCATAGCTGGCCTTGCACGGCATGTGCTCACTAGAGCTCTAGCATGCAGCTAACATAGCTATCTTGGTGGGAGTAGAACATCTTCAGGACAACGAACATAGCACTCATAGCATCACTAGAGCTCTCTGCTTGCTCGTCCTAGTCTCTCACCAGTGCATTACTGTCTGGCTACATCCAAGCGATCATCGACGGATCTACCTAGGGAAAGGTTCTAGCTACACCATTGATGAGCTTGTCACTAAACTCCTAACAGATCTCACTCAGTGCCTCCAAAGCTATCACTTGGGCACCTTCTCAAGGAGATTGCCCATCTAACTCAATACTCCAATCCTGCCACTATGGATTGTCTGCATAGGCTGGAATGGTCACCCACACATCATACCATGGCTATCCCTCGGCTCCATTTCCCTCTAGAAGTAGCAGGGTGGCTCAACATACCCAACTGAGTTTAGCACCCTCTATAGCAAGGTAGGAGTGCCAAACACAGCCAGGAATGTGTCACTGTGAGGTGGGGCTCCTGGTGCTGCCATCTGTAGCAAGGTGTGCAACTCTTGTGAGAGGATATCATACATGAGAAGAAATTTAATGAATGGGGTAAGCAATTATAAGTAAGGGAGGAATGCAAAAATGTAAATGCATGAGTGAACATGATGCATGCATGTTCCGTATGTCCTGACGAATCTTAGGAAAAATTTAAAATTCTAGCAACATACATGTTGGCATACATACGTTCTCTCAATATACGTAACTAAGCAGGCTACATGTTTCGCAGTTAGTGTACCTGCACAAGAATTTCATTTCAGCCCAACCCAACACTTATATATGCAAAAATATAAATCTAGGCTCTATGTTGCAACTAAATACTTCCATATATATACACCCACACATATACTTATGTATCAAAGCTACCCAAAAGTCAATACGTGCCACACATACATATAAATATGTATCCATAGCCATATTCAAAACTAACCCACAATTAAATACCTTAGTATATATATATGAGATATATATATATACCATAGTACCAAAGCTACATCTCCCCTTAGACCGCATGCTCACCCTTGCGGTCTTGCCACTCTTACCTTGGGCATAGAAGCAATTGATCCATACATTACCACTCAAGTGAATGGCATCCGTACAATAGCACTGCCGTATGGATGATGAAAGTAAAAACCCCATGTTAGTACTTATTTAGCCACCTGATAGTCCTTAACTGGGCATAAAGGATATGGCCACTGGCACACTCAAAATTTAAAATTCAGATTTTAACACACCTATATATATAGCTATAAGTTGTCAAACTAATTTTATAAAACAAAACCTTTATTTTAAATACCCATATGACAAGTTTAGTGTTGAACCTTGCTCCAATGCCAACTACAATAGAACCATCCAATTTATAAGAACACAAGTACAATAGCAATCACCTAAGCGATCAAACCATCATACTTGAGCCCATATAAATTCAGTAGTCCAATGAAATCACAAAGGATCTCAAACAAACCAACATAGAAACCAAGATCATACATGATTCAACACAACCAGTCACATGTTACATCATAGTTCACAAATATCTCACATACATCAGAGTTCACATAGTTATTACAAACTAAGTTTAAATAGCGAAAGCAAAGTAGTTTGACATCAACATCACACTTAGTTCAAATAAATGCCAATACCATGGTTTTGTCCTCATCCATGGTAGGATTAAGGCAGTTCTTATAGTATCCATGATACATCATGTCATCTGCAACTAAGATGGAATAAACCCTGAGTACAAGAATGTAATCAGCTAGACTTACCCATTATAAACCAGAAATAATATGACACCAAGGAGTATGCAAGGTTTTATTGGTGGAGTTAGCTTAACAACATTTTGCATAGAAGCTTAAGTAACACAACTTGGAGATTTAGTACCCTTAGCATCAATTTGAATATCTATTCAATTAAGCATCTCTAGATTAGCACATGTACTAGAGTAATCACTTGGTTAAGCTAACAAGCATTCGTAACCATATCCGGTGTAATAATTTGAGCATCATCATAACCATCAAGTTCCATCAATTAATGCTACATTGTCACTGCTCAGTCAAGTTCTCACTATCCGAGAGAGATGGTGACTCGAATCGATTCCAAACAGCTAGGGAGTTATTCCTAACACAAACCCATACTATCCCTGTTGGGTCACATCGGGTCACCTTTGGTAGAATTTAGGTACAATCATGGGTCCGAGCAGTGCCACACCCTTAGATATTCTACTAGTCTACCAGGAAGTTTAGGCCCAGCCTGCCCTTGGACTCATGCAACTAGCTCCCCACACATCCTTACTGCCTCTAGTGTGCGCACTTTCACTTACCTAGGTCCTGACCTGAATTGAGCTAGTCAGCTTTGTGGTCCAAACGAGTTATCCAGCCAGCTAAGTGCTAGGCATGCGTTCAACATGACATGAGGACGTACAACAAATCGGTCCTTAGCCGACATAGACGGGGATAAATAGGCACCAAGACCTCCATGCCATGTGCTTCTCTATCATAATCCTACCAGTCTCCTTTTTATTCATCAACACATGGTTATTTCTACAATAGCAATTATAGCCAACCATGACCAAATATCTACCTATATCTCGCAGGTGATAGGAAATCACCCAACTTATACCAGACTAAGCATGGCTAAGCATATATTCAATCCTAGACCTATATATGATTCAAGATATATTTGTCTGGACAAGGAAAATATATGTAGTAAGTGTTTTCAATCAACTCTTATAACCTAATGCATCAAACATAAAGGGACGTTAGTGATGTTTGTAAAAACATAGGAGGCTTATCATGCTCCGGGGCTTACCTTTCTAGATAATAAGCATTTTTAGAGACCAACTTTCAATAGCAATAACTCTCAAACCATTTAGCCTATTGCCATGAAAATTTGACACAAGCAAGATAAGTAAGTTATCTACAACTTTGTTATCAACAAGATTCACAGCAAGCATCATTTTACCCATGCAATTTACTTAACAACTGAAACTATCCAAAGTAGTCACTAAAATTGAATTATAGAGCAACTAATATTTCACTACATACAAGCAATCAAATTTAGGCACAATCAATGGTACCAATAGTTCATAGACATCATATACACTTCAGAGAACATAATGTTCAAGCCCAAATAAATTATTTAAATGCATTTATTAATTTATTTGTACACTAAGGTGAAATAAGGAACATATATCTAATATGCATAGTAAATTCTAAGAAAATTACAGTATCCTACATATGACCCCAAAAGTCTACTTTAGAAATTTCATGCCATTTGGATAAGTATAGCCATTCTCTACAAAAATGACAAGTTGCATAGGCTTATTTTAGCAAAAATAGTTTAGCCTAGTGAAAAGTATCAAACAACACATTTCATATTTTTCTTACATTCATCCAATCACCATGTCACTGTGTAAAAAATTGCATGATCATTAGTTATGTATTTTTACCTCATTTATTTTCACTAGAAACTAGCAATTTTTTAAGATTAAATAGGAAGACCATACTCCAAGTATCCTTACTATAGGTTTAGTATTTGTATTAGCTAGAGCATGTCAACACAAGATCATCAAAATTGGAATCACAATTTTATCACTTTCCTAGCTCAAGTTATGCATTTTATAGGATTGAAAACAATTTAAAAGCACTTATCTAGCTCAATTTAATTTTCCTAGAAAAATATCCCATATAGTATGTTTCATATTTTTATCAAATAGTACACTTCATGATGAATCCAACAAAATTTTGTTCACTCAATTTGGACACTCGTAGCTCTAGATATGAATTTTTGAAACATGTATTCAAATATGTGAAAACAAATAAGAAAATCAAAGAATCACTTAGATTGACAGATGGGGCCCGCTTGTCAGCAAAACCAAAATAGAGGACAGAGGTTGACCGGCGATAGCTCACCGATGGTGAGGTCTCCAGCAATGAGGTTACGTCCATCGTGTTCCTCACATCAACCCGCATTGAATGAGGTAGGTCGTCGGACCTCTAATGACGGTTGGCTACGGCGATGGTGCTAATGGCGGCTCGATGGAGGCGCGCAACGGTGCTCTAGCCATCCTCGGCCTTGGCATGCTCGAGCGAGCATGGCTATAGATTTGTGGTGCCATAGTGGAGCTCTAGGGTTAGGTCTAGGTCATGGTGGAGCGACAACGTGCTCCGACCGCGTGCATGGTGGCGCGGCAGGGCACAACGCACGGCATCGACACTTTCCATCTTGGCTAACCGGTGCTAAGAGGTGGATCTCCATCTTTGGGAAAGATGCTAAGGCTTTAGGCAACATGGTAATAGGCACCAGAGAGGGCTAAGGGTGGCCAGTTGTGGTTGGCCAGTGGCGAGCTTGAGCTCACGTCCATGGCGGGTGCATGTGATGCAAAGGTGGTAATGGTTAAATGGATGGTAGATCTAGATTCTAGGACCTACAGTGAAAACCAGATGAGGGAGAGAGAGTGGAGGTGCACAGCTTGTGGTTGGCCATGGGCGAGCTCATGCTCGACGACGCACCGTGACCATGGCAATGGCAGTGATGGTGCAATGTGGCCTTACCCTTTCTCAAGTCGTGAAGCCAGTGGGTCAAGGAGATAGAGGAGGTGGTGGTGAAGCTATGGGTGAGGTGGATTGGGAGGCGATGCTATGTGCATGGTGAGCGAGCATGGTGGAGGCAAGTGGCGATGGCGACGGTGGCATTGCTGCTTGCTCTACGTGCGCGGGCGGGAGACAAGGCGAGCGAGGGCGAGAGAGCGAGAAATGAATGGAGCAGCGACATTGCCTCACTCTTCACTCTACTTGGGCCCGACCAGCCAGGCCAACATCGGCATACGGCCACCATGTGGCATGTGTGGCCTATGGCCAGGTAGGCCACTAACGCGGGCAGCAAAGGCCAGTTCAGCCCTACGATTGGTGACTGACAGCACAAGTTCAAGCCACTGGTATTCCTAATCTGTGGTAAGTTAGCAAAAACTCCATTGCTAAGAATTATAGAGCTACGCGAGACCTACAACTTTGCTTTAGAAAGTTTCCTCTAATTCACCATGGTTTTCAAAATGAGAAGCTTCAAAGTATGATACATTGAAATTGAAAATTAGTTCATGAC
Source organism: Miscanthus floridulus (assembly GCF_019320115.1). Lineage (NCBI taxonomy): Eukaryota > Viridiplantae > Streptophyta > Magnoliopsida > Poales > Poaceae > Miscanthus > Miscanthus floridulus. The sequence continues at coordinate 40,487,865 of NC_089585.1, forward strand.
TTAGAAAATTTCTAAGTTTGAAAACAACATTTCATTGCTACTTGTGAGCTATTTTTGAGCATGCTATGCACTGAATTAGGTCTTGGCCCACAAATGAAAGTTGTTACTCTATTCAAGTACTACAACTTTGTTTAAGGGTGCACTGCCATACAAATATTCTACGCTATAGTTCAACTTTGGTCAAAGTAGTAACATGAAAATGGATGTTTAGGGTAAACTAGGACTTAGAAGCAAAATTGGCCCGTCATAAATACGAACATTGTTCCATTTACCATCCTAGATATGTCTAAGGTATTTTTGTGACCTCATAGTCCATTTCATGCATTAGTCACACACAATGGCAAGCATATATATGTATATAAACATAATCACATGTGATAAAGATAAAGTGAATGAGATGAAACTTCTTATGCTCATGCTCATGAATGCTTGGATGATGCTTGTGCTCATGAAATGCAAGTGCCCAATGCATGCTTAACACTAGGGTGTTATAGATGATGCCCTGTCCTAGTGAAGAATAGGGCAAAGAATGGGCACTACATCATGTGGCACCATGTCCTGTAACCACGAGTACATGTCTTGGTGGAACTACGTATGGGCCTAGTTCTTCCATAGTAGTGTAGTCGGCTCCACTTTGTTAAAACCTTCAAGCTCACTCAACTGGCGCCGGGCAATGTCATCTTTGTCACCACCGGTATTGGACCTATAGAGCATGAGGGCATAGACGTACATACCAAGTTTATAGCCTACCTTAGCAGAGTGCTGAAGCCATTCCATCGGCGGCATCAACAACCTATGGGCTTCCACAAAAATAGGATGCAAGCCCATGAGGAAGCAGGCCTCTAGGTTGCCCACCCTAGCCAGCTTGGTGGTGAGTAGGGTGTGATAGTCAGCATCATAATAGTAGGGCTCCTAGAAACCTTGACGCTATAGCACCCAGCGCATTGGTATGCGCCAGCCAACTTCGGGGGTGCCGCACACCCTACGCATGTCCAAGCAGGTTGCTCGTAGGCTAGCTAGGTCGTCCATGGGGCATTTGACTGCTCAGTGATGTATCCAATGATGTCCTCGGCCACCTTCATCGGGAGCCAATCCATCACGACGTAGCCGAGGAAGAAGCAGAGTTAGAGCACGCATGTGGTGAACGATGACAGATGCGGCATCGAAGCAGAGTACGAAGGCATGACAATGATGAGGAAGAGATCATTGGGGAACTAGGGCCGGTGTTTTATGTGGGCAGAAACTCCGTGTTCTTAAAGGATCACGTACTGTGTAAACATGTCTGAGGGAAGTGAATCATCTAATGCAATGGTTCTTTGTTGAGGAACCAAACGCCGTCTCACTCGAGTTCCAGGCATCCGTGTAAACAAGTCTCAAGAAATTGAATTGTAGCCATGAAAGCAACAACGACCTGCATGGTAGACCAACATCGCCTAAGAAAAATAAAAGAAAAAACAATTTGTGTTCAACAAGGCCTATTGGGCTCGTAGGTCCATTTGAGAAAAATAAACATGATGAAGAAAAGATATAGGCAAGAAATTGCAATAGAAAAAGAAAAGAAAAATACAATTTGTGTTTAACAAGGGCTATTGGGCTCGTAGGTCCATCTTCTCGCTGGCCCATCACCGACCTCTTGACAATCTTCTAAGCTTGCAATGTCCCTCACCAACAAATACGACCCAATGGCTAAGTCTGTCTCCTTGCTATATAAATGCGAAGTACGACTCCCAAATGGAGAAACATGTCAATGATTTTGGAAATTGGATAGAGCGGTAAATAAAGCTGCATTTGATGTATCTATCTATCATGCATTTTAAATGGACCAATGTTGTTTTCTTGTCTATAGACATGTTAATTTCCTCAATGATGGATGTTGTCATTCTTTCAGCTAAACTAGTGTGCCATCTTTGTTTTGTTTGCAAATTGAATTATTTGTTTGGTGCACACATGCTTTATGGTGGTGTTACAATAATATTTCAACACTAATGGCTCCTCTGCTTGGCTTTTAATAGAGGGACGTGGTCACATGTATTGTCTTCTACTTGGCTTTTAATTTAATTCCTCACCAAAAATGTAATGTGACACTTGATCGGATGAACTCTGTTATACGATGAATCTAGAATTAGACATCAATTCTCGCCTCACCTGGCAGCATGCCCAACACGTCCATTCAAACAATGGTTGCTTCACCGCCGGTTCATACGGTAATCCGACGGTGATAACTTGATCACCATAGGTTCTTATCATAGCACACACATCCATCTTGGCACCGGTGGTAAAAAAACTATTATCTCTACCAGTTTCTCTGAGCATTGAACATAGGACGAGTAGCCAGCGGTGAAAATCCTTCTACCACCGGTTCGGCAGATGACACGGTGGTGAAGGGCAAGATTTTGCTCACCGCCAGATCATACGCCGAGCCAGCGGCAAAAGCGTTCATCACCGCCAGTTATTCGGCAAGAAGGGGGGCCATAGGTCATAAGCCAGTGGAGATACAGTATCAGCGTCGGTTATCTCAAAACCATTGGTGAAGGTCCCAGGTAGTGAATTGACTTTCTATAGTAGTGTGACAACCTAGGTGGACTAATATGTGTTCATGGGAGATACACATGTGATTAGTCCATAGGTATACGTGTGTGAGCAACATATGTCATGGAGGTGAAAATGGCTTAGAGATGTTGCAAAGGCTCACACATTTGATGAAGGTGCTCATTGCATATGACACATGACATTGAGTCATGTGACTAAGGTGTAGAAGATTAAGACAAGACTGGGCTTGATGGACTGGTTGCAAGCGTGAAGGGCAAGTTGGAGGCTTTGGAGCGATGGATCACATGGTGGTAAAGCTTGACCATGACTTGGCACCGATGGATGAAGGCAATGGTGAAAAGAAAGTGAGGTCAAGATTGATAAACTAACAAGGTCATGTGATGATATGAAGTGGATCATATCATTTGTGATATGGTTGGTGCATGTGTTGCATCGACATTGGAAGAGATGAAATGGAATGTGCAAGGCAAAGATATATCCTATAGGGCATTTCATTTCACCAGTCATAGGTGTGTAGAGAAGTTTATGACTAGGTTTTAGGATAGATGGCCATACTATCAAGTGGGGCAAACTTGTTTGCATATCGGTCATCTAGTGCCACTTGAGCAATCTAACTCTGCATACATGTTTACATCGAGTGGCATGGTGAAGTGAGTGATTAACTCCTTGAAAAATGTTTATGAAAATGCTAACACACAAACACATGGTGGTGTTGGCACATTTGCAAAAGAGGTGAAGAAACAGAGAAGAGAAAGTGGCCACAGAAGTGATCGGACGCTGGCATAAGGAGAGGACCGGATGCGTAGGCCCTATGTCTGGTTAGAGGTGACATACGCTGATGCAAGCATTCATGCAAAGAAGAGAGGATCAGACATAGGGGCGCATCCAATCACATTTTCTCCTCACTGGACTGTCTCTAGAAGTGAATGGACATGAAGTGGTGGAGCATCATCCGATCGCTGGCGTTGGAGGCATGGGCATGTGTAGACCGAACGCAAGGACGCTGAGTCTAGTCGTGGCTTCGGCGCGTCTGATCGTCTGTGGTGCGTGCATGAAGGAAGTGGCCATTGGAGATCAATGGTCACGGTTGAACATAGAGGAACACATGGATGGTAGTGAGTGACCGGACACTAGCAGGCGCGTCTGGTCAACTTGACCTGCACATTCGGTCACTGCAGGTTTTGCCCAGTGAAGGGATAATGGCTCTATTTGGCCCTTGGGCTATAAATAGAGGGGTGTCTCGTCTATGGATGAGGTTGAGCTCCTTGGGGGACTTGGTGTCCATGCTTGAGTAGTGCTTGGGAGCCCTCTAACTCAATTGTGCTTGCAAGGGCTTGATTCTATTGCAAGTGAGTGATTCTAGTGCGTTGCATTGTGAGATTGCATCGAGTGGCACTAGGTGATCGAGTTGTAAGCTAGGTGGTGCTTGTTACTCTTGTACGTTGCCACCTCCTAGATGGCTTGGTGGCTTGTGAACCTATTAAAGCACACAAGAAGATTGTACTGGTGCTCTAGAGAAGGATTTGTGAGGGGGATTGTGCTCACCGCACGAGGATCATGAAGAGCAACTCTAGTAGAGCGTGTCATTGAGCTACCCTCACTTTTGGGGTAGGTTCTTGCGGTGCCCAATGTGTGGGATTGGTGGGTGATGCCAATGAGCTGCCAAACCACCAAGTGAGCAGTCGACGCAACGGGGACTAGCTTGGCGGCAACCAAGTGAACCTCGGGAGAAAAATCACCGTGTCAACATTGTTCTTCTCGTTGGTTTGCATTCCCCAATACAAGCTTGTATTTACATTTCATATATTGTGCTTGTGTAGTTGCTCATGTAATTAGTTAGCTTGTGTAGCTTGCTAGTTACCTTCTTGCTTGGGTAGCATAAAAGCAGCTCCCTTGCGTGGCTAATTTGTTTTTGGTGACCTTGTTAGTCACATTACTTAGTTTTTGTATCTAAGTAATTTGCTGCTCTCTAATTTGGCTTGTGTAGCCATGTTATTGGGCATTGCTAGTGAGCTTAGGAGCTTTGTGCTTTTGCTTACTAGTTGTGTAGGAGCTCCCCCATGCTTGAAGTACTAGTGGCATTAGTTTGTGTGACCTTGCTCCTAGAATTGGTTAGGTGAGCTCTAGCTAGCCCGACACCTTAGTTGCTAGTTTAGGATCTTTTTAAGGTGCTTGAGAACATAGATAGAGGGGTGTAGTCTTGGCTAGACCAATAGTTTTAATTCCTCATTTGTTTTCGGTTAGCCGGTGCATTTAATTTTTAGAAAAGACTATTCATCCCCCCTCTACTCCTGCCATCGTGACCCTACACATGGTATCAGAGCTAGGTCTCTCATTTGTGGCCTACACCGACCCGAGAGGATGGCTGATTAGTGGGCTAGATGACTGTGACTCACACATTTTTTATGGCACACACTTTGCACGGTGGAAAAATCACATGCTTGATCATTTTCATGCAAAGGGACCTAAGTTTTGGTGGATGGTTGTGAATGGCATTTCTCATGTGCTAGATCATAAAAATCTCACCAAAGCTCAAAGAGTTCTCTTTGAACTTGATGCACATGCTTATTGCTTTTATAATGGATGCTTTGAGTTTGGTGATTTATTATAGGGTGGATTGC